>NC_046189.1:22672572-23332930 GCF_011004875.1 Balearica regulorum gibbericeps | reverse complement strand
CCTTTTGTAAATGTAATATCTGAGAAATATATAGAAATGCTGTGAGCAATTCTTACTTCGCTTATTCTATTCTACATTCTTATATTCATTTTATTCTGATGATTTACAATCCTTGCTGTTAAAAATTGTGTTGGCTAATTTGAATGTGTTTGGCTGTAATCGATGACCATTCAGTCCTGTGACAGCTTTCATTTGATCAAAGGAATCAGACACACTCAATATTTTCCTTCTCAAATGAAGATGAAACCTGCGCTTTCTAAACAGATCAAACTTTAGCAAAACTAAACAGATCAAACTTTGTGCTTCTCAAAGAACAAATTTTCTCTGCTATTCAAGCAATTTCTGCAGATCTTTCCTATTAGCTTTTTTCAAAAAGAGGAACATCAAACCCAGGTGCATTATTCAAGTGGTGGTCTCACCGATGTGCTGTGGAACAGTAGTTACATCCCTGTCCTCCTCATTCTGAAATGTTCAAGGATTTGCACTCATCTTTCTGTTGCAACCTCGTATGGAGATATTTACCTCCTACCACTTTCTCAGTGCTTTTTTATGGCACTGGCTTGCAAGATACAGTCCCTCATTCTCAGATATTAAGTACATAAAATGATCATAAATGTGTAATTTACCTGTATTAGGAAAATGCTTCAAAAGATCCCAGTTTACCCACTAATTATATGGCTTCGTCCCTTTGATTACTTTTTTCCCCCTCACTTTCCCAGCTTTTGTATTTGTCACAGTTTTTATTTCATATTTGATTTTAGGTTTTTGATGAAAAAAGGTTAAGTGGATTTAGATAAAATCTTGCAAAATTCTACTAAAAAAAGAATTCCTCATTATAGTTAAAAAAGGTGATGTTCTGGTTGCCAGCTGACAGTATAGAGGGTGGTTTTTAATCAGAATACCATGGGGTGTTAAGTCAAGTGATTCTGAATGCTTGAGAAGTACAACTGTGCAGTTGCATGGAAAACTACATTTCTAATCAAAACAAATAATGTAATCAGGATTATTTGACAGACTCCTTTCTTAACACTTGTTGACTGGTATTGATTGTAAATGTTTCTCTCCTTCATTCCCTCAGAAGAATCTTATGTTTTAACTCTTCTTCTACTTGGGCTGATCTTCAGTTAACCAGCCTACTCTTAGCCAGGTTATCCCATTGATCAGAAAGAGCATCAGCAGCTGGTTTGTTGCGGGACTATGTGAATACCCACATCCTTCCCCCATAAAACTTAAACCACTAGACTTGCTAACACTTGGAATTTACTCACATTTGAGACAGGCACAATAAGTTTCCCTCCCTCACAGGTCAAGAGTAGTCAGTTTACAAAGTAATTTGGGGATAACTAAAAGGTATTTTATACCTGGAAATATTATTGTAGAGATGAGTCATGTAAAAAAAAAAAAATCTAAATCATTATTGTTACCTACTGCCTGGCCAGTGTCATAATGAGGGGAACAGAGAGCGTAAAACAAAGACCTTTAAGAGCTAGTTTTTCTTGAAAAAGTATTCTCTATTGTCTTTAATTAAATTGCTAAGTTAGAGAAGTTATTTATTTTTCATGGAGCACCATCTCACCAGGCAGGCCTTCTCCTAGTTGTCTCAATTTTAATTACTTGATTACTTTCATGAGAGAAGAATCCACATCAAATTTTATTTCATGTAGGAAGGAAAGAAAAAAAATCTTCTATGTTTCAGGCTCGACAGTTTATATTTGTAGTTTGAAGGAGAGCAGCCAAGGTCAAATAGGTGCCTCTGCATCCACTGTATTAAAAAAATGCCCCTGGACCTATAGACAGCACTTTCTTAATAATTATAACAACCCGAGGATAGCTAGTCTCATAACGCAAAACATACAAACCTCAAACTAGAGCCCTCCTCAAGTCAGCAACCTAAGCTGCTTCATTTGCTCAGCTTGTTGAGAAATCTTCATGCTCCCCAGGTACACGGAGCCATCCATCCAGTCTTTCTTCACCCAGGTCATGATTAGAAGCTATAAGCATTTTTAAATAGAACTTATGTGTGCTACTGTTCTAAGCTATGAGTACCAATCACAACATTTTGATATCCTTGAAAAAATGCTTTAAAATAGTTGAGATTTAAGCTAGAATAGGAGTGAAATATAAATAACGCTTATGATAAGAGAACAGTTAAGAGAACAGTTTAGCATGTACCTGAAACAGTATATGCAGTATATGCCCCCATATAAATCTTTTTAGCCAAAAGCAAAAATTAGGTATCATATACTACACATAATTCAGATCTGTGGCATTAAAAAGATAATAGCTAACCTGTTCTAGTTCTGTTAAGGCACATATTTGCATGCATGTCTCTGTGTGTATATAAAACACATAAAGTAACCTTTTGGAAATGAAAGCTACTCAGAAATAATTAAATATTATGAAATCAGGATTAACATACAGATATGTATTTGTTTCATTCTCTCCATGTACAATACTTCCATCAGAGCAGCTTAGGAAGCGAAGGAATCCTGTATGCATTTGCAATTTCTGAGACACTTTCTTAATAGTATTTTCCCCCTAAAAATTTAAAGCACTGTGTAATCTTTAACTTCTGATTTGATACTACTAGGTTTAATAAGTAACTGCATATGCAGCAAGGAAGACATTTCCATATAGGTTAGGCTGCTGTTTGTGACAGAAGTGGTAGACTGATGACATATCAGAGTCCTTACACAGAATTTCCTTCAGTCACTTCAGGCTCATGTGGCATGAAGAAAGCTCGTGGGACTGAGTCCCTTTATCATGGTTTTGAAATGAACCCAACTCAGCAAGGATTTAAATCTAGTCTGACACAATGCCTTCTTTCATCCAAGAAAGTATCCTGAAATGGTTCGAACCTGGTCTGATAGCAAGATCAAACCCTACTTTTTTGGCACACACAGGAGTGGTATCATAATTCAGTGGCTTAAATATCATTAATATGTGCTTAAAACATCATTACTACAGTGTCAAAAGACACCACCTTCCTGGAACTGAGTCAGACTACAGCTTCTGTCCTCCCCAGCCTTGGCTACCTTATCAGATATTGGAAGGGTTCTTTGGAACGTGAATTTTAGTGCCTGCTGAGGCTGGTCCTCTAAGCGGTCATCTCCTCAACTTAAATGACACTCGCACTGCTGTGATGTTCCACCTACCTCTCAGGGCTCAGGATTATGTTTGAGACAACATGACAAGAAAACAAAGAACACAAGCTCAGCCTTCTTATACTTATAAAGCACTTGAGAAAACAGATAACTGACAAAAAAAATTTAAGAATCACGTTGTATAATTTCAGCTTTTGTTTTCAACTGTTCATTCACCCTTGTAGGTTTCTAAGTAAAAAGACCGCTGGTCCCTAGCAATTGAGACCAGTACACAGCTGTTACCTCACACTGCAGCTTTGATAGCTCTTAGTACTGACCTTTGAATGAAATGTCAAACACTGCCTGACCCTGCTGCGTAGACTGCAGATTACCATTTACTTTTAAGGAAGTCCAGGCTTAGGTAGTTACCCCACAAATATGCGACATAAACTCCTTATTTGACACAGGTTAACATCCTACTTGGGCAGGATCTCAGCTTTTCTAAATCTCAACATTATCTTATATTCGGAAGCCAACAGAGCTGCTGATGTGATGTTGGTTTTTTAATGCTGCTTCTGAAGGTAGGATGCCACCCACTAAGACTACCACCAACCAGCAATCTAGGTTATTCTTGACAAGGTCTTGTGAAAATAATGACCAAACCTAACCCAGCTTCCACTGTGAGAAAATCATAACCTTGAGTTCAGTGTCTAATCCTGGAATGAAATGTCAGCATTCTCAGAAATATTGCAAAATTGTCATTACCCAAGGTAAATCTACTCAATCATTGTCTACGTGGGAATTCAGAAGCTGAAGCTTTGTGGCTTGCATGGTAAGGCTGTGGCTGTTAAAAATGAACTGTTACTAATTGATAGGGGCTTCAAAAAGAAGATATATGGTATTTGAGATCCTGTTTTGATCTTTTTTACTTTCACACATGTGCCCTTCTGTATCCTGTGGATCTTCTATGTGGCTCGGTGGGTACATGCTCCACATGGTATTCTGCCTTTCTGATGTTAAAATGCAGCACATAGGCTCTTACACGTGGTGTAGGAGCTGCTCTTTGATGGACATATAATCAAGCAGGAATTTGAAATATGGCCAAGACTTCGCTTTTATTTCTTGGCTATTGGACATAAGCGTGAATTTAGCCTGTAGAATTTATTCTTCTTTTATTGTATTAGATAAATTGAAATAAGTGGGAAAATCCTTCTTCTTAATTGTCTTTCTCCTGCAGTCAGTTCCACAAGGTGTGGTTTCAGCGATCAGTACTTAAACATATATGATATGATAGCTTTGTCAATACAAGACATTATTAGGAACTATTTTATTGTCATGAAAGAACTGATGCGTGTTTCTTTCCTTTTTCCTTTAGTCTTACCAATCAATGCCATTAAACCCACTGGTTTTCTCCGGCATGACCACGCTTCCTTTAACTCCCGTGTGTCACTCATTTCAGGCTGCACATTAAAATACTTGTCCTGCAATAAAATTTCTCAGAGCCCTCACTATCAAGGCAATTTCCACTACTATTTGTCTGCAGATGTGTGTGTGAGCAGTTGTTCTAAGTACCTAGTTCAAGTACTCTATTTATATGCCATATATCATTGTTCATATATTAATATTTCATTTACATACACTATTATATAAGCAAATCTATATTCATTTGAAAAATATATATAAAACGTATTTTAATCAGGCGTGTTCATAAACTTCCTTTTTTTATACTGTTTTCTTTTTAATTGAAATAATCTTCTTTGCTTGGCACAGATTATCCTCCTCAATAATTAAAGCTTTTTAGAATTCAGCAATAAATATCGCTGAATGTAAACTTCAACAAGAATATCATGTTACTGTAGCATTAGTGCAGTTTTGTTTGCCATGAAGCAAACTACTATGCAGTTATTCTACAAGTTACAAAAGGATATTTCCATCTTAGAGGAAAGTTCAAGTCTGAAGAATTCGGTTTTCTTATAAAATGTGACGGAAAAATAAAATACATATACGAAAAGGTTTAATTGTTTTGTAGTATTGAAATATTATTCTAAATACATGAAATAGTAATTCAGCAAAGAGAATGAAACAAATGGACAATTCCAAACAAAAACTCTATTGAAAGAAAATATTTCATTTAGATTCCCCCCACCCACTCTCCATCAATAGTCAATTCACTTGTCCCAGATCTACAGGAGGTCACTGAAATGGCTTTGGCTCCTTTTGCAATTTCTTAGCACCCAAAAGAATTTAAGCAGAACTCGTGTTCTGGCTCTAAATGTACAAGGTCATAAGGTTCTTCTGCGGGAGAAATTTTACTGAGTTTCAGAAACGCTGCGGTTCATGTTATGCTGCCAGTGATCACCAAACAAGTAATATATTGAGTCTGTTATCCGAAACAAAAACATTCCTTAAGCACGTCTACAATAAATGTAACAAAAAAATATATCTAGGCCTCAAATCATTTGTATAAAATGTCACAGTATCAGCTTTTCAAAAAGCAGACTAATTAAATATCAATACCTGCTTTGCAAGCATTGTGAATCTCATACCACTGTTGTCTCTGTAATGCAGTGTGGAGGTAGTTGAGGATATTGCAGAAAACAAACCACAGAACTGCAGTGTGTCAGACACTATCACCACCACAGAGCAAGCCCAGCCTCCAACTATTGTCCTTTTATGCTCCAGAACTGCTGGAGGTTTATGCCTGGTTTGGTTTTGATGGCTTTTGTCTAACACTATGATCTACAGTCTTTGCTCTGTTTAACCCTTCTTTAAGCTATGTAGTCCATGCATTCCAGACCCATACCTGATACATTGACCATGGTAGAATTATAGCCCATCCAGCACCATTTCAGAAACAGAGACTGGTTAATTTATCACTACTGCCAGGTCAGATTCCCGCTTACGAGTACCCATCAAGGACAATTCACCAGCTACCATTCCTTCGCCACATACATAATTTCCTAACTTAGACAAAAAAAAAGATCACTGTAAAAATATCTCTTTTTAAATTCAAAATATGATACAATTTATGAGTTTTTATTAAATAATAGAAATAGCACTGAAATAAAATTATTTGGATTAACAAAGCTTGATATTATACTTTCAAAAAAATCCTCTTGCTTTTTTAGTTTCACTTGTGGAGAAATACATCTTAACATGAAAATGTAACTTACCATATCAAATCAAGCCTGATCTCCAGATAAATAAAAATTAAACAAAACAAGATAAAGTGAAAACACTAAAAATGGCTTAGGCAGTTTGCTGATAACTAAAATCAAAATCAATAGTCCTTTTGGCTAATAAGTGTAAAATATATGTAGTACTTCAAGAGATAAATTGCGGTTTATTCTTGTTTTCTAGAAGGATAGCACAGAGCGCTAACCAGAGACAATACCACATGCTTTTAACTTTCATTTCATATGGAAAAGGTTTAATCTTCACTCTCTGTTTATACAGGAGTGGAGCTAGGCTGTAAAAGAGAAACAAAAGTGCAAATATTGAATAGAAACCCTTATTCCTAAATAAACTGAAGGGGTATTGAAGTGCTCAGGTTTTCTTCATTCCTTGGTTTCTTTCTTTGTGAATAACTGACCAAATTGATGAGTAGCACCTGTGAGCTGCTAAGGAGTCATCAAATGTTGTATTACTCAAAGGAGGGCCTCAGAAGAGGCCTTCTTGTGAAAGTGGTGAAGTATCATTAATCTACAATAGCCAATACTAGACTATCACCTGCGGAAGAAACCATATTTCACAATTTTTCCCATTCTTCTGCACTACTAAGATCTTTTTCTTAACCCACTGTTTAAGCCATAAATGCATGTGAAATTGAATATTTCCTTCAAAATACTCTCGGGTATACCAAAAAGCAAGCAAAAAAAAAAAAATATTAGCACACGTGAAATAAGGAGAAAAAATAAATTAAATATCTAATTGGTGTTGAACACTTTTCATTAGTCACCAAGCAAGGAGAAAGTCCCCTTGAGTGGCGCAGGCATGTCAAGGAGGCAGCAGAGCTCGCCTTCGGTGATGGAGCTATTCCCATTCTTGTCCGCTCTCCAGGACACCAGCGTGTTTTTTGCTCCTCAGTGCTATTTTGGAGAGCTGATACCATACAGCCTTCTTGTTCTTACTGAAAGAGTATTTCTCAAAACACTCTCAAGTAGATTCTCATATTATAAAATAGTTTTGTTTTCTGAGTTATGAAAAACAGCCATAATATGTGATTCTATATAGTCATGGATAAATTAGCCCTAAGACAGTACAGGGAAGAGAAAGTATTTGAAATGTGAATATCTCTTTACAGCCTCTGCCCTAAAATAACATTCTTACTTTTTTTGTATCTACAGCAAAAGCCACTTTTGTGTGGGTGAATAAGGTCTGTTGCTGAAAACAATCATTTCAGGAGCTTGTTTTTATCTTACTGATGGCTGGGGTTACACTGCAGACTGAACTGTAAAATATTCCTTCACCGCTCCTTTGTTTCAGTGAGACAGAAAGTTTAATCCATACCAAAGACATTCCACATGAAGAATATTCATGGACAATGCTAGATATACAAAGAAATCTGCATATATTTCTAGTTTTCAAGACAAAAAAATAGATCACCATGTAGTCACATCTAATAAATTCTTAGCCCAGCAGTCTGTCTGTCTGAAGAAACAAACATCTACCAGAAATATTTGCCAGGCTCCCTATATTTTGAATTCAAAAAGCATTTGCAACAGTGTGAAGGATTTTTTGCAACTTCTTTAACTTACAAGTTGGTGGAAACGATGATTTTTACATTTTAAAAAGCTACTATAGAATCCCTGTTAAAAATATAAGAAAAATAACAACAGTTTTTATGTTGTGCCCTATCCAGCTGACACTGTCCTTTCGGAAAGCCAATGACTTGTTAGTACCCCTAGCAGGAGTGTGAACAGATGCGTCCCTGACAGGCGATGGATGGTCAGGGTCCATCTGGCCAGTGCAGCTTGGACAGAAATGATGTATACAGCTTCATCAGCGAATGACTGTCATCAATCCTGTGCCATGGATAGCGTAAATGACAGCTACACTGCAGCTGAGGCCCAGGTGTGAGAATGAAGAAGGGGCTGATTTAAGAATGCTGGGTAATCAGGAATGTATAGTCTCCAGGACTTTAATTTGTATCTTTAACCTCCTATAAATATCCCTGTATACTGTAGGAGGTATGTGTTTTTAAAGAGTCTGATTGTGAAATTAGCTTCAGGATGACAGACATTCTTTGCTCTCCTTTAGCTGCCGATTACCCCAGTTCCCAGTATACATTAACGAATGCATGCTGAGCTTTGGCCACTGTACTGTGGGCTCCACAATTTAATTATTACCTCATTGATTTTTCATGTATTTCAATTTTCTTTTCTTCAAGTCACAGTGACTGTCCTATTGGGGGCAATGTTTGTTTTCTCTTTCCTAGATTTCCTTGTGGAATTTATTTTGTATTCAAGGATTATTTTTTTAACCCATCAGGAACTCATATTTGCTTAGCCTGGCGGTTAATAGACAGGTAGATGCACAGTCCCCTAAAATGAAACTGAACATTATGGTCAAAGCTAGATATAAACAGAAAACAACAATGCAGTGACCACTGGTAATCCCTAACTAAAGGTACCTCTGTTTTTTAAATGGTCCCTTTTTAGCATGCATCAAAGAGCATGCATAATTTGCATCTATTAACATTTTATTATTTCATAGCATTGGGGATGGGAAAATGGACACAATTATTGTATCCTCACAGGGTAGTTCTTTACTTATAACTATTTCACAATAAACGGGTTTTCTTTATCAGTAGATCATATGGACTAATGTGGTGATTTAAAAGCACAGGAAGTTACGAATGTTTTATATAAGGACATAAGTCAGTTCTTTCAGTACACAGAAATATGTTCATTGTCACAAACAGGCATCATCTAGAATCGTATTCTCTTAAGAAGCTGTTAATTGCGAAGGGCTACATTTTTACCAGGTAAAGGTGTGTCCTATGGCTGGAGCAAGGCTTGTATGCATTCACCATGCTATACGTAATATATTGCATGTACAATTTGTCTACGAACACACATACAAAAAAATTCCCACATTTTCAATGTATAGTCTATGCTTCCAGGCATAAGAAATATGTATTACTTTTAGACTTAAACTTGAAAAACCCCACAAATCACTGTAGCTTTAGACAGAGAAGCTTTAGGAAGGCACGATGTCAATTCTGGTGGCATTATCATAAGGGCAGGGGTATGGGACAGTACTCCAAACATCCCCATTCCAGACACAGAACTCAGTTAATATGCAACATACACAGTAGAGAGGCTTTAACATGAACTTTGCAGAGGAGGGTACAACGGGCCACATTAATTGCAGGTTACAAGGAATGTGATCAATTTTCATCTCTGAGTGCTGACTTTTGCTGCCTCTTCTTCAAGTTCCTGGAACAGAAGTGGAGCATAAGGGCAATGGAGGGAAGTGGAGATGCCTCAAGAATGGGGCATCCTGGTCCAGCTTCTTTTTGCATCCAGAGTGGATGAATGGCTTGGGAAGAAACCCCACTTTTAAGTGTCTGTGTGTATGTATATATGTGTGTATATATATATAAATGTTTGAGTGCGTGTGTCTACGTTTGCGTGTGAGAGCATTTGAGTATGTACGTGCACGTGTATTTGTGTGAATCGTAATATTCTGAAAATGGGTTCATTCAAGCTCACTAGAAATCAAAACAGAGACTATTTTGGAGAAAGAAATTTGCAAATTCCTTGAAAACAAATTCTTCTTTTAGGCAACTTGGAACTTTTTAGCCTCCAAGCAGAAAATTTAATTGATAAAAAAAGCATCTAAGTAAGAAGATGAAGACTTGTCATCTGGATTTCCCTTAAGAAAGCTTATTTACTCCAGTAAAACTACAGTTTTGCAGAAAGGAAATTTTTCATCAGAATACTAATGCAACAAAAACCCTGATAAGTCTACACAAAGACCATATTACAGGTTTCCATGAAACCGAGATGAGTTGTACCTACACAGACTATTGGCTTTAAGTGGTTTAGGGAGAGATTTTCAAAAAGCACGTGGAATTTAGTGTTAGCGATCTCCAAAAAAGTCTTTGCAATTTGTGCTCTGAAATTCTTGGGCACTTGAAAAAATCTCCCCTTTAATATTTTATAGGGCTGTGGTTTAACCTTTAGAATATGAATAGAGCCCCCATCTGTGTAGGCTTACTTGTTATCCAGTAGTGCAGGTCAGTACCAATCAGATCAATACGCCCCCAGGAGAAGAGGGAAGTGGAAGAGGGCCATTGAGCACTGAGCATTTACTCCAATGAATCACAATTACAGGAACACCTGTGCTAACAAACTATGTCCTGATCCACTGGGATAATGTGCGCGGTGCTCAGTAGCCCTCAGAATTTCTCATTTGTTATCACTGGTGGGTTGGCCTGCAGTTGCATATTGTGTTACAGTGTAAAAATGCAGAAGGTCACTGGTTCAAGACCTCTTAGGATGACTAAGCAAGCTTTCATAGGGCTTTTTGCTGCTTCCCCTATATATGTATTTTAGCATTATCTCCAAGGTACTGCTGGAGTCCTCTAATTTATGCATCTCAGTTTCAAACAGCAATGCACAAGTTCGAGAAACACAGTTTCAGAAAAGTTACGTGCAAAAGCATGCTTACATTGTGAGCGATGCACATTTTTAATGAACTCTGTTAATAAGCTGTGGCAATATATCACATAACAGAAAAAAAGAAAATGGAATGACCTATGGTAATGGAGAGAGCAAAAATTAGGGAAAATAAGCATACAATACTTGAAAATACCTCCCTTGCACACTGTTACAATAGTATCTGTTATCATAGGTATGGAACAGCTTTATTATTTCTGTGCCATTACAGTAAATAATCTACTCAAAGTTTAAGGAAAGGCAGCAGTATAATGAGGAACTTCCACTGTGTGAGAGGTTGGACTGTCAGGAAATAGGAGTAAGGATCATCACTGCCTTTATATCACTCTCTAAAAGCAAGGATATATCAATAAATCTCAAGTTTCTTCACTTCTGTACTATCATAATATCGTTGTACAACATCTGTGATAAGTTTTGCCATATATGTCAGGAAACGAATAAATGCACCACTGAACAATGGACCCTTATGAGCACATAGAAGCCAGAATGCTTCCAAACTCTCCCCGTGAAATTTAGCGGATAATATTAATGTTACGCAGCAGGCAGAGCCATGTCTTATGTATTTTACATGTATTTCACAGTAAAAAAGCATCAGAGTAAAAGGCCATGCTGCACAACTGAGAGGAAAGTGTCTGTCCAGCAAGCTCAGTTGTTCTGGCTTCAAGAAGAAGTCATTATGCTTTTAACATCGTGCTGAGAAATGCCTATTTGTAGATAAGGACAGATGAAGACCTAGATATGCGCTCTTTTTCTGTCTTGAAATCTTGTCTAGGCAAAATCTGAGACTTTGAACATATGTTCAGGATTTCTGTCGGTATGCCCTTCAGCCTTGTTATAAGAGCAGCTGCTTTACCTCTCACTAGGCTGTGGCACATCTGGAAATCCCAGGTATGTCTGCTGTGCGTACGTAAGCCATTTTGGTGAGCTGACACATTGAAGACACACCACAGCGCCTAGGTTGTGCTATGCTGATGACATGGAAAACTGAAATATCCAACATGTAAGGTCACCTCTGAAGTATCATCATGTTAGGGGAGATTTCAGCCTTCCCACCCAGGCACTATTTGGCACATTTGTGTATACTTATGAGTATGCATGATTATCACAAAACTCCCGTATCTTAAAGTCAGAAGAAAGGTAAGGAGAGGTGGGAAGGAAGATGATGTGAAAGAAGGAAAAGAATAAAACAGCTGGAGAAACTCTTCACCTTCTGTCAAGCGCATACGTGACAAAGTACTTTGGGGGAAAAAAAATCAGCTGAGCACTAAGGCATTTAATTTATCACTCTGCAGAGCAGAATTAAAATAACATCATTTTCACTTGCTACACATTAGTACTCCTCTGGATTCAAATTTGGATTTGATCACAACTAGAAAGCTATTCAGCTGAGTTAGGGTTTCCCTGTTATTTATCTGTGAAAAAAGAAAATTAAGAATATTTGGCTCATGAAATGAGAAGGCATTTACTCTGTCTACAAAAAAAGAGCAAAAGAGCCCCAAAGATTTGTCTAATTCTGGACCTCCCTCCACTTCTCTGACTCCCCCTACAGCTACTCTTTTCCCAGTGCTGTGTCAGTCACCCTCAAATCTCCCCAAACCAGACCACCTTTAACAAATTTCCTGTTCCAGTGTCATCAGATCTTCCAAGGCAAAGTACCACACTGTACTGAAGAAACAAATTAAAAGGACAGGAAGTCCACAAATACAGTGTACACTTGTTATCATTGATACTGTCTCTTCAGTCATTACACTAAGCTGTGAACCAGTGTAGGACAAAATGAAAAAGGACACAGAAAAGCGTGTTCTTACTAGGATCAATTTGCAGCACTGTAGGAGAATTGAGGAGGAAATGCCTAATCTGAGATATTAGTAAATTTTAAACTCATTTTCCTTTGGCAATACTTGTGTAGTCAAGATTTTATACATCTCCAATGTGCCTTAAAACTCCTTTGATGCATTTTTGCTGTTCTGGCTTGGGGACTTGCTTGATTGGAAACCACTAAGCATGCTTAACTGTGCCACATATTTTTCCTTCTGATTAAAATGCAGGCTGGCACAAGCAGAGACTGATGGCCTCTGAGTTTATAGATTGACCAGGGCACCTGCCGTGCAAGCATCTTTGTGCTGCCCCATCACTGAATTTCATTCTGACCTTGAAGCATCACACTTGATAAAGCTGAAAGTTAGTTTCTATTTCTATTTCCAGCCCTGTTTTTTAGTATCCCTTAACAGACTGTCAATTGTACCCTGACACAATGGTGCCTGCTTCTTGTAGGTTGTAGCTTTCAAAAGATAGTAAAGTTGATGTTTTCACTTACAGACTTTTGCAGCTCTTCTGCATGATTCTGATTTTAAATATTTTTAAATAAATCATAGTAATAAGAACAGGAATACATCTACTGGTGACATCTTGAATCTCCAGCAGTGGTGCTGGAGACCTAAGACTATACCTGGACATGTTGGTATCTGCCAAAGTTTTTTAGTTAAAGGTCTGTTTGACCTAGTTCATAAGCAACAGTCGGAAGTGAAATTTGCTCAGGAGACAAGAGCACTTTCTGAAGTGTCTCTTACAGCACAACAACTGTATATACGGTTCACAATGAATATCAGGTTTACTCAGTACAAAGCTTCCAAGCCTTGCTCCAATGTACAGCAAAACAAAAATAGGAATCAGAAAAAATAATGTATTTGTATTTGCAACGTTTCAAATAATTGCTCTTTTCTGTCTGTAATCAAGAATAACTCAAGTAGCCTGGAAACTAATGTATCTGTAACGCTGTGCCAAAGATAATCACATTTTACAACAGTGGGGGTTAGATAGAAGTGCATTTCTAGTAAAAGATTATCCTGAAACTGGTATAACTCTGACATAAACATGCACCTAGAGATCTGACTCAGATAATAATGAAGACTTTACTTGCTAAAGCACATATGAAAACCTTTCCAGAACACAAATAAAATAAACTTAGTGTAACTTTTAGAATTAGAGCCCTGAAATGCTGGTTTTGGCCTGTGAAATGTATGCAAAACCAACAAGTACTTCACTGAGTAATGTTCATGACGTCGCATCAATGCAACGACAGCTTCCTAGAACAGCTTATACATAAAGCAGAGCAATGGCTACAGCTACAAAACACACCAAACATTTGAAGACAAGCCATCAAAAGCAAGGAAATTCTGATTTCTAGTTGAGGCCTGTGACATTTACAGACTATACAAGAATACATGGGATGTTATACAGCATTGCGCATCATTATTGTGGAAGTCATTGTTTCCCTCATTAGTGCTCTAGATCTGTACATTACTTCCATTGCAGGTCACGACCTTCATGCTGACAGTCCATCCTTAACTCACCCTTTTGTGCCTAGGTATTGTAGCAAATTTGCTACAGTACGTGACATCTCACACTTGAATTTTCTGCAATATCTGAAGACATGTATCCCATTCAAATGTACTACTTATCAACTCAGAGGTCTTCAGGGAACCATTAAGAAGATATGGGACACATATCTAAAGTAAAATTAGACATAATTTCATTTGTGTTGTATTTTATTATAATATTTAAGCTGTAGTTCTCTGTAGAGCTTTTAATTTTATGTGACAGAATGATGTGTAAATCTTGCAGCATAGTTAAAATATTCCTAAAATGTCTTTAAAGTTCAATAATCTTTTCCAAAGACATTTACTCACTAGGAACATGCAAAACAGTAAACGTTTCCATGCTCATTGTCCTCATTTCTTTTAGTATTCATTGGAAGCATAACTTAATATGCTGCAAACATGTTAGCCTTTCATTTTTAATGCAATTGAAGATAAATGACTAAAACTTAACAGTGATTCTGGACTCCAGAAAAACTGTGATTGACACAATATCATCCTGTAATGGAGCAGTTAATATGCAGACATTGACATGGTTAGAGCCATTATGATAGATCATATCAATTCATAATTTGGCTTCATAAATATGTAGAATTATTGACACAATATCTTATAATGGCACTTCCTTTTCTACAATGTCAATGTACAGGGCTGATCTTGGCAATAAGAACTTTGAAATATAACCCAAAAAGATATGACGTGTGGAGAAAAGATAATATTCATGTTGTAATAAGTCAACAAGTCTTAGTATCAGAAAACCAGTGTTAGAACCAGGGAAAGAAATCACCTAGGGATTCCATGCCTGGACATCTCTTTAATACTTCCACATTCCTTGTTTCCCTATTCAGGAGGAAATTGCTCAGAATTTATCAAACTATGAGAAATTGATTAATCCGAAGAAAAAAAAAAAAAGCAAAACCTGTTTTGGTTTTATATTCAGAGAAAGAAGCTAACTAACTGACTGCAGCATTTTCCTTTGTTTTTCCTACTTTTCGCTGGGTGAAAAACAGGCTTGATGGCCAAGCCCAAAGAGTTTTGGTAAATGGACTTAAATCCAGTTGGTGACAAGTGACATTCCCCAGGGCTCAGTATCGGGGTCAGTTCTGTTTAATATCTTTATCAATGATCTGGACAAGGGGATTGAGTGCGTCCTCAATAAGCTTGCAGATGACACCAAGTTGGGTGTGAGTGATCTGTTTGAGGGTAGGAAGGCTCTACAGAGGGATCTGGACAGGCTGGGTCTATGGGCTGAGGCCAGTTGTATGAGATTCAACAAGGCCAAATGCCAGGTCCTGCACTTGGGTCACAACAACCCCCTGCAACATCACAGGCTTGGGGATGAGTGACTGGAAAGCTGCCCAGTGGAAAAGGACCTGGGGGTGTTGGTTGACAGCTGGCTGAATATGAGCCAGCAGTGTGCCCAGGTGGCCAAGAAGGCCAACAACATCCTGGCTTGTGTCAGCAATGGTGTGGCCAGCAGGACTAGGGAAGTGATTGTCGCCCTGTACTCGGCACTGGTGAGGCTGCACCTCGAATACTGTGTTCAGTTTTGGGCCCCTCACTACAAGAAAGACGTTGAGGTGCTGGAGCATGTCCAAAGGAGAGCAACGAAGCTAGTGAAAGGTCTAGAGCACAAGTCTGATGAGGAGGGGCTGAGGGAACTGGGGTTGTTTAGCCTGGAGAAAAGGGGGCTGAGGGGAGACCTCATTGCTCCCTACAACTACCTGAAAGGAAGTTGTAGCCAGGTGGGTGTTGGTCTCTTCTCCCACGTAACAAGGGATAGCATGAGAGGAGATGGCCTCAAGTTGTGCCAGGGGAGGTTTAGATTGCATATTAGGAAAAATTTCTTCACTGAAAGGGTTGTCAATCATTGAAACAGGCTGCCCAGGGAAGTGGTTGAGTCACCATCCCTGGAGGTATTTAAAAGATGTGTAGATGTGGTGCTTAGGGACACGGTTTAGTGGTAGACTTGGCAGTGCTAGGTTTATGGTTGTACTCGATGATCTTAAAGGTCTTTTCTAACCTAAATGATTCTATGGCTCTATGATTCTATGACTTGTTCTATGAAATTGGATTTTGAGGTTTTGTTTGAAACATGCAAAGAAACTTTTCTAATAACTTAACGCCACTGATGTTAGAGCCAGGGAAACGAGGGCAAAAACAGAGAACCATACAAATGCAGCTATTGTCGGCTTTGCCATAGCTTAAAGAGCATCCTGTCTCTAATACCAATGTGTAAACTAGCAAGGATTTGATCCAAAACACAGAATTCTAATGGTTCCAAAATTTGCAGATGTGTATAAAATGGATTTGGGTTTGTGCGTCCCAGTTCTTTTGGATGCTGTCATAATATTCACATTAAGCATCCAGCAACATTTGTGTCACTTTAGTTGCATGCCTTAGCTTTGGTTTCACTCTTCTTGCTCTTGTACTTACAATCAGATTAATATCTGGAGGAGAGGATGCTTAGTGTATTGAAACAGTCACTTGGCTGATCTCAAAAGACAGAAAGAAGACAGTGCGCTGATTCACCCCAACTGAGGTTATGCACATTTAAATTTTGCTTTCATGATTAACTTGTTTTTAAATTGTGCCAAAAGGTACCCTTTAAAGTAATCTCAACCACTGCTGTGTGTACAGGATAAACAGTCTATACTGACATATATACATGCCTTATACCAAAAAAAACCCCAATCAAAAACCCCAAACAAAAAACTAAAACATATTGTGTGGGCTGAGAACTTTATATTGACTTCTGGTGCTAAGAGAATTTTATAATGGAGTTATAAAATCCTCAAAAAAGAGGTTTGCAATGGAAACTCTAATATACCTTTATCTATAACGGCACGGCTGGGGGCTACTATAATAATCCTTTTGCTTTCATGTGGCCATCTGGAGGCCTATTAAAACTAGTATGTAAAACAGACTCCCAAGTGGGTTGAGTTTGCCAGTTCCCACAAAGTCACTAAAATAAGGGAGTTGGCCCTGCTATAGGGTGAAGTGTCCACTACAGAGAGGAGAGAGCTTAAACTCTAACCTTTTATACTGTACGTTGTCTACAGGCTGATTTTGATACATACACTTTAATTGTGCAAGAAACCTAGCCCCGGGTCTGTTGTGCACCTCTGGGGGTGTATGACAAGATGGAATAGGCTAGGCAAAGTGAGAATGGAAACATTGGAAACTTAATGAAGTATTACATTTCAACTGAGAAATACTATATTCTGATTTTTACAGAGAGCAACAATAAAATATTGACAATTTTGCAAGAACCTACTTTCCTTGCTCAAATACAAACATAGGCATTATATAGAACATTGATTTAGTGCCGTGAGTTTTTATCCAAAATATACTGGAAATAAATATTTGAATATGCAAATTATTTTACAGCATAGTTTGGTGTTTCTGTTTTTTATTCAATTAAGATTAGGTTAGTATGAATACACTCAGTAAAATAATTTGAGTCAATGGGGACTGGGTATCGTTTGTCCAAAATAAAGTCCTTTCCGTATACTCATTACTGATCTTACTCAGTAATGTGGTTGCATCCTATTATACCTGATACATCAAAAAAATAAAAAAAAAATAAGTTGCTGTCTAAAACTGCACTAGAACTCAGATCTAAGACCAAATAAGATGCATTAATTGCTTTACTGCTTCACTGCAAAGCAACTCTTAAAACATAATTCCTTAATGAAGTCCGTTAATTTGTTCATGGCAGTACACAAGCTGTTCAAAATGACACAGAATTGCACTCTGTTTTCTAACCCCTGCAGTTTCTTCTGTTAGTCACTCTGTCTTGTGTTGTTATCCCATGGATAGTAATTATTTTATAGTGGCTGTAATTAGGAGAGAATTAGGCTTGGTAAACAAAACCTGCCTTCTCCTGTTAATAGCTAAGGATAATAAATTTGGCTCTGACATTCACTATATTTGGACAAGGCTTGGCCTTCTTCCAGTTTTCCCAATAAGAACTTTATTATATAATTATGCCTTGGAGGGGCTCATATTACAAGGTAATTTTTTTTTTGTTAAGACACATATTGCATGGCTTCCAGCCAGTAAATGATATACTGTAATATATGCTTCCAATAAATGTTTTAAACAAAATCTCTCTAAGCAATATCCTGCTGGAGCTGCACATTGCAATTCAGCAGATATATTTACAGGAGTTTTTCATAATGCAAATTATTTTCTTTTGCCCACATTGTCCAACATTATAACAAGTGTTTAAAAAGAAGCCCAGGATTATTTTTATCAGCAAATGACACGGTTAGATTCTTAACTTATCATATCTCAGTAGCTTAAAGAGAGTTTTCATACTTCTTATTCTGTGAGTAAAGTCACAGTTTTGTTGACATGCACAGAAGTGCAGCAAGTATCTTATTTTCTATTTTCAGCTTGAATTAAAAACAACCCTTTGTTCCATCTTTCAGCCCACACACTAATGCATCATTTCCCACCCTCTCCTTTATTTTATCTCGTACCTTTTATGTAAAATACAATTTAAGTTAACACACAATAGCACAAAATGCTTTTCAAAGGGAGTCAATCATAAGCTAAATAGAAAAGGAAGGGCTTAAGGGGAAATTTATAAAGAAGTGAGTGGCTCGAAAGAAAGAAAGAAAGTGTTACAGTCACAAGGAGGAGCAGAGAGAGGATCAAGACTGGGAAAAGGGAGTAAGCAGTTAAATTCTGAAAAAATACAGCAAAACCAACCCAACAAGATTAGTACACTAATTTTAACTTTCTCCTGCTCCTGAGTTACCACTGCTAGTAAGATATAGGTAAATAACATATCATAATTGCATTCACCAAGTTTTGTAAGACTGTGTAGGTAAGCAGAATTGGGTTTACCAACTTAGAGACATAAATCAAGTTCAGAGAGATTATAAACTGGTGGAACAAGAAAAGAATCCAAAAATCATGTTTCCAGGCCATCTTTTCTGGTCACTAAAAAGCATCCAGTACCTTTTCAGTTTTCCTGAGCACTATTTAATGCTACAAGTTAAAGGGTGGGAATTCCTCAATTATAAAACCCCCCAGATTCAGATAGGATAGACTGGCCATCAAATGATTTTGGTGGTTTTGTATTTTGCATATTTTTACTTCACTCCTTCAAAGGCAGCTTCTCTTTCCTGAAGACAGTCAGTTCAGTATTGATAACTCAGTATACAATCCCCAGGGCAAGAGGAGTCAGAAAGATCAGGACAAGGGAATTGGGATACGTGCAGACACAATGACATCTACAAAAGTATGCCAAAGTGCTTTTGCATAGGAAATTACCTATATATTAGCTTTAAAACTACTAAGCTCACATAGATTGCAGAAAATAAGTTTCAATGTGATGCAAAAAAAAAAAAAATCAAATACTAAAAAAAGTAATAAATTATACCACTTCAGACATTCACTTCAGATTTTTAGGCATATCTTAGCACTAAAAAATTAAAGATCTTGAGCTAAATTCATCTGCACTAGAGGCACACAGTGGATTAATTTGGCCCCGGGTAAGATATCTGAAAAACAAAAGGACAGGGACTAAGTACATCAACAGTCATTGGAAACAGGAAAAGCCCGTTAGGTCAGCTAGTCCAGTTTTCTTCCAATTTCTTAATGTAGTACCAGCCATGACAATATTCCATGGTCTCTCAAAAATATATTTTTAATTAGTCAAACTCAAGAACTAACACCACTTTCCTTGGGAAACAAAGGGCTAAGTATTCCTCATTGTTTCAGTCATACCTTGGAGAATACACACTCCACATTCCTCTAGAAACTATCCTATTATTATACTGTTGGTCATTAACTCTTTAAAACTTTTAAATTATCTTTGTTCTTCTTATCCGACTTCCCAGAACTGCCTTCTGAGAGGGCCCACAGATTTGCCACAGCCTATGAGGCAGCAGGGTACAGAGGAGCACCACTTTACTGATTCACATGGAAATGACAGGGAAGCAGGCTGAGACGCAGCTTTTTCAGCAGCAATGTCACAGTGTGAGCCCGTATAACGGGGCTGTTGACAAAGAGGATTGGTCTCAAGCTCTCACCGAGAGCTGGAGACTATCATTTGATGAAGAAGAAGTGGCAAAGAAACTTTTAGCAGTGTCTTTCCTCCCTCTATTTTCTTCTCTTCCTCTCTTCTCAAGCTACGTCCTTCCTGTTTCTGAGACGGAGGAAGAGACAGAAAACATGAGCGACTGGTGTGTATACAATAGCATTGACTAAGAATTTCTTTTGCTGTCCTATCTTAAGCTACCATGATCTCAGTGTCTGGAAGATATTATATGGTTCATAATTTTAAAATATCGCTTTAGGAGGGAGAGAAGGTGGGAAGTAGACATAATTCTGTCCTATATTGAAAGCCTAGCTACCTGACAAACACTGAGGACCAATAAATGTGCATGTTGCCCTATGATGCACAAGGTGACCAGGCTCAGACTGTGATATACGGCCAGTGGAAGCACACTCTAGCACCAAAGAACCTGCACTTAAAGTCTCTGGGAAGTGTCATGATTACCTTCCAAATGTTTAGTAAATTTGGACAAAGATGAGGTGACTGAATATCCAGTCTCTTCTGAAAAAAAAATAAATTAATCATGTCTTAATAAAGAAAAACAAAAACTCCTGACTATAAATTTTTAGGGTAAAAATACAGATTACAAAGAGGAACCAGCCTACTTGTTCTCTCTCCCCCTTCTTATTATATGGTCTCTGTACCATTGCAGCTGTAGTAAAAGGCAAGAAGTGATTTAAATCATTGTGTTGTAATTTCCAGTAAAGGGAACTTTCTGAAATTCTAGGGTATTTGCTGTCCTGGAGTAGATTTGGGGCAATACAGCCAGAACAGCTGCTCACAAACCTTCTTTCAGGACTCCACAGATGCACTTTACACTGAAGAGCTCTGAGTTTATTCTAAATTGTGCACATGGCCAAATTATACCCTGGCTAGGATGTAAAGGGAATAAGGTCAATTTTACACACCCATTGTATCCATAACTGAGAGCATTTCTGAACAGATCCAAAGATTAAGCGTACTTTGTTTCAAACAGATTTTTGGCATTTTACTTTTTTAAAGGATGAGGAGAGCAAGCTCAGAGGCCATAGTGAGCAGCAGGGGACCAAAGCTCCTTTTATCATTATTCAGAAATGAGATAAAGTGAAGAGATGGTCATGAAGAATATCAGACATTAAATAGCATCCCTGTGTGCAAATCGGAAGTGTAAACTTTGTTTTAGATAATGGCTTACAGAGGGAGATGGTTTGTTAGAACAAAAAAACAACACTGAAAAAGGTAATAGAGAGACCTGATGGTATCCTTATGAGAAATATTAGGGAATAAGGATAAAAGGTTTCATTTGAGAAGTAGATTTATAATATGTGCCCTGGTTCGTTCTTTGTTATTGGTGAGCCCTCCTATGAACAGAAGAACAATATGTGAAATCCACAGCGTATATTCACTTTTTGTTTTTTTGCAAGCAAGGGTACGTGAGCTTTCTAGAAATTGTGAAAGCTCCATGCACTGGTGAGGAAAGGTCTAAATAATATTGACTCTAATTCTTTGATTTACCACAAAAGGCTTTCAGGCAACTGGCTTGGTAATACATCCTTGGCTGGATGTCTGATGAAGATGGTCATTTATAAATGTGCAAAATCTCTCCAGCTCCGCACTGGTCAGGTCACATTTAAAATAATGGCTTCTACTTCTGACCCATCTATCTGTAAACACATCAGACTGACAGCTTGCTTTACTTGCAATGCCCAATAGGCACGGGGACAGCACCACGCTCTAACGAAGGCCTAACTTACTGACTAGCTTTTGGCAAGTCTATGTGATACCAAACAAGAACATTGGTCTTGATGCTGATGATGCATAGCTTGCAGGTGTAAGAGATGTGAGGGAATGTGATTCTTTTCACACATGGTAAGATTAGTGTGTTAAAACTGCAAATGGAGTAAACAATTTCTGACTTGTTTAAGGCTGGTCAGTGTCTTTACCAATATCATCAAATGTGTGATTTACTACTACAGCTAGCTAACAGAGATTCTCCTTTAGATTAAATAGTAGATGACTGGGGTTTTAGAAACAAAGGACAAAGAGAAGCTGAGCTATTTATACAGTATAATTGTTAGACTGATATCTCGCATCCAGTCAAGACGCTTTGGTAAAATTGTGGCACCCGGGCCACAGCAGAAGCATTCAGTTTGCAGTGACAACAACATATTGGTCCCTTTTACCTTGAAATGCATTTTACTGCAGCAACAGTTCACAATTCTCTAGCAAAATACATTACTTCAAGGGGTAGCAACTCGAGCAGAAACACGAATAACATCAGCACTTTCTTTTCAAGCTTCTTAGCGATGTCAATACCCACACCAAAGCGATACAAGAGCCGGGAACTTTTAGAGGAAGAAAAACATGGTTGGTTTTGCATTTTACACCTTTATGCAGAGTAGCAGCGGTTAGAACTACAGCTCTTTGTCTGAACCAAAACCTCAGATGGCAAGTTTGTATTCAAATTTCATGGCTACTTGGGAGAAATCACAGAAGTAACAGAAAAGCAGAGATTCCACACACAAAGAAAAAGTGATGGTCCCTAAGGATAGAAAGGTTAATACAAGAAGAAAACTGGATTGTGTGAATGCCAGTTTCCGTCCACCTCCCAGACTGGTACTGAGGGAGATGTTTTCGCTTAGCCATTGCTGTCCCTCTGCAAAGGTGAGCAAGATGTTGTTAATAAATAAGACTGTCCCTGATGGTGGCAAGTCTAATTACAAGGAAGAAAAAAAAAAAAAAACAAAAATAAACCAACAACCAAACCCCCCCAAAAAAAACCCAACCAAAAGAAAAGGTTTACGGTTTTTTTTCTCCTGGATGTCAGTTCATTACCAGCCTGACACTATAACTTTGAGGGTCATTTCTCTGCAGTCACTAAAATACCAAAACAACAAAAAAGCTGCGCAGAAGCAGAAGCAAAAGCAAAAACCCTAGATCACTACATTCTTAAAAGAATTTTTACATAAAAGAAGCTTTGTAAAAGAGAGCCCCTCTAACTCATACACTGTTAACAGCATTCCCCTGTTAATGAAAGAGAGAACACATTAAACAAAGGAATGACTCATTGGAAAGACACTGGAAAACAAGATTAGGTGAAATATTTGATTTGTAAAAGTTTTACTGTTTTCTAGAGGAAAAGTGGTAGGATGGTGGTAGCTATATCTTCCTACACTATTTCAACACATGCAAGTGTAGTTTTAGCATGGTTTCTAACTTTGCCTCCCTAAAGTTGACTTCCTACATATTTTCAACACCACACTGTACACATGGTTCAGGGCCATTTGGGCGACTCAAATGTGGAACTTCTTTTGCATTTCGGATATCTATAAGGATCAACACATGAGGTTCCCCTCTGTTAGCTGTGCAATGCATAAATGCAAATCATGTACAGATGTTGGCACGCTCACATCAAGAGAGTACCTCCCCAGGTTTTGTGCAAAATATTCTCACAAATATCAAATAATAACATTTATTTTGTAATATAGCCACATTTGAAGGCAAACCATTACTCTCTAAATATTCCAGAGATAACACAAGTAAAGTTCAGATCAATAAATGAATGCGTGGACAAGCTAAATTTTTTAAGTGGCTATTTGCCTGAAAACAGTGCATATAATGGAAATTGCCAAGTAGCTTCAAAAGTAGCAGGAAGTACTTTGATTACCTAGGGGTAAAAGTACTTTAAATTCATTCCAAATAGAAGGTGAAAGTATGAATAATGCACCCATGAACCAGCACTACAACACAGCTCCTCATAACATGACAGATGTGTGAGGTTTATGTGCTGTGATACATTACTCCTTCATGAATGGCTACAGAAAAATAAAGTAAAGCCAAAGCCCATCTTTGGTACACAGATCCTGTAAACTCAGACCAAAACCAAAACCCCCACAGATATAAACACATGACAACCGAATTCTGCAGGGTCATTTGTACTGAGCTGATTCATTTCACAACCCAAGGGAGGCTGCGCTCCAGACCAGGAACCTGCCCAGGCCCTTTTCTCCTGACCTTGAGCAGCAGCTTTTATGGAAAAATATGTTTAAACAGATAGAGACGACTTCATTTTATGTTTTGGGAAGACGTAGTCAGATACAAGACTTCCTGGTTACTTTAATTCTTGCCAGAGAACAAAGAGCAAGATAAAATGGAACTCATGGCTTGAGCCAAAATCCTTTGAAATCGATCAGATTCTTTTCATTGATTTCAGTGAGTTGTGGATCAGACCACCACTTCCTCAAGGCAGCAATAAGACACTTCCTAGAGAAGGCAGGGGTCCTCAATTTCACCATTCATTCATTTTGATCTTTCACTGTTTAATGAATCTCTTCATCCTGCTCTTATTCTCAGCTCTCAGCCAGGCAGGCATTAGCAGTGCATTCACTAGGCAGTAGAGGATCACCAGCATCCATCTTTCAGAAGAGACATACAACTGAGGCCACTCAGGGCCATTAAAGATCCCATGGTACTTTTGCAAGAGCAAAAATAACAATGCCAGCGTCTTGGCCAAATTCCAGCCTCTTTAATTACATTCTGTCCATCTATATTCCCTCCTTAGTTTCAGCTGGAAAAATTAGCCACCATTTCCCACTATCTTATTAATCTTTTAATGTAGAATTAATTATAACAAAAAGACTACGAGCATAAAATATTGGCACTTACTGCTGTAATGAGTATCATTGCTGTCCATAAAAACCAGGAAATGTACCCTTCTTTTCACAGTAAAAGCGTACATAATTTGCACACCAAAAGTAACCATATAACTATTTTCCATTTTTAAAAGAGAAAACCCAAAACATGGCTAAATGAGAAAAACAAAAACCAAACCCAGAAACAAAGCAAAACACCAAAAAGAAACCCACCATGAACCAGAAAAAAACCAAAAAACCCCAAACACCACAATAGCATTATGACTGACTTCTTTAAAATAATAACTATTACCTTTACCAAATATCTTCCCTGACTAGCACAGATTGGATAAGCTCTCCATTACTATTCAACATCAGGAACTTCCTAGTTACAGACCACCCAACCAAGATGAAGAGGTAGATGAAGTATTCTACAATTGGCTAGCAGAAGCATCACCATCGCTAGCCCTTGTTCTCGTGGGGGACTTACCACCATCAGATATTTCTGGCTAAAGAGACATTTTGAGAGATTTTAGTAAGTATTTTTGGAAGACTGCTACTGTCTAAGCTATATACATAGAGCTCTAGGGGAGGACATCGCAAAGTTTTAATGTAGGATCGTTCTAAAATCCTGGTCTTTAAGTGGATTTTGGAACTCAGGTATTGTCAACTAACGTCAATCACATCCTAAAACATAACTTAATTCAGGTAATTGATAATGGGTAAAAAAAGATGATCCTTCTGCTCCTTGAGGACACTAAAAATCCAGACATCTTCGTATCTTTGTCTTAAGAAAACAGAGACCTTAAATGCCTTTCTTTCTATGGTGTGGTGTGTAACGTATCATAGAGGAGACAGTGGCCAGAGAAGATTGATGGTCTCATCCAGGTGGTATACAGCTTTGAGTAACAATTTGGGATAAAGATGCAGGATAACTACGTCTCTGTGGAATACAGCAAAAGGGGGTTCAACCACAAAAGCTTACAACTCACTCACTTTTCTAGCAGATGTGATTGTGATTAAAAAGGTGGTTGTTGGCAACAAGTAAAATGAAGAGCACTCTAGGGGGCCTAGAGAGCAAGTCCATTAACTTCATCAGCACTAGATTGAGTTCCCATCTCAGTACAGTCTCAGGAAACAGTGAAATTAATTTACCCATTCTAATTGTGGGATACACTGAAAATATAGGGCAATAGGTAAAGAATCCATAACTACAAATAAAGTCATGTTGGTATCTTTCTGTAGAAATAATTTGGTCATTTGCAGATCATATTAGGTCAAGTCATTCATGGTACTATAATCAAAGCTACGGACTGGAGAGCTTCTGGGTGATGATACATGACAGGAGATTTTTTCCAAGAGTCAAGAGATCTGAAAGGAGAGGGAAAAACTAGGGGGGATCTTGCATAAGTTCAACTGACCAAAGAGTCACTATTGCTTAGTTGAGCTCAGGGCAGTCTTTATATTATCCGGGCTCTGTTTTGCCTCTTCAGAAGTGGCAAAGTCCCTCAATTGCTCAGACTTCTAGCAGTGAAAAGCTGATATTTAGGAAAACCTAGAAAGAAACAATTCATGATCAAAGAATAGCCTAGATGACTTCAGAAGCTTTTTCCTTCAGTCTTCATGATAATTTGGAATGAAAAGCACTTTAAAAAGGCAAGTTCTTGTTATATATTATTGGTATTATTTTCACTCTGAGGTAGCAATACTGCTTCAATACCAAAGTTCTGCTGTTCAAATCATCTGCAAAGTTCAACCATCCTGGAAGGCACCATATCTGCAGTGTTTCTTAACTGAGCTTCTGTCTTATTCATGAATTCCTCCTGACAGTATATTGCTGTATGAGCTGTACTCATTACACACCACATATATGTTTCTTGATGAGCTGGCCACTCTAGCACACACATGCACATTTCTTTTGAACCCTTGACATACATGGCTACATTCTTTGAGCCTCAGTGTTGCAATAAACATGCACAAATTAAGACTGACGATTTCACTTGCTGCAGGAAATATTTGAATATTCTCTTTACTCCTAAGATTTTTTTTCCAAGCAAACAGCAATTTCCACACAGATTTGCAAGAAAAATTGCAAGCTTGATGTTCAATTCAAAACTTTTTTCAGTGAACCAAAGTGGAGATAGTTTTCATCAGGCAACCCCTAATGCTGTATATACAGCATGCAGAAAGTAATTTTAAACAATATGGGGGAAAATCCTCTTCTCTAATATAGTCATCCTTTTTTTAAATACCCAGAAAATCTTTTGAATAGTTTTGCGTTAATTTTTAGACGTCATACCTGCCCAAGTTCTCAGGCTTTGCAAATATAGCTAACTCTGTCATTACTCTTGTGACAAGAATATTCTTTTAGGTATTTAATCTCTCCCACAGCACATCTAATTGCTTTTACCCATTGTTTGTGCAAGATGTACAGACAGGGGAAGATGAGTGTGTTCAGAGTCTCCAGTAAAACTCTTTATTACACAAGTCACTGTCGAAGCATGACTTAAACAAATAGATAAATGCACTTACTCTAATCTTTTACAGTTATCTCAGTCTTGTAACAAGGAAAGACCAAATAATTTTCAGGCAAATGTGTGCGCTTTCACTACAGGTATTACTAGGCACTGGGAAACACCTGGTATCCTCTTGCTCCCTGGTACTGCTTTTTCCAGCAACTAATTATCCTTGATAATTTGCATTTGGTATGAAGAACCATTTCAATTCATACTAAAAAAAAAAAAAAAAAATGTTCTTTGCAAAGGACGTCACAAAATTCAGCATGTCTTATCCTGTAGATTCAAATTAAAGAGCTTATAACAGTTACCCCTCCATGGCTTAACCAAACAAGAAGTCTATCTCTACCTATCACATCTAGCTAGTAGGTTATAGACAGAAAAAATAAATATAGCAGCTTAATCTAATTTATGAATCTACATAATTATGAATAATTATATGAAGCTAAAAGGAGAAAATTCCAAATGAATGCTAGAGTGCAGATCAATTCTCAAAGAAAGCAGTACACACCCAATGGCTCACCACAAATTAAATCTGACTGGAAAAAAAACTCTCAAAAAATTACTCTTCTGGCAAGAAATAGAGGTGATGATCTAGCATCTCCTATGAGCCCATGATTAATTGCCAAAAAAGCCCTTTACATATTAATAACTTTCTTTTTTTGATTCTCTTGAAATGTGCTGGCTATTGAAAACAGAGATGTTTTCAATGCCATAATAAAAAATAATATTTTTTAAAAAAAAAGTGGTCCTCACCATGGAAGGTATATTTCATAATTAAAAAGCCAGCTTTAGCCTCATTTCTAGTTTGAGGGTCAGCCGGGATGACACAAATGACCATTTCTGGCTGGACTATCTAGAAATACGTCATTGGAGTGTAAATTATTTTCACTATATAAATAGCTCCTGATGATATCACAATTTGTAAATAGTGCAGTTTGTTTTCCCAGAAACAGCTTTGTGCTAGGCTGACAGCTCTGGAAAGTTTTTGCATTTGATTATGCTATTTTCCTCTTTATAGCTCAATGGGAAATCACATGCCATGTGCCCAGTATGAATTGGGTCTGCTTTTCCAAATGCTCTGTTACATCCTTGACACGCAAGTGCCTTTAACATCCCTGGGTGAGAAAGCAAGCTGCTTGCACACATACTTATTATTTTTAAGTCTTTATTTTTATGTAGCTGCAATAGTGTATTTCACAGCTGGCTGATGAAGCACACTAGAATTATTTGGAATTCCTTAGTGCTCCTTAAAAGGCAATTAAACTGAAAATAGAAATGACCATATGTGGTCAGGTGCATTTCTGCTACCATATTTCTCACATTGCTGCCAGCAGAATATCTAAAGACAGCTTGTACCAGCATACGCTGGTGCAGCTGTGCTAATGGCTTTCCAAACTTCACTACTCAAACTTGCCCTAGAGAAGCCTTAACAATGCACGTGTTTACTAAGATTTTTCCATTAACCTTTCCAATATCATGGCATCTTCCTAACTTGTTTAGCAATTATAATAACAATATGCTATATGGTCTATATTCGAAGACCTTTAAATGCACACACAGAGTATTCTAGCAACCTTCTATCCTCCTTGACTGGTAAAATAGTATCAACAAATGGCTTGGAATGAGAATATCCTCCTTTTCTAAGTACAGAATACATTGAACTTAAATGTGTCACAGAAAAGGCTAGAAAATCCTGTGCTGAGATACTCCGGAAGTTGGCACAACATACGGTGAGATGAAATGGGATGAGTCTCTGGGGTAATGTGGTCCCTCAGAGAGAAATCGTCTTCTGTTACCTTGTAAAAATTGCCTTTGCTTGAAAGACTAGAGAATGCTATATCCACCTCTCTTCATCCTCAAGAAGAGACAAAACTGTTACTATTTCCCTGTCTGTTCCTTAGGCATAAATACACAAGAACAAGAGCTTACCAAGGAGCCAACCAGAAGGGAGGGCATTTTACAGAAGGAAGTGTAAGATAATATACATCCATACATAGTATTACACTCAATCTAAACATTTTCTTCCTTGTGTCTATAGAGAAAGCAAGGGAGAAGGAAAAAAGATACCTGGAATTTATTTACCAATATGAATATTTTTAAAGTGAAGCTCAGTTATAGGAAAGTCTTCTGGAACTAATGTTCTCTCTTTATTATACGTAGCAGGTTTTGGAGAAACATCTGTAGAAACCAGTTGAGTTAGATCTTATCTGATTCTGTAAGCCTTGTCATAGGGAAGAAGTGAAAGCACCTAGGCTGACATAACCACGCAAACAGCGAGGTGACTCTGGGACAAAGAGAGCGCTGGTCACGGATGGAAACCTGCCTCTTCCAGAGGAGGAGCAACGTGCCCAGGTGGAGGGAGAAAGCAGCAGTGTGAGATTCAAGCTCTAGATCAGGAAGCCCAAGGAGCACCTGCCTCCATGCACGGATGCTGCAGGGGTGGCAGCGCTGCTGGATGAAGGATGGTGCTCTCCTCTGTTACAGGAGCGAGAACTATTGCTCAGCAAAGTAAAACACAGCTGAAACAAGGACTAAAGCTATGATGTACCAGTTTGAAGTTTTGTTTCTAAGTTTCTGCACTCAAACTGCCATTGTTGAAAAGTCATCTTATATTTGCTTATCCATACATGAAAGTCTTGTTAAGGTTAATGAGAATTCCTGTTAGATAGCTGATAACAGACTTTTTCATTATTAGTACAGAACCAAAATGTTTTCCCATGTTTCAGGATTAGAAAGCAGTAGCTGTCCTGAATTCTAGTTCTCTGAAAAGCCCCATGAGAAGTTCATATATTTAGATCAGCAGCAATGTGGAAGCCTTCAGTTAATCATATTTTGGTCCTAACTGCAACCTAGATTAATTGGAAATACAATAAAAATAGCCCACTTGAGGATAGGGTGAAGCACTGAGCAGACAGACTTATCACACCTTTTTTCATTTTCACATCGTATGTTCCTTATTATTTAGATCCAGATTCTTTCTAGATTATTTTTTTTTAAGCTGCAATATCAAATGGCATTTATCTAGGCATTTTAAAAGCATGCCAAGATAAAAGCTAATCTTTTTGTAATCAGTATGCAGAGAAGAGGAGAAGCAGTAGTAAAGCAGTTGCTGCATGTTTGCTGACAAAATATTTAATCCAAACATTTAATTTCAATCTGCCACTGTTCTCAGTTGGTATAATTACTTTAAGCAAATATCATGTAGGAAGGAACAGAAAGTAGACTCAGCTACTGAAATGTAAATAATAAAACATAATCATAATCGAAAGTTTAAAGCCATATAATTCCATTTTAGGATCATTTCTGTGGACTATTTTAAATGTTTAAGTGATTTTAAATTATTTCTGACATAATGACTTATGATACTGCCTATATTGGCAAGCAGTAGAAAAGGTTTAATTCTCTCATCTGTTCATACACATCATACTTCAAAGGTACTACAGTGAAATTGCACTGCGGTCTGTGGAAAATTGTAGACTTTTATCAATGAATATTAAAACCAACAGAAATCTAAGGTGGTGATCATCACAATTCTTTGTGCTTTCTAATCAAATTAATATAAACAATTTGTATTGCTATTTTAGGCTTACTTGCAGTCTGATTAGCTCAGGCGTAGGGCGAAAGAAACACCAATTTTTAGGCTAAAATTTTGCAGCAAATCTTCTATTTTCTGGAAAATCAGGGACTTAAAAATACCATTCCACCCAAAATGCCACTTTGATTTTCTACAGTAAGTTAATCAATCCATTGAAAGTCTTATGGCCCTACAAAGTGCTAAGAGTGTGAGTAAGTTTAATTTCATTGATGACTAAGTCTTTTCTTGTGGTTTTCCACACACTTGACTCTATTACAATGCTTGTCTATAGCAGCAATGGGATTTTAGACTCTGTTCTAGAAGTTATATAGGCTTGTGTTACTTAAATACAAGATACAGCTGCAAACCAGATGTACAAGTCATTCAAAACAAATAAAGAAGGAAAAAAAGCTTTCTCCAAGTGTTGGTTACTCTTTAGTGCTATTCTCTAGTGAGTAAAATTTACTTCTGTGCAGAGGATCATCACAAAGGAAGAGCAGAACTCAAGTCCCATTTTAACCCTGATTTGCAGATTAACTGGGAAAATTGCAATTACTTTGACTACAAAGTTTTTAGATTTTTTTTTTTTACATTTTGGAAAAAAAAATCAGTTTAATCGTGTGCATCCTAAACATGAGGCAAATTACTACAGGGGTCAGAAGGGGTGAAAGTAAAGAATAGAAGCAGCTTTGTTTGCTGCATCTAATGGTCCGCAATGTTTTTAAACAAAGGTCTGTATTATGTTTTATTTTAAAAGTTTGATCCCCAAAGTAACTTGCCTTCCCATCACTGCTTTTCCTCTTCAAAGACTCCCTCTAGAACAGAAACAGGTAAGAGGGTCAACGTGGACTACAGGAGAGCTGTGAAGATCAGTCCCCTCCTCTCCTTCAGCAGCTCAGGGCAGTCCATAGCCCTTGCACACCCTCGCAGGCTGGGTACAGGGGAACCAAGCTCAATGCTTGCGCTGCCAATTCCCAGCCACGCTCCCAGCCTCTCAGTTCACCAAGACACGTAGCACTGTCTGCATGTATAGGAGGTGAGAGAGAAAACATTTTTAGTGGTGGTGAGAGGGAGGCATTTTTGTTTGTTTCTGTATATAGCAAAAGCACATATTAATTTCAAAGCAAAATGACGGATATCCTTAATTTGTTACTTATGAACTGTATGAGCAGATGAGATAATCCGAACCAGAGAGGTTATCCAGACTAACTGGATACAGCAAGGAAATCAGAAGCAATCCAGAAAAAAGAAACGGTGCAAAGTCAACTAAGCAGGATCCAAAGACACTCTCAGAGCCATGTAATCTCTAGCGTAATTACAACAATATTTCTCTGAAGTGAAGTTACAATTTTGTTTACTTCTTAAGCAGACTTGCTTGTATTACAGGTCAAGCATGCATGTCAAAAACGGCTGGCTTTTCAACAGTGATTTCTGTTACTGATCAGGTTTGTTTACATGACTAAACAGGTAGTGCTCATCTCTCCTTCCCAAACCCGGTACAAAATAAAAGCAGTGTAGCAGGGAGGAGGGAGGCACAAGCTGACAATGGCAGGCAGAGTTCTTTATTTATTGCTCCCAGCAGGTGTCAGATGCCGCAGTTTCTTTACAACCATCAACACCCTGGGGCTTTTTAGTTCCACATATAAGACAAGGAAGATGGGGGATGGCAACTAACCTCAAGGGATTAGGTACCTGAATCCTATCCCAACTACTAGCAGACTCCAGCTGTGTTTAAATGTTTTTTGAAGAATTTCTGATGTTCAGTGATTGCTGATTACTTCCAGATTTTAGTTCTACGCCAGTGGAGATCTGCTACAAAGAGTTTAGCAGTTGTTGTTAAAAATTGCAATTGCACCAAAGAAATGTCTTCTTTAAAACCAGTTTCAAAAATAGTACAGCAGTGTTTAAAAAAAAAAAAAAAAAGAGAGAGAGAGAGAAAAACCTACAGACTCTTGACAGTCAAAAGAGAATCAAGCAAAGTGTGGGGGAAGGGAGGAGAGAGGGCAGGGAAGAAGACTGGGATCATATTAGCTTTAAGGCCTTCTCAAATTTTCCTTGTAAATGTTATGGTGATATTTTAATCTTCAGAGGGATGATTTAGATAAATATTGTATTGACAACATTTCCTTTCTGTTGAGTTTATCTAATTTAAACTTCAGTTTGGGGCATATCTGGGCCTTTCCTCCACTATTACATGTCAATATAAAAGAATGTGTATATTTAGATACATCTTGTATTTGAGTAAGTTAAGTAATATACAGTTTGGATATTAGAGAATGAAATAGGAAGATTTTTTGACACATCACTGTTCTCAGCTGCATACATCTTTCTAGTAAATACAGTGAATTGCATGAAGATAAGTTTGGTAAACCTGAGCTACTTAGTCTAGAAAACTACCAGTAACATGTCACTTGAGTTTCCTTCAGCTTCTTAGGGAATGAAAAGCATAATCACCATATTTATGTCTAAAGACTTCATTGTTCCATCAAGAAAGAAGGCTGGTTAAGGAGAAAAAAAACCTTCAAAGAAATAATGCAATGTATATAAGTACTTTTTGCATATTTCTCCACTGAATTTAAAACAAGATTTGAACACAATTCAGCCAAAGAGAAAGAAGGACTGCTTTCTTTGTAAGGCTTTTTTTGTTTTGTTTTCAGGCACATACCTAGTTTTAAATAGGAGTCAAGGCTAAACCAGACATTTTTAATAGTAGAAGAATTTAGAAGAATTATACTTTCCCTCAACTTTTTTTTTTTAAAATGTAAGTGCAAAATTTTTGATTCATCAAAGCTCTTTCCCATAAAGAGGAAAAGGGGAAGTGAAAAGGAAAGAATGAGAAATGAGGAAAGAAAAAAGAGAAACTAATAGAAGATTTTCTAATACTATGCTACACTCTTAAGCAACCGTGAAGCTCCTTGAAATCTGGGCAGTAAGACAAAAGGACGTAAACTAAAACTCACTTCACCTTCAGAAGTGCTTACCATGTTTAGATAGACACTATTCACATAACAGAGTTCAATTCTGACATGAACTTCTTTTAGGTTTGCAAATATCCAGATGCAAAGCAATACAGAAGCTTACATCTTTACAGCAAGCTCTGGGACATTACAAAAATAAACCATTTGAGCAGATTTTAGCCTAAGCAGCAAAAGCCAGACCGTAATGCATATTCACATAGTACAAACCAGACAACATGTCTGTTACACGGCACTGAGGTTTTTTGGCAGCCCTTTGGCAGTACAAATTGAACATGGGAATAGATTTCAAATTTTTCAGATCCAAAATGCAATGAAGCTGGATATACAGAGTCCTGATGCATCAGCAGCATTATTAACTACTATCTTACTATGACATATGCATTCATTAGAGAGGAGTTGTTCTGACTCTCTGTGAAATAATTTTCTGATGGTGAGCTGTATTTGTAGCACTAACTCTTGGCAGCACACAACATACCACAGCCGGCATTGTCCAAGAAGGGATTATTTCATTCCACTACATCATATCACAACCGACTGTACCTCGTAGTACAAATGCAACCTTGTCATTGCAATTTGTCACACTTTTTTGTGTGCATTATAGCTCACTGAAGTCTCATCTCCTGTGCTGAATAGCCCACTGCCATATAATACATGACACTGTAATGAAAAAGGCAAGATCGCAACAAGGAAGATATTGGTCATAGCTTCCATTACAGAGCTGGCTGTCTCCCAGGTCGTGCATGTTCTGGAACCGCATCCGGAGCTCGAGCAGGGGACAGTTTTGCTGCCACCACGCCACATCTGCTGCCCTATTTGTAAACGTGCCTTGCTCTACTAAATCAGTGGACAACTCAGCAGCAGTTACACATAAAACGTCTGGTGTCAATGCTGCTCATTGCCCAGTTATCCAAGAAGCTGATGTACAACTGAAAACATCAAAACCCATATCCCCCTTCTCATCCTTGTCCACCTTTTCTCCCAATTAAAATCAGCTCTGCAGTATCAAGAGATGTAAAGACCAAAATGAGAAGGCAGGAATAGTTAGGCCTGGTCACCTGGGAAGCAGCTGGGAGATGGCACACAACACAAAGTGTGAGGTGCCCACTTCTTCTCGGGGGCTGTTTTCAAGCCCTCTCCTGCAGCCAGGGTGAAAATCCAGCCTCCGCCACACATTGGGTCAAATTATAACTATGCTGGGGAATGGCTGTTTAACCAGGACTCAGTTCTTGGTTTAACTTGCACTGTAGATGGATAGTAAAACAGTCTAAAAACAACCTACAGCAAAGAAAAGGGGTAGAGGTGGGGGGCTCCTTGGGATTTTCCCAAAGCCGTGAGTGCCCCTCCAGTTTCCCATCCTACCGCTCTCCCCTGCCATAATACCTGACGCTAAGCAGCTGCGTTGCCTTGACCACTGTTTTTCATAATGGTGAGTACTGTCTCATTGTTCCCTGATATTATCCCTGTTTTATCCATCCTTTGTGTACAAGTGTAAACCTTAGACTTACACTGTAGGTTTTCCTGTGCGGTGACTGTCTTTGTTATATGTTTGTAAAGTGCTTAACTCAAAGAGTCCGTGGCCTATACGTGCTAGTGTTATAAAATTATAATAATAGGAGGCAGGTTACTTAGAGGGAAGCGCATGAATTTTTCAAACAGGTGCGTGCAAATCAGGGAAAAAAAAAAACTCAACAGTGAAAAATTCTTGATACTTAGCAGAGAAAGTGAAATACATGAGTGAGCAATTGCTTATTATGTTATTTTATATCATTGTGAGAGATCTTTCAACAAGCTTCCCCACTCAAGAATTATTTCCATCTTGTTAACATGGAAGCTAACTTGAAAGTTTCAATTTTGTGTAGAATATAAAAAAATTCAGCCAGCACAGCAAAACAATGCATAGCAGGGAATCATTTTAGATAAAACTGAAGTGTAATTCCTGCTATTTCTAACATATCTAATGAATGCATTTTAATACAGCAGCACAGTAGAGATTGAGATTTCTTCACCTGTAGGCACACAGAAAACATTTGTGTGTAAAAAAGTTTTATTCATGTCCTACTGCCTCTGATTTTCTAGCAAAATAAAAATTTTACAATACATTTAGCACTACACAGATTAAAGTGCTTCTGTTGCTCTTAACAAGCCCAACAGGTGCTTTCTACTGGCGAGAACTTTCTTTCTAATCCTCAAAATAAATACAGGGTATTTAAGATTCAGATCGTACTGCTTGGCAGATTTCACAACACCCTTTCTGCATGGAATGCTTTCCAAACGCCAAATTTCAGCTCATTGTCAAAGGATGGATGTGGTACAATAACTCACAAAAGAACTTCATAAATGCTCTGAAATGATACAGCTAATTTGACCCCACATGCCAAGTTTTGCAAGACGTCCCTCCCTCCCCGCCTGCAAGTGCTCCCCATTCCTTGGCAAATCCAGAGTCTTGAGCTAATCACTTTACGGTTATCTCTGAATCCGTCCCGTGGCCAGGCTGAAAAGGACTTGCCAGGGCACTATATTTTCCTTCTTCATTCTGCTTCCCTTTAAGTCAGTCGCAGCACTGTACAACAGATGAGCATCAATTAATAGTAAATTACGACGGGATTAACGTGGGATCACGTATTACAACCTCCTTGATGCCAAAACCTTTCACAATGATGAATGTTTTACAGTGAATACCAAACACACTGATAATGATTTTGCCATTTCCTGAAAAGTGTTGCCAATCTACCTTTGAGTCCAAAGGAGCTGCACATCTTTATCTGTTTGAAAAATACGAACTTTTGCTCATGAGATCTACACAAAGGCTCTTTCATGTGGGTCAAAGGATGCTTCCCCCATGCCCATTTAATATGTTTTCTGTGAAGTTCTGTGTGCTGCCCTTAGGGCCATGCACATGCCGGCGATATGCATGCAAGTTGCACAGCAAGTTCCTTCCCGGTCCCTCCTCACACCCCCCCCCCCCCAGAATCATAATACCCACAGTTCCATCTGCCCTGTAATGAAATCATGTACCTCCATTTATTTTTCAAGCACTTTTAAGTGTCACACATACAGTAAACCACTGCTTTATGAACAGGCCCCTAAGACAAGGACACAGTTTACAAGGAACTTAGCGTTTAAGCTATTTTCATCTTGACAATGACTGACATGTCTCTCAGAGAATATTATATATTTAGAGTACTTTTGAAGGCACTGTACTTAAGAAACATGTCTCATCAATTGGCTGAACTACTGAACTAAGTCTTAAATGTTTAAAGAAGGGTCAAAAAGACACCCCGCTACAAAATTGTGCAACCTACACCTGACTAATATCAGAGCAGAAATCCACGCAATGAATAATTTTTGCAAGTTTTCTTTCCATTTAAAAAAATCTTATACTTTATCTCTGAATATTTATCAGACCTGGAACTGAAGTCTTAACAAAGTAAAAGGCAAACTCCAAGGGGGAACAAAAAAAAAAAAAAAAAAAAAGTACACCAAATTCTTCATAAACTTCATGAGAATTTCCTCAACACATGCGTCTCCATTTATGCAACAGATCAAGGAAGGCTAGAATCCAATTTCAAATCAAATAACCTCCATATCGATGTGTGGTGTAGTTGACAGTGCACTCTCATCAACTCTGTGCTTTCTGGTGGGTAATGTGCACAATATAACTTAGAGTAGCCATTTGGCAGAAAACTGCCGTAGTCAAATTGAAATAGCCTTTAGTACCTTGGTTAAAATGGAGAGCTATAATGTATGCTTGTCATTTGATGAAAAATAGTGCCTTTAAATTAAGAAAAAAGAATTTCCCATGAAGATACAACGCAGCACAATGACACGGGTGTCAGGATCTTATTTAAAACTGTAAAGGCACAGTGCAGCACAGAGGCACAATTTGTTAGGAAACAAGATCATGTGCCAGTGACCAGAGATTTGCTGCTGGATTCTTGTCATAGAGGTAGCGAGAAAACGTGAGTTACCTACAGATAATTGCTCGCTCCTCAAGGGAAGTGACACCTTTAAACTGATATCACAATACAGAACAAACACATATCTCACCAAACGATGTAATGACCATATTTGATCACGTGATACAGCTAGAGTAGCCTGATGTAACATTATACATTTAAGAAAAGTACAGGTGTTTTTTAAGCAATGAGATGTATCTGTTGGTCCACATAAATAAGAAGTCAGTTAATATAAACAAAAATTCCTGCCAAACATAGATTAAGGGTGAGATTTAAAACCACTGAAGGTCATGGAAAGATTTTGCACTTACATCAACAGATTCTTTCAAATGTCCAGCTATTTCACTCAAATAAATTACACGGCTAAATTAGGGCTCCAAAACACCAGTCTCAAATAAGAACCTTAGGAGTTTCAAGGAGCTGAAATCATGTCTCGTCTTTTCCTAAGCAAGTAGCACACTGGGCTGTTGCCATCAGTAGCTCACGTTGAGGACAGCAATTCCTCCCCTTTCCTAGGTACCCGATAGGGCAACTCCTGAGCAGCCCATCCAGTTTTGGCTCTCCAGTACCAAAAGATTTTGGGGAATTTGAGGGAGTCTGGCAGAGGTCACCAACACAGGTTGGGACCCAGAGCACATGGCCTATGAGAAGCTGAGCTTGTTCAGCCTGGAGAGGAGGTGGCTTCAAGGGGACCTCACAGCAGCCCCCTGTGCCAGTGGGGAGGTCACCTGGTTCTAGAGCCAGGACAATAAGAATCAAGGGTCACAGTTTAAATCAGGAGACCGGATATAATGAAAAGAAAAATAATTGAAAGGATAAATAAATAGGAAATGGTTTCCCAGAGAAGTTGTGGAATGTCTGTCCTTGGGGAGTTTCACAGCCCAACTGACTGAAGCCCCACACCCGGTGTTGCTCCTGCTTTGAGCGGAAGTTGGACTAGGTGACCTCCTGAGGTTTCCCTCAGCCTGACCTAAATAAGAAGCACAGCAACACAGAGATTGTTTCTTTCTGTTAAGTGACAGCAGACATGTTAGGGAAACTACAGTGATAAAACCAAATAATAGCTGCTTGTTTTGTTTAAGAATCAGCATTCATTGCTGAAATTTATAAATCCTTTAAGAAGTTTGTATGCTAAACACTTGCACTTTCCACTTTGCTAACAATGCTGGTATCAGAACATATGAAATTTGAAAATCTGTGTTAATTCAGTGAAAATCTGCGTTAATTCAATGCCATATGGCTATAGGCATTCATCCAAGTAAGTGGCATCTCAACAAATGATAAGAGCTTTCCAGATTTGAAGGTTCAGTGGAGAATCCAGTTGACTGGCTGCTTAAAGACTCAATACCAGAGAGTGTCAGAAGTAAATGAACCTCTTGCGGCTCCTCCCTCCCCGTCTTTACTTTGGGAAATGTCCTCCCTCACTTCCAGTAGCAACAGCAACTCCAGAAGTGTTTGCAGGGGTTTTCATATCTCCCTAAGCAGTCTCTGAGAAAGGATTAAGTTCTTCCTGTGCCCCACCCAAACCGAGGACAGGAAGAAGCCCAGTAAAGGGCAGCAGTGTACGGGCCAGTGCTACATGATTTTCTGAACTCTCCCCACCCAGGATGCCAGAATGCAAAAGGAGCTGAACAACACTACCCAACACTGCTGGGAGAAGTGACTGCTAACTGCCAGGAACAATCAGAAGGAGAAGAATTTGAAGGAAGAATGAACATTCCACAGTCCAAAATAGCATTTTATGTGATCTAAAGGTTAGGCAAAGTTTTGTCAATTATTAACGTCAGCCAATAAAGGAGGCCACCAACACCACATTGGAACTGGTCAGGATTTAAGTGAAGACTGCAAAGAGCATGACATTACCTTGCTTTTACTTTTCCCTAGTCAAGTTTAAAGAAGCTGCTTAGCGACATGTGAGCGAAAGCATACGTTGGTGTGTACATATGCACAGGAAAGATAAAGGGTAGGGTAAATCAACAAAACTTGTGGGTTTTTTTCTTCAGATTAATAATTCTGTCACTGCATGGTGAATCTGACTAGAAAGTCTAACTGAAAGTAAAAAAAGATACCAACTCTATGAAAACTCTACAAGTACTATTTTTGATAATGTGTCAAGAGTACCCAGAAAACCTACAAACTTCCAGATTTCGTTCTGAGGAACAGCAAATGAATGATCTGTCTGGATCCAATGGGATTAATCAGCATGTGAAAAATCTCTCCTCTGTGCATCTGAAGGATTAGAACTCTATTTTAGCCATTTCACATGAAAACACTTTCCTCTGCATGAGTGGTTTTGGCAAAGATACGGTATTACTTTATTTTAATTATTATGTTTTAGAATTTTTATTCTTGACTCCCTGCTGGAGATGTATGAACATTTTAAAGACTTGTCAGACTTTTCAAAATTCATGTTCTTGTTTAAGCCTCTATAAGTATTGCTGATGGAGATTTCTATCTGAATCAGCTTGTTCATTACTAAGAGATGTTAGACAAAACATGCCTGTGATCTTAGATAAAAGTATTCTGTGCTGTTCACAGTTAACTCACTCGCTAAAAGAGTTGCATCAGACCAAGTCAATACATGATGCGGAAACCTCCAAAGAAAGGCCTCTGTAAAAAATGGTATTGGGAAGAAAGTACATAACGTTTTTGTCTTCAGAGGCAGTAGTGGATCAGTATCCAGCAGAACAGTGTTGCTCAAACACATTGTCACGACACCTAAAACCAAGGTTTTGACTCTTTATCAAAATAAAATATCCTCTACATCTTTTGTTAGTAACAGGAGGATATTCATGCTCTCCTGCCCAGATTACATACATAGAACCTTTTACTTTATGAAATGTAAATTGTAATATATCACTGTCAACCCCAAATATATAGAACTTAAGTATGGGCCAAATCCTTGTTCTTGAACTAAATCCGATTTTCACTGGAAAAAGTGAAATTCTTTTTACTGATTTTAGTGTGACCTGTTTGAGAAAACTTAGTACATATCCTGGTCCCTAGGCTTCCTCCTTACAAGAACAGTACAAATAGCAATAGTAAAATAGGTAGGGAGTTAACTATTACATACCTATTTCATCTATACTGTAGAATTAATTAAAGCGATTGTGATTTTATCTACTTCCTCTTTTATTCTCACAATCAAAATTTAGGAAGTCTTTTTAAATGTGAATGAAAATTCAAAGTACAAAACCATAAATACTAACAACAAAACAGTGAACTCTTTTGCGATATACATACTGCCAGAGCTTCAGAAACTTACATTAAAAAGAGTGATCCTTTGACATACAGCAAAGACTACTGTAAAAAAAGTTACAGAACTACAACTGCAAAATTACTTACTTCATATTATATGTTAATAAAAAGAATTAAAAGTAAATGACAACTAGAAGTATTGAAAGAAAAACAAGACATTTATCAAAAAATAATACACAAAGATATTCCTATATGAAAGAAGATCTATACAGTAGGAATTCTCTTAAAAGAGAAAAATCTTATTACAAATCCCAAATATTGTAACAGAATATAATTTTTGTTACAGGGAACAGGAAAAAACACTACCAGATCCATAATTTTTAGTTAGCATTTTTATAAAAAAACAACATTGAATAACATTAAATAATGTTGAATTCAATGGGAATTAGGTACCTGAATATCTTTCAAATGTAGCAGTAAATACAGTGATTCTATCAGCCAATGTTCTCACAGTAGGAGAGAGGGGAAAAAGAAGGGAAAAAAACCCTCCAAACCTTGTTCTTTTTGCAGTATTTCCTTAAATTGTCTTAGCACGAATTGCAAGTTGAATTCAAACTGATTTTACTGGCAACTCAGACAAGGAGAAAAAAAAAAAATCACACTTGTGTGGCCCTGTACTTGGTAGTGGGCAAAGCTTTGGAGCGCATGCAGCACCGCATGTGAAGCAATCACATATTATCTAGAGGATTCTCGTCTTTCAGGCTGTGTGAGGTACATGTGAAATTCCATTACAGAGTTTGCATCTCCGTCATTTATTATCTACAGAGACAGACTGGCATTTCTTGCAATCGGGGAGGAAAATACTGTGCGGATAACAACTCAATTATGTCTTAAAATTAAGTTTGAGAGAAAAGTTTGTGCACTGTATAGCTCATCCAAGTATTTTTTTCAGAGCCTTCTAGATCTGAGAAAGCAAATTGTGAAAGGATATTGTGAAACAGAATGTAAATAAATATGACAAATAGTAATGAAACTGAAAGATACATTATATATTTTAAAGTCTATTTAGTCATTAAGTGTCTTCCTTAGCAGAGAAACAACTTCGTTTAAGAGATTTCACTTAGACATTGGGAGAACAGAGACTTGATAGAGGAAGTTTCAGAGGAGGATGTCTTGTGTATCTGAGTCACACAGTTTCCAAGCAGCACGACCTCCTTTCTTTAATTGCTTGTTCCAGAACAGCTATCACAGAAACTTTATCATTTTATTGGGGAAAAATCAGTGCAGTCTCACTTAACTGGAGCTATATGAAAACTTTAATTTAGTATTTTTTTTTTTTTTACTGTTTAAAGGGATAATGTTAGGTTTAATTAAAAAAAAAAAAAAAAAAAAAAGATATTTACTTTCTGTTGTAAAAATATCCCCAAAATAGGAGCTGGTGCCCTTCTTGAAAACACTTGTCACCATTACACAGTAACAACATGCAGTTTCAAGGTGGGCTAAAAGTGCTGTTCCATCATCCATACGTGATAAAAAACCAAATTTCTAAGAATTTAGCATTCTGCACAATTGCTTTGTACCCTGCTGCCAGCAAAGCCAGATTTGAGAGAAGATTGTACCCAGGGAGGTCTATCAGAGGGGAATCCCCATTGCACTGAACTGCAGCCATTCTTATGCCACAGGCTGAACCAACTATTCTGACTCTATGAAAACTGTTGAAATGTCACAAAACTGGTCCATGCTCTGACACATACTAGAGCAGACACGGTTACTGTACTTTGCTGCTGCAGTATCCCTCATTTTTATTTTGGCATTGCATTACTCACTTTGCGTTCTGTACTTTCATTTATCCCGGATGTATGAATAAGCGATAAACGACATTGATCTTTTTAATACAGGACAAGATTGGGGCCACAGGTCTCGGCCTGGCGTTGGACTGGGTGGTCTGTCAGTGGCAATGTACCTTCAGGAGTCTTGAAGGAGTTTGCGCTGCTCCTCTCTCCCTAAAATTTGTGAATGGGCAGGCAGACAGCATCACTCCTCAAAAACAGAGGCTTCAAGCCCTGGTTCACCACTGGGCCAAGACCGAGTATTCTACCAACAGCAAATCTAACGCCTGCACTGGACAACTCTGATGGCTGCATACAGGGAAGGCAAGGGCAGGACTAAATTCAGGGGGGAAAGGAGAGCAGACATCCCTGCTTCCAATTCCTACTGAATGCTCTTATAGAAAGAAGCAGATCTGAGCTCAAAATTTGTAAAGCACTCCAGCAGAAGTAGACGATTTTCAGCAGAAAGAAGAGAGAAAGCATTTTACATGCTGTGCTAGACTCTTCTAATTCTTGGCTACTGGGTAGCCAAAGCTTGTTTATTAACACGTCGTCTGGTTGATTCCACATTACAGTTACTTGTCATTAGTGAGAGGCTAACTAAGATTAAAGACTAGGGATTTCAGCAGCTGTGATTTGGTGTTTTGTTTTTGCAGGGTTTTTTTTCAGTTTCTTGTTTTGTTTGGGGTTTGTTTGTAGCTGTGGAAAGGTTTGAGAAGCTAAATGAAATGTGACATGCTACTAGAGAAACTTTGATTTAGCCAGCAAGGAAGTGTGGCAAGGACTGTATCTGCTATATCATCATGTGCTTTCTGTTTGGCTTTGGCAATAAGCAAACCAAAAAAAAAAAAAAAAAAAAAGTATTTGCAATAACTGAAAGGAAAACTATGAATAGAGAAATTACCATACCAGCGGAAATGATCTGCTCTCACATTGTGAGACCGGCTGTTCTAGCCTTCATCATTTGTACGTTTGCTGTGTGAAGGGTGAATATACCCCATTATTGGAGCTGTGCACAACCTAGCCTGACCTAAATGCCAAGAAATAAGCAAGTGAGAGTGAAGCATCAGTGGCAAATTGGAATCTAAGGCCTTTTGTGCTTGTTAAATGGTGGAATGATTATAATTGGAAAAAGTGATGTGCATTAGTTCTGAGTGAATGTACAAGAAATGACAAGCGTGTAACTTAATGATTACTTCACAACACCCAGGACTGCCTTCTAGTCTTGCACAGAGAGGCTCAGCCCTACAGCAGAGAAAACTGCATGTCTTCTCCCACTATTCATGGGCATCCTCCACAGGTCACATGGAAATAACCCTGAAGTGATAAGTCTTGGTTTAGGAAGTCTGCTGCTTAAGCTTATATAAGTCATTGTGACAGAGCGGTTTTTTCTCTCTCCACAAACCTTTGTCTGTATAAGTAGCAACTGGGCAGAGTCCAGCTTTAAATGAAAACATACGCTCATTGTTTATTCTCACAGGTAGTAAGTATATTAGCAGAACTTCTGCCAATCAACGTGCGTACGACTTATTCGATTATACACCATTTCTGATATGATTATTTTTCACATTTCCATTCTGTAGCTCACCATGATGGTAGTAAAAAAACAGGAAAAAGTTTATCCAAACATACTAATGAATTATTTCAAGCAAATATGAAAATTAATAGCTATAGATTAATTAAACCTCTTTTTACAGCTGGCAGAAATTATTTCCAAGGATATTAGAAATTCAATACAATTAATTCTTCTTCATGTCAAAATGACTCCTGTCTAGGAAGAGCATTGCCAAGCATTTCCTGGATGATAGGCATGTGCTTTATGGCAGGCTCATATAAAGATTCAGGGTTAAATGCTCAATGAAAATGTATAGTACATAAATCTACACACAAAAGTGGCAGGCAAAGTGTCAAGAAGCAATCATCTCCAAAGTCAGTTTACTCTCACAACAGGGACCTTGTCACGGTCAGAGTTAAACAGGCTCTGGATGGGAGAACTTCTGTCTGCATAAAACAGTCAGAACTGAGGGGAGTTTACCAGGAAATTGGACTTTGACAATTAATATAATTAAACACTGACTCTGGTTACTTTTCACAGGGAAGCACCTGAAGCTCTTGAAAAGCAGCATACCGAAAAGCATTCCATCGAAACTTTGTAACGACACTTATACGTTACTTTAAATCGGCTGGAAAAATCCCCATCTTCCCAAGTAATTAAGAGCTGGTTTGAACTAAATGGAAAGTTGCAATCCCTTTCTACATCACTAGGTGGGGTCCATTGGAAACTGATGCAAAAGCTTAGCCCAGAAGTATTTCTTTGGCATGCTGTGATGATAGAGACCTCAGTGTTAAATAAAAATGTAAAAGATTATCTTTAAAAAAAATTAAATTACTAATATACCTTCCTTACTCTCGTTTATTACAGATATTGAAGCTCTCATCAGCCAAGAGGTACCCAAATATTGTAGACATTTTACACATGTCCAAAATTAAGCCAGAGCCTGAATGATTGGTACAAGTAACATATGCAAGAAGAGTCCCCAGGAGCATCACATCCCTAACAGGGACTTACGATAACTCTTGATGTTTTGGCAACTCTCACAACAGAAGAAAACACAGTCCTATTTCTATGCAACATCTTTCTTGCTTTCATGCTGGAATGTCCGAGGAACCTGTGCAAGTTCAAAAGTCAGAAGTAACTGCTGCCTTCATAGTTCTTACGTCAGATATGTCAACCTTCCAGTACAGCCTGGAGGTTCCTGGTTTTGCCCTGTACCTTCCCATGCAATGTTTGGAATGATAGGGTGTCAGGGAAAGAACTGTTCTCCCTCCTTCTCTTTCATTAGTAATGTTCATTTGAATATGATTTACTATGGAAAAGGATGTTAATAAGAAATGCTTTTTTACATTTATTAGTGGAGAGATGGCCTGACAGTTGAGAAGGAGAATGTATTATCAGGACGATAGTGCAGGTAATATCCTGTATATTGAGTCTAATCACCCATTTAAAGTTAAAACAGGAGTTGTTAAGAATATAGTGAATCACACTCTAATGATTAGTGATGAGAATCACCTAGATAATGAAATTGGTATTGAGAAACAGATTTTTCGGCAGGATGATTATCCTGCAAGATTGATTAAAAGGATAATTGTAGAACAATGTAACCTTTTCCATAATTATAGTGCTGAACTTGTTTAAAGCCATTTGTCATAACAGTGTGGCTCTGCCATATCACAAAGAGACTGACCACTGATTAACACGATATTTATTACCTTCCAGGAAAGTGAGGTATTGCCACACCTGTACAAGGTGGTTTTAATATCTCTGCATCAAAAGTTAAGGACATAGTAAAACCACTGCAAGTAGTGAGAGCTATAAAATTCCATGTGGTTGCACATTTTCTGATCGCTGAATCTCGAGGATGAGTTTTCCATCCCTTTTACTGTGAGATCCCATGAGACTAACACTATAGCACTCTTTCACTTGTACTGGCATGTTTACGAGACCAGACTGCTTTTCAACAGTTGGCACAGCAAAAGAAAACATCAGACAGTTTTAAAATTGTACTCAAAGAACTTCCAAAAGCAAAAGGTCTGCAGCTGGAAATGCTAAAAGTTCCAGTGCTTGAGATCTAGCTGCAGAAAAAACCTGAACAATTTTTTGAGTCTGTTTTTTTAATCTTTCAATGAGAAATTTTAATTAGCATCAGTGAGAAATTCCCTAAGATTTTAAACAACTTTCTGGCATTCCTCTCAACAGCATGAAATCTTTCAACATTTTAGATACACATTCAAATAGTAAAGTGTTAACATGGAGAAATCTTTTCATCACTAAGAATGACAAAGTGAGGCAGCAGGCTTCCCAAAGGAAACAAACAAGTACAATGATGCTGACACCAACATGGGCTATGGCATTCAAGGGACAGAAGCAAAATACCTAGTATCCACAAGTCAACTTTGTATGTCTTCTCCATAGACTAGATTTATTCTGACAATGTGTAAAACTTACAGATAAGCTTCTTCCTTAGCTTTGTTATGACAGAAGTACTTAGGTTCACTTGTCCATGTGAGGACATTTGAATGTATGAGGGAGAACTCACAGCTTCACAAGAGATAGCACCCACAGGATGTGTATGAGAAATACTCTGAGACAGATTAAATGGCTGTGAGTTAAAATGCAACCACAGAGTCACAGGGAAGGACCTCCAGCTAATCATCTAGTCCAATCTCCTATCTCAAGCAGACAGACATACCAGCAATGCCAGGACAAGCCAAGTTTCAAAAATCTCCATGAATGGAAATTCCTCAGCCCCTCTGGATAACCAGCACTTTGACACCCTCCTAGCGAAAACATTTAAACCAAGTGTCCCTTCCTTAACCATCTGGCAATATGGAGAAGAGTTTGGCTCCGGTGTCTTGTCTCTCCCTAGTCGTAGGGTGCTGCCACCTCCCCTCTCAGTTCCCTCTTTGCCAGCCTAAACAAGCCCAGCCCCCTCAACCTCTCATCTTCGGTCAAGCACAACAGGCCCTTCACTTCTTGCAGGTCCTCTGCTGGATCATTTCTACTTTCTCAATATCTGCCTTGCACAAGGGCAACCCAAAACTGAACACAGTATTCCTGGTGATGCCCAACCTCTGCCAGGTAGAGGAGGATAACAATCTCCATCTGCTAACCATGCTTCTCCTAATGTAGTCAAAGGCGCAGCTTACATTCTTTACAATGAGCACACGCTGTTCATTATCCATCAGGTTCCCAGGGCTGTTATGCATTCAAGTTTCCTTTCCGTACTGGCACAAAGAGTTACTTCTCAAGTGCAGAACCCTTAAAAGTTTTGAGGTTTCTGTCAGCCCAGTCTCCCAGTCCCTCAGTTAACTCAGCTGATGCTCTGCTGTAAGGGATATCAACCCCAAACCCTCGCTTAGTGTCCGCTGCAAATTTCCTCAGGCTGAGTTTTACCTCGTTGTCCAGGTCACTAATAAAGACACTGAACTCTACACCAGCCCCAGTATCAACCCTCAAGGTCATACAGAGGTTTCGTCTTAAAGTTTGATCTATTCTTACTTTTTCTTAAATTTGTGATTTGAGGCAAGGTGAACACTCTGTGATGTCATAAAGCACATTTTAACATTAAAAAAAATCTGTCAAGAATCTATGAGTTCATCAGGTGTGGAGTGAGAAGGGAAGGAAGAAATTGCTTGTTAACCCTGTGTTTTGGTCAGGCAGCCCTAACTATCAGAGATGTAGTGGTTTTCATTTAGGAATGATGCCCTCTCTGAGAGGCTCAGACAGAAAAAATACAATGCTTGGCAGTAAGACTAATAATGCATTATTATCATTATTGGGCTACTATATTTCAAATTTTTAGGTACCACTGTGCTAATATATTTCAATTCACATATGAGTAGATTTGATGGCAAGGAGTGTGTACAGGCTGAGAAGTTCTTCATTCTCCTCATGTTCTTGTAGCCTGTAGAATAATAACTATGGGAATCCACCATCTGGTGAACATATGTAAGATTTGGCTCAGCCCAGGGATAGGACGATAAGTGGCCTACTTCAGGTGAGTAACTGTAGCCCCTCTTATCTGCCCGAGGTAATGACGGATTCCTTTCCTCCTCAGGTGGCAGGCAATAGTCCATTAGCGGGCCAGCAAGAGGCTTTATTTATTTTAACTCACCTAGGGCTCTTGCATTCATTTGCAGAAGCCAGCGGCAGCAATTCCAGACAATAATGAGTAATGACATGGCAGGAGGAAATGTGTGGCACACAGTCAGTGTGTGGCTACGCACCATTTGATTATGTGCTGAGCTAAGAAGTAGGGAACAGCCTGACGGCGGGGGCTTCTGCGCGACCTCCCACTAGAGCCATGCAATGGATGCTGCTGGAGAGGGAGCAGCCCCTGCCACTCGGCAAACCTACCAAATGCGCTTCTGTTACGGAAGGGTAAAAGATGACATAGGTCAGCAGGAAACCTAAAGAAAAATAAAAAGGCATACTGGCCTATGCATAATTATGGCCAAACCACATCAGTAGTAGCCTAAATATAACCTATCAATTTCCTCTCTCACAACTGGACACAGAACAGAAATTAATTAAACAGGCAAAAAATTAATTTTCCAATCAGTTTTTCCAAGACAATCCATTCCAGGTGTGTGCCTTGGCTGACTTTATGTTGGGAGTGTCTGGCATCGCATGGCAGGAGGCAAAGGCACAACCTACTCCACAAAGAGAAAGATTTCTTGAAGGGCTGGCTGCTGAAAAAGAGGACTCTGATACTAGGTAGCAGAAGCTGAATTAAAACCCAGGGCAAGGCAGCCTTTTTGCTTATATTACTTCATGTGATTCATATTTATAATGATTCCCTCCCGCTGAAAAGGCCTGGCTGCCTGTTGTTTCTGCTCAGTCATCCCCATCAGTTTTACAGATGGATTTTGCTGGAGTGGAAGAATTAGAGCAGGAACATGATCGTTATTGTTTCACAGCTGATGAAGAACAACAGTAGAAAAGTAGTTAAGAAATCTTATTTTGTTGTCATCTTTGCTGAGTGAAATTTTACACACCTACCTCAGACAGTGGGCAAATCCTTGCCTTAAGGTTTTCATTATGTTTCTCAAGGGATGAGTGAAATTACTTGGTTTTTCACTCATTCAGGGTATCTGCTTCAAAGGTTAAAACACAATGGAGCTTCCCTGAATTTTCTCTGTGTAGACACAGATAGCTCTGCAAAGACTACAGCGCAAAGATAGAGAGATCCATAAAACTGACATTTCTTTTTTTAAAGCATATGTGTGCCAATGGAGGTTCATCTCTCCTGAAGCAGATGTGTGAAAAATATTGCATGCCTTTTGTAGAACAAAAGTGAGAATTAATTTCAAAGCTCTGACAGATCTAAAAAACCCCCAATATTACAATTTGTTGAGGAAAATCATCCAACAGCAGATTCAGACTGTGAAAAAATACACAGTGCATATTTAGGCAGAAGATCTTATACTGCTTTACAACTTTGGTTCTATTGTCGCTTATAATAAAATCAGGGGGAAAGACCTTGAGAGATAAGCTGCTTATTTATTTGTTCCTGAAGCTTTGATAGCACGTAGGTTGCCGTGTGATCTTTATAAACTCAGAGGTGCTAAGCACAGCTTGTTTTTGAAAGTCAATGCCAGCAAGAGACAGACATTTTGTAATAACACCCGGTGAGCTGTGGCACTTGTATACTCATATATTTGTCTGTGCCAAAACCTTACCTACGTTAACAGGGTTCTTTTGACTTCATGCTGGGGATCTGGCCCAATATCCATTTCTTGAATATGTATATCCAACCAGGACAGATATAATCGAGAGGATATTTCTCATCTACACACTAACCAAACAACTCCAAATACCTTTAAAATAGAAATAAAAATAATAACCTCTTTCTTTTCCCAAATCTTACTGAGGCTGATCAGATGAGAAAATACAGGATTTCTTTGTCTGGGTTTTTTTTGGTAGTTTGGGGTTTGTTAGGGGTTTTTTGGGGTTGGGTTATGGATTGGGTTTTTTTGTTTGTTTTGGGGTTTTTTTGGGGGATCTAAAGGAACAGGTAGATGGTCTTAGAGGAAATTATTGAGAAAAAGAGTCTAAGAAATGAATTCGTCAATTGCCTTAATTCCACATGCAAACTGACCTCAGATAACCCGCACTCTCAAAAAGGAAACACTACTTTAAAATAAATCCTGCAATAATCCTCATCGGCAACATACACAAAATCAAGTAGAGGACTTATTGGAAAAAAGGGATTTGGGGTAAACTTCTCCTTGTGTTATTCTACATCATTGCTTCTTTGTAGTGTGCGTTTGTAGATGATTCAGATGCAGGACTCTGAAAGCAATCACACCTGAGGAAGTTTTCCCTCTCCCGGGACAGGTCCCATGGCAGCTCTCCCTTGACTCCTCAGCTTCGCCTTACTAGATGTTGTGACACAATTCTAGAAGACTTTCATTCTCACAGAAGGTTGTTATCTTACAGGAAGGTGTGATGCCAAACTGTTGCAACTAGTCTGTAGAGAGCTGGAAATATCAGGATAAGGTACTGATATATGCATGTATGACTTTCACGATGCGCTGGTATGGCGAGCTGTGATGATCGGGAAGGTTGGGAATACCGCAGCCTAACATATGCCTTTACCTTTTTGTTTTTAAATTGTCCTATTTTCCCACTTGTCTCCCCAACTTTTCCTTTCTTCCGCTCTCTGTGTCACATTCTGAACTACATCGCAGTCCAAATACATGATATTCATCCTTGAAAGCTCCACCCAAGCAATGGATTAACTAGAGGGTAGTACACTGCTTCTATACCAAAGGCAGTTTGACACACCGCACCACGCAGGCTGTTAATCTTTTCTTTTCTGTCCTATGAGCAAAATAGTGGTTTAGTTGTATAGTGGAGATGCAGTTATCCAGCAGGAAAGCACTTATACTGATGACATCAAGCACTGGCATAAATGCACATCAACCACTGTTTCTGCTTTAAATTTTTTTTTTTTTGACTCAGTTGGCAGGGTAATATTTTCTTGTTTTTCTTTTCTTTGCAAGTCTGTGATAGATTTCACAACAACAAAGCAATTCTGTAGCACTTTTATAGCCAATGAATTGAGGAAAATGAGAGGTCCTGTCCATTAGTTCATTTTAAGTCCAGAGTACTGGCAGAATGGGGAGTATGGGGGGAAAAGCGTGAAAAAACACACGTTCCATAATATAGAAAACTTTCTGTAACACTCCATAATAAAGAAAACTAGCTGCCCACATAGGTACACGAGAATTTCCTAATGAAGAACGCCCATAGTCCATTTTCATTCACTATGCCACCTCCCAGATATGCTGAAGAGGATATGAAATGCACAAATCTGACTTCTAGGGAAAATTCCTCCAAAAACCAACCTGTAAATTCTACATATTAAGTCCTGAAGTTTTTGCTCCACTTGTCTTCGTTTCTATTATAAACTTGGGTAGTCTGTTTTACGTGTAAATAAATATTCCTTTCTTAGCAGTGGCAATGATTTCCACTGTTTGTTTAGTTGTGCGGTGTGTTTTTTTTTCCTTTCAACAAACATTTCTTCCTATTTTAAATTTTCCATTATTCATTTTAATTGAATATTCCCTTCCTGTTAAGACAGAAGATGTTCCTAACAAAAGTATACAGCACAAAGGATGATCTAAAAAGACACATGTAATTAAAAGAGTAGTTTTATTGTACATACTTTTCCCATGTCTTATCTCTCTTCTGTGCTCAGTCAACAGCTAACATTTTTCTCTCTTTCCCTATGTAAGCATATTTCAACTAAACTTTAAATTGTGCACTTCTATAGACCCTCTATTCTTTTTATTATTGATACCACGGCTCAAGTGACCAGATCTGTATATAGTAATCCAAATGAGATTTCTCACTTTTTTGGTGTTACTGCACATTCCATTCCACATGCTTCCTAACAAGACAGAGGCGACTGAGCAGTCCCCTTCGCTCATATGCTCATTCCTACATGGATACCATTAACTAGAATGTGTATGAATAGTTCCTTTACCTGTTCTCTTTAGAGACAGTATTTGGTTTGTTTATAAGCAATGTAGTTCATCTGATATATCAATGTCTGTTGTTCTGATTTGTCTTTTCTCTCTAGTGAAATTCAGCATAACCATGTTTCTGGAAGTAACTGACCAATAGAATTTTGTATCATGCAAAAAAAATTGACTTTCTTAATTACTGTATGTGCCTTTGTTTTACTTATTCTATCTGCTCATTAAAAAATAATATTAAATTTAATAAAGAAACTTGAGGGACCTCTTACCCATTTTCCTAGTATGAAAACCTTCTAGCTAATTGTTGATTCATAACAATACTTTGTGCACATATCTGAGTTTCTTCTTCAACAAACTAACTTTGATGAACAGCTCTTGAAAGTTTACTTAACATTTCTGTAAGACCAAATTTCATGTCTGAAATCCCCTAGCCTGAGATTTGAATTTTCAAATGCCAGATAATTGAATGGTGCAGTCTACAAGCTTACATTTTATTTAGGCCTACATCAGCACCTGGCAGTAACTTTGAGAAAAGAGCCCGCAGATTCCCCGTCGATGTATCACTTTTGCCTCAACATGTTGGGAGCACTCAGCGGTGACTATTCCCTAACGACAAACTGTCATGTAATTAGAAGAAAATACAAAAATCACCAAAAGAAAAATGTTAATATTTCAAAATCTAATGTCAGAGAAAGTATGGTTAACCAGTCTGTGCATGCTTTTTACAAACTGTTATTTAGAAATAATTATATTAAAGAGATTGTTCGAGTCTTTTTCTTTTAGCATTAAACTCAGCATGACCATGTGTGAAATGATCCATCAGATTTCATCAAAGTTAAGAATCCCATATGGCTTGTATTGCCAAGTTTAAAACTTCCTACAATTGAAAATATGTCTACCCTGTCCCTAAAGAAATACTGGAGATAGATTACAACTTGCTTGGTCAATGCAGGTAGCACAAAGCCTACCTGAGAAGCTGGATGAAGGCTTAGGCTTTGTATCAGATGGGAAGCTCTGTGTTGCCAGAGCTAACAGCAGGTCCTGGGCTGGTTCATTTGAAACTGAGCCCAGACTGGGTTGACATATCTGAGCTACATCTTTGATGGTGACATCAGCCTACCTTTTGTGAGCCCAAAGTGTAAATTATGGTTAATGTAGTGAAATAGCCCATGAATTCAAGTTATTGCCTGTGTAGAGATAAACATACTTTACAAACAAGTAAAACAAGTATTTCTAAAAATTCAACACATTTCTTTTTTGTACCCAAATGGAGTTCTTTATTTGCTTTCCACTTCTCTTTAATGACTATCCTTTTCAAAGGAGTCCTGCTCTTCAAACCTCAAATTAGTTTTGGTGTTTTCAGCTTAGTATCTAGATCTTTAAACCTCCACATCTGAAGACCTTTATATGAGCTGCACTTGAAACCTGATTTTTTTCTTTTTTAAATTTCTCTTCCACATCACAACTTCCAGAATTTATGTGAGAAAACACTGCCTTTTAGAAGATGCTCCTGACTGCATTTTATTTCCTACCTAGTTTTGTCAAAAAACATAACATTCTACAATGCACTATGAGTACATATAATATTCTACAATACAATACACATCCTAGCCATTTGAGACCCAAGCCTTTCAAAGGGACAAAGATCCAGAATAAAAGACCTAAAAAATTCCAGTAAATAGTTCAGCCATTACAACTTAAAATGTTGCAAGACTATCATTCATTTAAGCAAGAAAAACTTTCAGATAAACTCACTTTTATACCTCTCCTTTCAAGAATTCTTAAGCATATTTTCCAACAACACACAAGTAATAACAGCATTTCTTAAACATATTACTTACATTCTGTAAGGGGTTTAGAATCAAGTTAGCAGTAATTAAAATGACTGCATATTGCATCCGCTAAAATGGCTGTGCTTAACATAGCTTGTATCAGACTGACAATACAGGTTTCCTCACTTGCGCTCTCTCAAGGAACATTCATCATACAAAATCATATATTAGAACAAAAGAATATCCTCTGCACGTCCTCAAGTGCTCTCCAAAGTACAAAATAACATAAATGAGAATTCAAATGTTTTCTTGGGACTAGTTTTGCAGATTATAGGCTAGTATCCCAGAAAATAGCCACTGCAATTGGCACGGGATGTTAAAAAAAAAAAATATGTGAAAGATGTTGACATACCTGCTCTGATCTGAATTGTGCATTTCTTCAGCAGGCCTCAGTGAAATGTGATATGGACAAGTTACTCTAAGATGAAAAGGCCTTGAAATAAATAATGCATGTAAATTTCATGTTTTGCAGTAATGGGAAATGCAAAAGTATTTGCATTTTATTTTATAAACAGAAGTATTAATAACATTTTGCTTCAGTACATAAAAATGATAATAAACTATTTTCTCTCTTCTTTTCTACCACTGGTATTTATCTCTTCATCAAAATTTAGAGGAATAAGATTAGATATTAGAAGGCCATTCTCCAGACAGAACAATGAATATGACACAATTAATTAATAATTCATTAGATTGTGATATGATTAAAGGTGAACTAGAACAACAATCTTTAAGACTGCCTGTTGTAAATCAACTGATTTCCAGCAGAAAAAAAAATTGAAAACCTCCAACAGTAATGAGGAACATGTTTTCAAGATTTGTAAGATAGAAAAACAGGGTCCCAAAGATGACACAAATAAAAATCACAAAATTGCCATTAACTTCAGGTTATGTGGTATTTAAAAGACCTTTGAAATATCATTCATTTACAATAATCTCTCTTATGTTAGTACACAAAATTAGGAGACTCAGGTCCAATTTTCTACAGACTACCTGAAAAACACAAGAAAATTCCCTAACATCTCTTGTGCCTCCATTTCTAGTTTTTTATCTGAAAATAAGGATGATACCTAAGTGCTACCTTTACAAAGGTGTTAGGAGGGTTACATAAGTACCATCTATAAAGCCCTTTGAGATCCTGAGATGAAAAGCTCTGTAAAACGCAAGAAAAGCTCTATATAAAGTGCAATATTATTACTGTAGTTCTTACTATGTTTATTTGTTTACTCTCCTCTACAGAACATAATAATTCTGAAGAGATTTACATTTGAACTTTGTAAGAATTCTGTTATCTGTCTTTAGAATTGCTCTTAAGGGCTCTGTAGAGGAAAGGCAAATGCTCACAAAAGCACACTCAAATCTTTCCGAGGATCCCATCCTGCAAGATATTCAGTGTCTCTTGAGCAGCACAGAGCACTCTCAGCTGACTGCACTCATCACGTTGCAGAATTGGGCCTTGGATTTCAGGTGCCAGCATTGCTAGGAATAAGAATCCCAGCAAAGAAATAAACATAATTCTACATTTCTTTTTCAGTTGCTGTTCGACTGTCATGGATCAAGCGAGCAGATATTGAGTCCACAGCCTTGGTGCTCGGCAGCGTACTGATGTACTCAGCAAAGCACAAAGACTAGCCCTTTTTCTCTTTGCTGTTATTGATGCTGCAAACCAGCATGGAGAAAAAAAGTGCCCACGTGTCACTGAAGGTATTTTTTTCATTGCTGGACATTGTGGACAGATTGAACATCCAACTGCCTTATCATAATGTCCTTTTTCCCTTTGATTTCTGAAAAAAACTTAAGGATATTCAAACAGTTCTCTGTGGCCTTTTAATGCTATTCCTATCCTGAAGAATGAGAGCATAGAAAGTGGGACATGGATAAGAAGGAAAGATGGACAAGTAGAAAAGGAAGCTGGCTCCAACTTAAACACAAGATTAAGAGAGTCAAAACTTTTCTAAAAGGACATTCTATTTTAGAGCCTAGTCTGGTAACCTTTGACCAGATATTTCCTAAGGCAGCAATGGAAGCAAAAGGACTTCCAAAAAAAAAAAAAAAAAAAAGAAGGAAGAAAAACCCCACAAAAACCAAAACCAAAACAAAAAAACCCCCACCACTAACTGGAGCAGTTATGGGGAAGAAAGAAAAATGTTATTTTTGGTCTTGAGAGGGAATCTCCAAATACTTTGCATGCTGTGAAAATCATTGTTCTGAGTTTTACTTAAAGAGAAAATTGCTCATTTCTAAGGTTCAGTAAACCAACATAATTGAGGGGCTTTATTTTCTCCTCCATTTCCATGGAGAATGAAGCTGTTTTGAAACAAATGAATCATATCTATAACAGACTTTCAATTGTACAGAAAAGAACGTAGATAGTCTTCCAAGTTTTCTTTTCAAAAATATCTTTGGGAAGAATGCTACAGATCTAGGAAAAGTAATTGCATCAGAAGATCAGGGAAGATGGGCAAAAGTTATCTCTGCGTGAGCAGCATGCTTGGGGTTTTTTTTGTTTTCCTTTATTTTTTCCTCCATTATTCACATTGGCAAGATGGTGTTTCTACGTCTTAGGGCAGCCCAGGAAAATGGAAAAAGTTTTCTTGCCACACTTAAACTGAGTTTTAGGCCTTGAGGGTATTCACCAATAAGGAAAATTCTTTTTAGAGCAGTCTTGGCTCAACAATGCGCTAATTTGAGCCCTATATGTTATGCTCTGTTCAAGGTCTGGTGGATCAAGGATGTATGGGGAAGTGGAGTAAATGAAGCTTGCAACAGGCAGAAAATAAAAAGTCATAATTCAAGATTATTTCAATTAGAAAATTGCTATTAAAAGCTGGGTTTTTAAAAGTGACATCATTACATTTTAAAAGTGACTTCATTACTTTTAGTGTTTGCTTTAAGTTCACTGACTTGCTATAGTCCTCCTTAGCTTCTTTCAGACTTATCTTTGGTAAGCAATTGCTTCCTAAAATCCACCACTTTGCTGCAAGTTATTTTTTACACATTTTTACACAAGGTCATTTTTTCTACTTATATTCTGATTTCACTGTGAGAAAAGATAATAAAAATTGAAAGAAAACAAAAGGGAAAAACCCAACCGCCTTATATTTTGTTTTCTTTCTTTCTTTAGGATATAGATGATAGTGGATAAGGAATATGGAAAGTGAAGTCATTTCAGACAGTTGAAAACCACTATTCAGTCAGTAAATCAGGAAGATACACAGCCAGGTGAATGGTATCTCATGTGTACCAACGTGAAACCTCTGCAGTGAGAACTGGCAATATTGTTAAGTAGGTCCTTAAAATTGGAAGCATCCATATTTATGGAGTTTATATGTGGTTAAATGTCTGATTTAAGAAAAATATATAGTTGACAATAACAGAGTAATTACAGTCACTGCTTCAATATGGCTGTATAAATCATCATGATTCAACCTACAGTAGTAATAAAAATAAATGATATTGTTTTTGGTTCATTACTGCTGATCTAATAAAATATAATGAATTAAAAAAATTCCTGAGTGAAATAGTCTCATAAAAATAACAATTTACTAATGGCTTCTTAACAACTTATGTGAACGCCATACAGAAGAATTGTATTTTTAATAAAAATAACCTTTTGGTAAGAAATTATTTTAATTTTATTCCAATTCTCATAATAATTTTGTCCAACATGTGTTTTCCCTCAGTGACTGCCTCTTCTCAATAATTCAGATTTCACTGATTTAGTAAATGAGACAAGAGGGGGAGTTTAGTGACATAAAAATTTAATGAACAAGATTCATTCTGAGAAAAAGTTATAGGATCACGCGCAATGATACTACTCAGGTCAGAAAAGAGAGAAAACTGTGAAATGTGCATAGAAAAAATCCCAAAGCAAGTTTCTTTTCTGTGTGTCCCTGTCCAAGCAGACTTTGAGCAGCAGGTCGCCTGCCCACTAATATTATCTTTTCAGGTCCTGTCTGGAGAAAAACAACTTTATTATTTTCCCCACCAAACTCACATGGCAACTGCAAGAAATCAATGTGTAGCTCTTTTGAACGTCTCCCTCATTAACTAGACCCCTCAACTCTTTCCTGTGATAGAAAATTTGCAGGCATCTTCAGGTACTATACCAAAAACTAACAGTTTTATGTGAGATTACTTGTTCAAATGTTTTCTTTAAATCCTGCATCAGACCAAGCTGCCAGCACACATCTGTTTGATGAACAGCACGGTGGCCGTATCAACCTACAGGGAGGAAGACCTGTGCCCAGATCCAGTCTAACAGGAAGCTTTGCACCAACTTCAGCAAAACTGAGATGCTTTACTAAGAATCAAGCCCTCCACTCCTGGTACAGGCAGGAGTAGGCCAGATTATCAATCCGTAAAAAAATAACATTGAAGATAAACCCTAGAGGTTTTCCCACTCAACAGTCTCAGGAGTTGGCAACAGAGTGCTCAAATGTTTCGGTTCCGTTGGAAAGCAGAATGCAAATCACCTTTCTAGTGTTTCTTTATAAATCATGTCACCGTTACAAGAAGCAGCTTTTATTTTATCTACATGTCAAGACTCCACTTAAGTATTCCAGAAGAACATAATCACACTTTGAATGTAGCTGGAAGTTTGCTACAGTAAATTCTGTAGAATCTGGCTCCAAATGTAAGTATTCATTTCCAGAATGCAGTTGCAATCCCAGAAATCACAGGTGATAATCCAAGCTCCCAATGGGAGAGAATATTATGAATTTGACACCTAGTAATCATTGCTAACTAGTAATGTACACTTGGTGAACATTACTAAAATTATTAATTAAAAAATTCAAATTAGTCGACAAATTTTTGGTTAAAGAAAAAATAGTCTAATGTTATGGACAGATGCCAAAAACTTTGTGGCTCTGTAGAAGACAAAACCACTAAAGCACCAGAGCATTTAGAATTAGTTGGTGACTTAAATTTTTGTAGACCTAATGAATCGTTCATTTCCTGCAAGGAAAGATTTAGAGAACCTCCGGATTAAGCTAAAGCAGAGGATCAGCCTGAGCTCTGTAACCACGGATTTCTGCATGTCTGGAACAAGTTATTTCCCAGTCCCTCACTGACACCTAGTCAAGGATGAGGGAAAGATCAGCAAGCAGCAGCAAGGGGAATAAAAGCAAGTGTTTAAGAGACCAGTAGGAAATCTAAGTCGGTGTAACAGGCCAGCCTGTGCAGAGCTCAGTAAAATCTCGCTCACTGCCAGACGATGCGCATGCAGGACTGGGCAGCAAACTCCTGATACTCATTAGTACCAGAAGCAGTCTCATAATACCTGCCATGGTAAACGGTATCACGTTTGGATTCTGAAAGGACAAAGGCGGCATAAAAACTCTCTGAATATTCTGTGTGAGGGTGAGATACAAACATTCCACAATTTACCAGAAGATTCAAAGATAAAATGACAGATACTACATTCAGATGGCCATTGTAGTAACTGCTGTATATCACATACACTCTGTATGAAAAATCAGGGAATTGCAGTCATCGAACAACAGAATAAAAGGGCAGAAAAATTCCTGGAAAGAATAGTTTTTGACTAATGGTGGAGCAGTTACTCTCTGCAAACTCTAAATACCTTGATAGTCCCGGGTAAGGTTTTTAGAGGGAAGAGAGGGATTTTCATCAGGGAATGAGTAACTCATTCAGTAGCATATGTCCCACCTGCATTTTTTCTTAAGAATAGTAAGATATCAAAATTTCTCAAGGGAGTGCGCCGTTAAATTGTGAAGGCCCATTCTTTCAAACACCTCACACTTGTGACGCAAACATGGACAGGGTATATGGCATAAGAATAATGTTTTTATTTAAGAATTTGAATCTGCTCACATTCAGAACTGCTTATGTATCTTAGCATTTGTAGCAGTAAACTACAAAACCACAGCATATTCTGGGTATATGAACACTTCCCTGTTTAACAGAGATAACAGAAGTGTTGGAAGCAACAGGATCAAGGGAATTAGAGGAAATGCTCATTAAAACAAATTTAAAAGGTCTAATGATTAAAATATTGATTAATTAGCCAAACATTGATTAACAGTCACACTTTATCAACTACAAAGGTTCTAATTACTGCACCATTATTCCATAGATTGACCTGTTCTGTCTTGTCACTTACGATGAAGAACAATTTTTATTAAGTGGGTTTTGGATTTTTGACCTGTAAAATTTTAATAGGGAGTGCAAAGAGGGTGTCGTGTGTGGTTTGGCATTTTAGTCACTGAGGGACTCATAGTTACTGTCTCTACTTAACCAGAGGCACAGAAGTACAAGAGGGATGTGAATACTTAGGGATTAAAGCCCCCCCCCCCGCCCCCAACTTCCCAGTCACGAGCAAGAGAGATACATTTGAAACTGCTCAGTCTGCTTCAGTGAAAGGAGAAACTACGATGCTAAACTGTACTGATGAATAACAACAAAATCTTTAAATGGGGCACCAGGGTATTGAGCAGCCAAATCCTGTTTGCTAAGATACACAATAATTTAATGGGGAACCATAAAATAAGAATCTCTTCTTAATTTTTTTGTACATACTCCAAAGCAACCCAGCCTACCCTGGGGATGTAGCCATTTCACCATGGGGAAAAAAAAATTTAAAAAAAAAAAAAAAAAAAAAAAAAGAGCAGCAGCAGTCAAGACCAAATAGTAGTTATAGTAGCTCATCTACCAAAATATTTCCTGCTACAGCAACCTAGGTCTCAGAAAACTACCTCACACTTGAAAAATATTCTCCAGAAAATTTATGGTTGTCTCACATAAGACTATCTTGCTGATTTCAATAACTGTCCATTTAAATCTGTTGATGTAGCGTTTAAACCTTGCTTCACAAAAGAAAGAGGCTAATACACGCACGGGGTTACACTCTCAATATAACTGTCTGAAAGTGATGGTCTGGATTTACTCCTGATGAGATCAGCTCTAAGGCCAGAAAGCAGATTTATAGTGTGAACATAAATGAGCATGGAGGAGGGGGACCTTTTTGATCATACATACGCTTGTCAGGCAAAATGTGCTCAAGACCTCATTGCCAAATAAGCAACAGCAAGCCGGTCCCTTGCAGCCAGCAGAAAATGGCATCAGGAGGACAACTCTAAACAGACGCACCAGGCTGACGGGTTCGATAGCCAAACCCTGGTAAAGGGCCAGGAAAAAACTGGCACTCAGGTGCTAACACGGGGGCTGGGCTGTATTTCCTTCAGGCTAAACTTATGGGTCTCTCAGAGGGGCAACAGTTTAGAAATAGCTGTATCATTCTTCAGCAGCTTAAAGGAAAGAGAGGAGCTAGTGCCATGCCAAGGTCTGAAATATCCCACTGCCTCAGCTTCTGCATATTGAGGAAATAGCTGCTTCACATGGGTAGTGGTACTCAACAGCAACTGAAGGAATTAACACTGTAGTAAACAGGTAGATATCCTTGGCCTTTCCACTCCATCCTTCTGTTACACGGTCTATTTTAACCAAAACAATTCCTTTACTTCTACCCTCCACATCAGCAAAATAAAAACTATTTCATTTCCATTATACACCATATGGCCTCCTGATCTTCCTTCTTGATTTTTTACACCAGAAAAGCTGTTACATTTATAATACAATTATAACTTAAATCCACAAAGACAGTTTACAGTATAATCAGACAAGTCTGCCTGTGTGTTATCCTGCTATGCCAAGGTTTATGGGTTTTCTCAGGTTTCTCAATGAGAAGAAAAAAACAAAAAAAAAAAGAAAACACCCCACCAATTTCTTTAGAACCCTCCTACCTCCCTGCATTGATACATCCCCAAGCTTGCATCAATACAGTAAAAAATTCCATGTAAGACCAGCTAAAGGGCGTTTTAGGGTAAAAGTCAGAAACCAGCTATTCCTTTTCTAGTTAAGCTAAGTTACAGTGCTCTTCAGTGCCCCCAGAAGTGACACCAAGAGGCACAGCAGTTTATGCCTAAGTGCAAGTCAAATCGTGGACTTGCTTTCAGCATTGCATGTGGAGACCAGACTCAGCTGTGGTAGGCAATGATGCCGTATGGGACAATGGTCCTGAGGTACAATGAGAAGGTTCATCTCAACAGAGCCCTCAGGCTTCCTAGTCCAGCCCTGGCTGGTTCCCGCTGGGCGAGCTGGTCAGGTAACTCTTCCCCCATCCACATGGGTCTTCTCAACCCCTTTTGTACCATGCTCAGGATTGTGGCAGCCTGTGAGGCAAACCAGCATCTTTGTGAGGTTCACAGCACTGCACAACCACTCCTGACTTGCCTTTTTCCCTTCAGGGTACCTCTTCCCAAGGTTAATGTTGCTTCATGTTACTTGTACAAGATAGTTTTATGTGTGGTATTGCTTTTATACTTTGAGAAGGCAGCAGAATGATTTGCCCTGGTAGTGATGCAGCTCTCCCTTGCACAAAGAACATGAGAATACGATCCTAACTGGAAAGAGACACAATAAAACAAGGGTTTAACAAAGCATCCCTTTGCCACCATGATGGTATTTGCAGTCCATAAGGTTGATTTTATTGGAACAACAAAGTGCAACTATTGCTTCAGTGTCACAGCAAATATCTAGAGTCACGTGTGTGCAATATTAAAAACTTAAATCCCAGATTTAATGAAATATTACCTACTACTTAACTGGTAGCTCCAATACACAAGCCTCTACAGAGTTTTTGCAAGCTGTAATAGTATACTGAATATATACCAAATTTAAGATACTACAAATGCACCAGTAAAACACAAAAACTGCAGTGAGCAATCCAGAATACAACCTATCTGCCTAAGGGTGCTTCCAAAGCAGAAATATTAGTTCTTGTTTCTGAGGGTAATAGAGAGGGCTGTAAAAAAATGCCTTAATAGCAAGGAACTTTTTGATCATAATTAATAATGAAAAAACCTTTGCCAGATTTAATTTTATTTATTTTAAAGATTCTTGACTTCTCTACTCCATAATGACCTTGACTGCTTACTGATAAAATTTTACTTCCTTCACTGCCCCCCTTCCCCAAAAGTGCATTCTTTATATTCTTTACCTCATGATTTAAGATCGCCCATTCTCTTGCTCTTATATTTAGCAAGTGCCTTCCTAATTAAACAGGTTCTCCTCCTCCCCTCCATCCCCAAAAGCATATCAACAATGAGATGCTAGTGACTGATGTGAACAGTAAGCACTTTAAGGCAGAAGCTATTTTATGTTTGAGTGTTTAGTCCAAAAAAGATCCCATTCTTGTGTGATCCTTAGATACTATTGCTAAACATGACACTAACGGTAACAATGCTTCGACGCTAACAATAGTGATGCTTCTACAAATATGTGTTAACTTTCTCTATTAAGATGTATCTCCCTGTCCGAAACCACTCAACTGTATCCCATTATGAACATTATCGGTGTCATTTTAGAAAAAATGTGATACTGATTTACACAATCTAACAGGTAAAAAAAAAATAAAAAAATGCTGCAAGTATGTATTCCTGGCCATAATTCACAAGTTAGAGTGATTTCAGACAAATTGCGCTTAAAAATGTAAATCGAGGTAGCTCTATTGTTTTAATCCAGAGCAATTATTTTACAGGCAAATAACAGAATTAGTTAGATTGTGCAGCCACACTTAGAAACCATCTTGTAAATTCACGTTTGCATTTCAATCAGCACTGTTTCCATCTCCTCTGCAAAAAGGCTGCTAGAAGAAAACCTATAGACGGAGGCAACACAAGTGTGCATTGTATACCACGAGATTGCTACAGGGTCTAGGACTTCCCATTCAGCCAGGACTGACGCTTCCATTTCCTGAGCACAGGGCAGGACAGGCATACATACATATATTCCATCCAATTCAGAAATGATGACTACAAACTCCTTTCCCACTTCCCAGAAATTACTCTAGAAGGGGTCATTACTGCTTGGGGTAATAGCTGCCCAGCATATAGTTGAAAGCAAAATATCTCCAGTTTCTTTTCCACGTGTTCTTTATCTAACTCCATTTCTTCTACTAACCACTACATCAGACATAGAAAACTTTGGGCATGTTTGAGATTGCTTGATACAAAAATGGCAAAAATTTTCATGTGTACAGATGCACTATTTTAGATTTAAAATACTAACTTAGAAAAGCAAGTTTCTTTTTTTTTTTTTTCCTAATTATTTAAGAACCTATGGCTTTGTTTCTGCAACATCTGGTTCAAGTATGCTATGCTATTTTTAATATTAATTTCCTTGAACATTCTAAACATTTTTGTGTTTTAGAAAATGGTTTGTATCTCATCCATGATTAGGGAGATTTAGTTGCTGGAAGGAAAATAGTTCAAACCCTTCTTTTTAAAAATAGGCACACGCAAAAGCAGCATTTACACACATCTCTTCAAGCAGACCCTGGTGAAACAGAGTCACTGAGAATGAAGCTGATCCCTGTGTGCGGTGAGAACATAAAGCTTATGCACCACTTAAGTCTTTAAAATAGGGTTTAAGTAGGAGTTAAGCATATTTTTTTCAGACACTCTTCATGGGGTAAAATTTACCAACAGAAGGCTTGAATAACTTGAGCAGAGGGCAGTAGGGGCCATACAAAAGGAAGGAGTAGGGAATCATGCTTCAACATGGTAACTGTTGGTAAAGGTCAGCTTCCTACTGACAATAAAGTGCACTCGCTGTATTTATCTGGCAGATCCCTGTGACAGTGGCTGGTAATCTATGGATAGCTTTTTAGAAAGGTTTGAGCAGCAGCCTTCGCTCAGCATTACTATTATCCTCTAAAAACTTTCTGTATTCAGTGCTCATTTGCCCCAAACAATACAGTAAAGGAGGAAGATTGGGAGCCCATAAAATGATATGCAGGGAAAAAAAAAGTAAATATAACAGCCAAAATAAGTTCTTAGCAAAATACAAATTTTATTTTTTAAGCTGTGTGGCTGGTGGTGCCTAAAATCATATTTCCTCCATTGTCAGTGGGGAATTTTCCCTTGAGAGAAAAATCATATAATCACTCAGAGGAGATGTTGCAATCATCTGCCCAAAAACATCTGCAGGAACCGACAGAAAACAAACAATAAAATGAGCTAAGAAAACACAAACTGATCAAACTGTATTCTGGTTTAGACACAAATCGGCAATAGTTAGGCTGTTTGCCACTGTAAGCTAAATGACATGCCTCCTTTGACTTTTACCACAGGTTTTATGCTTTTTTGCTCACGGTTGACTTAAGTCATCTTTAACTTTGAACCCTCTAGCTTTTATCAGTTTGCAACATAACCTTAGTGTTATTCAGGTTTTTGGTTTTTTGGGTTTTTTTGCATGTACAGGCACCCACCCACCCACATATGCACACAGATAGAGGAAAAAAAGGAAATTTTTATCATTATAGTATTTTGGCAGCATAATGGGAATAGACAGCAACTACTTTGTGTTACAAATTTGAATGTGAAATTTCAGAAAACCTCCTTGCATTAAAAATGAATTAACTGTGTGATTATTAATTGTGCATATTCCAATCCCTTTGTGCTGTACTGCATGTTTCTTGAATCTCATTTGAATCCTTTGGCTAAGTAATGTGTCAAGGGGGGTACTAGCCTGAATGCCTGAGTTATTTAAAAAGCAGGACAGCACTTCCAGATTAGAATACCAATGAGTGGGGTTAAAAAGGCTCTACTGTAGTTGGAGGGCAGCTCTCAGTCTGAGTAGTACCTGAAAAGGACCTCTATGGACTAATTTTCAGAATCACATTGTAATGTGGGCTCATGTCAATCATCAGAACAGACAGCTTCATCCCATGATATAAACTAGTTATACATTCAAGAGCTGCCAGAGGATCTTCATTAAAAAGGGACTTAGCATTAAAAGAAGAAGGTTGTTTTATTATAATACTTCAAACACAGTTTTTTGTTTTATATGTTCTCAGAAATCTTTTTTGTTCTTCTTCACAATATCAAAAAAGTGCCACAGAAGAAGCAAAAACATTAAATATTCCAATTTTTAATGGGAATCAAGGTAGCTTTCTGGTTTAAGGCATTAAAAATCATATACATTTTTCTAAATATATTCATGTCTTTGAATAACAAAAAGAAGTCTCTAGATGTAATAGGAGGATGTTTTTAATCTTTTGTGAGAAGGGATTTGCAGAGCTGACTACTCAAGGTACAATATCTACTGGCAAAGTATATCAGTGAGAGCTTTATACATATAAATTTGTATAAAACCTTTGGGCTATCCACAAGCTTCCAGATACCAGTTAGATATTACAATCCATGTCATTAAAATTTAATATGATTTTGTTAAGAAGAAAACATTAACAATATCTATGTAAGTAAATCATTGACACAGTAATCTAGTATTTCAAGAAACCTTAACAGGGGTTTATTAAAAAATAAATAGATAAACGTATCTATTTACCTATATGGGTGTCATTTCGAAGAACCTGATTTAAATATAATTCCACAAGTCATGCAACTTCTTCAAAGTAGCTGGGAGTATTTTGATCTAAAATTGCTGCTGCCTACCTGCTTCATACCAGGATAAATTGTTTATAGAAATCTAATTGAAATGAGAAGGTGTTCCTTTATGAGGAGAATACAATGTCCAGTCTAATGCATTTTCTGCTGTGTCTTTTTAAGCTATAGTACTTATATTCTGCATTATTTTCTGTCCAGAGAAAAGATGTCCATTTGTAGCCCTTTTCCTTTTTTTAAATCAGCTTGACAATTATCAAAAATAAGACACATTCTTAATAATAGCGTGCATTTCACTGTACAGTGCTTTCCATTTTCTACTACCTTCACAATTATTAGCTAATTAATTATTAACAAGCTAATGAGTTTTCCTGTTGCCCTCATTACCATAATATCTAACACCTCTCAAACATTTAAGAAGTCTTCTTCTGAACAGCCTGTGAAGCAGGAAATATTGTCACCTGCATTGTTTTAGACATGGGAGAGTAAGGCACAAAGGTTCTTATTCCTGTATTCACATTTTATAACGATGGCAGCATTAAAAGGTAATGGGATTGCTTCTAAAACAAAGTTATTCTAGTCATCATTGGCAAGAAGATTAAGAAACATAGCACAAAGAGATTTGAGTAAATTTAACAAGGTTACAGAGGAATCCAACTCTTAATTAAAACTGAGATGTTCTTGTCTCCTGTTTCTCTGGACAGACTACTAGACTTTCTATATTTATTTTTCATGTAAATCGGTTATGATGGGTTATAACAGTAACTACATAAGATAATATATTATATGATAATACAATATATTCCATTTTTCAGCAATTCTCTTCAGACATTTCTGAGGAAGCAGTATCATTAAAAATGAGTTTCAGGACCTTAGAAAACCCTCCCGGTGAGTGAGCTCTAGCAAACTCACATGAACCCAGGGATATCTTAATTAAAGTCTTTCTGATGTTTAAAGATAAAACAGACATAACAATCCTTGCTCTTTTGGGTTCTTATAAGAACTCTTTTGAGGCCACCTTCTCTCTCTCTCTCTCTCTGTGCCACGCTCAAGCCTTGAATTACACATAAACACGCACAAAATATCCACCTCAAAAAACACTCTACAGAATGAGAGCATGACAATTACTTTGAAGTGCTAGCACCTTTGCTAGCCCCCGTCCTTGGAGCAGTTAGCAGTTCAATCTTTGATTCGGCCTTTATCACTGCCTAACAGGTAAATGGCATTCCAATCTTAAGTCCAAAGTACACACATTTGGAGGACTTGTTCAGCATAGTTCAAATCTCTGGCACAGAGCTCTTTACAGCACTATCAAAACCAAGAAATTAAGGGAACAATGAAAGCCTGCATTGCTGTAACAGATTATATATGAAGAATTACACAGTGGCAATAAATAGGACTGTAAAGGACTCACACACAAAAATAATCGGTGGGACTGCAATTGCTGCCAATGATCTGTTGGGCATCCATAGCTCTCACTAAGCTTGTGGAATTTCCAAAGACATTCTGTACCTCACAAGAGCAAGCCTTATATCAACATCTTGTACTGAGCATGCTTTATGAGTACCTTCCAAAATGATACAGTACCTGACAATATCAATCTTGTTTACAATATTTGGATCTACAGAGGGTGTTGCAAGATACCCCATGTCTCAGAGCATGCAGAATTATAAAAGCAAATCTTCTACAGGGCTAGTCCAACTTTCTATCTTTGGTTGTTGGAAAACTACTGTGTATTATGTAGCTTTATATTGCTTGCAGGAATTTCCAGAGTTTATTCTAGAAGATACTGCTTATTTATTACAAATGGAATTTTTATTTTTGTTAAACCATACAGATGAGTGACAGATTCCCATCAAATTGTATGTCTGATTACCCTTGGCACCTCATCTGAGGTGCAATATGTTCTGTGTATTGTCTTCCTTTATGCTCATGCTCACCATCTTTCCCCTATTTTCTACACGCTGATTACACCGACTTGGAGGCTTCAGTACCTTTTTAAATATATAAATCTTTTTGCAAGTGACTTCCAAAGGGGAAACAGTACTTGTAATTCAAGATTAAAAACTATTCCTTTTAATTTATATTTGGTTTACATATACATTGTAAAACGTTTATGCTGAAGATAAAACTTAAAAAGCCATTAGTCTGTCATTCTTGAACCACGTGATGCAGTCTCTCTACTTATGGAAAGAGGTGAGATGCAGGCACACAAGGCAACAACTTTGGACCCAGTGAGCAATTCTGGAGACAAAGGAATTAGTATCTTTTATGTCACAGGATTATAAGAAACTGTCTTCTAATTTTAGCTGTCAGTGTCTTAACATTTGTAGAGTTATATTTAGCAGTTTGTATTGGTACATGCAGTAAAAAGCATGTGGAAAAAATACATCCTTAAACTAAAAATATAAGTTATGCAATCCATCAAGTCTCAGACTCCATGTAGAGTGAGCACTTGTTGAGGCTTGAATGAAAGGAAATTATCAGAATCCTTTGGAAGGGGAATATTGACACTGCTCAGAGTACAACACTGGAAAAGCCCTACATGTTAACAAAATGGCAAAAGCCTCAACTGCTCCTCTGTGCAACACTAATTTACCTAAGATTTGACTAAGTTGATGGATTTCACAGACAGACTCTACTGGACAGCCACAAACTGCAGGTTCCCCTGGAGTGTGCTCATGAGCAGCAAGGAATGGTTTGCTACAGAGACCAAAAGCTTCTTTGAGGGAAATAAAGGCAAAAAGTGAATCCAAAACAGCCAAATGAATTACAGAAATGAAGGTTCCAGTTCTCAGGCAGCTGAAAACTCTTAACACCCTTCAGGAGCAGCTAAAAGATACATATAATATTATACAACTACTACTTAACCAGTATTTGGAATTGTAGAACATTCTCCATTTCATATATGAGATTGAGAGATTGCTGTTAGCATTATCTTCACACAACACAAAATGAGCAGAATGAAATAAAAAATATGACTAGACCACAGTTATATCCAGTTATATAAAAGCTCCAAAATAAAATATATTGATGCAGAATTGGTTTTAAATTGTTATGTCTGAATTAAGTTAAATTTTCATTAAGGAAACAAAACCTCAAATCACTCATTTTCCTCAAAAACCCACTAAAGCTTCCAAAGACATGTGTTTTCTAAACAGTGATAGACACTTCAGTAGCTGGAGGTGTCTTTGGTTTTAAGGAGCCTACTTTGCCTACAGATGGCTTAAAGGGGTTTTGAGGAACAATAGGAAATTAATCAATCTGTATGAAGCTGCTTTAAGAAAAAAAAAATAGAGGAAAAAAGAATGGCCATATTTTTTACATTGTTGTTCCATTTCACACTATTTAGGGAGTATTGACTTTCTCCCATACTTCCTCATTTAAACAAATTTAATACGTTTTAGCATTCTTGATACTATCCTTTACTACTTTGAGCCTATTGATCCATTTCCACCAAATCCTCTTCTGTTTCCTCTTTTGGAAAATCTTCAGAAAAGCTGTGACAGCAAAAAAAGGGGGGGGGGGGGGGGGGTGGAGAGGGAAAAAAAAAAAAAGGAAAAACCAGTCTTGCAGATCTTAGACTATTTTTTTTCAAAGGCCTGTAGCCATCACCACACCAGAGAACCTCACACAGGTTTTTATTTTTTTCAGAAAAATGCTTTAACACCAGGATTTGATGTCTAGTCTCTGCTTCACAGGCATATCTCTTTAAAGGAGACTTTCCTCTCTATCATTAATGTGTAAGTCAGTCAGTCAGACCTTTTTAATAAGCAGTTGAAGAGCCACTGTCTTTAGCACATGAAACTAACAAAAGCCTCATTAGTCAAATGAACAAAGAATAGTTTGAATATCAATGTATTATTTTAGAGGAAAGCCTCCTCCAAAAGAATCTCAATGCAATCCTTTTTACCAGAGTTTCTCACGTCCAAATTTTAATGCTCTGGACCCTACCTATGAAAAATTGATGAGCAAAGAAAGCTGTTAAAAAACCACATCCATTGCATGTCATTTTTGCAATGTGCCACTGTATTCGACAATAAATCAAGAAGTAGAGAACAGGCCTTTTCTGTTTTTTTTTTTTTTTTAAACTTGTCCAACACAATTTTTTTTTTTTTTTTGCTGTGTCAGTGATCTGTTGCATAAATAACCTTGCATCAATTAAGAAGGTTATTTAAATTACCTCTGAGCAGCAGAAGAGGGCATCAAAACTATACAAAATTCAATAAAAATCTCCTGTTCATGTCACAAGCATAGAGGAAAATCTCTATTTGGAATGTCTATAAGCGATTTGGAAAAAAGTCGCAAATATTCCATATAAAGATTTCATGAAACTAAATTCAGAGAGAACAGCAAGTCAGATCCTTAATTATTTATTAAAAGAAAGGAGAAAAATCTGAGCAATTACTCCAGAGAGATAGTGCACAATGTGTTTTGTTTATACACTAGACGGTATCATTTATCCACTTTTGTCAAGAAACGCTCGCTCACAAAACACTGGAAGTGCTATGCAGCACAAACATACAGAAGGTTCCCACAGAAACAGAAAATTTTGGTACCATACACCTTTTGTTTCACGCCTCCTAAATTTACCACGCAAATACAGATAACGATAATACGTTATTTTTTTTATTGGAATGGCATAGTTAAAAAATCTAGACAGATCCATCTGTTTCCAGCCAGAGATGTTACAATAATTGATTCTTAGACAATCTTGCAGTAAATCACAGACATGTGGTACCTGGCCTACCTGTCCATTAAAATCCTGCAGACCACAATCAGCGTGTTTCTCTCAAAACGTAACACTATTCTCCAGACACTGTTCTGTCTCAAAGCAGCACTGTGAATAACTTCATACTGAAAGCGAGGATAAAAAAGCTGCAAACAGACGTAAAATGTAAGGTTGGATAGTAATTATAATTAAAAAGTTAAGACACTCGGGGGAATGAATGTGTAATAACAATCCATCTAGATGTGTTGTTAGGCACTAAAATTACAAGTGCTTTCAACCTCCAAAGTGTGCCTTTAAGGCATATTAACATAGGTGGAAGAGTTTTGTCTTGATACCGCGACATGGAACAGCAAAGATTAGTAGCAAATCTTGCAGGTGACAGGACCAAACTAGATGAAATTTGTTATGTCTGACTATTACACCAAGTCCATAGCAAGATGCAGATACAGAGAAAAGAGCAAGGGAAAAAAAAAAACCAACCCTAAACTGATTCTAGAAATGAATACTAAGAATGGGAAATTACACAGCTCTTTCTTTTGTTAAAGTAACAAAAGTGTTGACTAGAGAACTTTCAGGCAAAACACATTGGAATTAAGGAATGCTTCTGATACAGAATTGCAGAAAAGCTTGCCCTGTAAAGGTCAAGAAAATATAGCACTAGAGGTGGCTGGAGAATGGGCTTGGATATCTGATACAAAGGTTACTTGTGGGGATGTAGGGAGTTGATAAGTGGGATGATGCCGTAAGCATTAGAATTTACACTGTTGGGGTTTTTTTGTGGGGTTTCTTTTGGTTTGTTTCCCCCCACCCCCTTTCTGTATTGATGACCTGGCAGAAGAAATGTGAGACAGTTTTTGCTGACACAATAATGGGGTGGGGGACCCAGTCAATGCAAAAGTGAAGATAAATATAGGTCAGAAAGTCTTACGACAAATTAGAGTCTGAGTGGATAAAAGCGAATTCCAAAAGTCATCATAATAAAATCATAAAATAATGAAGCAAGAGATGAAAAACAGGAGATTAAAATTAATTTCCTTTGCACAGAATGCAGTAGGAATACGATAAAACACAAGGTACCAGCTTTTGTAGTATTATATGCATTACTGGTCATATTGTAGTGATTCACCACAGTGAAAAGGCAAAACAAATTCAGAGTCGGATAAGCAGCAGACCCTCAGTGAAGGAAAGCACTCCATAAGGAGCAAGCAATTCAGCCAGCATGGGATAACACCAGTAAGTCATCACCTTAGTAAAGAAAGAATAGTTTAGAGTTGCTGAGTGTATGACAAAGGAGAGCAACTTTACATGGTAAGACTGGGATGTGGAAAGCTTGATTATTTATAAAGTTAAGGGAAATTTTGTGGCTTTTTTCGAAAGCGAAGGCGATTAAGAGGAAACACTATTAAGGTCCACACAATCCTGAAGGGAACAGAAAGGAGAGATGCTGCAGGCTATCTGAGCTGGTGTTAAATAGAAGTACAAGGGGTTATGAACTTAAGCTGGGGGAGAATTGGACACTAAAAGAATTTAGGTAGAGTTTTCTTGCACCGCTGCCCTTAGTGGAAAAACCTACCAAGGCCAGACATTGTAATAAGCAGTATACAAAAGGAAATGTTGGACAAGTAGGAAATAAAGTGTATCGTGGTGTGACTGTCCATTTAAAGCACTACGGCAGCTCCATGAGGGGTTTTTGCCCTCAATCTGTCAGAAACTTTCCCAGCTTCCCAAAAGTTTTAATGCACTTAGTTCCCTTTAGGGAAAAAAAACAATTAACCAGTCTCAAATTCTTGAATTCCTAGCACGCAATTCAAAAATACAAGCGTACAATACCAATACTGCCATGCATCATGCATGCAAACCATAAAACAAATAATAGTTTATATTAATTTATTTGTTGACAGTAGATGTCAGGACGGAAAGTACTGGAGACTCGGAACTCCGCATTCTTAGAACAGGTACAGCTCAGGGACTGACAGGTTAAAAATAATTAATATTAATCTCTTATGTTCATATTTCTTGGGGAGAACAGCTTCGAGGTTAAGAATACAACCTCAGCTTCCTTACCCAAACTTCCCTACGTATCCCTCCCAAAACTACCAGGACAGTCTCGAGGTCATGCCAATGCTATTGAATTTAGGACAGAGAGACTCTATTCACGGATTACCAACAAAAATCCCATCAGATGGAGGACAGCACCTTTTGCTTACTACCAACACATAATTAACTTAATGTTCTAAATGTTCTAAAGCCAAATATTAGATCCTTCTCTAAGTTTCCTCCTTCCCAAAGATGAATTTCCATATTTCAGTTTTAGTCAAAGCTACTTCTGAAATACTTTGTGTTTTCACAGCCACCTTCTCCAAAAACCCTTATAACCGTGCCCCCCTCCTCCTTCCTAGCACATTTTCTCTAAGATAAAATACTGCATTTGAACTGAAACTGACTGATAGACCACTTGAAAACAAAATATCAATCCTAAACAAACTTGGGCTGTTTTACAAACTGCTGCTTTTTCTCATTATTTTCCCTTGTCTACACCCGCTCTGCGTGGCAGGACTGCTGTCTTGCTTTTCTCTTTGGCCAGTTTGGTTACGCAGAACATTTTGTTTGCTTCCCCTGAGATGCAAATAGTCAGAGTCTCCTCCTACGTTGGCAGCTGGGTATTAATGTGGACTTCACACTTCTTTCCTCCTAATGTTTGTGATATCCCCTTGTTCAAATATCCTCACATAGCCAGTACTGGAACCTGCTGGAAGATACTGAGGTGCGGAGACCTTTGGGCTAACGCAGTACAGATGTTCTCACATATGCCAGGGTATTCCTTTTGTTTTACTATAATATTTCAGAAATCAAACAATTATGCAAACCCATTTTTAACATTGCACTCCATCAACTTCTGACAACATTATATAGGGATTGAACTTCATGTGGGTGGATTTGAAAATCGGAGAGCTTGATCTGTTCACACAGAGCATTTTGCAAACAGGACTGACAATTCAGAAACATATTTTCATTTTAAAGAAAACGGCAGATTAACAAGAAAGGACCCGTCCTTTACAGCCTCACTTTAAAATAGGACTATTTTATCCCAGAAGACCACTGCCTGAAAAACATCTACAATGCATACTTTTTATAATCCTTTTAAAAAGAAAATGACCATAAATGACCTTTGTACCCATATTAAGACACACAGGCATTCAAATACAAATTAAAGCTCTGTTACTGACTTCAGTAAAACCCTTGTTTGTTACAGGTGAAATTAAGTGCTGCTAAATACCACATCTCAGGACCACCCATGAAATCCTGTGTTTAGAGATCGTTAAGCCCGTGCTTTACAATTCATATGCTCCAACTTACTACTGGAAGTTCGAGTTCTTATGGTTGGACATATTTCAGTATTATTACAGTAATGCATTAATTCTTTGCTCCACATGAATGACAAACTGGCAGGTTTGACACAGTGCAATGCTGAAGAACACAAGTGACTATATTTTTCTTAACCACCAACTACAAAAACCCCAACCAAACCACCAAGTTTTGAAGAGGAAAATGCACTCCCTAAACATTTCAAAGCACAGAAAATTGTCTTTGTCTATCATCTCATTGATTTTTTTGAACATCAAGGCTGTCATGAGGCCACTGAAGAGCCTTCTGCAATCTTCTAGCAGTTTGTCCACACGATCGCAAAATACTTTCATTTCCTAAGTCAACTTGCTTAAAAACTCACAAGTCATTTGGAGAGAGATCTTGTTTTAATAGAAGTGTTTAAAACTACACCATTCAGACAGCATATATTAAGTAATAAAAAAGCACACTGCACACAGTTAAACCATGTCTGGTTTGTTGTCTGTTTTAAAATAATTTTTAAACTACTTAGAACAATTTTAAGGGATCTCTCACAAAGGTGTTTTAAATGAAATTAATGAACTGGACTAGTCTTTCAATAACTTTGAGCTTTTAACTCCCTCCCTGTGGAAAGAGATCACCTGCTTGATGATTCTTTGCACACTCAGTTTCATACTACCAACAGGAACTTGCTTAAGTAAGAAGGGTCTTTAAAAAAAAAAAAAAGAAAGATATATTCATTAGAAGCTGGACTAAGATCTCAGATTCATTTCACACAGACCACAGCATGGATCTACTTAATGGTTACTTTAGTTCTCTATAGATAGATTCAAACCTATTCAAAAGGGTTTCATACCTCATTATCATTTATCTAAGCACTCCATTACCATCGAATTTACCTTCACCATATCAAGTAGAGCTCAGAATTAAGATTTAGTTACAAAAATGCCAAAAGCAGAAAGCTGACACATACTATTTATATCGTAATGAATGACCTATTTTAAAACATGCCTATATGTTAGTTCTTACACCATATTGCTGGTTATTTTCCACAGAAATTTTTGAGTCCTTAATTAAGCAAGGAAGAAGCCAAAGGCATGGCTTCATTTACAAGGAAGTTGTAGATGGCTGGCGTGTGTTTCCGTAAAATGGAGAGAGCAAAGTAGAGCTGTGTGTGATGTACTGAGACAAGGGGAAGAAGGCTCATCTCAACAAAATCATCCGTATTGCTGAATTACAGCACTATAGTTCTCTAACACTTGTGTATACATAAGTGACATTTTCAGGGTAAAAAACAAAACCAAAACAAACAAAACACACCACCAACAACAACAACCAAAAAAAACCCCCCAAAACCAAGACCAAACATACTTGAATTTCAGATGTTAAACAAAAATTACTTATCTTTGCAGTTTACATAACTTTTGGGGTAGTTTCCTGTCCACTCAGGACATATCTTCTAACAAACTGGATGTTGGGTTTCTGAGATCTCATTAATATCAGATTTTTAAATAGGTATCATCTAAACTATTACATTTTTAAAATTATGTAGCAAAGAAAGCAGCTTATAGCTTTTTGAGATGTTTTTTCAGACCGCTGGGACCATTATGCAATTGTGCAGCTTGGTTGCTACTGCCAGGATGAACTTCCAAAAGCAGTTATAGTTTAAAACTTTACTTTCAAATTTATATCACAGTTTAGCTTTGAGAGGAAGTGTTCTGCTCTATATGAACTCTCAGACAGCTATGCTAAGCAAACTAGGTGCTTCTTCCTTTCAAGTTAAACCCTTTAGATTACTTTAACACAGTTCTTTGTGCTTTAATTTATCATATGTTCTGGCACCATTTATCACTAAATGCAGAATGATGAAGAAATGGCTCTATTAAAATGGAATAACTACTGAATTAAAAAGCTGTTAAATGAGTTGGAGTGCAGACTCCTGTTAACAATATGTGGGAAGGGTGTTTGGCTGAAATAAATTACTTTCACAGTAATAATTTGAGAAGTGCACCTTTGGAGAAACATGTTCAAAAATTCACATCTTGATTTCCTGACTAAAATCACATTCACCACTAATAATATTTTTAAATTAGCTTCACAGCTAAGGTGAGGAAAAATTTAGTCTCAAATACTTTGGTTCAAAACCAAAATACTCTTTATTTAAAAAAACTATGAATGGCAGTTTTAAAAATATACATGCAAAATAAAATAGCTGATTCCAATTAAGATATATTTCTCATGCTCACCCTTAACTTTGTGAAAATACTTTTACAATCTTTCAATGTAGTCTGCCTTATAAACTTGTAAATAATATATAGCCCTATAATTCAGAGTAGTCTGCATTGTAACTCTCTGAAAATAGTAAGCAGCCAACTACCTAATGAGTTGAAATATACTTTCATTTTATTGATTGCAAAGAAAAATGTAGGTAAGAGAAAGTACTGAATAGATACTCAGTAAGTTCATATTAATGACATAAACTGTTTCTGATACAAACATACTTTTTTTTGTTCTAAGAGAAATTCAGTTGGACAGAAAAACTTACAGCATGTGTTATTAACAGAGTACTTGCAACAGCTCAGGTCCAAGCAACCATTTAACGTTGTAGATCATTGCGTTCTTATTCTTGTGCTTAATCAACACATTTCTTGTGGTTAACAAGAGCATTTATTCAACTCTTATTAGGAAAATATTTAGCTCAATAAAAGGAAGTGTCTATCCATCACTCAGGGCCCTCTCCTGCACTGATTGCTTTCACTGGAAGCAAAAATAATTTCCCAGAACTCATGTGCATCATTTTGCCCCTTTGATATCTTATAGTCAGAGTGGCATCTTTATGGCTTTAATAGGAGATTTTATTTTATTTCTATGACTTGCTGCTAAAAAGCTGCATTCTGACTCAGTTTCTTGTCAGGCTCTACTGTGGCACAGAGTGCAGAAATGGTTATAACACACATCTCTCTCTGTCCACATACGGTATTGACAAAGTTGACAAAGATCACGCATGAGATGACAAAGCTGAGGCATGTCATGGTTATGCTCTCCCAGACATTTTTAAAAAGCTAACCATCTTACACAAAACAGCATCAAACAAACAAACCCCAAACCCAAAAAACATAAGGGCCAAAATGGCCACTGTATTTAGTCAAGACAGTATATTCACACAAAAATGGCAGATTATGTTACCCAAATATTAGACAATCTTATACAATACACAGTAATTTACTGATTGCAAGAACCACTCGATACTCCTAAATAAAACCCAAATAGAGGGCCTTTTCATTTCTCCTCAAAAAATGAAAATTACTCTTATGTTTACCTCAAACCATTGTGTAATTTATGTATCAAAACTACACAGGCCACAAAGAACACAAAGATTCCTATTTGGTTTTAGGCTTGGTTGGCAGAAAAAACTCATTTTTACCTCTACAGGCTGTGTGATCGCAGGGCCTGTTGTGAAATCCAGGGCAGAACTATATACATTAACCTTTACGCTTGCCCTCCATACTCATCTGCATATATACCATCTTGCTTCTTTTTGCATGTACAAGAACAGAAGGAGTAAGAATAGTAGTGCGGTGACCCACTTTCGTACATCCTTCTTTAGCTTCGATATAATATACCACAATTTTTTTCCTACACCAACAGCCCCTCCACGTTCATATACATTCATCTCCTACCCACGTTACTGGGCACTGTGGTCATCTGGGCCAGGACAGTAGGCACGTCTGCCCACTCTCGTTCCTTTACCAGCTAACTCTCCATCAACCTGCTTAGGCTGGAATTAATACAGAAGAAAAAAATATCATAGTTTCTTTTCAAAGCACTGTTGAAGTTATAAGGGGGTTTGGTGTTTCTTGTGTTTATGTTTTTTGCTTGTTTGGGGGTTTTGGGGTTGGGTTTTTTTTCCAGAAAATTCTAAAACTGGCAAGTTAAGAAAAAGTGAATGCTTCAGTTGGAAATTGTATTTAAGAACGAAAGAGATATCCCATACAGTATTTTCCAGTATGGTACTGTGGATAAATTGAAGTATGAGTTTACTCTCAAGTGTTTGGTGGTTGTTTTTTTTTTTTTTAAATCAATAATCTGTAGATAATTTAGCTTAATTTCCTTTATATCTACTAAGCAGTTGTTGCATATTATAAAATATATCTGATAAAAAATAACTTCGTATATGTTTTACCACATTTTTTAACACAGCATATAAAACAAAATTTTTACTTCCAATGCTCTTGCCAAATATTGCCTGAATATTTTATGGATGGGGGGTTTTTTCCCCCCTCAAACCCTCTCTGTCTCTCAACTTTGACAGGTATCTCCCAGTGTAAACAGAAATATAGTAAATCTCATTCTTTCCCAGTCAAAATCACACATTCTAATTTGAACAAATGTATCTTCATTACTGCACATTGTATACAGTGCAGCACAGTCACTCTCCAAAATGCACAGGAAATTAAAGGGTTTATTACTTGGAATGATATTTTAAACAAATACCAGTGAGTCTGTCCTACCAGTAAATTCAGAACTTGTCAACTGATTATCATCAAATTTAATTTACAGATAGAGATTTCAGAGGAATTTAGGTTCCTATTTGTATGGTGGGAAAACATGGCCAGGCAGAGAAGAAACATCCCCTCAGAGCACAGATGAAGACAAAGCTGCAGGAGGAGCCAAGACACCAGTCAGCTCCCAAGGCTCCAAGAGGGAATTGCCACCACCAGCTGCACGGTGCACAGCAGCGAGCGCTCGTGGCCAGCCCTGAAATACAGACCAGGTCTCAGAAGTTCCAGTGCTCACACAGCCACGCAGTCAGCTCTGATGCCCTTTGCTTGAAATAAATAATTAAATAAAATAGAACAACATTGCTGTTCTACTTGTTCTCTTCTACTTGGCTCTGGAGATTCCTGCAGATTCAAAATGGATTTAGGGAATAATTATAAAAATTCAAATGGCTGTCATTCATCAACACCGAAACCAGAACTCTCAAATCCTAAACCCCATTTTAGACCAAATCCTGAGAATGGAGGAGCTTTTACAAATGCTCTAGTGGGCATAATCAAATGTCTTAAGCAGGAATAAACAGAGTAAGCTACTGAACTGCGGCAGCAGCGAAATGGGAGAATGTCCAGTTTCACAGCAGGTAATTGTTTTAAGTAAAATTCTTTGAAGAGTATATTTTCATTAAAAACAAAACAAAACCACCCAAGTACTTTACCAACTTTTTATTGCTTTAAACTTTCCCTTACAAATGTCTCACTTCTTTGAAAATACCCACAGCATTTCTTTTCACTTAAACTAGTAATTTTGATTTCTTTTTTTCAGAGTTTTCAGTCATTTTTTGTTTGGATTTCTTTTTTCATAGATTTAGACATAATTTTTATTGTTTGGGAGAAAAACCCCAAATCCCAAAGAAACACTTTGTTGACAAAGAATCCAAAAGACCCTAACAGCTTTGAATGAACACAGCTTTTTAATAGTTAATATTCCATCCATTTAATATCTTTAATTATTTTCCCTCTGCAGCTTTGATGGGTAGTTATAGCCTGGAATAAAACCACTGTGGTAAGGACAACTGCACAGCAAGGTTAAGTGCCTTCTTGTCTTCAGTACCAATAATTACCTTTAAACAAAAAAAAAAAAAAAAAAAGCTGTTTTCAGGTTTGACAGTTAATTTACTAATGAGTATGTGGACCCAATTTATAATAAAGCAATATTGACCAGAAATAATCCTGCATTGGTACTCATCTGAATTATTTTATTGTTCAAGTCTCCTATTAAATAAATTGGAAAGGATTAATTTTGCAAGATGGGATTGTCAGAGGCTGCTGCATAAACTAGATGCCTGTCAGCACTAAATTTAATTATTGATCACAATACAATAGTGCTGAGTATTCCAATCCCCAAACAGCTTCCAGTAACTATCAGCAGATTCCAAATATAGAAACTGAAGGAAAAAAATTTGATTGCAGATGGCTACATTTTAAAATAAATCATTAATTAGCACCCAATAAAAATTTAATTTAAAAGTACAATTCGGATCACTCACTAGAACATATAACAAGTAATAAGAAAATGAAAGAGCCTCCCTTCAAGGGACAAACTCTAATAAAGTAGTATAATGTTCCTTTGATTGGGGGATTCCTATGATTTCCCAGTTCCAGAAGAGAAATTACATTTGGCAATGGAGGTAGGTTGGAGGAGTCCCTCATTACAACCCTTCTTGTTGCAAAACAAATGGAAATATTGCAGAATGTACAGTAGAACACTGTACTTACAGAAACATATCATAGGAAAGAGATTGAGGATGCATCTTTGGAAAAAAACCCATTTTCCAGCTCTAATTATGTTCTCTAACTGAAGAAAGCAGTCAAGCAGGACAATCACAGTACTTGCTAGAAGTAGTCAGTAGTGGATAGTTTTTCTTTTCTTTTTAGAAAATTCAGAAGATGCACATTAGCAATGCCTAGCTATTTGAGATTCTGCATCTAGTTCTTAAAATCTCTCAGCACAAAAACCAGGGGTACGGCCTAATAAAACACTGGTAAGTACTTTGTGAAAAGTTGTAACGCCAGAGTAATAAGCGATGATCAGAGCTATCAGATATAGGAATAAAGATGGTCTAGCAGCAGTAAAGAAGGCAACAGCATACAATTATTTTATTAAAACACAATGTCAAATAGTGATATAATATTGGTATGGTCATTGAAAAGCAATTTTACCCGTTTTATTCTACAGAGTTACTGTTTAAATTAATAGGCTTTACAAATTTTCATATAAATTATATTAATGAAGCCAGCATTTTTCTAGTGAATTTTTAACATGCACCCTGACAACATTTCAACTTCCTCTGACCTTTTAAACTCTTCTTTCATAATATTTCTCTGCTTAGTTTACAGCAAAATTAACTTTCCAAGCCAGCATCAAATGTCATGTTATACCGACAATCCGAGGCCACTCTAACATTATCATCATAAACATAATAGAAACAACTCCAAACTAATATGAAGATTATTCCAAAAACAAACAAGCCCTTCCAAGATATTTTTTTTTAAAGCAGCTACAAATTTTTAACTTTTACTCATTGAAACACAGATCAATGTTAACTCACAAATCTGGGCATCCTCCAACACCTACTGAAGTCAATAAAATTGCCCCCTTGACTTAACCATGTGCTGGATCACGTCCTTTGTGACAACTGTAACACACTCGCCAAATGTTACATCCCCAGACCAGGAGTGTTTTAAATTGAGCATTAAAAGTTTTTATTAAACTTTTGCTATAATCCAAAAGCCCAAACACAGCTTGCCACTAAGCCCTGCTCCTAGAGAGTCTCCCAGGAGCACTAAACTCTTCAGATGAGTCTAAAAGAGCGCTTGGCAAGCTCACTGGTTTTAACAAGGTCTGTGACTGCCTTTGGCAGCCATTGAGCACCTTTCCAAATAACCTGCTCTAAGATAGCCATGCTAGTTTAGGAGTATTCCACTAACCCAAAGAAATTAATTCCTTCAAAAAAATTTCAAGGTATTACAAACTTCCTTAATATATGCCCTAAAGCCAATTTGAAGCTTAAAAGCAACATTGTGTGGGCCTTTACACATACAGCCACTTTAGTCTGGGGAAAGACGTGGGTTCTCAGCCATTTCTTGTGATACTGAAGCCTAGATAACAAGGTAGATAAAATCCTTTCGATTTTGGGGTACTAATAACAGTACAGATTCTGGTTCATTCAATTTCCATCTCCAGCTACAGCAAGTTGGGGACACAGTGGCATTTAAAGCAATATCAGCATTTAAAAAATAAAAAAAAAAATTAAAAAAAAAAAAAGGGAAAAAACCCGAAACCACACACCACCACCACCACACCCCAGCCACCTCAAAACTGAGTTACAGAGGATGAAGGCTAGAGAATTAAAAGACTCTTTTATAAATGTCTAGACATTCAGGAAAAATCTTTTGAGTTATAAATGAAATTATTTTCAAATACAGAAGATATTTTTTAAGTTGCCTTCTCTAGAAAGCATGATTTCTCAGACAGTTTTGTAGTCAGTTAAAAAGGATTAAAGCGTTCCTCCTGTCATCTCACCCCTACCACTCCTGTAAAGACCTAAGTGCTTGCTTAATTTTAAGCATATATGCAGTTCAGTGGGGAAAAAAGGGACTATCACTTGCTTAAAGATAGCATCTGAATCTTTGCTATATTAAAAACAAAGTCTTTTGAAGTCTTAGTAACATTTTCCAAACATTGTAAAGCAACTTCTAGAGAGGCAGTTTTCACCTCAACTCAGTTCACTTAGCACACATGCAAAGGAAATCTGTTTCTATCCCAAGAGATTCACAACACACAAAATAATTACTCACTGACAAGACTGTAATTTAAACCTCACAGATGAAGGGGGGAACTAAAGGCAGATGTTTTCAGCAGGAATTATATGGAAAAAACAGTCCACAATCAATATTATTCTTTCATATTACTATTTCAATAATGCCTAGAGGCTGACAAATGAAAGGGAATTATCATGACAGGTCTGTGCTTACAATTCCCTGTGTCCACCCTGTGATACTCCAGCCGGGAAAATCTCCGCAGCAGTTGTGCCACACAGTTCCTTATTCCTCTACCTGTTGTCTTCTGATCGAATGAATGCCTCTAACAGTAAAATTTTCTGTGGCTTTTCTCCACAGTGGTCCCATAATGGGTGAAAGCCATCTTTTTATTTTTCATCATCCTAGTAGCTCCTGTGAGATTTGAGCCAGCAGATGAAGGAGCTTTGCCTCGCGACACTTACTGCCTGCCCATCAGGCTACAGCATCAGGAAGGCTGCTGAACTTCTGCCAGTTAGACAAATATTTTTGCTGTTCTAGATAAAAAACGGACTACTACTGCCCTCCACAAGCCTGGCTGCCAGGTCTAGGAAGTGATGGTGCCATGGGCTTAAGAATTATAGTGAAATCTTTAACTCCCTGCATTAGGATTGTAGGAAAAAAAGGTCTGAATTACAATTCAAGTCATAATTGTTTAGCAGTTATTGGACAGTAACCTAGTAATGAAGATTTGTCATCTCCCCACAAAGGGGATTTTAGCATTTGCTGAGGTTTTGAGCCTAGTCACCGGCTTAGAGGCATATGGAAAGGACTGCACCACTAAACATGGAAGCAGCCGTGAAGTAAACCAGCAAAGAGGGAGCCCTGCAGCCAGTACCACAGCATGGGATGGAGTCCCCACCCTGCCTCAGGCAGTGCTGGTGAGAAAAGCATATCACTGCCTATCATGAATTGCTAATACAGAAGGTTATCAACTCTTTCTTCCCCCAGTAAATACAGATTTGAATCCACAACTAATATGTATCATAAATCAGATTATACAAGCAATTTCATGAAAGTTATTCAACAACTTGAAGCACAATAGAGTTATTTTTGATTTTTTTTTAAAAAAACAAAGTATATATATGAGAAGCTTCCTTTCACAAACGTCAGAATGATGGGAGATAATATTTATAACGCTTTAATTTGTAAATACCAAATCTAAATTTGCAAATTTGTTTATTTATAAAAACTGTAAAATAGCAGCAATTGTGTAGATCATGTAAAAAACAAGAAGGCGTTTAATGTAATAAAATATATATCTGTTCAAAATCAGTTTCACATTATGAGAATTTACTTTTGCCTTAGATTCAAGTGTTATTTTCAACTCAGAAAGAAATAGCCAGAGATAAACTGCTTTTTCCCTATAAGCCACCCAGAAATGCATACCAATAACATATTTGAAAAACAGATAGTCATTGCTTGTAAATATCCTGTAAACATTTTAGGCTGCCCAACTGTGAAAAGAAAGAACTTCAAATATTTTCACATAAAATTAAATGGTCAAAATTTCAACCCATACAGCTCAAACCTGAAAGCCAGTGTTGACTTTTATCATTGCTCTCACTCAAAACAAAGGACCTTTAAGGAAAAAAAAGAGTGAAAGGGGTAACTTTCACCTTTACCATAATCAAGGGTGCCAAATGAATGGCTTTGCAGGGGCTCCAAGACTGGTAAAATTGGCCTTACCAAGTTTTTTATTCTCTATATCTCTTTATTTTTCTCTTCAAATATGAACAAACTAAAAAATCCTACATGGAGGAAAATGATGAAATCCACCCAGAGAGTGTCATGGAGAGCAGCTTAAAGTTAAATAATGGAACAGCTTTGTGGTTACCATTCACACAGCTCTCGGAGTCGGGGCTATCAGGCAATGAAGTAGAATAATGAAGCTACTCCTTCAGATAAGAGATCGGCTTTATAAATATGATCTTTTGTACAGCAGCTGTAGGAGAACTGTACACTTGAAAATAAGCTTGTCATATCTCTGAGAGTAGGTGAAGTGGTTCAGGTTTGTGTATGCTTATGAGTTTCTGGGAACATTAGTAATTTTATAGAAATAAAAACAGAACAAAGAAATTCTTTAAGAGAAAAAGCTTTCCAGTGCATATAAGCTGGTGGCTGAATACATACATACGTGGTCAGCAGCTAGTTATATGCATGCAACTTGGAGAACAGGGCTCACAACCTTCATTTCCAAAAGCACAGGGCATCTTTTTGCTTACATGGTAGAAAGATTTCTTCTATAACAGCAGCATAGGGGTATATCCTCTTTCCAAGCTAGCACTAGGCTAACAGGGCAACACCTAATGAAATACATAAATAGATCTGACATCCTGTCCACGAGGGACTACTGGGCAGTAGCAAACACACAAAATACCACATTATGTGCTCAAGCACTTTGTGTATATGCAGCATGTAGATGTTTGCCAAGTGGTAATACTAGAATTATATTCGCACACATAGTGAACAATATGTTTTTATTTCCAGTTGTGCCATATAAATAAATTCCTAAGAAACAAAATTCTTGAAATTTGTGATGTGGATTAATACATAACCCTTTAAAGTCTTATCATGCAAAGCCTACTACACAACTGTTTCTTTTTTTCAGGGCAGGGAGTATTTCTTTTCTGTTTTGGTTAGCTATATATGCCAGGTTAAAAAAAATGACTCCGCATTCCCATCAGTTTCTGATATCTGGTTTTTGCTTTTCTTGTAAGACAACTCCAGCTCTTTCATTGCTATTAACCACAAAAAAAAAAAAAAAAAAAAAAAAAAAAAAACCCAAAAACACCACCACCACCACCACCAAAAAAAAACCACAACTGAAATAAAATTTTACATTATTAAAATAAAATGTTTCTTTTCTTCTATCATTTCTATCCACAGTCAGTGGAGTAAGATCATCACAATGATTCTCAGGTCACAGTTTTACTATTCAATTTTAGGACAAGAAGATTTTGCTGCTTCTGCTGCCACAACTCTGAAATTAACGTTGGTGCTACAGGTGGTAGAAGCCACGTGAACAGCAAAGCCACAAGCACTGTCTACAGCTAAGGTGGCAGGGAGGCTAGAAGGAGCATCAGCAGCAGAAGTGCATGATAAGGGTAGGGAGTTCTAAAAAAGCTTCAAGAAACTAGGAATACAATAACCAATATTGCAGACACAGAGAGGAGGAATGTTGTGGATCAAGTGTAAAAATCATGAGGCTTCAGAGATAGAAAAGCAACTGGCAGTTGGAAAAATACACTAAGTTACTGCATGGGAAGAATAGACGTGGTCCAGGGGCTGAACACAAGGCAGATTTAAGGCGACACAGATCACGTGCCTTTTCCTCTACCATTGACTTGCTGACTGATTTTAGAGAAAAAAAAAATCAGTCCATTCTTCTGTGCGCTCATTTCCTTCTCTCGTTCACCTCACCTATTTGGATAATAGGTTCCCCATGACAAAGAATGCCTTTTCTTGAGTATTTGTGTAGAACGTACAACAGCGAGATTTCAGTGTCCACAGAGACTCTCAAGCAGAACTATAACATAAATACTACAAAATAATAATGTGAACTACACAAGTTACGTTTCCTATTATCCTTTTTATTATTGCTTAAGAGCTTTGAAATGTTTTGTCACCAAGTAAATTTTAGATCTTAATGCAATAAATAAGATCTATTCTACTGCATAAATAAATTTTATTTTCTATCACAAAACAAATACAGAGTAAGTTTTATACATTTAAGGAACAGTTTCAAAGGCTCCCTTTGACTTTCAGTGGAAGACTAGCGTACACCTCTTGTATCTCTAAAAATGTTCTCAATCTAGTTTTGAAGAGACAGAGAAACCAGAGCTGAAGAAAACAACCATAAAAACACATCTACAATACTACTGCCTTTCTGTTATTTCAGTGCTTCACCACATTCTCCAAAATTTTCATCATGTACTTCATAACATTTTAAATAAATTGATACAAAGCAACAAAACCTCAGAAGTAACTACAGTCACTGAATAATTATGAGATCAATGCACCATTCAGCAGTTCTGAGAACACAGTCAAATGACCTTGCAGAATGGAGCTCTGCTAGCACAGAGCAAGTGCGGTGCCAGGGGAAAATAAATAAATAAATAAATAAGAGAGGAGGGGGAAAAAAGCCAGCCGAAAAAAGCATACCAAATCTGAGTGAATCCCCTGCATATGCTTCCTCCCCTTGGCTCAGAGTTAGTGCTAACCAAGGGAAGCAGAAGGGAGGAACAAAATTATGTAGTGCGATCTAACTTATTTTTTCCTAGAAGGTTTCATCAAATTGGATTCATCCAGACTGCCACCCTTTTCCTCCTCTCTTCATCACCACCTCTTTTCTCTTTCCCTGTAGTCACTCTGGATTTCCTCTCTTCTCCTCCCAAATATTCTCTTTCTTAATGCTCCTCATCTTGATTTACCATCCCTTCGCCGCCCGCCCCCCTGCCTCCAGTCCTTTTAGGACACTTAACCCATAACTTTTCCTTACTCTTCTCTGCTCTTTCACAGTCCCTTTCAGAGTGAACTGAAGCTGTTGCATCACTGATGAACAGTTGTTTGGTAAGGCTGCCTCTCCTATGAAAGGAGCACTCACAGCAGTAAGGGGGAAGGAGGCAAGAAAAAAAAAAAAAGCATGTAGATAGGAAGACAACTGCAAGGAGTGAAACTGGTATGTGGAGGCTAGAGGGAAGCAAGAGAAGGTAGAGCTGGCAAGAAAAATAATTTAGGCCAAGTCAAAGGAATTTAGAGAGAAGATCAAGAAAAGAGAGCTAAAAGGAAAGGGGATAGCTCACAAGCATCCCCTTACTCGTATTCATGTCAGAGGAAAAATGTATAGCAATTGGAAGAACAGGAGACCAAACCAGAAAAACTACTCTTATTCTAGGAAAAAATTAATAACTAAATAAAAATACAAAGAAAAACTAGCCAAGTTACCAGAAAGATAATAGAAAGAACAGTGAGGAAAAAAAAGAGATGACACAAAATACTGGAAGTGAAAAAAAGACATTATTAAACAACTGAACAAGAGGAAATAAAACCAATAAAGAATACATTTTTAAAACTATTAAGAGGTGCAAATACTGCTTTCCCACATTTACCTCTCCATTATTTTTTCCATCTTGAAAGAAAAAGGAGAAAGGAAGGAGTGCAACAGGGAACCTGGGAAGAGATGTGGGACCAGTCCTCTCACACCCATGACCACCACCCTGACTTTCAGCAAAAGCTGCTTCTCTGTTTATGACCCACACGGTCACTATGTGGGCAAGGGTTGAGGGGCACAGATGGATTGGAAAGATAAAACTCTGAATATGGTGATACAGACTTTTTTCCTTTTAGTTTTGAAAAATAGCTGCCATTGCTAATATTTGTTGTTTAGTAGTTCCTTAGGCATCACTGCCACATGCATCAAATTATCACATCTTTTGTTGACAGAAATACTTTTCAGAAACAACTGGAAAACAAAATCCATTTTAGCATTAAGCAGCTTTTTCTAGCTCCGAAACTTGACACATGAGTTTGTTTTAAAGGTTAACCATATTTTAATTAATACTTGGTCTTAAACCTGAAAGGAAAGGGGAAGCAACAGTCTGTCTTCTCCACTTATCAGAGGAAACAGTGACATAAAACCAGAAAGCAACCCGCCCCCAAAAATAGAACATGTTATAACAGGAAGAAGTTGATAGAAAGCTGCTTTCTTACCCTGATAGAACTTTCAAGATTTTTTTTTTTTTCCATATCAGACCATTTCTGTTTGCCAAATCAGAAGTATAAAAACCTTTTTTTTTTTTTTTCCATAAAAAGCAGCAAAATTAATCAGATTTACCTACTTGAAGCGTTCCTTGTTTTAACAATCTGAAATATCTAGCTTGGTTTTGCTTTTTTGCTATAACTTATTTGTCTTTTTAAACAATGTATAATTTTTAACACGCACTGAAATTTTTCTTGACAAAATCAGACATTTCCTCCCCACAAAAAGCAAGAATGAGAAATAGAAACTGATCCTTTGTCACAAATCTATTTGAGTTCAGCAAAATGCCATTTCCCAACAAATTTTAAATACTTTTGACCAAGAATACTGTTTCTTGATTCCTGTTTCATCTCACGTGAAAATGTCCAAGAGTTATTTACGAGAGAGTAGATGCAGGTGCTCTGAGAAGGAGTGTCATACACTTCAGCACACAAGAGCTCATCCTGCTAACAAGTCAGTTTACCTATCTGTTAAGGGAGAGTGTTTGCAGATCATCTCTTGCACTTAGTGCCTGCAAAACACCCACATGCCTTACATACCACAAAAATATGCTTCTTTTCCTAAAGCCTGCAGTGATGCCATCCTGACATTTACTTAAACTATGTCTACCTTACACACAGAAGCAGTTCAGTATACTTCAACTCTACATAACATAGTTTTAACAAATTCGTAATCCATCATTCATTTTCTGCTGTGGAGGCTCTGTATTCTCTAGCCTGTCTTTCATATTCTGTTCCCCCATCCTTACTGCATTCCATTCGTTCAGTTTATCTCTTTATATGTGAGAAATATTCAAACATAGGAAAAATAAAGACACTTTTAGCAATGATTTCTATTCTTTACATAATGTTCTGAAAGGTTCCACATGACAATGCTGGCAGATGTTGATGCATGCAACGTTTTAGCTAAGCCAATGATTGACAGGTACACCATTATTTCTGCAATCTGGACTGACTGTTACACAGAGTAAATGCTAATCCTTATCCATTCAGTTGTTTCTTCACATTATTCATCTTTTTTCCCTCCAGTGTAGGAATGACTTGTTTGTTGCACTCCTAATCCTGTGCCTTTGTGCCAATGGACACTAGACTGCAATGAACACACCTGGACAACTATTCTCTGATGACACTACGAAAATGATAGCCATTGTAGCAAATGCCCACTAGTAAAAGCCATGATATGTGACTCATGGGGAGCCAAAGAACAATTCTCCTAACTTCAATTAATTGAGCTATACCTAGAGATTTTGTGCGCTTATATAGGTTTCTCATTTTATCAAGACTGCTTTGCATGCAGAAAAGATGCCTCACAATATAAACCTATACTCTAGCCTGTTTTAAATTAGGTCCTCTATGATATGCATGCTCAGGAGATGGAAGACTTTTTCTGGGTTTAATTGGATGTTAGCTTCTGAGTGTTCCAAGGAGTGAATTGTGGGGGGCTTTGATGCCATGGCACATAAGGTTGGATTAGCAATAAGAAGAGAGCATATTCTGAGTAAGCTATCCAAGAAATGCATTTGCAGCAGGAAAATTACCTTGGGACAACCAAAAGCAAATCTGGAAGGGGTTTTGATTGGACACTATTTTTCATCTTAAGTTCTGCCCTGAACAAATCCGTTTCGTGCAGCACAACAAAGAGAAAGCTAAGTTTAACAAGTTGTATAAGACTAACCAATTTACAGAAGGTAAAAGCTGTGACAAGAAATTCTTACACTAAATGTTGTCAGGACCTTTATGCAGAAGTCAGAGACATGCATTCTAACCATTGTGAAACAAACAGGCAAAAAAGCAATGAGTAGATGATGATCCCATTCCATTCTCTCTTTCTAAATTTTGGTACTCCTCTGAAAAGGGTCAGCTGGACTGACAACAGGTCATGGACCTGGGCAGTTTGCACCTCCCACTGTTGCTCTTGGGAGCTTGGGTTTCTTGTGTTTTGTTTTACAGATAAGGAAGAACGTAACAAATTCAACAGACTGGAAACGAAACTATGAAGACAACATTTCTTGTAGTATTCTGGTCCAATCATTGTAACTGCAGGTCTAAAGAAAATCTGTCCTTTTATCTTCCATGCAGAGAGCCCAAATTTTCAATTATTTTAATTAATCAAATATTTTATGTTTTCACTATACTTTATGACAATTATCTAGCCTACAGAACATTATATAATTATGGCCAAAAGACAAACATATTGCACCTTGGTGGGTCCTCATCTGCTCAAAAGGAAATAGAGGCTATTCCAACTTCTGCCAGACTTGATATAAACATACAATGTCTAAGAGGTTAAGAGATATTGCAAAAGGAAACCAACGGCAGATTGCCAAGTAGTATTTGCAATATTAGGAGTTGTCTCCATGCGCTGGTAATCTAAAAATTACATTCTTGAAGTTCATTTGCTTACTAAACCATAAGAAAAATATCAGTATGTATTTCTGAATGAAAATATTTTCAGTAAAACCATTGGTGAGTTATTCTGTGACACTGCTTTACAGATTCTCATTTTGCTGCTTGATCCAAGAACATGCTACATGCACACCAATAAAGTAAGGTTTGATATTTAGGGTAGTGTATCAGTTAACAGGTTACAAAATTAGATAAACCATATTACCTCTTTTGATATGTTTTGAAGTGCCTCTCCAAAAGACAGTATTTGGCTGTATCTAGAAACAGTTAATACAACAAGCTGAACAACTTGGCAGGGGGTATATTTAGCACGTATGATTATATTTTTCTCCCAGAGCATGGATCTGGTAAGTTATAGATTCAGCATTTAGATAAAATTTTGAGACTTAATTCAGCAAAAAGTTCCCGATATAGTGTGTGCAAAAATCATGCAAACCTCAAATAAACAGTTTGTCTTCAAAATGAGATGATCTAGGCAGCATTCCAGAGCATAATTGTAGTGCCATGAAACTGAAGTGGCCCTGAAGAGAGAGGTTCTTTGACCAGCAGTTAAATCCGTAACAATCCTTTGAGAAACTTTGATTTGATGGGGTAAGAAGAGAGAGCAGCCACCGGGCAGATGGCAAGTTGAGATGACTGCAAAGCAAATTTCTACTAATACTGAATGACAGCACACTTTAAGATTTAAAAGATAAAGGATCTTTATAATCAAAACCTGCATCGTACATGTCTGCCAGGTGTCATGGAGTTTGATATTTGGCATTATTAGAGTAGGTATCATCAATCCAGCAGCTGGATTAGAAGCTGAGACCAGCACTCACAGCAGCCCAAGCTTGCCCCTGAAAACCATGCAATTGTTATAGTTCTTGTTTCTCCTGTCATTAAAAGTAATCTTGACAGTAAACAAATTGGTGGTTAACAAAATTTTTTTTCCCCCTGAAATGATTGCATAAGGATGAGTGTCCTTCAATAGATATGTTCTCTAGAACAAATTTTCTAGCAAAGTTCTCTGAAATAGAAATAAAGCCAACTCTATGATCAGTGATCATCTAGAGTTGCCAAGGAACGAAGCAATCCATGACTGTTATGAAAAGCCATCACAGTTATGCTCATTTTGGTGGCACCATACCTCAAGCAAAGGAATGCCTATGTATTTGTGGAGTACATCACTGAGATCTAATCCATCAATATTTCTATAACTTTGAAATAAATGAAGGTTAGTTTGAAAGCTTTCAGACATTCTTAATGGGGAGGCTCATCTGCTCTGGAATGATGTCTCCTGGGCTTTTAAGTGAGCCAATACCTGCTAAATATTTCATAGTCCAAATCTCTGATAAAGGAAAAACAGAGCCAGGTACCTCTTTTAGCATGTTTGTGCATTTCTCAGGTGTAGGTTCAAGGCTGTGAAATTGACTCCCCTAGAAACCACAAATTATTACAAGCCACATCATCTTCTTTCCCAAGGAAAAGCTCCATTTCTTCACCTTTGTGTTTTTAATATAAAAGCATAATGATGTGTACAGGGGGTGACAAACTGTATTTGATGCTACTGTTCTTCGTAGTTTCCTAACCACTAGCTGTGCTTTAGCTAACCAAAAGCTGCAAGAGGGGTGTGTCTCAATTCTTGTAATTCACCATCTTTATTGGAGAGAGATCTGTATTTTATTTTTTGCACTGCCAGTAAAACAAGGAACCACAGGTAAGATTTTTAAACCTTTTCATCAACATCAGGTACACTGTCCAATTGCCAGACAAATGAGAGAGTGGCCAAGGTCTGCCGTAGCCCTTCAGCATAAGAAAATTATATTTGCCAGTTTTTTTTTGCAGAATGTGCAAAGCTTGAGAGCTTTCCTTCTACAGGTAACATTATATCAATGTCCAGAGCACCTGCAGACAGAGAAAGAGGACATTTCCTGCTGAAGATGGTGATGGAGTCACCTGTGCTACTTTATGTGATGCCAGTTACGCACTCCTGGTCTCAGTGCTTCTGCATGACTATCAACCAGTCACTAACACAACCTCACTGCACATTCTGTGTTGCTCATCCCTGGATTTTGAGTCCAGGGAAGGAAATTGGATTTCAAATGAAGTTTAAAGCATGATGTGGAAAAAATAGAGTACCCAGCACGAGCCTTATGGTACATACCAACAGACCCCTTAATTCCTCACAGCTCTTAACCTTTTAGTACCCTACTTTGAACTTCTGTAAAACTAGGATGCTGACCTGCTTCGTGGGTGGGTGATTATAACACTGAATTAATATTTGTAAATTACTGTGATACATTTGAATGAAAAATGTAGAACTGTAAAGAATGATGATTATGATGAACCTTCAATTCTTTTTTAAGTTGGTCCATCTGTCATTATAAACCATCTTGAAGTAGGCTATTATTCAAAAAACTTAACATTTGTTGTGTAATGCTAGTTATCAAGACAGACCGCTGTTTTAACTTAGCAAGTAGCTAAAGGAAAAAAACTTCACTTATACTTTACAGTCCTTTTCTATTTATATGGCTTTTATACCATAGTAAATGGTACAGCTGTTCTGTAAGATACCCCTGTATTGTTATATAGAAGAACTTCAGATTTAACCTGACCTGCTCAGAATGGATATCTACACTACAGTATGTTATGAGACCTTTGTGATACTTCTTTGATAATTTTTTGCAGACCTCCATTAGAAACATGGAAAAGCTACTTCAAGAGTGCACACTTACAGCTTACTGTTTACCTATACACTCATAAGATCAAAACCCCTGGTCTTACTGTTTTTGTTAACAAGGAGCACTAAAAGTCTTCCCACATACTGAGTTTTGGTTTCCATTTTACAATCTGAGATGACAGACGGCACAAAAATGATGAGAAAACTGTGGGGAGGCTTCCAGAAGATTGATTCTCTCATCAGCTGATTCTTTTCTAGTTAGTCTTTTATTGACTACAAAGGTATAGCCAATGCAGAAAAGGAAAACCGGACTGCCCTGTTTAATCCTGAGGGCATTGGCAAAAGGTGATCACTTTTTGAGAAAACAGAGGCCTACAAGGAAATCAGCACACTGTATGAGCCGTTAAGCTGATTTAAACACACAGGGGATGCCTGGGGTTGAGCTCAAGATCTCTGAGGTGTGAGATGAGAATGAAACCATTGCACAGACTAATATTACTGAGCTTTAGTAGCAGGTGGTATAGTTGATCAGTCAGGAACCTGTCATTTGGAGAATAGGCCAATATATCTGAGACACATGAAAAATCCCTCAGTTTTCCCCCCCTCTTCCTCACCAAGAATAAAAATATTGTGATTGTAAACTTTAGCAATTACCAGCTAAAACTTTTCACAGTTTATGCAGTTATAAGTGATAGGACAGGACCAAAATACAGTTACAGAGCACACACTGGCAGAACGTACAAAAAATTAAAACAACATTATAAGCATTTATATCCATGATTACAGAGTTATTACACTATCTGCAACTCTGACACATCGGATTCCAACAGAAAACACAATCAGATGACAGAAAAAGAAATTTACATAGGAATATATGATGCCCCAAGCACAGTGATATTTACTTTGTATTAAAATTTGTACTTTATCATCTGGAACACATACTGCAGCACCTACATTGTGTGCATGCTTGGATGTTGTTCGTAGCAACTTTAGGGAACTTGCAATGGTTTCTGGTATTTGCTTCTCCAGCAAACAAGAGTCACCACTGAATGGATGAAAGTTAATGCCTGCATGTTTCTGGGATTAACAGACTGCCTATGACAAATTTTTCACCATGTTTTCCGCATATATTGCATTATTCAGAACCCAATTTTGCTGCCCTTCTTCCCATTTTATCTTAACTCTCCTCCAAATTTTCAGATAAAAACCTATTATTGCTAACTGGTAAGCAATATAAAAGCCTCAAACCTAAGCAAGGCAGACAAAAAAAAAATCTTTCACATTCCATAGGCTCCAATACCAGGTGTCGTCTTGCACAAACACATCTGTAGATGCTCTTCTGATAAATGAACAACTTGTTCATGGATTAGTTGGTTTTAAAATTTCAGCATACAAGTGTACATCATTGGTGTATCTTCACAACTGACTGACGTTAATAACCAAAATAATTGCAAGTTCTTTGAAGCTTGTATTTCAAAGTCCATCATCAACAGATATTAGGAGAGCTTGTATAATTTGTGACTAATCAATCTGGACATTAAAAAGTACACCACCACAAATCAAATGGGTAATAACTACATAAAATTCAAGGTTAAATATTTCAAATACATATTTTTTTTCTGGGGACACATAATTCAAGCTCTCTCAAATAAAACAAATGTGAACACTATACAGACATCTGGTACACCAAGTACTAATACATGATAATTTCAGACTCATTTTTAACTCGGCGAGTTAGTGTGGCTAAGATAAATTGCATGCAAGGCAGATTATCCCACGAGAGAAAGCTGCCCTCTAGACTGCATTTAACATCAATGACTCCATTGTCGAAAACTGTCAAAAATTTTGAAGCACGTGGCGCAGCTTTCCTGGATAATATTGTGGAATATTGTAATTCCACATGATAAAGCAGCTACTGACAGTCCTAGCTTTCTTTTTGGGTACTACCACTAACCAACTGAATTGGCTGCATGACAGAAGTTTTCAGATAAGTTTCTTCACCAGAAAATTTTGTACATGGTCAGATTTCTGTCACTACTCTTGAATGCCTAATTTCACGATCAAACATGAAAGCACAGTCACTTACCATAACTTTTGTTAGCTTATTAAATTCGCTACTCCTTTTTCGACTAAAAACACACACCTTTTGTTCTGAACTGAATTTTGACTGCATGCATAATGTGTATTAGCTTAAGGTCTTCATACAGAGAGAATCACATCTTCAATCTTTCTCGTAAGTAAAATGCCAAGCACACTGCCAGGCTGAGAGAAATATGTTTATTTTAAATTACTATTAGCACAAAAATAAACAGCATTAACCATAATTCTACAACACCTTTGACTTGACAGGAAATACCTTCACTCTTATGAAAATAGAATATCTCGCAAACTGAGATAGTGAGAACTAGTGGAAAAAAACCCCATACTCTGAGTCTATCCCCAAAGCTGCTGCTTTTTTGGGTCTTAGAGTCAGCAGTAAAGCACTTTTTAGGTGATGCTTATGGAATCACTGATTTCTGGGAGGGTGTTAGGGTGGAGCCCTAACTAGATAAAATTTTGCATGTATTATATCAGTGCATCATACTACTAAGTGCTTCAAATAATTGAAAAACAAAACACGTGTCACAAAATATGTCATTACCAACTTGGTCTAAGAAGATTCATATGAAACTGCATGTCATCAATATGTTGTTTCCCAAAAATAATAGTTTGTTGGTACATTTTTCAGAGAGTGACTGGAGATTTCTCTTTCCATACATTTAAATTTGAATCAAGCGAATTGCAGAGATTTACATTGACAAAGGGATGGGATTAGCTGACTCTTGGTTGGGTTTTTTTTTTCCACCTCATTGCTTCAAAATTAGCTCAAATGCCCATGTATTTGGGCTCTGTATATGTTGCAATAACTAGCTTGGTACCAATATAGCATTTTAGACATGGATAGGGAACGTTTTCTGAGAACAATACTAGAAACACAGACTCTTCAAAAGATAAGGCATATAAAACCTAATTGCTTTCTAGCTATTGTCTTCCTTAGAAGATGCAATCATTTTTACACCATCCAGGCAAACCCATACCTGAAACCTTCTGAAAGAACAAAGGTCTTATGAAATCCACAAAGATAACAGACAAACTGCACAAGTGTATCAGACAGGTATAACCAAGTACACGTACGCAAAATACGTTGGTAAATCCCTGTGATATCTTCATATCAACACATAATAATTTGATTTTGAGAGTGGAAAACTGTGACAAGACAACCAACGCAACCTGTATTACTTCTGTCCTTAACTTTGCCCCAGCTTAAAATTGTCTTCCAATTGATTACATTTTTTTCTATAGTAGATACCATGCTACTGTGTTTACAATGAGCCTTGTATCATGATCAACTACCTAATCAGACATTGTAAAGGATGCTATTATTCCTAAGACTGTAGCATGTAAGTGTTACTTCACTAAAGAACAGGTTACTGATCCAGGTGCTATGTCAACTTCTTTGTGGCGCATGTTGTTTGCATTTGTTACAGCCAGTAACTGCTACAGATTCCTGTTCAGTCACTGATACACAGCTCAGGACAGCATCCTTCTGAGCGGCATTATGGAATAAACTGTATACATAAAGCAGGTAAATTACTCAAACTCACGTTTCAGAAGTAGAAAGTAGTCCTGCGGTATCAGTCCAGGAGAAACCTACCCTCTTCCTTTAAGTTTTTCCTTACCCACCAACCATTTTCTTCTAACTCCCCATAAAAATTAATTTACAGCAATTCTGTGTATACAGATTCTGCCATTAGAGATGATGCATAACTTGTGCATATATATCTGATAGCAAACCTATATCTGCACAAACTCAAGTTATTAAAGTGAAGTTGTAGGGTTCTGTTTCCACTGCCGCATTCTGGGCTTCCCACTCACCCATCCCCTGGTGCATAATGCCCTTTTTTAAAAGATTAAGAAAAACCCTTCCTGAATCAGTCCATTGCTCAGTCCTCAGAACAGAGGTGTCAGAACAAAATTCTCCACCCCCTAACCTTGATCTTAGCGTATGTTTTATCCTACCCCTTCATGACAATGACACCAACATTTAAAGAGAACAAAAAAGGAACAGTAGCAGCAAGAACGTTGAACTTAATGATATAAAGATTGTTAAAAGAGACAAAACAGACCACTTTTTTTTCCCCCCAGGAAATATGACAATTATTTCAGCAGGCTCAAGATGTTAACTTCATTTTATAACATTAAAGGTGATGACAAAATACACATCTTCAACAATGATAACAATATACGCACACATGTATAGATATAAAGTACTTATATTTTTGTAAAGCAAAATTTACTCCTAAAAGAGTAAAACTCTGTTTACTTTGCTTCTCCTTCCAACACAAATTTGTGAAAACAGGTGAATGCCACATCCTTTTCTTGTCTTTGTACAAAAACAATACATCAATTTTCAGGCCTAGAATAACCCATAATTATTAATTTTTTTTATCCTTCAAGATATTCCACGGTTTGGCTGGTCACTGATGACCCTTCCTTGCCACAGCGCAAGTTGCTGAGGCTGTGAAAGCATGCAGGAGTAACCAGCCAATGACATTATAGAACAATGAGAAGGTCAAAGTTGCATTGCATATTGCTGTCCTTCCTCAAGCACTGCACACGACATCCAAGGGGAAAACATTAACCCTTTACTCGTGTTCCCTAATCATGTTGCTTATTACTCAAGTAAAATACAAGTAAAATAGAGCAGGATGTCCCGCTAAGCCAGAGCAAGCAAAGTAGGAAAAAATTCTCAGGAAAAGGAGATTATAATTAAGGGTATTGCTTGCCCCCTCATTCTGCCTTTTGTGTCCAAAAAAAAAAAAAAAAAAGTTGCTAGTGAGGAGGACATGGAAGTGTCTTTTGTTATCCAAAGAAACGAACTATAGTTTTCATCCCACTAGGGGTTTCCATAGTAAATGGAGCTTTTCTTTCTTTCAGCCTTATTTTAACAGTTCTCAGACTGACAAGCTGTTATAAGCATCAAGTTATCTTCTATTGGAACTGCACCAAGGAAAAAGTCCTATCTTTATCTCTCAAGACAAAAAGAATTAATTTTAGTGTAAAAGCAAAAAAAAAAAAAAAAAAAAAAAAAAATGCAAGTAAGGAAAACATCAAATACTGATTTTCAATACAGGCATAGCAAGAGCTTATAAAAACGCAATGCTTAATATATTTTCATATTCACAAATATGCATATAGATATAAGTCATATATCATATATGCATATGTTTGTGTATATTTCATAGGTTCAAATAAAGTGATTGCTGTGCTTTTCTACTTAAATTCCAGGCATCTAATATTAGTTTCTTAAGTTAATGAGCCTGCACCTTATCTTACTGCCCATATTGTATATGTTTTGCAAGCTGCCAGCTGTGCATCAGAGCTGCCTCATGATGTTCATGTTTGCTAATAGGCAAAAAAATTGAATGAGTATTTCTTAAAAACCCTGAAATTTACAAAGTAATGAAAGAAATGCCCCTTATTTTCTGGTATCTTTGTCTATTTTCATTTTGCAACTTTTTTTAATAGAAGAAAAATGGCCAGAATTTTCTATGCTTTCATTGGAAGGAAAAAAAAAAAAATATAGATAGATTTTGGACTCACAGATTCACAGGCCTGATACAAAGATTCCTTCCCCCATGATAAAGATTCCTTCCCCCATGATATAAGCAAAACTGATTCAGGCCAGGCAGCTGCTGGCTGGTAGGCAACTATAGCCAAGGAAGTAATACCATCTGAGAGCTCCCCAGCTGACTGGAGAAGCCACCCAAGGACAGCGGGAGTCAGAAAAGGAGGAACGAAGAGACATAAAACACCCCCCAGAGAAAGGTCTTTTGTCAATTCTCCTGAAGCTTAGCTCTTTACTATTTTTCTTCACTGCCAAGATCAGCACAAAATATTTTTTTTTTCCCCAGTTACAACAGTATCAGGAATAAAGCACAAAAGCAGCTATTTGCATAGCTTTAAAATGACACCACTCTTGTGGTAAGTAACACTTGTTACTGTTAACAGGATTTACACATTCAGAGGCTTTCCCACCCAGCTAAATGGAAACTTTTGGTTCATTTCATATTTGAGTCAACAGGAGCTCTCCATTTCCATCCAGATTTCTATTTGAGAGAAAGAATTCAATAATCACTTCCACTTCTCAAAATTTGACTTGCCTGTGGAGTAACATATTTCATTTTTGATAGAAAAATAAAATATCACAAGTGTTCCATTATTATAAATTGTTACAGCACAGGATGAGAAAGTGGGGTTTATGTACAGTCTATACCTTTTAGTAATATTTTTATATGTGAATTGTTTATTCAAATTCAGATAGGTTAAACAGAGAATTGAAAGAAATCACTAAGCACTTGAAGATAGTAGTAGTACGGTCAAATGCTCTGAGATAGAAAGAGCAATAAACTTGTGAGTCATCTTTCAAAACAACAACAAAGTGGAGCTAGTCAGTATTTCTTATAAATAAAATCACTCCTACACACCAGTTACTCATCTGGAAGAGTCCTACCACTGCTCCAACTGCGGAAAAGGCTCTGTGTTAGGTGTTTTGCTTTAGTTATATGGGGGGGAGATTAATCTGAAATAAAGGCAAGAGGATAATTAGGTAAAGAAAAAATGCACTTGCCTTTTGTGCCCTAACTTTGTTTCCTACTCGCATATCCACCATTGATTTCCAGTAAAGAGAAAATGGAGAACTTTGGTCTTTTTTTGTTTTCATTGCTCTAAACATACTAAGGATCAGAAGACCCACCACTGACTTTAGTGTTTGGATTAGTCCATAAGTGCAGCATTTAGTTTCTCATAGCTTTAGCTGTGATATGCAGAATGAGAAAGAGATAATGGGATACACTTGCTTTTGCATTAAGTCCCCCTTGGTGCCTGCAATTTCATGAGTAAGCTGATTGTCCTTTATATATTACAGTTTTTAGAGAAAAGCAGAAAATATATATTAATTATGCTGGTGCCTACTGGATAAGCTTTTCTGAATGAGCATCCACACTCCCTGCTGAGGGATGCAATCTAGACAGATTAGAGAGAGGCAGTAATCAGCACAGGTTGGCCCAGTTCCAGAGATAGGTGACACGGCCAAAACACAGTAAACCAGAACTACCGAGTTAACCTCACAGTAATTTTAGCAACTTTAGAGAGTCTTCAACAGAGGTGCACGGACACTAAGTAGAGGTGATTGAATTTTCATTTCTTTCTTTAATCAAATGTATCTAAATTCATCATCCCTGAATAGCAAAACATATCAATACCCAACTAGAAGATCATGCACAGAAGACAAAAGATCACACTCCTCAAAGTCCGAGAGGCTTTCTGCATACTCGTGCCACATTCGTCAATCTTCAAAGGAGGTCATTCATATAAATTCAGTAAAGACAGTAATGTGTGAATCTGATGCCACCCTGACCCCTCTTCCACCTTCGAAAGCAACTCTAAAAGCTTAAACAGTAAAATTCAAGCAAAAAGGCACCTCCACTGCTGCCAAACAGATAGATAGCCTATGCCTGAACTCAATTTACAAAACAGAGACATCACTGTATGTTAGCCACTTTAATAGATTCACGTTTATACATCTACCTTCAGCAAACTGCAAAGCACAAACAGAATAAAAACGCTGACAAAGACAGCAACCTATAAGTAAACCAGACAACTGAAAGAATAAAAATTAAGAAATCATAACTGTTTTATTGTCATAGCAAATGAGGGGGTGTTCCTTCAGAATTTGCCACAGCAGGAACAATAATGCTTGTAAATATACTAATCCAGAAGTCAAAAAATATATTGGACCTGTCCATGTACAATACATTGCAAAAACCTGTCAGGAGCTCAGATATAGTCACCCTCGGGTCCAATCCCATTACATCGGATGAAACACTACAAGCATTCGTACAAGACTAACCCTACACAAGAAACATCACAAAAAAACCTACAGTACTGTAGGTGTCTGGCCTTAAGCATTGCTAGAACAGTAACAAGCTGCAAGCAATCTATGAATCTAGAAATGGTAGTAAATAGGATTGCTTTCAGTTTATGAGCTGGTAAACCTGTTTCGTAGAGCAGTTCACAGTGACTGACAGTTAAAACACTGGGGTAATCCAGTGGTGCTCATGCTACGTGCCAAGAGGCATGGGGCCATGAAGACTGACAAAACTAAAACACACACACACACACACAAAAATTATGACAAATGTTCATCTGATGTAGCCACCTTTAGAGAAGATGAGCAAGAGTTGGAGAAATAGTTCTAAGCCATAAGCATCACTAGAAGGAAGCATACAAAAAAGCAAGGAAAACATTTCTGACTGGTTACTAAAACACTGTGGAAACAGTAGCAGCAATTACTTGTTGGTACTAAACAACCCACTCTCCTCCTCAAAACATTTCAAGAGTCTCAGGCTGCTCTTTTTGCTCCTTTCTTGGACTTGATTTTTCTTCTTTTTCCTTGGAATTAAATTGCAAGTTAAATTCAAAGTAGATAAACTTTTCAGAGAAAATTTTTTTTGTGCTTCTTTGTGCCATAGAATTTTTATTTTTTTTTTAACATATTCTAATGTGCTTAATTTTGAAGGTAGTCACTTAATATTCTTTACGATCATTTCATGAGTGAAACAACACAATGACCTCTTTAAGAATAAAGAGAAGAATTTAGAAACATCATTTTTACTCTTCCTACTGACTGAAACAAGCAAGGTGCAAAAGGATAGAATGGTGAGTCATGTTTCCTTCCACTCAATAAATCAAATGCAGAGATGAAAACACATGAGATATTAAGACTAAACTTGAAAGAGTTATTGATGAAAATATCTCCAGAAAATGGAAAGGAAGCAAGTGCTCTACATTATTGTAAATGGATGCTAGCAGCAAACTTGGCTAGAAATATTTTTATCAGTGCTAGGTATAGACTGTACTGGAACAAGATAGAAGAAAAAATTGAATACTAAAAAGAACAAAATATCTATATAAGACTTAATTATTTTAATTCCTGTTATATCCAGTCTTCCAAAGAAACTCAAGGAAGAATGACCTCTGAACTGACTTTATATTCTCTTACTTAAACCTGATTACCAGTTTGGTATTGGTACATCATGAATTTAAGATTACTTAATACACATGTAAATTTTAAAGGACAACATCTGCCAGCGGCCTACATATTCTTTAAGGAGGATATTAACCCCTATACAAAGATCTGTAGAAAGAAAGCTTTCTCTTCCATTTTGGTCCACCATGGCAGGCATAAATACAGAACAATCTTCATGCAGACTTGCTGCACAGATATAAATTTCCCTTATAGAATCTATTTCTACCTAGCATTTAGCTGAACATCATCTCTTTTTCATTTTTCTTACTTCCACAAATTAGAAGAAATTGCTTTAGAAAAAGCTAGGAAGAGGCAAATATATATATATATACATATATCAGTAAGAGAAAATTCTAGCCTGAATGTGCTGAAATCTTAGAAATCAAGTTCAACTAAATTAGAATGAGCTCTAAGGCACGAGAGGTGAAACAGTTTATTCCACTAAATCCAGCATGACAGGAAAAGAATCATGAGGATAGACAAGATGAGTAGAATCATTTTTCTGTTGGAGCACAGCACAGATGAAATGGTTTCTTTAAAGGACTTTTTTAACAGTGTAAATTGCTTCTTAAAAGTGCTAGTTTTGCTTGGAAATGTATTCTTTCCTCTAGATTAATCAAGCTTCCCTAAATTAAGCCTTCAATGTACTAGATATTGGGGAAAAAAAGGCTTTGGATGTTCCCCATCAGCAACAACACAAGACAAGCTACAAGATCTCCTGTGTGTACTAAGTCCTCTCCTATTTCTTTGAATTGCCAAGCTGTTTTCCTTACTTATAAGATGAGCAGGCAAATCCTTGGAGCACAATACCTCAAGAATGCAGAATATGTAAATTTTGGCATTTGATTGGGAATGTGCCTTCAAGAAAGAAGAATAAAGCTGTCACCATTACATAAGGTTCACTCATGTTCTTACAGGCAGAAGGCAACAGGAGACTGATTTAGAACAAGTCCTTTGTTGCTATACAGTATCATGGTAATTTTGAAGGTGGAAAAACACGATCTGTTTTGTTCCCAAACTCTAAGTCTGGAATTTTTAGGAAAAGCTGAAGAACCTCCTTACCAAAATTAAATTTCACTATTTCTTTAAGAATCTATACCATACAATTTAGCTGGCTCACAAAGTACTGTTAGGGATATTTATTAACTAAATATCTACAAATTATTTACATTTTAACACCAATGTAGTTATGTACGAAGGGAATAGCATTGCACTGCATTCAAGATCCTAAAGAGCCTGAGGGAAAAATTGAACCACTAATAGAAAGCTTTCTTGTAATGTAAACCAACAGGAAAGCCAGCTACATGCAGCTCAGAAGCAGTACTTGCACTGCACTTCTGTAGAACTGAAAAAATTGTGCACGCCTCAAAAAAAGGAAAAGTTCCTACTCATCTCTGTTCCTCATAATGGAGTTAATACAGTGCACTGTAAAGGATTAGTAATATATATGGATAGCAAATCAAGATTTTAACAGAAACTCTAGATTTCTTAACACAGAGCCTTACTAGACATAAACAAAAGCGAGCATCTTGTGAAAGTCAACAATTCAAAATTTTCAGTTGGTTTGGCTGAATTGCAGACAGGCATATGTGTACCCTGGTATTCTATATGAAGGAATTATTAAGGTCTAGGACTACATCTTTCAAAACGTAGTCTACTATTTTTGTGTGATCTGTTGCACATTACTGAAATCCAAGAGCATTATTTTAAATAACACTTCAAATATTCTTTCACTGATTATTTGGACATGAAATTATTGCTTACTGGAGTTCCTCAATTGTTCCTAAAACCCTTTTCTGAGGAGGAAGAAGGGAGGCAAAAAAGGTAGAATATTTTTCTTTTTTTTCATGAAAATTCCTCATTTTTCTCATATCCTAATATTTCTAATAACAGATCACATCAGCAGTCCAGTACTATTTCTACAGTAAGAGAGAACGAGCATAATTTTCTTCTCTTGACAAGCTTCCCCTTAAATGTGCCTCTTAGATGTGATGCCCTATGTCACCGCCTAGCTCTGTGCAGCCTCTGTTTCCATGGCTGCTTTTAAAGGTTTTAAAGCCTCCTTTTCACCTGGAAATGTAAATTGGGAAACTCTATCAGGAGGATTGCCTAGTAAGTATTTTTAATCAAAAACTAAATTTTAGGGGATACGTTTATAGCAATCTTCCCTTAATACAACCCACAAAAGTTGCAAGCACATCAGTTTTGCACACATAAAAACTGCATTTGTGTGAATAAACAGGGCAATTTGCAAGCGTTAACTTGACCAGTCATCTGGTTTGTGTGCACAAATGCAGATCTGCTGTGCGTGTAATGCCTGAGCTAGCAAATTTCCACCCAGAAGTAAAGAAACATCAGTCATTCTGTAGTCAGATTTTTGAGTAAAGGTAAAAACATTTCAAGACTGGTATTGAACATTAAAGAACAAAAAAATCCCACCAAAAAATCACATAATGTTCAACAGGATTTATCAGTTCAGCAATACCCTATTGGGAACCCATATCTTCCAGAACTGTCAGAAATTCAGATGTTAAGCAAAACTTGAAATGAACATATTCAAGAATAGAAAAAAGTGAAAATAAATAATGCTGCACAAGATTGGCTATCCTGTTGGCTAAAAAACATCATTGAACTCTGACATGTTTAATGGATAATCAGTTTGTAGCGCAGGGCGTAGCATAAATTTACAGACTATGGTATGAAACCAGCCCTGAAACTGTTATGCCTATGCAATATCAAAGTAGAAAACCTGAATTTGTTTCCAGCCCTGAGCTGAAATGAAAAGGACTTATGATCCAGAAGTGGTATTTTGAGTGGTTTTTAGAGGGTTGATATAGACCCAGTATGGCTTGTGACACAGTTTTATCCTGAGGATCCCAAGCTTAAGCGGCCACAGTAATTATACCTGTGAAAACACCGTACTGAGATGCAGCTTATCACACGCTGGCTTCTACAGTGCCTTAAGCACCCTCTCTCCAGTCTGAGCTCCTTTCAACACCTAAACCACAGCAACAGGGCTAGATCACTACTGCGGCACTCATCCTTTCATAGTAATACATGCATCGCACATACATCTAACACTCATGTGCTGACGCATGAACAGGTACCCAGCCAAAAACAAAAAAACATCACACATAAGAGCGAGGTACAATCATGTAAGATTTCTTAAGTCTCCAAAGATACTCTAAACCCTGGACTTACACCAAAACGCATCATCTTCTGATCCTAATTGTCACAGTGATAAGCTGCTTGGGCAATAGCCGCAGCTTGAGTTTGTCCCGGAGTCATACAGCATCAGTTGGAGGGATCAGTTCTTGAGGAGAACTGTGGCTTAAAAAGCTGATGGAGCTTTTCATGCACTCACTGTGCTCCTGAGTCTCATGGCATTTGGCCAAAAGCAGCAGGGTTCTCAATCAGCAGCAATGAGAGAGAGTAAACTTTTCTCCAACATGGGCACTAATGTCAAAAACCAGCCAGTCCTCTAGGATAAGACACGTAATTTCGGTGGCATATGTCTCGGCTAATTCTGATCTCTCAAACACTGGCTAAAGTTATGGGGCAATATCTGTGGAAATCTAACCTCTCAAGGACACATGCATAGGGAAACAGATGGCTTGCAACAGACTGTTTAATCCCAAATCAAATAACAGAATCAGCACTTCAGAATGACTGCTTATATAGACACTTCTGTTAGAGAGTACGGCCTACAGACAGGCAGCTTATGCAACAAGACCCCCAGAAAGGCTTCTACGACATATTAACAAAAAGTTCAACATCTTAAAAAGTGATTTTCCAAAATATGTTATAGTTATCCATAAATCATCTGGTCTTTTCTGGAACAAATTACTCCATTTTATGTATTAACTTTTGTTAGTATAAATAATATTTTTAAATATGTAAGAAATAAGCATTTTACTTATTCCTACCTCCTCCATAAAGAGCCATTAAGCCTCAAAACTTGTCATTTTTATCATCTTCTGAAACCAGTAAAAATCAGCTGATGGAAAGTGATCAAAGAACAAAACACAAACAAGGGTTTTCTTAACATTTAAAAGAATTTCATGTCACAACATGGCACACTAGGAAGCCCAAAAAGCACAGAGCACAAGAATAGCTCAAGAAGCGATATACTCTTGAGAAAAACAACAGCTTCACTACTGTGAAACAGCATCTCTGACACTACTGAATGTAATCTGAGAAACACACCAAGAGAATTAGCTGCTTGCTCACATGAAAATCGGGGCGGGGGGGGGGGGGGGGGGGGGGGGAAGTGTTCATTTTACATCCTAGTATTTAGTATTCATATTGAAATGTTTAAAAATATTGTATTTGACTACTGAAGTAATGATGAAATCCTCAAAGACCCCAGGTCACCTGCCTGCTGTATAACTGCCCACCGGTGAAGCCAACTCACCCTGGGAGGTGCAAATACCTCTCCAGCAGCCCACAACTGCACCACGCTCTGTACTACTGGCCTTTACCCAACGGACCTTCAGTTCTAAATCCTTACTATTATGAGGAGCATCTCATACTTTAAATATTACTACTCTTACCACAACTCATAACCTTCTAAAACATGAAGTCAGCCTGTTGACTAGTAGAAATCCTGAGAAACTAAGAAACATTTTAAAAGCCAGCCCACAGAACCAACCAACAACAGTGTTACGTTGTTGAATTTCGATTTTTCTGGTGTTGCGCACAACGAAGGAATGGATCTTATCCCCAGAACCCTATGCCTTCAATTTAAGGGGCAGGGAGCCGCTTTGTTTTTCTCAAGATGAGGCCTGTAATTTATGTGTTAGAATTCAATGAAGGCCCAAAGTAGAAATGGGTGTGATCCATGTCTGCGATGACCTTTTTAGTCAACAGGAAGATATCATCTAAATATTTTTAAAAAACAGTTTAGTGCACAAGGAATCCTACAATTGGGAGCCCCTAAGCAAACTGAATACCATATCCTTCTAAATAAGCACTGAACAGATTTGTCCAACTGCAGTGATTCCATGATGGCAACAAACTATTATAGCACACCACGTATAAAATGGACATCCATTCATTATTTCTAGAGATTGTATCATTACTGGAAAGAAGGAGGTCTAATTCCTGAATCGTGGAAACATTTTATTGATCCAAAACTCCCCTTTTAAGGGTTACATTTTCTTTTTCCAATTCCTTCCTGATAACTATTGCATGGTATTACTGAGTCATCTCAAAGGCAGGAACACTTCAGCAGTGAACAAGTCATATATAAATAATGTAGATCAATAATTTTCAACATGTGGTCTGCAGACTCTTTGGGTTCACACAACCTTGCTATGAAAAGGAAGCCTACTGCAGTAAGTTAACCTTTGCTGCACAGATACACATGCCTCCACTGAAAAGTACTTAGGGATCCACAAATCAAAAAGGTTATAAGCCACTGATGTAAGTAATCTGTGAGCAGTTTTAACACTCTGTAGATTATAAATGCCATTTCCATTTACTGTTTAAACAAAATGTAGAGATTTAGGGCCTCGTTAATTTATACAATGGAAATATCAAAAATTCAGAGTATGATTGTACCAAGCTAGCAACTGAGGAAACACCAAGTGATTTAGCCAAATAATGTTTTTTATTAAGTAAAACTCTAAAATTTTGCACTTGTTCTAGTTTTGCACAGCCCTTCATAACTTAGCTTCCTTGATATGTTATTTTTTCATCCTTGTTACTGACAAGCAAAAGCAGCAGAGCAAAAAAAAGATATTGTAGTACAGCCAGGAAAAAGTTTATCTTTGAAGAAATCAGTAGAATTAAACTCTGACAAAAAGCATACAGAATCAGTGTGCCTGTTAAATATAGACAACACTGACAAATAAACAGTCTATATTTGTTTGAAGAGCTTATGGGTTCCCTCCCCACCTCCACCAGTACTATTGAAATGATGTCCTTATCTCAAGTACTTTTCACATATCAGAGAAGTGGTAAATTTCACAAAGCCTGCACTAATGTTTTGCATTTCCATTCCAAGTGAAATGCACTTCAGTAAGTAAACATGAGTATTCAATAAAACTGTTGCTAGAGATAATGGAAAAAATACAAAACCACCCACCCTGTTTCAAAATCCATTGATAAATAAATAATTCTAAAAGCATTGGATAACGCTGTGAAACATGAAGGGCCGAGTCACTCAAAGCTGAGAATAGGGTTAGTGTAATATTTAGTACTCAGGTTTGGGGTTTGGTTGTTTGTTTTTTTTTTTTTTTTCTTACATCCTCATTATGCTTTGCAAACATAAAACAAGATGTTTGTATTATAATGTTTTATAATTCTGTCAATACTTAAGTGCATCAATTGGGAATAATTGCATCCCTCTTAAGGGCTGAGAGCATACAAAACAGCATGCACATATTCTTTTTCAATCTTTCACACAGTTGGGGTGCGTGGGGTGGGAGGGACAAGGGGGTGACTTGCTTAAGAAATGTTTTGCATAATTTTGCAAGCCCTGAAATTCATAGAGGGTTGGGTTTGAGCACCTCAGGATTTCTATTCTCAGAACTTATTAGAAATTCATAGACAGAGTAACTTCTCCTCTTACTGGAGTACAGCACAGGGGGTCACCATCAATAACCACGGCCCTCTGTATTTAAGTCACTTATTTAAAAATATGTCATGACTTCACAAATGGTATATGCACATGCCTAACTTTACATGCTACCAAACACTCTCACTTTATTCAGCAAGGCCACGTACAGTAAGTTAAAAGCAAGTTTTTAAGGCTTGGTGCTGTAAGGACCTACATATTCTCTAAGATAATGGAAATGAAGAAACAAACAAGGTGAAGAGTGTTAATGCATTCATTAGAATCTTTATTTATGCCCTAACCTATTTCCACCCTTTCTTCACCAAGACTTATCTGCCAAACCTGCCAAAAATCTTACACAATGAATATTTTTTAAATTAAATGATTTGAAAAGCTCTGCATAATCTTTCCATACCAATGTACTTCATGTGAATCTCCTGAGATAACACACCAACACCGAACCCATCCATGTTATTCTTTGTCTCTGGAGACACACTCTGCCATCAGAAGCTCTTCCTCCACTGTCACAAATCCCCTTTCAATTTTTGCAAACTTTATTTAAAACAAATGTTATCTGGAACAAGCAATTAGATCCTGGGTCTCATTTCTAATCCATTCCTCTGAATGGGACTGTTACTCTTGACCTTTTCACTGTAGAATTCCTAATAAATTATATGTGGTGGGTAGGCAGGAAAGAAGGGCCTTTAGAGTAAGATTAATTTAAAACATATTAAAAAGAGAAACCAAGCACCACCAAGAATATGACAAATGCAGTTTGGTGAGCACCAATCCATGTTGTTCTCTCAAACAGTCATGTTCCACGTCACACTTCTGCATGCTGCCCCAGCTGCCGCCTCTGAGACACAACCATATTGAGTCCTCAGAAAAATAACGCACTGCAGTGGTCTATATTTGTAGCTCAGAAGCAAGGTCCTCAACGATAAAAATCCTGATTAATCAAAGACAATAAAAACAAGATGTAATGTGTGTCCTGGGGTAGAGGAAAGTCAAGCAAGACATCGTTGTTTCACACTATCTTAAAAACCAGTGATCAGATGCCCTCAATCAAGGCAGAGGTCAGACTTCCAACAAGTTTGACTTTTTTCATCTCGTGTCTTAAATTTTTCATTTCTCATATCTCCCTAATTTAAGGTTTCAGCCAGTTGTTTTTCATCCTTTTACCTATTTCTTCCAGACAATCTACTAATTTATTGAGTGCAATCAGTTCTATGTTTATCAAACAAAGCCTTCTAAACACACTAGCCAGTAATCTACACCATGGTCCACCGGTTAGATTCAGCCTCAAAAATCACTTTAATCAGATTTTTCCATTTCTCTTCAGTGCTCCCATCAAATTGTGTTTGAATGGACTCTGCAGGTCATATGGACTAAGTTGAACCATATCTGAGAAGCAAGAAAAAGACAGGTAATTGGTCTAATGTCACTTTTCCAGCTAAAGAGGTACGTTTGAAAATGGTCCAGCAATCTACAACTGCTGAAAACATCCTTATTCCATAAAAAGCTTTAAAAAGTTACAAATGACAATAAAATGCTAATAGTTACTCTTATTTTACCAAACCAATGACATTCACCAACCTAGACTGATTATAAATTCATCAAAATTACAGCTTGTCCCCTTGTTTCTTAGGGCTGAGTAACCAGGGGAAGTGACTCGAGGAATGCCTAACACAAAAACCTATGGGCTAAGATACTTTATCCAAGTTTTCTCATCCTACAAATACTTCTGTAATGTTCAATTAAAAAAAAAAAAAAAAATCTACTTTCTACAAAAGCTCCTTTTAAATCTCTGTTTACACACACCTGAACTTTGGTTCTATTAAAGGGCAGTTAGCAAACTTCTCTACAGCCATACTGTTTACACCTGTGTTATAATTTCTATCATCCAGCCTATTCTAGGTTTTTTCAATAAATTTACTTTCTGCATTGACAAAACTGACTACTGTGTACTCTTCTCAGGTACCTGGAACTAAAGGTGCTGTAGACTTTCAGCTTCCTCAGAAATTACATTCTCATTCTTCAACTCCTGCATGGTAACATTTTTTTTTGTTTGGTTTTTACTCTAAACAAGTGGTTTTCACTTTTTTTAACTGCCAAAAATAAAATTTTATCATAAAGCTCTGGTTTACTGGTATCCATTAAAACAGAAGGATAATTTTTTTTTTTTTCCTCTCTTTAAATAGCAATGTATTTTGGGGGGCAGAAAGATAATAGGAATAATACAGGAATGCTTGGCATTCAGGTTGCTTGTTTTTCTAAAATTGTTTACTTAATGCTTCTCTCCCACCCCTTGGGTATTGTACTTGCCAAGACATATAGATTTATATTCACTCTATTTTCCAGTGCAACTTTCGGAAAGCTAACACGTACAGTGTGCACTAAGAGCAACTTCTAAGCTGCAGGCAGAATAAAACAAATCCAAAAAGTAAATGTACCTTTGCAGAAAACTGTTGAGTGGATTTAAGTTACAACAATAAACAATAAATAATAAAGTCTTTCTGAAAGCTAGAGAAGCACATGTGTCCTCTTCATTGATTTTATCACTTCATCACACACAACAAATCTGTGTCAACATGAGTGGCAAGTCTCTGAGGTAAAAAAAATGTACAAGTCAAGGCCATAAAAGCAGACCACATGCTTCGGAATTTGTCTATTGTAACCATAATGAGGTGGCCTGCTGTCTCTAAGGAGACAATTCATGATACAGCATATGCCCAGAGAGAAGTGAAAGACTATTTTATGAATCCAATACAGTCATCTGTAAGTCAATGAAGATTCAATTTCTTAAAGAGACAGAGAGGAAGAAAGCATTCATGTGAAGAGCAGAGTCGCGAATAACCTGTTTATATGTAACTGGATATTGCCCTGCAACAATACTATAACCTACTGGAATCAGCACAGCTACTTATGTAAGTAAAGATTAATCATGTAGACCTTCAAGAGGAGGTCTTTGATGCATAACACGATCTACCCTATTTACATAAATAGCGTTTTTCAGCACTCTATTAATCTTGACAGTACTTCAGAGGGATTGCCAGTATTTTCTGGAACATACTGAGGAATAAAAAGGCAAAGCAATTTCTTCATGTTTATACTGTGCCTTACTACTCTCCTACAATACAAAACTCACTTTGGGTGACCAAGTTATGCTACCACCACTGTACAAAGCAGGTAGCATTAAAATGCAAAAAGAAGCCGCAGCCTCAAAACCACTGAAAATTAGGATGTCCGTGACTGCTGCCAAAAGCCTTATTTACAGAAGTCTGCTCAGAGAGATGTAAGATGCCCCATTTCACCACATTGATTGCTAATACTGAAGAAAAAAAAAATTCTTTATGTAGAATTGCCAATCATCTGAAATGACATTTCATGTGTTTAATGGGGTGCAAGGGGGACAGAGACCTGAATGGAGTGTTTTAACCAATCTTTTATTTTGGGAACAGGAAGGGAAGAGGCAATTATAAGAACAAACGAACTGCAGGATAAAGAATGAAAAAGTGGGGGGTGCTTGAATGTCCTATGGGAAGGGAACACATAATAGAAAATAACATCGTTTATTAGTTTTTGATCTTCAAACAGCAATGCTGAAAGGAGGGTTTTTTAATCATTATTTTTCCTACAGGAAGTTATGCAAACATGAAACAAGTTTTGTACATGCGTTTGGAGATTTTGTTTCCTGTGAATGGAGTGCATAGGTATAGAGGACTCTCCCAGATGTTTACATAAAGTATCCAATATCTTTAGTCAGCCTCTGTCGTGGTTTTACCCCAGCTGGCAGCTGAGTACCACGCAGCCGCTCGTTCACTCCCCCCCATCGGGATGGGAAAGAGAATCAGAAGAGTTAAAGTGAGAAAACTCGTGGGTTGAGATAAAGACAGTTTAATAGGTAAAGCAAAAGCCGTGCGCACAAGCAAAGCAAAGCAAGGAATTCATTCACCACTTCCCATGGGCAGGCAGGCGTTCAGCCATCTCCAGGAAAGCAGGGCTCCGTCACGCGTAATGGTTACTTGGGAAGACAAACGCCATTGCTCCGAACACCGCCGCCCCCCCCCTCCTCTTCCTCCAAGCTCCTTGTAAACTGAGCATGACATCATATAGTATGGAATACCCCTTTGGTCAGTTTGGGTCACCTGTCCTGTCTGTGTCTCCTCCCAACTTCTTGTCCACCCCCAGCCATCCCGCTGGCAGGGCAGTGCAAGAAGCAGAAAAGGCCTTGGCCTCGTGTAAGCACTGCTCAACAATAAGTCCATAGAACAAAAACATCTCTATATTATCAATGCTGTCTCCAGCACAAATCCAAAACGTATCCCCACACTAGCTACTATGAAGAAAAAATCAATCCTCTCAGCTGAAACCAGGACATTATCCACCCCTTATTCCATACTATTTACGTCATGCCCAGGTCCCACACAATTCAATACATCCTCATTAAGCACCACCACCCTTCTCATCCCTTGATATAATATGCTGATATCATTCCCTTAGTCTGTGGACCACCCTTTTAAAATGTCCATAAATGTCCACAAAATGTCCATTGGGTTCACTTGGTCCACAACCTTGGGCTCCATCCACCATGGTGGTCACTCAGGACAGGAGAGGTGGTTGACGTGGAGTTACTGGGCACCAAAACCAGCTCAGGTCAGGTCCACTGCTGCACTTGCGCTGCCCCCTGTAAGGCTTGTTCTCCATTGGTTCAGGTGATTTCTGCTACAATAATTCCTGTAACGTGCAACTCAAATCATGGGTTACAACAATTTAAAGGTATTTCCATTACAATCTCCACCCCTGGTCCCTTCGAGTCAGACCATCAAGTTTACCATTGCAATGAACACCTCCCCTCGCCCCTGCTCTGGCTTGGACTTATCCCCAGACTGCCGTCCCTTAGGGGAGTACCTGCTCCAAGTGGAGCCTTATCCATGAGTCGCAGTTTCTTCAGGGTTACACCTGCTGTGGCATAGACTTATCCACAGCCACAGCCACTTCGAGGTGCACCTGTTCCAGCATGGCCTTCTCCACGGGCCACAATGCCTTCATAGATATACTTGCTCCAGCGTGGCCTTGCCCACAGTCACAGTCGCTTCAGTCCTCTCAGAAATAAACCTGCCCTATCATGGGCTCGTCCATGGCCACACACTTTGAAATGTTCCAGCATGACCCATGCACAGCCACTGATGCTTCAAGGTGTACCTGCTGTAGCATGGACTTATCCTTGCCACAGATGCTCCGAGGTGTACCTTCTCCAGCATGGACTTATCCTTGGCTCACAGTCCTTCCAAAGGTATACCTGCTGCGGCACAGAGGCAACCACGGCCCCAGACACTTCGAGGTATACCTGCTGCGGCACAGAGGCAACCACGGCCCCAGACACTTCGAGATATACCTGCTGCGGCACAGACGCAACCACAGCCACAGACGCTTTGGGGTGTCCTGCTCCGACGTGGAATCATCCACAGGTCACAGTCCCTTCGACTCGAGTGCACACAGTAGTTCCAGCCTGTCCAGGACAGCAGCACAAAAAAAGCAGCGATACCCTGGCCACCTGCCAGCCCAGGCGCATCGCCATTGCTGTTATCAAAATGTTCCCAGGCACAGCACATTAAAATGATAAGAAGTACAGCAGTACAGTGAGCAGCGAAAGCAGAAAGCAGCCACTAACGAGCACTAGACTCTAATAGATTGTAAGGCAAGCAAGCCCCATGGCAAGCACAGGAGCCTGCCAATTAATAGCTAAACAGCTAATACTAAATAGCTAATAGCAGCTATAAATTCAATCTAGCACATTCCAATCAAATCTGTCATTATCTCGAACCCTTCGAGCCCCATGTTGGGCGCCAAAAAAGGACTGTCGTGGTTTTACCCCAGCCGGCAGCTGAGTACCACGCAGCCGCTCGTTCACTCCCCCCCATCGGGATGGGAAAGAGAATCAGAAGAGTTAAAGTGAGAAAATTCGTGGGTTGAGATAAAGACAGTTTAATAGGTAAAGCAAAAGCCGTGCGCACAAGCAAAGCAAAGCAAGGAATTCATTCACCACTTCCCATGGGCAGGCAGGTGTTCAGCCATCTCCAGGAAAGCAGGGCTCTGTCACACGTTAACGGTTACTTGGGAAGACAAACGCCATTGCTCCGAACACCGCCGCCCCCCCCCCCCCTCTTCCTCCAAGCTCCTTGTAAACTGAGCATGACATCATATAGTATGGAATACCCCTTTGGTCAGTTTGGGTCACCTGTCCTGTCTGTGTCTCCTCCCAACTTCTTGTCCACCCCCAGCCATCCCGCTGGCAGGGCAGTGCAAGAAGCAGAAAAGGCCTTGGCCTCGTGTAAGCACTGCTCAACAATAGGTCCATAGAACAAAAACATCTCTATATTATCAATGCTGTCTCCAGCACAAATCCAAAACGTATCCCCACACTAGCTACTATGAAGAAAAATCAATCCTCTCAGCTGAAACCAGGACAGCCTCCTACTTCCTTTTTTCTCTCCCCATTGGTAGAGCGTTACATGAAACAACATTTCAGTAGTCATTGATGTAAGCACATTTAGTCACAAAGCTTATTTCCAAATGCTTTCTCTCACGTATGCAGTTGAAAGAAGCAATACCAGTATCAACTGAGTAGTTGATTATGGATTTATAGCCTATAAATGTGAGGGCATATGGTGAGACTCCAAAACAGATATCAAATGTTCACACAGCCTCACACAGATCATGAAGTGAAGTGTAAAACAGGACACCAGTGACTTGGATACAGTCATTTAGCATCTGCTCCAGCTGTATTAATTCAGGTTGGACATTACACAGTAGCGTGATACAGACACAGACAAGCAACTGCACACGTAAGACAGCTTGATTATGTCCTAGCCAAAAAATGAACTGTCATGCAGGAGATCTGGGTTGCCAGACAGACATTCCCTCCCCATTATGCTAGTATTAAGTGGAACTAAAATGTGTCTTTTAATCCAATTTCTCCTGAATGTTATCCAGTCCTCTCTGTTTACTTCCTTACAAGTAGAAGACAAGCTGTTTCCTAGGCATCGCACCTAGTGTAATGTATGCATCAACAGTAACTCAACATACTTGCTGTTGAGAGATACAGTGGATCACAAAATGTAACTCAAAGCAAAGCAGAGGAGGTACCTTAGACCCCTGAAGTTTTCTTTACTTCACCTAGACACCAAAACTGTGTCTTTGACAAGCACAATCACTTTCTTGGAAAAGGACGCATTGACAGCATATCCAATTTAAAGATCTAGAGCCTTCATGTTGGAAACAATCAATCATCACTCAAAATATAAAGGGGAGGGAGATGCTGTTTTCTGATGCAGTTTTACCTTAAGGCTCATTACAAACAAACTAGAAGAAAAGGAAAGAATTGATTACATGAAGCAAAGGTAGCAGCATCAGTACTGTTCTTGGCAGAGAGTGGACAGTAATCATTAACATCATTTACATGAACTGTCTGGGGATAAGTCAGGATTTCTGCAGCTTACAGAACTGGATGGTGCACAATAATGCTAAATAGAAGTATTGGTTCTTGAGGGGTTGTGGGGAGCATTTAGTATGCTGCATGTTTGTTCACATTACTCTCTGTAGTCCAAGCAGATGGATGTCAGTCTGTCTCTCTCACACACCCCCACATTAGCAAGGCAGAAAAAAAAGAGTATTTTAATTTAGTGCTGCAAGTTTACTCTTGCCACCTGTTTTTACCGTTACCAATTAAAATTGATTGTTTTCACATCACAGGTAGTTAATGATTAGGTTGCTTTGTATCTACTCTCTCAAATCATCTAAACATGGGGACTAAGGTATTCCTCAAGACAAAATGAGGACCAATAAAATGTGGAGCAATTCAGAGGACTCCAAAATGCAGGACCAGTACTGCTATGCTTGACTGAAAAAATCCTCTTTGTCTTACGATAGCCAGCTTTTTGCTTTCCTTCTCCAACCTCTTCTCATGTCCTGTTCTTTTGTTTCACTTTTCTCCAATTTTCTCCTTTTTTGGTTCTATTCACTTATTTTGTGAGTAGTTGTGTGTTCTCACTTCATAGTTCCTACTCCTGTTTCTTCATCCAGCACAAGTTAAATGGTTCCATTTTCAGCACTAAATGAGCCGATACAAAATCGGTTCAGGGTGTTGCCACAATTTAAGGGACTAGCAACAAGCAAACAAGAGAAGACTGGTCACGAGTGTTGCTGCCAAGCCCTGTGGATATGCGGTAGCCCCTTGTGAACATCATCAGCTTTAAAACCCAAAGAGCCATTATTAATCTGAACCACAAGAACACATTTTCACTGCTGAAAGAAATGCTGTCATCTTCACCTATTTTTTTTTCCCATCTGCTCGCCATGTTCTTCTGACTAATATTGGCCAAGCTGCAGACACAGACAACATCATTTTCTGCAGAATCCAAATATAAAGGAACTGATTCATAATTCTTTAACTATGACCTAATATGTCAAACTCAATCCTCAGCTGTCTCCAGCATTTAACAAAGACTTTCAAAGAGCAATCAGAACAAAATAACTAAAATTTAGTTCTGAGGGACCAAATCCAAACAGGTTTTCATAGAATATTATTGAAAAAAGTAAATACTTTCCCAATAAAAATTAGCAATATCAGTAGATTTTTCTAGTATCTTATGGGTTGTTCTTGAATATTTGAGTGACTGAAGGATATTAATGAAAAAAACTTTGAATTGCAGAAGTTTCATGACTGTCATAATGAATTAAATTTTATTCCATTAAATAATGTAATTTTCTACTTATTTGTTGTACTGATGTTCAAACATTTCAAATTAGCCCATTACAGAGCAGAACAGGTATCACATGACTTCAATGAACATGCAAGATGAAAAAGAGCATAAGGCTGATGTAGACAATTTACAGGAAAGCACAGACTGAAATTTGTTCACATAAGTCACTTTCTTCCTACTCTCCAGTCCACCTGCAAATACTCTGTTAATTTATTGCATACTTTTGGAATACTTTTATTATTCTTCTACAAACTTAATCATCTTAGTTAAATGTTAATCTATTAACCATGTAAAGCAATTTTTCCCCTCCATATGGAAATTTTATTAAAAGACAATTAGAGATGGAGTGCCATGGATTTTACATTATGAAACGAAGTTGGAAGCCTCAAAGTTGTTTGCTTAGAAGTGCATCTTCATTATATTTGATATTGTTAAGAGCAAGTTCTGCTCTAATTACGCTTCATCCTTGGTTGTCCGATTGCTTTTGCTCATGGATGCATACCAATTTGTATAATATAAAGAATCTTCTATTGATTCTATAAAGTTGACAATTTGCCTAATGGAGGGCAAGAATAATTTGTGACTGTGACTTCTCTTCCTTTCCAAAGTGTGCCTCTACAGAATTTGCAGATGACGTATGATCAGTGCACATTAGGTTCAGAATGAAAACATTTGTCAGCCAGATATCTAATAGCCCATTTTGCAGTGAATAGATGATGTTCGAAATCTGCCAATTTTCATGGGTCTTTTAGTTACAGCTTTGATGTGTATGGTTTCGTTTACCTCATATATTTACTTAACAGGTACAAAAGGCCTGAAGTCTTTTTTACTCTCACATTCACCTTGCAAAGCTTAAATTTGTGGAAGCTAATCAAACATATTTCCTTTCCAATGAGACTGAGAACTAGAGGTCAGAAGCAGAATTTCAATACCTAAAACTTGAAATACTAGACTGAATTGAATATCTAAAACCTAAAGGACTGGTTTGAATGCAGAGAAAATATGGGTTTGCAATTTTTCTTTCACCTGTTTAGAAAGGCAGACTCACTCATCAGTCACATGATGCAAGTATAAGCCTGCATTCAGTTTTCAGCACTACTGGGTACTGCATTAAAACAAACAAACAAACACTCTTCTCTAATTTTGGCAACTTTTGTTCCCCACATATTTTCATACATGAGGAGGATTTAAAATGGATTCAACACTACAGCAGAATTTCCTGGTTTGGATGCTATTTATTAATATCTGAAAACAGCATGCTGAAAAAAATTCTTTTAAGAAGGCAATTCACAGCCCTCGCCCCATCAAGCTACTATGTTGCTTAAGCAAATTTAAAATCTCAGCATTTAATCTGTTTAATTATCTATGAAGTATCTTCACAAAGATTCAACCATTTATGTTTCTCTGCATTACAGAAAATGTTTCAAAAATGGAAACACAGAGGCAGAGATTTCATGTTGTGTTAGATGCTGTCAAAGAGGTCTCTTTTTCTCTCCCTTTCTCGGTTGTTTCCAGCCATCCTTCTCTCCGTTCTCCTTTGTTTGCTAAAGTAGCTTACTGACTGTAATAAAGGGAGCCCAAGTGTCAGCTTGAGACTGCCATGAAAACTAACATTCACATAAACCATTTTTTCCACTTTTGTTAAGCTTCTTATCAAAAGAACTCTCCTTCTCTCTCTCTCTCTCTCGTCTTCTGTCCTTTTTAGGATATCTTTCTAATTTTATTGAGACTCCTCTGTTAAGGTACAGAACTGTAGTTCAGTAACTATAGGAAAGTGAACCCAAAAGAGCCAGCTTGAGACTTCCACAAACCATTTTCACTTCTTATGTTAACATTTCATCTCAAAGGACTCTTTTCTCTCTCTGTCAGTTGCAAGGCATCTCTTTGTCTCTATTGTGCTTACTGCGCTAAGGTGCCTCATTGACTGGAGTGAAGTGAACTCAAGCATGCCAACTTGAGGCTGGCACACATTTTTTAATTTGGTTGAAGTTGACACCCTAAGGGACTCAGTTTCTGAGCAGCAACACTCTTCTCTCCCCTACCCCATGCCTACTCCACTGAGGTAACTCTAAGATATATTTGCTACAATAATGTTTGCTATATTATATATTTAATTTGACAGAATTTAACAGATCATAACTCTACAGGTCATTCAAGGATATTTCTTTTATTCTTCACCACCTTGTAGAGAACCCAGAATACTGAAGTGAATACCAAATTGCCAAACACACATGGCTCCCATACCTACCAAATAGCTTCAGAAAACTTAACAGTAAGGCCTGCTTTTAAGAGAAATATCTCTGAAAATAAGAAATCCAAACCTTTTTTGCTGGGGAAAAAAAACTCACCCAAACCCCCCACTTTAGCCTGTGAAGTTTCATATCAACAGAATAATCAGTATACATTTCTAAGCTACATCCTAATCACTTTGGTTTGACCTTTTTATAGTATCCCTCATTCCCTTGAGAATCTACTTTTGGTGACAATCTAATGATTAAATATAAAACAACTACGATGGAATGAATTATGGCAACCAAACTCTTATCCCCAAGCATAAAGATGCAAGTCTAAAGACAAGGACCAAAACCGACTAGACTACAAATTCCCAGGACAGAGTTTAAGTCAGCTGCTGTTGACACTTACAACTAGCAATCCTTAGGTACCCAAAAGTTTCACTGGAATAACAACACAGAAGAAAGAATCCAGTATACAATATTTGCCATCTTTTTCTTGTTTGTTTTCAGTGATGTCCTTAACCTACTTTCTACGTCTTTCACAATTTCTGACAATGTTCAGTTAGCTCAATTTAACATTTTTCTCACTCTTCTCTACTGCTAAAATAAGTCATTTGGTTTTGAATCAGAAAACCAAGAAGGGAAGATTTTGCTAACACTGGGTCTGTCTTTCAGTACATTGTAGCCAAAACCCTACACATTGCTGGCAAGAAAGAGCTATGTGTCTTAATTCCAAAATGCAGCAGAAAGAAGCTTGTTTATTTTTGCACAAGTCTGAGATTAGCAATGAAGTTACTCTATGACAAAACAGATCTGCAAAATTAAAACTCAGTAATATTACTCAGAAAAGTCTGTGTTACTTTTTTTTTTTTTCTTATTTTTCAAATGTCTGTAGATCACACTAGAATTTCAGGAACATGCATAATGTTGACAATAACCACTGAAAGTAACAAATGATTATTAAATCATGCCACTTGTGAACACAGCAGAAATTTTGCATAGATTTTTAAAAGTTTTCATACACAGTTTGTCTCTGATTAAAAAAAAAACAAACCACCTTTCTAAAAAATCCCTTAGCTTTTAGAGAAAATATTACGGTTTCAGGGCACACAAAAGTTAATACCACTTCTTGTCCACTATACCCAAAAGCAGCATTGAGTACAGAAGTTATTTCATTTTTAAGTCATTACCAGTAAAACCCTTAATCTTTGTTGCTGCACTAGGGGCCTTTCCTTATATCCTGCTCCTGAATACACCACCGTGCAATGGTGCTAGATTCACTGAACATCATCCCAGGAGAGCTGCACTGAAAAGGTAGGTCCTTCCATATCAAAAGGGCTTTGTTTTTCCATAGCACATTTGGGATTCATTCTATTTGTCTTCTAGTTTCTGAAGCTTTAGAGTTCAGTCAAGTCTACATTTTTAGGTTTTACTCTCCTACCATTAAAAAATAAAAAAAGAAAGCTGATTGTTCACATATAATCCCATTCCTATAGAAGTTGAGGCTTTCAGAAAGAAAAAAAAAAAAATCCTCCTCTGCCTTCCTCTGTCATGTCGTCCCCTCAAAAAAAACCCCAATAAAACCCACTGAAAACCCTTAAATATTGTGAGATCTGTGAAACAGATCATCAGAGGAAATCTGATCACCAGTTCAATCCTGCAAATCAACATATGGTTACTGGTACCACAGACAGGGGTTCGGCTACTTAGACCATGGGACTCACTTTGAAAAAACTGGTCTAGTGGGGCCTGATGGAGTCTATCTGTCAGAAAAGGGGAAAACATCTTCAGTCATAAGCTTGCCAAGCTGGTGAAGAGGGCTTTAAACTAAAGTTGCTGGGGAATGAGGAACCTAAATCCCCCCTACTCCTACCAGTTTGATGCCAGTGCCAGCAATAGATGCGCAGAGCCAGGAGAGGGATCACAGGTCAGCAGGAGAGCACCTGAAGTGCAGCACAAAGGAATTACAGCCACTCCAATCGGTAAGTCACCTTCATCAGGGTCCAACTTGAATGTCTCTATGCAAACACACAAAGCATGGGGAATAAACAAGAGGAATTGGAGACATGCACATGCCTGCAGGGCTGTGGTCTTATTGGCATCATGGAGACATGGTGGGATTGCTCCTCTGACTGGAGTGTTGGAATGGAAGGATACAGGCTCTTTAGGAAGGACAGGCACAGAAGGTGAGGAGGGGATGTCACCCTCTATGTCAATGACCAGCTGGAGTGCACGGAGATCTACCTAGGGATGGGCGAGAAACCCATCGAGAGCTTATGGGTCAAGATTAAAGGGAGGGCAGGGACAGGGGATGCTATAGTGGGGGTCTACTACAGGCCACCCAACCAGGAAGACTGAACAGATGAGGCCCTCTGTAGACAGATAAAAGCAGCCTCATGTTCACAAGGCCTGGTCTTCATGGGGGATTTCAACCACCCTGATATCAACACAGCATGGTATAAGCGATCCAGAAGTTTCCTGGAATGCATTGATGATAACTTTCCTCTCCAAGTGAGCCAACGAGGAGAGGTGCCATGCCGGACCTTGTTCTCATCAACAAGGAAGGGCTGGTGGGGAACACGAAGCTCAAGGGCAGCCTTGGCTGCAGTCACCATGAAATGGTGGAGTTTAAGATCCTCGGGGCAGCGAGGATAGCACACAGCAAGCTCGCTAGCCTAGACTTCAGGAGAACAGACTTTAGCCTCTTCAGGCATCTGCTTGGTAGAATACCATGGGACAAAGCCCAGGAGGGAAGGGGGCCCAAGAAAGCTGGTTAGTATTCAAGGATCACCTCCTACAAGCTCAGGAGTGATACATCCCAACAAAGAGGAAGTCGGGCAAAAATGCCAGCAGGCCTGCACGGATGAACAAGAAGCTCCTGGACAAACTCAAACACTAAAATGAAGCTTACAGAGGCTGGAAGGAAGGGCAGGTAGCATGGGAGGAATACAGAGAAACTGTCCAAGCTGCCAGGGATCAGGTTAGGAAAGCAAAAGCCCTGATAGAATTAAATCTGGCCAGGGACATCAAGGGCAACAAGAAAAGCTTCTATAGGTACGTCAGTGATAAAAGGAAGACTGGGGAAAACGTGGGTCCTCTCCAGAAGGAAACAGGAGACCCGGTTATCTGGGATATAGAGAAGGCTGAGGTACTCAATGACTTTTTTGCCTCAGTCTTCACCGGCAAGTGCTCTACCCACAGCCTTATGGTCACAGAAGGCAAAGGCAGGTACTGGGAGAATGAAGATTTGTCCACTGTAGAAGATCAGTTTCGATACCATCTAAGGAACCTGAAGGTGCACAAGTCCATGGGACCTGATGAGATGCATCCACAGGTCCTGAGGGAACTTGTGGATTAAGCAGCTATGCCACTATCCATTACGTTTGAAAAGCCCTAGCAGTCCAGTGAAGCTCCCACTGACTGGAAAGAGAGAAGCATAACCCCCATTTTTAAAAAGGGAAAAAAAGGAAGACCCAGGGAACTATAGACCAGTCTCACCTCTGTGCCTGGCAAGATCATGGATCAGACTCTCCTGGAGACTATGCTCAGGCACATGGAAAATAAGGAGGTGATCGATGACAGCCAACATGGCTTCAAATCATGCCTAACAAATTTGGTGGTCTTATATAATGGGGTTACAGCATTGGTGGATAAGGGAAGAGCAACACTGACATCATGTACCTGGACTTGTGCAAGGCATTTGACACTATCCTGCACATCATCCTTGTCTTAAACTGGAGAGACATGTTTTTGACAGATGGACCACTCAGTGGATAAGGAATTGGCTGGACAGTCACACTCAAAGAGCTATGGTCAACAGCTCAATGTTCACATGGAGACGAGGGGCATTCCTCAGGGGTCAATATTGGGACTGACACTGTTTAACATCTTTGTCAGCAACACGGACAGAGGTATTGAGTGCACTCTCAGTTTGCCAACACCAATCTGTGTGGTGTGGTTGACACACTGGAGGGAAGGGATGGTATCCAGAGGGACCTTGACAGGCTTGAGAGGTGGGCTAGTTCAAACTGCCTGAAGTTCAACACGGCCAAGTGCAAGGTCCTGCACATAGGTTGGGGCAATCCCAAGTACAGCTACAGGCTGGGTGGAAAATGGATTAGGCGCAGCCCTGAGAAGGGCTTGAGGGTGTTGGTTGATGAGAAGCTCAACATGACCCAGCAATGTGCACTTGCAGCCCAGAAAACCAACTGTGTCCTGGGCTGCATCAAAAGAAGCGTGACCAGCAGGTCAAGGGAGGTGATTGTCCCTCTCTGCTCCGCTCTCATGAGATTCCACTTGGAATACTATGTTCAGCTTTGGGGCCCCCAACTTAAGAAGGGCACAGACCTGTTGAAGCAAGTCCAGAGGAGATGATGATCAGAAGAGCACCTCTGCTATTAATATAGGCTGAGAGAGTTGGGGTTGTTCAGCCTGGAGAAAAGGAGGCTCCAGGTAGACCTTAGGGCAGCCTTCCAGTACCTGAAGGGGGCCTACAAGAAAGCTGGAGAGGGACTGTTTACAAGGGCATGTAGTGATAGGACAAGAGGAAAAAGCTTTAAACTGAAGGAGGGGAAATTTAGATTAGATACTAGGAAGAAATTTTTCACTATGAGGGTGGTGAGGCACTGGAACAACCTGCCCAGAGAAGCTGTGGATGCCCCCTCCTTGGCAGTGTTCAAGGCCAGGTTGAATGGGGCTTTGGGCAACCTGGTCTAGTAGCATGTGTCTCTGCCCACAGCAGGGGGGTTGGAACTAGATGATCTTTAAGGTCCCTTCCAACCCAAATCATTCTATGATTCTTTAATTGTCATATGAGAACCAAAGTACTCAAAGTCTCTAGTCTTCAGTAAATTCTTAAGAAAAAAAAAAAAAGCATCACAATTTCTATTAAGTCCATGGGCATTTTGGCATTGTTCTTTATAGAATTACCTTTTCCTTTGTGTTTTGAGAGACTCTTAGAAGCAGAGACAGGCGTTTTCCAATTTTGGAGTAAAGGAATGTTTGCCTCTCATTACACTGCAGAAAAGCCAAGTTTCACAAGCTGTGACCAGGTAAATCAACTATGAATATTCCTTGTGTCAAATCAAATCAGTCTCCTGGGTAAAGTGATTGGATGTGCTCTTTAAGTAATATCTTGCATAGATTCATAGGACACAAGAAGCTTTCTGAGAACTTTTTGAGCCCCCTTCCCTCTTAAAATTAGGTAATAATAATCTACTATTTAACTGTAGAAAGCTAAATAAAATGTTAAAATACTCTAAGCCTCCAAACCAGTCTCTGGCAAACAGCAAAATAAATACAACTGACCAATTTCAATCAGATTTCTTTGGCAATTTTTCAAAGATAGGAAGAAGCGTGACATGAGTACTCTGCCAGGCCTCATGTGTCTCTGTGAATATTCTGTAAACAAAAGCACTTCAGTGCATCCCCAAAGTCATACCAGCTGTTGTTCTTCTTGCACTTATTCTCTGCAGTAAAAGGAGAGGGAAAAAAAACCCCACACTGCCTAGACAAGGAAAAAAAACAGGCAAAACAACACACATCAGGGAAAAGGGATATTAATGGCTATTTCAGGAAAGAAAAATTTGCTTTTCAGCAGGCATTTTGACACCCTCATAAAGAAGGGCCATGATGATGATGATGGTGCCATAAAAAAATAAAACTGTATCAAGCTAGGACTTTCATTTCCTTTTGACTCATGCAATTTTACCAGATTTGTGTAAAGTTCACAGCGTTTCAAGAAACAACAGAAAGACACATTAACTCTGCAGTAGTTCATAGAAACTTTCTATGAGATAGGAAATGTATTCATGTTGAAAATATTGAATCACTAAGCCCTCAGACTGCATTCCAAAAGTCTACCAGAAACATTTCAATCAAGAGTGTGAGTATGTGACAGCCAAGCCATTTGGGCTAAAAAGCATTGTGCAGAATTATGTTGGCGAATCTAGTGCCCTCTAAATGACCTCATATTATGGCCATGGTATTAAGTCATGGAGAAACCTGTAAGAAAGATGAATATTTTTTTTTTCCTTTAAAAAAAAAAAAGAAAAAAAAGGATAGGGAAAACTCTCAAGTTCCCAGTAAGAATGCTAAATTACCCCCTCTCCCAATGGAATGCTTCACTTTCATTTCCAAGTAGCAGTAAGCCTATTGACCCCCATGGTGTTATCCTTTTCACTGCTCTTGCAGTACTTTCTTTAATCTCTTGGATCAAAGATTGGTCAATAAAAATCATCTCTGCTTTTGTGAGGAGCAAACAAACTGCACCGAGTCCTATGATAATTGTAAATCTTCACTAAAATCACAAAAACAAAACACATACACATGTGTTGACATTAACTCTGCAACTGGAAATGTTTGTGTTCTTTTCATTCTATATTAAATATTCTGAATTATTTTATGTTTAATCATTCGTTATTGGTTTATACTCTTTTATACTCAGTGCATTCTTTAAATAATTTTAGGCCTCAAAAAACTGAAGGTAAATTATATTTACACTCTGTTATACAATATTTCTAATCAATTGGTTTAGGTCCTAATTATAGAAAACTCTCTGGGTCCTCCACAAAGGTTAAAGGTTTAGACAGTATTTTAACAACAGAAATGCTTGTTGAGACAGTTTTCAACAGCCTCTAGACTGTATGGCATCCAAGGGCTTTGTGTTACACCTTAGGTATCAAATCTAATGAGAATTTGAGCTGGGGAAAAAAAAAAAGAAAAAGAAAATAAAAACAAAGACCCCAATAGAAAATTTTGCTGGAAAAAAAAATCATCCAGAGGTATTATCTCCTTGATACTTTAGCTTAAAACCTAACTCATTTTTTAATTCTCTTTCAACTTTAACCTATGCCTCCTATGTGCAACATCCATATCCTGACCTTATTATTCCAGAGTATTTCTAATATCCATCACCTTCCTTGTCATCTAAACAGAAAGGAAGTGATTTCTGTTTAGCAGAAACTCCCTGAAGTCTCTTGTAATCACTGATCACTGCATCTTGATCTATTCTGGATTCCCTGATGTGTACAGAGCATTTCCCTCCTCCTGAGTCTCAAGAAAAACACAGACTATGGACAGTCCTAGTGATCCAGTTGTGATACAGGTGCAACTTTGAATGTTTCCACCAGGTCCCCCATCCCAAGACACAGCACTTGGAAGTCTTGACATTACCTGCATCATGCCTTGTAGACAACCTCTTGCTGTGGTATGTTTATTGTCATCCCCGCACTGCCCTCTTACTTCACTTTTGAGCTGTTCAAACCCACATTGCTACCAAGAAGTCTCCCCATTTCACCCACTGTATTCACCTGGCCCTCAGACTGGTTGCCTGCAAAGCCACTAACAGATTCTCAGTCAAGCACTCTTCACCGGTAACTCTAGTGAAAAAACAAACACACGTATGTGCTCAGAACATTTTAGTCATAATAAGAGAGAAATTCCACCATGCTGAGCTACATCTCAGAGTAGAGATCCCAGACCAGGGCTTTGATTTCAGGGAGACTTAAGCCAGGTCTGAACTGTGCTATAAATCATGCCCTTATTTAGCAGCAATTTCCTACTTTACTTTAGAGCTTTAAGCCATTTTTTTGGCTCATATTGAAAATAGATCAGAAGATTCAATGGTGAAGGGGAACATTTTCTTATTTGTTCTACGTAGTGCCTTGTATGCACTCTGGAGCAATGTAAAATAACACATGAGACTAAACACCACCAATAAATACTGAACTATAATTGTTTTCTCACGCATTTATTGCAAGGTCAAAAGTTATTCTACTAGTGCGCTAATTTGAAAAAAAACCAACCAAACAAAAAAAACCAAAAAACCAAAACCACACAGAACTTCACTTCCAAATCCAGATCTCTCAATTCAAGATACCAAGGCTGAGACAACAGCTTGTGTCCGCACATCATACCCTTGCATTAAGGATCACGGAGATGCACTCTACAAATCAGGTTTGGCCCTTCAGTTTCCAGGGAGAGCCAAAAGGTGTTCGGAGGACAGGAAAAGCTTAGGTGAATCCAGATTAGCCTAAAACATAAAGGGTAGTCTTGCATTTGCTGCATGAACAGATTCCCCATGATTTTATTTAAAACTTCGAGCATGCAAGCAATATACAGCTAGGTTTCTTGCCCAAACCCTGAACAGTTTCCCCCCCTTCCCCCCCAATCAAGGAAAAACATTTTGTCACTTGGAAAATAGATTTTAAAAGTAATTTTTAAGCACCTAGGAATTAATAGGCTGCTACTGAAGAAACAATCTTTTGTTCTAAGATATAGAAAGGGAGCCTGCTGGATGTTTCCACAATAGTGTCAGTGATATTAGTGCACAGAGAAGCTAACAAAAGGCAGCCATGCTGTCTGCTGCAGCACTAGAAATGGAGCAAAACACAGTAAGGTGAAGGAGAAAAAAGCAGAGCAAGCTCATTTCAAGATCAATTTCAAAAACAGATTTAAAAATACAAAAATAGAAGTTGATACTTTTATGATGGGCTAAGCTGACACTGATTTAGTTTCATTGTTACAGTAACCTCAGAAAAACATTTCTTTGTTTAGAGGCACTTCATCATGATTCAAAAATAGTACATAATTTATATTTTTTCCCCAAATCTCAGTTCATCTGACACATATATCAGAGTACAAAACAGACAAACACACACCTATCAATATATTCTTACATTTATAAGATTTCCCATACCTGATAATAACAACTAATTTAAAATATCACGGTTTGATTTTGTTTTTAAATAAAGCACTCTGATACTAAAAATGGAATACTTCATATAGAAAATAGGTTGCCATTCTCTAAAATTGCCTCTAATGTTAGCTGAATATTAATAAAATCCATAAACCATTAGTACATTATAGCTGCTTTGTTCTGAATTACATAGACCTTTTATGTTTATTCCTCAGTGAAAATGCATAAAAAAATGAAATCCTCTCTAATTGTGCTCTCTGAAGATAGCTGGTAAAATCATTTCTAGCAGCAATAAATCAATTGTAGTATTAAAATGACCTGCCAGGTGCATCTTCTGGGTATCAGACTAATTAAGGGAATGTATTAATTGCAACTATTCATCAACACCACCAATGCTGTTAGGTAACCCTTACAATGAATCTTTTTACCATATTATCCAGCAATGAAACTGCAGTTTGACCAAATATAAGGGATTGAACAAAAAACAAATTTAAAAAAACTATTCACAGCTTTCTTCATTATGTCCCTTTAATCCCAATTCTTTGCTAGTAAATGAACCAAACACAAGAAAATATAATTAGAGATATGTTTATATTACACATGCACATATATCTCAGTAGAGTTTTACCAGATTTCAGAGACTGATGGGGGGTTTTTTTTTCCCCTCCCCCAAAGTCTAATTCTGATATAAATTCACATGCATTTTCTGTAGCTATGAGCCAAATGTGACCAAGTTTGGATCATACCAGCTTTCACTGGAAAAGACCATTTACTTCTGAAAGTATGGTTTACTGGTATCTATTTTTCCACCAGGACTTCTTTATCACTTTAATCCATACATTCTTATAAAGGCAGATAACATAATTCCAGTCTGCTGTTTTGTATGGGTTGCTGTTTCCTCCAGTGTTATTTTCTCTGCTAGAAATGAAATCAGAAGTTTTGAAGAAGAGCTATGTTTTATAACCTTCTTCTACAAGCTAAAATTCTGGATTGCACAATAACTTCATTCATTTCATACAAAACACTGGAAGTTGCAGGATGCAGTAAAACTACCATAACAATTTCTCCGCCATGCTTTTTAGATTAGAAGAAGATTAGGAAAGGGATAAGTTTATAGGCTGACAGAAGGAAAAAGATATACGTGTCTGAGTTCAGTTAGCAAAATACACAAAGAATAGTAAATAGACCAAATCCAAAAGACATGAGGACAAAATTTGGCCCACCATATCAAAGTTCACATTCTTCTCCCCAGTGTGCTGTAAACACTCATATCTAGGAGACTGGTTCTCGTTGACTCACTCTATCTGCACCTTTTAGGTATTTCTAAGTCACCCTGGTATCTAAGCACTAAAAATAGTTATATTTAACTATGGCTTTTCCATTGCCACCCTCATGACTATCACCATCATTCTCTGTCCCAGATGAACCAGAGATTAAGTAGCACCTGTAGATGCAAAGGAGGGCATTCTTGTGCTCAGAGGAAAAAAAACTTACCTTCTCTTCTGGCTGTATATCCATAGATAGGCAGTGAGATAGTGAAACCAGTCACACTTCACACGTTAGGTCATTTGGCTATAAACCAGTGCAGACACACTTATACTAGAACAAGACCATCTTGGGTTTACTCAAAAAAGGAGGGGCTGGGGGAGACTTCACAACCCTGTGGCTCCTGCTTGTGCTTTTGCAAAATTACTCGAGTCCTACTACTGCAGCCAACCCAGAGAATTGTGCGCCATGTCCTGAAGGCCACAGTACTAGATATTGGTAATCAAAGCTAGGACACCAGATCCAGAAAAGTCAGCATTACAGTGCAGATGCCCTGGTAGTAGGTTCCCAGATAACTTTAAGCCAAGTGCCCAGTGCCAGGCAGAGAGCGCGCCAGGCACTGGGGCTCCACAGCAGCCAGCCTGTTCAGCGCCCATGGCCACACACAGCATGGTCAGGACACTCCTCTTCACACACAGCTCTACAAAAGCACTGCAGTCCTGACCTCCAACTCTGCTTAATGTGGTTTTGAATGCTTCTCTAACAGCTACTGCCAGAATTGTCAAAATGAATGAAATTGAGAGAAAATAGATCCACAGTGAAAAACATTTGATTCATTTTTATTTATGACTCAAAATAAGAATATACACCTTCCTACTTTTAAAGTCTGTCAAAGTAATTTTAAAATTATGTAGATGATTCACAATCAGTGATGAATTTTAAAGCCAGCCACCTGTCTCCAGCTTGTGTCAATACGTCTGAAGCAATGCTCTCGATTGCCTTTGGTATTCAAAGAGTTAGAAATAGAAGTTCACAAGTAAGATATTGTTCCTGTCTTTCCCTTCACTACCCAGACTGCTTTCTGATCTTCCTTTTGTCCTCAATCCGTTCCTTATCCCTTTCACCTCTCTTTCTCACTCTCACTCCGTCCTCCCCTTGATCCATCAGACACAGCCAAGCTATCTGACACCAATGCCTTAAAGTAATTTTGGACAGAAGCAAAATGCCCTAGAATCCTTAGTAATCCTCCTCAGATCCATGTACTGAGCCCCGGTTTGGCTCTTTTATAGCCACAAACAGTCTTTCAGCTAGGTAGCCTGGAAACTGAAAGCTGTTTCAGTATCAGAGGAAGGACAACAAGTCCTGAAAGAAAATGAGCCTGCTCAGGGGGAAAAAAAAAGTCTTTTTCAGTGTTAACATTAATATAAGCTAGAATGAACAATCCAATTAATAAATGAAAGTTAAGGAACTCTCTAACTATAAGAAATAAATGAGGAGACGGTGAGTTTATATGGGAAGGATCTGTCCTTTCCTTACAGTTGTATACACTCCACGTCGTGGTATAAGACAACAGTTTATAAACACTGGTGGTTTTGTGAATTATTGAAACAGCTACAGCATTTTGCAAGCCCGTAGAAAAATGTCTTTCACCCCTTATCATTCCCTATTGAGTCAAAGCGTAGTTTTTGACATGCCAAAGTGGGATTTTTCTCTGTCCTTTTCCACTACAACTAAATCGAAAGCCATGTGGAATTCGGAGAGGTAAATAAAAAATAAGACACAAAAATCAATAGACTACTGCCAAAACCCTGTGGATCGTACTAAAGTCAGAGTTAAATTACCTTTCATGACTAAGCAAGAATCTAGAAAAACTGAAAAGATGACTTGTACCACAACAAGTTACAGAGCTGCTCTCCCTCAGGCGTGGGGTGTACCAGCAGTCACACTGCTCCAGTACAAAAGGTAGATTTCAGTGACAAACTGTGGATCCTACAGCTATCTCTGCTTTGAGAGGAAAAAATATTTTACAAACTTATACTTCTCAGTGTGGGAATGTAACAGATCCTTCTCTTTACAGCCTGATACAAGGCCTTGTTGTCTCTCCACTTTCATCTTTCCACAGAATCATTTAGGTTGGAAAAACCCCTTCATGAGCCAAGCCTTCCCAGCAAAACAAAACCGTTTGATACATCCAGGGAACATATGTGATGAAAAGCAATGAAGAATTATCTTTAAATTATGATTTTTTTTGTACTGAAAGAGTGTGGGGATTTTTGGAAGGGGGGACAACAAAGGAAAGAGAAGGAAGAGGTGGAAACCGAGGAGCCGGATGCTGCTTCTTTCTAACCCTATCAGGTTTTGGCAAGCACCAGGACACAGAGCCAGATACCCTGCAGGGACTACCTCAGGGCAAGGGCTTAATTTTTCCTCAGCTCTGCCTTGTTGTTCCCATGGTAAATCCCCAGGGACGATGGATGTCAGAAGACTTGCATCAGACACTCTAGCATAACAAGGAGCAGAACCTGACATTGAGTTGTAGCAAATACAGTCAGATGAACTAATTCCCAACACATCTATCAGCTGATGATGTTAGATTAGATTTTTGCAAGTTAAAAACAGAAGCTCACCCATTCTATGCAATGCAAACGATCAGCCATTTCTAAACCTACTAATTGGTATTTCTCTGCAACAAAACAAAAAAGATACTGTACAAGACTTCTTTTTAAGAAAAAAAATAACAAAATCACCACTGAAGAAAGTGGAACACACCTGCTGCTAACAGCTACGATGCAGACATGGCCAACCCCTCTCGTTCCGCCAAAGCAGCAATTTACAACACTGAGGATGTAAATCAGGGGATCAAACACAAGAGAAGTTTAAAAGCAGGTTTTGGCTGCAGTAGTGATGCAACCTAATGGGGGCCAGAACAACTTAATGCCACACAAATCCATTTTTCTGGTAGGGCCAGAAGGCTCTGAGGCAGCCTGACAGCTGATTCCACCTCTCCAGGATGTCAGTAGGCAATGATCTTTAGAAAAGCACAGCCGAGACTTAAGAAGCTTTACTCACTCTTACCGCCTCATGATGAGTTGCAGTATGTGCCACATCAAGAGGCAAAGACTTTCAGTGTTGCCATGTCCAGTGCTCCTAGCATTAAGCTCTAGAAATGGACTGAGTTGTTGTTTTTTTTTTAAAAAAAATCCTGCCTCTAAACTCCATTTTTGCTTACAAAAAAAGTGAGAAAAAAGACTAAGACTGGGTAATATAAGCTTAGCAAATTAAAGTTAAATAAAACCACACTACCACAAAATTATCGTCACAAGAGTCATGAGATTAGACAAGTTCATGATTTTGAAAATAACTGATGTTTGACTGCTTTAGCAATAACAGATATTTGAAAAATCTAACAGGAGGTAGATAATTTTCTGTTCATATCTGCATATTCCCCCATAATTAATGGAAAGAGTTTAGGAAGAAGAAGGTATATGAGTTTGTTTTGCTTTATTTTGCCAAAACAGTCATTGTTAAGCAGGAACTTGACCATAACTTTTGTGGATGGCTGACTTCAAAACACATTTGCTTAGTTGTCTTCTCAATAGTCATTAGCTTATTTCTCCAGTATAGTAATGAGGTAAAATTTTTTGGTCACAACCACTCTAGACATCTGCCAATAGCACATAGGTACTTTATTTCCAAGGGTCTGTGCTGTGCGATAGGCCAAAAATCAGGAATCCTTAGTTTAGTTCTTGCCTACAATCTGGTCAGTCAATACATGTACAAAGACATTAAAGTATCCATAATCTTTTGCACACACTAATATACTCTATACTCTGTTTTGTTTTTCTTTTAAAAAAGGTATTTGGCCTTTTATGTCCACAACAGCAGCAGATCCACTACAAAGAAACAACAAAATCCATACCTGTAATCTACATTTTCTCTGAATTGTATTGGTACACCAGCTTCCAGCCATTAGCAATAACTGAGCTTACTAGTTTCTTTATCTTCCTCTACCTTAGTTAGAAAAGAAATAAAGGGGGTTTTTTCCCCCTCTAAAATCTAACTATTGATTCTAAAAGCATCTCCTCCTTACCATGTTTGATCCAATAGACTGTTTTTCTCTTTATTCCACTTTTCTCCTATACAATTATACTTTAAAAGGAGTAGTTGCGTTCTCCTGATTTTAATATGGATTTTTGTCTTTTACTTATGGCAGTGCTTTATTCCTAATACAGTTGTAAAATATATCACATTTTGCCCTATTTTCACATTTTCATTTTGTAGCTGCTCTTTTTTTCTGAAAAGTGTCATCCTTCATAGCAATTTTTTAAACAAATGCATGAACTCTAACAAAGTTTTAATCATAGAATACCAAGTTGGAAGGGACATCAAGGATCATCTGGTCCAACCTTTCTCAGAAAAAGCACTATCTAGATAAGATGGCCCAACACCCTGTCCAGTCAAATATTAAGTGTCCAATGTTGGAGAATCCACCCCTTCCCTGGGGAGAGTATTCCAACAGCCGATTATTCTAGTTTTCCTTTTATGTCCAATTGGAATGTCCCCAGGAGTAACTTGCACCCATCACCCCTTGTCTTTTCCATATGACTCCTTGTAAAAAGGGAGTCTCCATCTTCTTTGTAGCCACCCTTTTAGTACTAGAACATGGTGATGAGGTATCCCCTAAGCCTTCTTTTCTCAAGGCTAAACAAACCCAACCCTCTCACAGCCTTTCCTCATATGGCAGTCTTCCCAGTCCTTTGATCATCTTCATGCCCCTCCCTCTGGACACTCTCCAGCCTGTACACATCTTTTTTTATATATAGTGAGGACAAAAGACAGTATTCTAGGTGTGGCTTGACAAGTGCCGAGTAGAGCAAGATGACTTCTGTATCTCTGCTGGTGATGCAACCCAGCATCCTATTGGCTTTCTTTGCCACAGTAGCACATTGTTCACTCCTATTGAGCTTATTGTCCACCAGGACCCACAGGTGCCTTTCCACAGGGCTGCTCTCCAGCCAGGTGGATCCCAGTCTGTGCCACACTCTCTGATTATGTTTTCACAGTGCAAGACCTTACACTTGTCCTTGTTGAACTTCATAACGTTCTTGTTAGCCACTCTTCTAGCCTATCCAAGCCCTTCTACCTTCTATCCAGGTTTTAATTCATTAACAAATGCAATTGACATATATTACATATAATATAGGTACAAGACAACTGTCACTCTGCAAAAAAATCTGTTGCTAATTATGAACCATTATTTAATGCTATTACACAGCAGAAAAATTCTAAACAAACATTTTATTTAAGCATATTCAAGATGACTGAACCTCTTTTACCAAAACAGCCATCTGTCTTCCATTGCACTTGCAGCTATGAAAAACAATTGTTCAGGACTTCAGTGGCCTTGTCCACTGCATGAGTCAAGCTGGTTTTTGCTGAATCAAAGTCTTAGTTCTAAATGATACCAATTTTTCTTTTCACATTTCAGATTTTGTCTCTTAAAAAAAAAAAAAAGGAGGGAAGGAGGTAGTTTGTTTACCTTTTCAGAAACACTAGAATAGTAGAACCTCTGTCAGTGAATTAAAAAAAAAAAGGGGGGGGGGGGGGGGGGAGATCTGCTTTTATCAGAAATTTCCAGAGTTAGAAGTCATTAGTCTTAAAAAAAATAAAATGGAAATGCATAATTTTCATGATGATGAAGAATAAGCCAGTGATTAGGATTAGCAGCATAGTTACTTCCATATGCTAGAAAATATTTACAGCACCATCCTGTACTGTTAGTTTTCACTGCTATAACAGAAAATTATCTGTGAAGACCATGGCACAAATTCATTCATTTTGTTTTTTACATTGGAGAAGAAAAGTACATCAGAATCATCACATCAGACAACTAAGGGTTTCTATAATGACAGATGTATGAAAAAGTGTGGCAATTTTCAACTATCTTTATTTTCTTATTAAATCCTAAAATATTGTTGCTGTTTATTTCCCAATTCCTATAAAAATACCTTTTTATCATGAAAAAAATAATATTTTGCTTAATGAAATGTTTACAACAATAATAGTATTAGTCCATTTTAGAAACTTAACTTTACCCAGTATATTTTATTACTAACACAATCTATTGCCACTGAAGTAAGTCATTATTCTCTCAGATCTTTTTAGTTGACTCAACACTGTCATTAGAAATCTAGCTTCCACATTAACATATCACTAGGGAGACAGGTGTCTCTTCATATAAGTTGTATGTACATTTATATCCATACATTTCATTCAAACTACAACTAAACATAAGTACATGTGTATTCTTGCCTTTTGTCCTTTTCATCCTCATTTTCCTCAGTAGTCCAAACAATCGAGAATTGCACATTTCATCTGTTGCCAGTGCCTCAATAATTATGATGGAGCTATAAAGGAAATGATACACTCCACGGATGATTAAATCAGCCTAAACATTCTACTCTCATGATTCATTGTGGCATGAATGAAGACACCATATTCTTAGCCTTATATCTGTCCTGCTAATTTTCCTTAGCTTCATTATTTTTTTTGCCTGGTATCTTTGACCCTTCTTTTGCTTTCCCCCATCATCTGTCTCTCTCTTTTTTCTTCTAATTAGGCCACTTCTTTTTTTTCTGTCCTTTTTGCTCCAGGTATACTTCTGTCCCTGCTCTCACCTCTTTTCCACATTATCTCTTTCTAAGCACAATACCAATGCCACATTTTTTTCCCTTTCTGATTTGTGAAAGTCTTTCTTTCCTCTGTCCCTGCCCAGGCTTCCTACCCCCTGCCTAAGCTTTTCCTTTCTCCTCTATTATGAGGTATGGTCTCTTATATTTCTAGCTCTAAAGTTCACTGAGCTTTTGGGAAGAGAAAGCTACAGCTGTGGTGAAACAACATAGGTTTGCCCAAAACTACTGCTGGCAATTCAATCCAGTTATCAGCTTTGTTTGTTCTCAAGTAATAGTATAATTGCCTTAATTACTGGAAATTCAGAAATTAAATACAATAAAAACACTAAAAAACCCAAAACCACAACACGATGACAAATCTCTTGGGGAAATTCACTTAAAGAAATCCTTTTGCCAGGATTTTCACAGACTGCCTGCCTATGCTGTGTGGTTGCTTTTTAGAGGATTATAATACAGTAAAGTTCAACAGAAATTGCTAGACTTACATGATGTAGATTGAAACATCTCTTCTAACAACAAAACTGCACTAACATAATCCAGGTGAAGAGCTAGTTCTTAAAGTATGTAGTTGTATGGTTATAACCCTCATGCGTAATACACACTTTCTACATCTATTCAGTTCAGCTTTTTGACACCTAATATTTCAAATCAAAGTGAATTTTATTATATTATTTTGTTTGCAGTACTACATAAAGTGTAAGATGACGGAGGAGAGCGATGATCAATTGGCAGTCATTTGCAAAGACCTTAGATAAAGGCACTCTGTGGAAGAAATGCTGTAATAGTAGATTCACTCTCATACTTAGTCTGTCCTGAAGTACACTGCATTAAGGCTGTTGTAACATTATCACTACTTATATTCTTTTGTAAACCAAAATTACACACCTGCACAATGCTCCTTACAAAACACCCTCTTTTCCAAGACAACTCTTGAAACTAAATGTAGGTACTTTTATAAACCTTTACTGATTTGGGTCATACATTTTAACTTTCTTGCAGCCTTCTCATTTATATTTTATAAAAACACGTTCCTACTTCTACTCCCATATTGAGAACATTATCTTCTCTCTATACATCTTTTCAGCAGGAACACCCATTGCTACAATACCCTCTACTGCCTTATATCTTGCTGCAAAACAAAAGGACGGGGAGATTCTTCTGGAAAATTAAGTAATCATAAATTGCTGTTAGATTAATGGATTCTTTTAAATGTTGCTTTTAGCTTTCTTTTTGTTTTGCCTAAGGGAAGAAGTCAGAAATAGACCTTTGTAGAAATAATCTGTAAAGTCAAATAGAGTTTTGTTGGATTAATAGCTTCACAATTATCTTTTCCTTCTTTTCTTGACTAAAAATATATTACTAGGCAATATTTCCAAAGCTAGGTATTCAAATATCCAAACAAAAGTAGCCAGTTCTCAGAACTACTAAACACCTAAAGAAATCTTAATGATCACATGGAATACATCGAAAAAAGGCTAGCAGTTCCTAAGGCATAAAAGGTTTATTTGGGCATCAAATTGCAGCCATATAATATTAGAAGTTTTGAGGTGTAGAAATCATGGTAAACTTTACAGAGCAAACATACCTCTGCATAAATATATTAATGACTGCACAGAAACCATTACAGTCAATTTATGGTCTGCCACTCTTCACATTCAGTAGAAACATACTTGAAAGTAATTCAAGAGAGCTAAACTGCAAGATATAAGAATGAAGAGTCCAGTCTTTAGTAAATACCGGTATAAACTAGCACAGCCTTAATGAAGCAATAGTATCTTACAAATTCTGCTCAATTGAGAGGCAAATATATAGGGTGTTTGACTGTTTCTGAATGCTATACAGAACTTCATCCAGTGTATTTACCCATAAATTAGAAGCAGAATCCAAAATCTTACATCGCAGTAGTGCAGTTGATGCAATTCTTCATACCACTTTAGGAAAACTGTTAGCACAAGCTCTAAAAAAATTATATTCCATTCACTGCCCCTATATATTTTAGAGTCACTTTAAGATAAATAGTGCTGTGATAAGAGGAAAAAAAAAGCATTAGCACTGGCATTTCAGCAAAACTATTTTATTCTGAAAAGTTCTGCAGAAATTACACTATGCCAGTGATATTTAATTGTAACATAAAAATTAAACACCATTTACTTGATACAAAATTGGGATAGTATGTAAATTAAGTAAGTTTCAATTCATGTCGTCTTACTCACATCTGTTGGCAGTTTAAATAGTTTTAGTGTCATTAATTGTTATAAAAGTGCAAGATTTGCTGTATGCTTGCCACTTAGGACCAAAGGCACAAAAGTCTAATTGAACTAAGTAATTAGTAATTTGTCATTTCCTATTGTCAGCAATTACTTTCCATTAGAATTTTCAGTGAGGATTTCTAATTTGAAGTGAGGTTTGCATTTTATTGCTGTCCATCCAAATTAGTTTTAAATTGACAGCTACATTTTCATTTAAAAATTTAAAGATATTAAATATGCTTCAAGACACTGAAGCATATTCTACCCCATGTGTAATTGTGATAACGTATCTGAACTCAAAAGAATGAGAAGGAAAATCCAAAATGCTTTTCTTCAATTATGAAGTACGTACCATCATTACATAGTAGGCCACATCACACTCTTGCTCATGCGAACAGTCCCCTTAATTGGCAATTTAAATGGGTAACACAAACAGACTATGACACACAAAATTATATAAGGATTCACTGGATTTCTTATACACTTTTACACAGGGAACCAGAAATAGGTATTGAAATTGCAGGTGTAGCAGGAACGGAACCGTGTATTTTCATGCCTCGTCCTAGAGGCTTTTCCTTGTGGTTTTACTGCAAAAGCAATTTTTCTTTTGTTATTTTTCAGACTTGTTAAAGCAATCAGCACTGTCCAGTTGCGAATGCTTGGCGTGCAGCATGAGGCAGCACCTGGGAGGGCAGGAGTGCTGCAGGTTCCTCAGAAACACACAGGGCTGATTAGCCGTGAGGAGGTAGAGATTTATAATTAAGACGTGTCAAACAGATATGTACCATCATTTCAGGGCTCATAATGTGGAACTGCCTGGCAAGCGGCAACTTGGTGCCTGGTAAAATGCTTCTGCTGCCCAGTCCAACCCAGTTCTGAAACTAACGGACAACTGGATGTCCCAAGGGGCAAAGTGGTTCAACTTTACTCTGTTGGCAGAAAGGCAAAATAATAATATGTTTACCACTGTCCCAGAACTCTTTTGCAAGTTACAAATTTGAAAGTAAAGAGCATGGGGGTTTATTGTTTTAATATAAAAAAGCTCAAACCCTGAATAAGATCGTGCTTAGTGCCAGCTGACAAATATTTCAATGGTAAAGCTAACACTTTAGCAGAGGTTCATACTAAATAGGTACAGAAGATACCAGCTGGATCTCTTTTGCTATCCACTTGTAAGCCTCTCAAGAAAAAAAAAAAAAAAAAAAAAAAAACAAAAAACAAAAGCCACCAACACATACAGAAGATAAAAGGTATGCGATAGGTTTTCACAATAAAATTAGTGGGAAGGAATTTGATGTATGAAGAGGTGGTCAAGTGTACTGATATTTTAACGTATTAAGTTACTTAATTAGAGAACTTTTAAGACCAGAAAACAACACAATTGCACAATTGTATGTGTAACAGTGGAATAGTTATTACAGGTAGTATCAAGCACATGTGCACTTCAACTGCAGTTCTATGGTATACTGCCATTTTTCTTAATTTATATGATACAATAATTAACCTTTAAATCTAGCAATGGTGATGAATTTCCCTTAAGTAGTTATTCTACATTCACATTTCCTGAAAGCACACATCTTTCACTGAAATGCTCTCTGATAACTAGTTAATACACATCACAGATCACTAGCACTCTATATTAAGCTCACATTAATTACTGTTAATTTAGAACATAATTCCTATGAAGAAACATATCCACGTGCTTACAAAAAGCTCATCACAATTAATACTACAAAAAAGAAAATGGAAGGATTCTAATGATTCATCACTAAAAAATAACAGGCATTGTCCACAATAGTTTCATAGCTGAAATACACTGTATCGGGGAATCTCTCAGGCAGTATCATAGGCCTCTTTCCTTAAACTGATTTAAGCACTATGTTCACTAGGAATAGAGTTGTTCCCCCTTCAGGGGAAAGAAAAAAAAATAAAAAGAGGGTACAAAAGAAAACAGAAGGGGAAAAGGTCAACTGGACTCTCAACACAAGTCTACTAGACTGCTGGACTGGCAGAAACCTCACTCCAACCACCACCCCCTTCCACTGCAATCAGTTGTACTTCATACTGTATTGGTAGGAGCTGATTATAATTAGATGTTTGATATGTATTAAAGAAAAAACTGATCTCCAAATGCATAGACTGCTTCCTAATTATGTGTTTCTTAATTCCATGGGGTGTTCAAAGCTAGGGTTTGGAGGTATTTTCAGAATGATAAAGATGATAGGTATATTGCAAACCATTATTCTGCCATTTCTGCAGCTGTGTTTAATTGCCAATAAGGCACTGAACAAAACAGAGAATTAAATTAAAAGTTCAATAAACACTGATCAATATTCTTGTAAATACCAAGTCTATAAAATGATCTTCTCTTTAAATGTAGTTATACTACAGGTACCACATAGATCATCCACATTTGAATTTCATGTGTTGCATGAAAGCCTAGTTAAATTTTTTCCAGAAAAAAACCATTTTGAATCTAGTAACACTGTCAAAAGAGATTACAAACCTGCCTTTATTCTTAAACTGTTGCTGTCTTCTGATTTTGCATTAGCTCACGATCAGCTGAATAAAGAAGTCATCTTCTGCCTAACATGTAAATAAATCATCAGCTTCAGTTACTTTACCACTAGCTGTTTGTCATTCAGAAAAATAATGGTTAATCAATGACTAATCAATGAAGATGTGTAACGTATTAGTTTGCAGTCCTTCATCATCCTATTTTCCTCAATTGCCTGGGGGTTTGTGTTCAGTACTTACAGAATCGATTACAATTGTGAGTGATCATTCAGCTCATGTTGAGAGCTGTCAGCTGTGCTTTCTGCTAGTTTTTACCCTCCTGTTTAATACAAGATGCTAATATTTAGCTGCATCTGACAAGCTAGATACTATAGTAGAAAATTTTATAAGAAGTGCTTAAGTAACTAATTGCAACACTACATGTCACTTGATGAAACTAAACTTTTCCTGACTTCACAATAATCATAAGCATTACTGGCTTGCTGTGGAAAATTAAAGGAAAATAGCTGCCTGCTTGAGTCTGATCATGCCTGCAGGGAAGGTCTAAGGCAGGCAACTGACAATGATGCCTTTGTGCATAACTGCAGGGGGAAAACAGATAATTCTTCAATTTTCATATAAACTGACATTCTTCACCATATGACATTCATGTGTACACTCAATTTCCTACCAGAGCCACTAGAAAAGTCGGACCCACAGACTTTTGATACACAACAACACAAATGAGTAACAAAGGTTTCTATAACGAAAGTAACATTTCACTGCTTGACAAGACTGTTTGCTTTGAAGCAGATTTAAGCTTGTCACCAACATAGGGAGAGAGATTGGCTGTTGTTCCCACACACACGACAAATATATTACTACCAATGTATAGGTTTATTCACTTTAATTATTGTTTTCATACTTCCCTTAGAAAATGCATGTCAGTAGTAGTCATAGGGTGTGATGGGGGAAACTAATAATTGTTAATGTATTTCATTAAATATTTAGAACTGAGCAGTATTGATTAAAACGGTAAAACGCTTAAGTGCGCGTTTCTAGCAGTTTTAACTCCAACAGCTCCCTCTTGTGATTGAAATGTCAAAGCTCCCTTGCCTAAACTCAGCTACATTCGGGCGTCATGCTACGATTACTAGCGCTCTTACCATAGCCAATATTAAGAAAAAGAGGGAGAGAAAAGTTACCTTACCAGAAAATCATGCTAATATATCTTTTTAATGTAAAACATCGCAGTGTAATCCAATAATCAAGGTTAATATCCAAACTTAATCTAGAAAAGAAAGAAGTGTCATTTCTCCATTAATTTAAGGAATGCAACTTGCTTAAGAATTATTTAAGTATTGTAGGGTTTTGTTCAGTCACCTTATGTTTAGCTGATATAATAGACAGGGAAGATAGCAATAGATTTCCAGAACCAAGCACTTTCCTACCACAGGGGCTAAAAGCTGCACTGATACCCGTGGTGCTGAAAACAATCAGTGCCTAGTTTTTACCTAGTGCACAGAAACAGTCCAAATACATCCTCTAATTCAAAGCAGTAAGTGACCCATTAAAAATAGCTACAAAGCAATATTATTATCCTGCTATAGAGAAGAGCATTCCTAGCATTAAAATCTTATTTTATTTCTATGTTTTTATCCCTCATCTGTACTGGAAATAAAATTACCTTTTGTAAAAGAATAGATATTCAGAACTTTTTTGATTTATATACAGGCAGATTGATATAAATCACCAATTTCTAAGGTGATCAGATAAAGTGCTAGGGTATTTAGTATTACTGCATACAGCAAAAATAAAACCAATTAGCTATTAGTTACAGAACTAGTACTAGACAAATAAAAATATAAGGCCTACAAATTACATGTAACAATGATCTCCCTACAAGCAAATGTTGTAAAGGAGTAAAACTTCATGTAGCTATGTAATCACATTGTACACAGCAGTTGTAAAAGCATGACAGCAATCATTATATTTAGCCTCCATTTTGGAAGAAGCTGGTGTTTTAGTTTAAGATTGCTTGACTAAGCTGCCCCCAAGGATCTGAATAAAATTCCTACTGGTACCTTGGTTGTTTTCCCCCTAAAGCTTCCTATAGTACAGAGAAATATTTAGACATGGACAATTTGTTTTAACAGCCTCTTGACCACCCACCCCAGCTCCCAGTGCTTCAGAATGACAACACAAATAATTGCTCTAAAAATCTCAAAGTAAAGGAAACACCTTAAATCATGGATAGCATTTTTAGTGCAAACTCCTATTGTTCCTCATTTCTTAAGTTCCTGCCGAAGACTCAAAGAACTCAAAAAGGCAAAACAGATCCATTCCCTCTTAGTTATTAGGTGTCTACAGAATAGCTGTATTTTGTTGGACCAGTTAAAACAAGAACAAAAATACTTGTCTGCTTGTATCAAGTTCATATTCTGAATCACCTTGCTTTGTCAGCTGACACTTTTCCTTTTGGTCTGGAAGTTCCCAGCTCATGGTAGTACTATTATCAATGACAGCCAGAGCATGGTAACTGTGTGTGACTAAAATCTTCTCATTTATGACTTTACAAGCAAAACTACATTCTGACATTTCATGAAAACGCATTTCTAACATACTTTTCTTGAAAGAAATTGCTAACCTTTGTGTTTAAAATGAAACATTTACACCAAGGCATCTAAGCAATCATGTTACATAAGAATGACAAAAGCACTAATTTTATCCAAAAAATTGATAAGAAAAGTCTTATAACTCTGATATGATTCCTGATGCACAGAACATTCCCCCCCTCCTTTTTTTTTTAAATATATAATAATCAAAACAATGACAAATGAAAGACTCAGAAAAGGTTATGACTTGACAAAGTAACATTTTTAAAACTTGGACACCAATCAAATTGATATAAGCATCAGTGATGCAACACTTTCTGACACTAAAGTCTTTACCACTGTCTAAAATATATAGAATAGCCCATTGTGATTGCTTAACGTCAACTTTTGTTCATAAGCTCTTTCATAAAAGTGAAACAGGGAAAAATGATTTAAAGCAGTTCAATTTGTCTATTTACCTTAATCTTTAACTATTCCCATATGTCTTAGCTACATGATGTATGACTTGCCATAAACCAATTTTTCAAAGATATACAAGACAGAAAAAAGTCAGGCTCCTAACCTTTTATGCACTGAACTTTCATAGACAGCTGGCAAAACAAAACACTTCTAGGCTTCAGAAAAAGCTGAAAGGTTATTTTGCTCTCTTGCTTTTATGAAACATTTGCATTTGTTAAATAAGATACAGTTGAAATATTTCATCATGGCAAACAATCTCAAGGGAGAAAGGTCTTTTTTAAAATTTGAATTAAACAAAAAAGTTGATGGCTGCTGTTTTAATAGAACAATTAGACTTCTATTTGGGAAGCAAACACTAGAGTTGTGCATTCTTTTCTGAAAAAGAGCCTGTGACACTGTATGAATCCCGACATTTAAAATTGCAAGTGGTGTAATCTCACTTTATTGTCATATGCATAACTCAAGGCACTTAGTCTAATGACTGTTTTTCTAAGTATTTAGTAGCAACGCTCATTTTAATATGCATCAGTCTGAAGCACAGGGCAATGCAGCACACACTTTTGCTTTAGTTAGCAAGACCTTCACTGGCAATTTAGAAAATAAGAAAGACACTGCAGAATAAAAGTGTCTGACTTACCTAGAACGGTCGATAGACTAGAGCAAGGCGGAGCTGCATCAATTAGCAGGAAGTTTTTATTCCATCCAAGAAGTCACAACATAGGATCCATTTGGGCGATGGGAGTAAGCAGGGTACCAGGTAGGATTACTCAGAAACTTATTATTCCCACTCTGAAAAAAAAAAAAAAAAAAATTAAAAGCAAACACAGAGAATAAAAATATGCACAGATAGAAATGGGTTTAGTTTTCTTTTATACAATAAAAAACATTTATAATTCTGTGTGCTGTGGTAAACCAATTAAGAAATATAATCTTCAATTTATAATAAAAGTATCATTCATTATTTTTTTTCAATCTGAAATATTTCAACAAACTTCTACATTAACAGACAGAATTGTGAATTTCATAACTCAAGACAGCTTCTCATATCAACAAGAGTGAAAGCTTTTCAGTGAGTCTGGCAACATACATATTTGTAATTTGGTATCACTATGAATTTCAAAAACATTTGGTGTCAGAGACCAGGTAGAGATATCTGACAAGGGGAAGGGAGGGGGAAGCTGTGTATAAATTTTCTAAGACTGTATTTTCAGAAACCTCACTGTCATAAAGTCTGTTTATGCTAAAACAAAACAAGGCAGCACCTATATAGAACAAGGGAAAAAAAAAAAAAACAAACCTAAAACCCACCTCAAACTTACAACTTTAGAGAAAGAAATAGTTTTTTAATCCAGAATATATATTTTATTATTTTTTTTGAATCCTAGAATTAAAATGACTGGGTTTTAAACTTCAAGTAAGCTTGAGAAACTGACTGCAGATCATGTATACGATGTAGGGTCAATCCTGTATTGAATTTCTAGACCATTTTCAAACTACCTTCTGGCAATGGAAGCATTTTGACCACTGACACTCCCTATGGGTATATCTGACTATCCTGGTACAATGCACCATTCCCCATTATTGAATCTACAACAAACTGCTGTAGGTTATTCATTGATTGAGTGTTTAAGTGTATTCTTTGGGAGCAAATGGAGAATGAAATCTGTAAACAATCACACACACAAAAATCAGCAGAATTCTTCACTCTGAGATGGTTTTTGGTTTCAGCACTTAATTATCTGTATTTTTTGATAAAAACTCTGTCACCTTAAATAATGATGCACAGGAATTTTACTTTTAAAAGCACCACCAAGCTACAACATGGAGCTGCACATTTTATCTCAAAGAAAAATTAAGCCATCATTGGCCAATATGACTACATAGGGACATAAGGTTTAAGCACATCTGCCATACTTTATGCTAACATCTTTATCTAGATCAATTACAATATGCACTATCACTGTTAAATAACCAATATAGATGCAGACTGCAGCTCTTATAATATTCCTAATGGAGGTTAGAACAGATATTAAGAGCTACATTTTCATAAGCTCAAGCAGTAATTGTGTGTGGTTGTACGCCTGTGCATATCTTCAATCAAGCTGTGTTTTGATATCGCAGGAAAATGTTCCTTTTTCCACTTTAACTAGTGCAAAAAAACCTCTTTCTTTCTCATATATATATATATAGCTCTGAGTTCATTTGTACAGTTTGTCTGCCACTATGTATTTATAGCTATTGCCTGAATGAGTGGTTCATACAGCAACAGGGAGCCAAAAAACCAAATAAGACATTTGAAGCTTACTTCTTCATAATTTCCTCCTTTGATTTAACAAAGAATAAGAAAAGGGGTCAACCTGAGAATATATACAAATGATATGATTTCAGCTTCAGAAAACTGTATTTGTACATGTCACTGCAGTACAAAAGCATAATACAAAGTTTTCATTTCTTAAATCTGTATGGTTAATTTTACCATAAATCTACAATGCAGCTTTATTATTCCCTCCCATTCTTGCTGGAAAACTGTAACTACAGTATTGTCACTTCCTATTTCAAAATAGGACCCAAATGCCAGGGATACAGGAGTCTTCGTCCAGTCCTTTCCGTACACGTAAAGATTTGACTGTGCTCTAAAGAGCTGAGTAGTTTAGAACAAAACACACAACATCATCACATTGAAAATAACTTTTTTTGCTCTATGAACTGAACTTCAAACTATATTATGATTCTGTTATGCTAAAGTATTGAAGGAGGAGGATCTGCATGCTCTGTTCACAAAGAAATTGCAATATAAATTGAGCACAGACTGCCTATAAACCACCCAGGTGTACACATTGACAGACAAGCAAATATCAGGATACAGCACAGCAGGACTCCACAGGTGTCAAAATTGAAGCATTTTAGCTGCACATACACTGCAAGACAACACTCCCCTGGCACCCAGACACATCCATGGCTGCATTCAGACTGTAGGTTGGAGTGAGGCTTTTAGCAGGGTCCCCTTGGAGAGATCCCCTCAGAGAGAACCTTAAGTTCACAGTCAGTCCAGAAGATTCAGTTTAGACAATCAGGGAGTAAGACTGCAAGTTGCACCATGGAGAGCATCTGTTCTGCAACACAGACATTCCCAATAGGCACTTTTGAGCAGACGCTCAAGTGTGTTATTAAAGTGTGGTAAGGTATCAACTTCCTCTGGTGTCTGACAACGTTCAAATCCATACCTTCTACCTCCCCAGGAGGCAGCTCAGCCATCTGCCAGTAACCCCAGCCTATGCTTTCCCTTCTACTTTAGTGGAATCATGCACACATACTTCATGGCCTAGTGTGGGGCTGGGCAGATTCATATTCAGAAAGCCAACAGTACCAGGCTCTAGATGCTTGCCTAATTCCATAGATGTCCAAAGCTGCGCCCAAGAATGGGATTCAGTTGCATTCCATTACAAGTACTTTTGTAAGAATCTTAGAATTTTTTGTCTGGTCTCCAGCTGCCACACAAGAAACATGCAGATTTCCCATAATACATCTTCTGGCCATGGGCAGATAATATTGAATGCTCCAAAACTGTCTGAAACAGCACAAAGTAACTACATTTTGACACAGCCTACATTTAAGCTGGCAATAGCCCATAAGGTTCCCAGGGCATCTCGGATACCAGAAGCAGTTTAACCATATTAGCTTTCTTGAGATGTGATGATTAGCACAGCCAGGGTAGCCATGGCTAATAGAATCTCATTTTTCTAGCCTGTGGTTTGGGTATCTCTTCACAACATGCATTGGACTATGGAGACTTACTCTCTTGTTCTGCCTCTAAATACGCCCAGAAGCATCTTATTCTTGAGCACTGAACAACCATGTATTCATATAGACCACTGGGAAGTTGCTTTTATGAACAAGATTTCATGCACTTTGTATGAAACTGTTAATGGGTAAAACACAAATAGTCACTGGAACAAGAAGCAGAGCACAGATTTCCCATTCCTAGCAGAGTGCCCCAGCCAGGAGTCCTGCTTTTTCCCTTCAGGCCAACACATCTTTTCTGCAAAGGAGGAGAGGAAGAGCAACCTAGATATAGTATAAGACAGCGAGGCCTCTCACTGGGGGGAAAAAAAAAAAAAAAAAAAAAAAAGAGATACAGGTTTGAACCTCATATAGGTTCAAGTCTCCACCAATCTGACCAATGCTCCTTCTGCTGAACACCTCATACCAGTGCATAGAAATTCCTTTCAGAAAAGGAATATCCTGTTTTGCTTTTTGTAAAGAAACAGCTCCAAGGATCAAACACCAAGAGATAACTTAAGGTTATAAATATCACATAGAGATAGATGTTCAAGCTCTGAAAAATTAATGCAGTGCTTCAATACTGCTTGTAATCATGATTTCTTATTGACTAATTTAGATGGTCACCTTATAAGTGTCTTTGCATAAAAGACATCAGTAAATCTGATCGTTTATGCTATCAGTAAATTTCTATCCATCAGAGAAGCCAAAGTAGAGGTTTCATATCACAAATGAGGCCCCTAAATGCCAGGTATTGCTACATCCAGTGTCATAACAGCTGTACTGTGACCCTTTAAGGGCATGTCCGAACACACAACTAACTGTGTAGACTATACAGAGAACTTTGAAGCACTTTAAACTCTCACCTTGAATCTCTTGCGGCTGACTAACTTCATGTTAATTCTGTTCTGTCACAGGGCTTCCTTTGGAAACCTTTGGAAATGAGGGCTTATGTCATCATGGGAATTTCTGTAACACTTCAAAGCAAGGCAATCCCAAAACCAGATACAGCAACAAGTAAAAGTTCAGGGGGTTTGTTTGGTTGGTGGTTTGGTTGGGTTTTTTTTTTTATATATAATCAATAAAGTTCTTTGGAACTGGTAACTATGCTTTCTTTGTAAGCTCATCTTGTAAGGTTGGGTAAATCTAATAACAGCAGTATTTTAAAAAAGTCACTCAAGTTTTGTATTGTTGTATTTTAGCTGGTAGGTGAAGAAGAGAGGAAAGGGAATTTTTTCCTCTGCGTACTAAACACATACAACAAAGCAAACTATCTTCATAAAGAATTCTTCCTTTGGGACAGTTCTCTGCACATACCTAGTTTTAAATTATATTAACATGGAAAAACTAGGACATTCAGCACATTTCTGCACAAAAATCCATTATGTTCTATTTCCCATCCTGAGAAAGACATCAAGACTGCATGTAATCACCTTGTCATTGTTCCAATTTAAGTGTGGTCACAACTTGTGTTGTAAACTACCAAAAGTGTGACTTAATCATTTGACAGCAGACATTTCACTCCTCAAGTCACGTTTGTTGATTTGTTGAAAGAAATTGGCTCTGTCGTAATATTTATTTCAAAGTTGTTTTATTTCAAACATAGGGATCACGTTATGCATGATTACATCAAGAGGGCCACAAGAAAGAAGTCTGAGCCCATTTGGGTGAGCAAGTTGAAATCTGGCAGGGATGCAGAACTTCCCATTAAGGCTGCACTGGGAAGAATTCGCAATCAGGGAGCGACAAGGCTTCGAGATTGCACACACTACATTAACTCTGCTCCCTGATGCTTATGTATTACAACACAGTCTTGAAATATACGGTCACTTCCTTTTTCAGTCACAATACTTTCTATAGGCAAACACATGTAGCATCCTACGTTACATATTCCAGGCAGAGAAGGTCTTATAGAACATCCACAAGGTACACATACAACAAGGAATATCATTCTAGAATATAGCAAACCAAGTGCAAACAACTGTTTTATGCCTTCATTCTACCAAATGCCTAGTTACCTGCTCCCACCTTTTTTGTTGCACTTAAGGGAGTCCTCACTGACAGCTGAAAAGAAATTTGTATGCCATGGTTGTTACTTAAGTCCATAAGCTTGCCCCAGGGGAGAAAGACTTATATCTCTAGGGCGTACCACTGCTGAAAATATGTTGCTAGGATCATCCCAGGTTTTAGCAAGCATGTGTTAGTAGACACTATTTTAGGAACTTTGGGGCAAAGGAAAAACAGATTAAGTTTGCTTTTCACAAATAGTCATAGTTAACAGTGAGAACTATTATTATTTTTCTTTCCTTTCTTGGGATGAGAAGAATGCACACTACACAGAAAACTCTGAAGATTATTTAGGCAGGGATCCAGCTTGACTCCCTAGTACCTGGAAGTTACTCCCCACCTTCTCTTTCTCATCAAGGAAGGCTTCTTCAGTTCTGATTATGGTGACTTTTTTTAATCTATTCCATAAAATTCTGTAGTAAGAAAGACTGAAGGAACATATTTTTTAATAATGTTGCATTACTGCTTCTACTATGCAACTTAAGGGCGAGTTACAGAAGCAGGCAGGGCAACTTGCAAGAAGTCTGGTAAATCATAGAATCATTTAGGTTGAGATTGTTGAGTCCAACTGTTAACCTAACACCACCCAAGTCCACCACTACAAATGGTGATATATGAATAGTCTAACAGTTGTCCAGGCAGAGAACCAGAGTATCACATTTGGGAGATAAGACCTGAGAATTAAGTAAGAAAAACCTCAGAGTCCTGTACCAGGAAATCTAAAGAGCAAAACACCTTAGAAACAGCCTTTTGAAAGGATTGAGCTCTGATCCACCCCAACCCCAATAAGAACAATTTCCTTCTTAGGAAACCATTTGAAGAGAAAGAAAAGAAGTGACAGTTAAAAGGGAAGATTTCTATATTTTTGAAACTTTATTACTTGCAATTAGTAGTTTTTCTGGGTACAAGATAGTCTCTTAACAATCTAAGACTCTTTTCTATGTTAAAGGTTTGGTGGTCTTGCACCTTGACAGATTCAAAAAGCCCAAAATAGACACAATACAAGCATGTATCTTATAACTCTAAGTGTTATATGGTACTAAAGGAGAAAAGTAATTTTAGAAGCTAGACTATGACACCTGAATACAATAAAGCAACTTCTGAAGGTGCTACGTTTCATTTGTATGGAGTATGAGGTGAGTGCATTATTTTTTTTTTTTTTTTTACATCACAGCGCAGAAAATAACTGTTGATCTAGAACAGCTGGAAAAAATTAGTTATTGACACGTGAGTTTAGAAAAGGCTTAATACAGAAGGACAAGGAAATGGTTGCATGTTTAACACTAGCATAACAGAGTGACACTTATTGCAAATTTAAATACCTAATATGCATATTTGAAAGTTGTCTGAAAATAATCACTGATGACTTATTGTAGTTATTGAAAAATTAGGAGCTCCAGCTGCTAAGGACACTAGAGGCTGTCAGAGGCAATGCTTGCTTGCTGGCAGATCAAAAGGAGAAGCTGGTGGGAACGTAGCCACATTTGAGTTAACTAAGGTAGGATTATTGTTAAGGTATCTGGTGCAGATAGTGGGTGAATAGTTCTAATGCTAGGAATAGTATCTGGTAGACCCTGGAGAACTTTTCTCCTCTTTTTTATTCTAATAATTCTGCTACATCCAAGGTAGAAAGAAAAAAAACCCAAGTATGTCTAACAGTGGGGAATCCAGAAGAGAAATAAGGCCATCTGATTGTTGCTCACAAAATTGACCCTTTACTAACCTACAAGAAACTAGTCAAAATAAATGAACTTTGCCCATAGCCAGCTGAGCACCAGGTGAGCAAGAATGCCTGTGATTGACAAAACATACAGCACTTGGAAGCCCTGGAGCAGAGACTAATCCAAGAACTACAAGCCTAAAGAAGGAAAGAAAAGAAAAAAAAGAAAAATAGCCTCCCATACCAGACTGCAAGCTCCTCCCAAAGATGAGAGCTATATAAATTTTATCTTATGCCTGTTGATAGGAAACAGCCCTGATGATGGCATATCTACATCATTGTCAGAGGTATCTGCCACATAAGCACCACCAGTCACCAAATTAGCTTGGTCAAGGACAAAAGGTAACATAAAACTCAACAAGAGCTATTTTAGTCTCCTCCAAAAATACTTCAGTACTTATGCATTGATGTCAGCTAAAAATCACTGAAAACTAAACATAAGTGTGAAATTATATACATGCTACTAAGGAACAAAAGTCAGGTTTAACTATGTTTGGCTGCTTGGTTCAAATATTGCTTCCAGATATTAGATAACACAATTTAGAAACCAGGAAGTTTAGATTGTGATTACATTTACCCCATATAAATAGTTGCAAATATTTCACTAGGACTATTTAAATGGAAAAGTGATTGCCATTATAATAATTTATTGTTACCTGTTGCTTTCACTACCCAAATCTTAAAACGCCAAAGCATAAGATGATGCCCACAGTCATACAACAGGGTTGTCTTGTCCTCCATTCCCTTGACCAGGATACATGTTTATCTGTATTAGGATTACAGAAATGAACAACGATTGCATGACACGATCTTACCTTTATTTATTTTTAACAACTGTAGCATAAATGAGATCATCTCCTCTGTAACACAGAGACTAGGCATGGACAAGAGCCCAGTTAAGAGTTTTCCTTAATTCAGGAAATTAAATTGCTGGAGAATGGTGGAATAGAAAGGGCCTCAAAAAGGGAGCCCAGAAGGGAAGAATGATAAATTTGCAAACCAGATTAAAAGTGTGTTTGATTTCTTAGGGATCTGAGCTAGACACTGTCACTTAGAAGAAAAAAAATTGTTTATGAGTGATCTACTGCACAGCAGGACTTTGGTTGTGGTTACTTGCAACCTGCTCCCTGACAGCTACTCATCCATTCTGTGCTCAGTGAGTCTCAGAGCAGAAGGAAACACTGTTCTGAATGCTTGCTGTTAAAATTAAACTGTTCTTAACAAAATGAGCAGACATCAAGCATCCAGCCCTATTAAAACATACACAAGAGTGACTTGGCTCCTTCAAATACCATTTAAATACACTGAATTTCTCATCAAAAGAAGATTGGTTTTCTTCATACAGGCACAACTGCAAAGGGAGCATTTGTTTGAAACTGATCTCCCTAGTGCAAGTTTTAATGTGTTGTTAAACTTGGTCATTTAAACCGGAACCAGTGAAATAAAACTCTGATGACTCTTGAAGAATTTAAGATTAATGCAGGAGGAAATTACCTTGCCTAGCCATGCCTACTTTTATTAGTACCCTGCAGTTGTGTTTCATTTTGAATGTGGCAAAAGTTTATCTGAAAGTCAAGAAGGCAACTTCTTGCATTTTGTATTTAATTATTGAACACAGAACAATGCTAAAACTGCATTTTTAAAGTTTGTGGTGTTGTGTTTTGCAAGTTTTATTTCACAAAACTGCAGTCATGGCAGTAGGAAATTACGTCTTCGTGCAGAGAAATGGCATGTGTATTTTTGCATTCATATTTCCAGTAATCATTATACCAGCACTGCAGAATTTGATTATTTGCTTTTTCTTATTTTTAGATTGATTTTTTTTTTAATACAGTGAAACAAATGCAATCTTCAAACATTTCAGTAGGTTCCACTGATTACACACATGAAGTACAAACTTTGAGATTATTCCTGGTATGTTACTTTCAATTTTTATTGTACTATGTGGTTTTAAGGCAAGAGCTAGTTTCAGCTCATGGTGAAGTTGGTTTTATTTATAAGGCTACAGTGTACAGGGAATTCATTAGCAAAACGGCAAAACAAACTAGACCAACTGGGTTAGAGAAGTTCTAAAACATTTATCAAGTTCTTCAGATGAACTGTACTCCCTTTGGCACATCGCAGCACACCATGTGGACTTCTCCCCAACTCTGCTCTTGGAGAGCAACAGAGCTATACTCTTGTGCAAGTGTTTCAGTGCCTAATCATTAGCTACATAGTGCAAGAGATATTCAATATATGAATTAATTTAAATTAAGATACCTTTCTGCTCTTTAACTTAGGCCTGCCTTTAAATACAAAGCTGAAATGAATGAAGCAATTTTGTCACCTCCATTCCACTCTTATTCTTTCCCTACCTACAAAAATAAGCCTCATCAAAACGCATGTACACCAAATAGCAACAGGCTGGTGGAAGGCAGTACACTGGTGAGAAACATTGAAGAACAACAATTTTTACGTTAGCATTGGTGAATACAAGGACCATATAAGAATAGCATTTGGTGCTTCATGATTATATTTTGGTGGTTGTTTACATGACCAAGAACTGGAGGAAACAGACCAAGTAGCAGTATTAATTTCCTAGATATTCTTTTCTTCCTTTTCTGGCCATTAGAGGAAGAAAAAAAAACCTAAAAAACCCTAAAAACCCCTAAACTTTTAGGAATGTTTGCTACTCTTCTCTGTAAAGTACTTTGAACTCTTCATAAAGAAACATGAGACAAATAGTAAAAATCCTCTGAGGTATGAAATGCTTTCATCATGAAAGAGGCTATTACATGCTAAGATTCAAACTTCAACTATGAATTACACAGAACTCCTTTTAGCTATTTGTGTGCATGCAAGTGTTTAGCACAAGGTTCACAGCTCTATAGAGAGCTAAGCAAATGGTGACTGCACAAGTCTATGCTTAAACTTGTCTGGTCCACACTGAAGGTCTTTATAGCATTCAGTATCACTAGGCAGCATTTTTGGGAAGAAAACGAAGAGTAGATTTTCCATTTGAAAACAGCAAAGATATTTTTAGCAAGACAGAATGTAATTACTGAAGCTGGAATTTGGCCAGGTCATTGGCATTAACTTTCCTCCTCTTGTGAAAAGGAGTGCCATGAAGTCTTTAATGACCACAGGTGGTCAGGACCTTGAATTTGCATCTTGTCTGAAATATCTGAAGCATGTTATGCAAGTATGCATGGAAAAAAAGTCTTGAGCTGTCAGAAGGGTAACTCTTCTAGTTAAATTTAAGTGTCAAGAAAGACTTGAAATCTAACACAATCTGATCCCTGAACCTCTAAACTCAGTGAGTACTTTTCATCAAGTCACTAAAAGGAATAAACAAAAACAAGTTTTAGGTGTTTTAATTTTCTGTCCCAGAAATTTTACATTCCTTCACTGCAGATTGGACCTTCATTTGAATGAAGCAAGAGCACCAGCAATTTATTAAATCCAGAAAACACGGAGCTAGATAGAAAACACCGCAACACTTGAGCATATACTATGAGGGCCAAAGATGAAGGCAGTTGATCTTACTGGTAATTTATTTGTATATTCAGAGCCATTCACCTGGAGGCAGGGGGAGGGAGAAGCTGCAGGATTTTTCAGTTGCTTTATTCAACAAATCACAAGGTGTAACTGAGCATGACTCATCATTGCAATGCCCAGTCAACCTCTAAATGATAAACCAATCCAGCCTGCTGACCAATGGGCACTTGCCTCAGGGTTAGAAGGGACTCAAACTCTTGAAAACATATTTTGAAACAAGAGCAAGACTGATCCTTGGCCTTTTTTTTCCTGCCTCACCTGGAAGATGTATTTACTGAAATTCATGATTTTCTGGTACACTAGAGTCCTGAGCCCAAAACAGTCATTAAATCAGTAACTAGCATTCAGACTTTAGCAAGGTATCTGTCACACCTGAAGTCCCTGAAAGCATTAGAGCTATAAGTAGTTTGTCACCATGAGCCATTCTCATCTTATTTATGCTGAAGATGACAACAGTCAGCAGTTCCAGGTCACTATGACAGTCATCGCCTCTCGTTCTTACCAAGAGAGAGGGGACTGAACATATCTGGAGTCTTCACCTCAAAAGGCAGCTGTCACACACCAAAGCAATTCCTGCCTCTGGCAGCAGTAGGGACAAGAAAGTTTTCTGCCTCACAGCTCTGTTGGGGATCAGCCCTTCCTCTCCCTGTAATAAGAGACAGCACTGTCCACTTCTCAGCAGCGCAGGAAGATGCCAGAGCTTATGCTTACAAAGAGAATGTAGGAGTGGAGGTAAACAGGTGCCCTGTGGAAAAATCATTAATACACATTCTGAGGAAGTGGATTCAGATATCCTGGGAGGATGGAAGAAACCACCTGTTCGCCCAACAACTGTATCCATCTCAGGACCTCAAAGCCAGCCCTTCTCCTCCACTCTTCCTCAAAACCTATCCCCTACTATCACCAGAGTTATTTAAATTGTTTATACCAAAAACTTATGTCAGATGAACATCTAGTAGCAGCAGTCTTCAGCAGAACTTAAAAATTGTGTACAATTAAATATACATACCTCTTCAGCTTTATTGTGGAATGCTTTCAGAAACACTTGCTACAATCCTCCATTTGCCTAATTTCAGCCTTTTGCTAATAGTGAAGACTTCCTTTCCCTCTTGCTCTTAAGCCCTTGCCACATCTAATATTTCATTTGCATAGCCAAACTATATGTGACTACAATAGATTTGTTTTTAAACTCATCTTCAAAAGTCAGTTCCTCCCACACACATATGCGCAACAAGACTTTTTTTTCTTTATCCAAACTTCTCTTTGTTTGTTACTGTAAGTGACTAGGAGTAATTAGATAGTTCCTAGGTTCTTGAAGATAACTTTACTTCTCTGAGGACTTCTGGTCATGTTTTTTTTCTTAGCAGCTGTCAGGCTTATTACATAGAACGTAATCCCATCTCTCTGAACACAGTAGAAAGAAATCAGACAAAGAACATTTATTTCTTCATAATGGGATACTTTCCAGTCACACACAAACAAAAAAATAATTGTTGCTGTTTAACCAATACAAACAGGCTATGCTGTTGCATCTGTAGATTTGGGGGGTTTTCCTCCTATATTTACACACTACTGCATATAGCTGCAATTAAATTGAATTTGCACTGCTTACCTATGGCACGAGACAACCTCTCAACACCACAGTTCATGTGCAGTGCTAGACAGTAGCTGATTTGCTTGGCCAATAGTTACATCTCCATTCAGACATCATTAAACAAACATTTAATCGTTCCCTCCCGCAGCCTTTCAGAAGGCAGCTTGCACAACCAATAACTCTGGGGAGATGTGATCCTACTGCCAAGGGTTGAACAACACTTATTGATGTTAAACTGTGCTAAACTTTGTGGTGTTTCTGCTTATCTGTGTGATATCTAAGCATTTCTAGGGTTCCTGCCATTGCAACATGTACGCCTACACTTAAAAGCTTCTCCCTGTACTCTGAAAAATTATGTTCACTCTACAATGAGCAGGAAACAGCTGAAAGCACTGAAAGCACAGCAGGACAGGGTTGGGGACATCAAAGGAGCAACAGTTGTGTCACCAGGCCAGGTTAGCAGAGCCAGCAGGGAAGCTGCACAGAGTATAGAGGACATTAGATGTAATGAATTTCAAATTTTGAAGAGAGCTATAAAAATTCAAATTCAGACAGAAATAGTACAGTTTGAGCGAAACTAAAAAACCCAAATATACCAGAGAGGAGGGACAAGTACTTTAGAAGAAAATAGGAAGAATTAAACAATGAAGGTTGCAATGAACAAAGAAACAAAGAACAGCACGCAGCATTTCTCCAGGCACACTGACGGTATCACAGTATTACTGGTTACAGTCAGGAAGTCCAGAAGCAAAATTTCCCTGAGCTCATGCACAAGACTAAACGCTCGGGAGAAGATCTGAGTCTCCAAATATACTTATGCACCTCTGTTCACTTACAAAGGTGCTGTTATAGTCATGATGTTCTACAGTTAGAAGTAGAAGAGATGATCCTTCCTTGGAAAGTTACCTTTAATCAGACTACATAAAATAGGATTTTTAAACAATGGTGAGACGACAGGCAAGTTTCCAAGCACAGAAGGCCTTCTTTAGGTGTTTTTACTTGTTTCTAAGTTGAGAGCTATCACTAAGTTTCATTTGATTAATTTGGAAAAGGAGATCCAATTCCTTTAACAGTTTCTCTTTAATAACAGTTTCTGAAACAGCAGCATTAAAAGCATAGTCTACCCAAGCTGCAAAAATGTAAAAACTTGCAGACCTACTTCACAAAAGCCCCAGGCTTCTAAACACATCAAAAATTGCCAGAGGACAGCAACAGGCTCTCAAACACTACCTCACTTGCTCTCAGAAAACCTTGAGCAACCCAAGGACACCTTGCAGGCACCCCTTTATTCAAGACTCTTCGGACTTTCTTAACTCCTCTAGGAGACACGTGGCTCCTTCAAAGATGTACTATGTCCATACTCAATATAAAGGTGTGCCCAATACATCTATACCCTTGATTGTCATCCACCAGCCTTCCTTGAAACCTCATTAAGCCATTACAACTTATACTAGGAGATGACAACACCTCAGAAGAAATTCACTCACAGTGAAAGATTCTGCTTTTGGTCTTCAAACCCATATGTCTACAGGAAGCCCATCACTAGAATCAGATATCCCACAATCACTGAGCAGTCAAGACAGAAGATGCCCATTAATTGCCATAACTTCACCATACTAAAATTGTTTATGCCTCTTACAAAGCTAACAATGGTTTCAGCTAACTAATTCCTAACAACCACTGTGAACCTGAATGTGACTAGAGAACTGATAAAAGGGACAGAAATACCAATAATTACTGCAGAATATTTTTCATAAAAGAACCATTCCATATCTAACTTCTCAGCCCTGAATTGAGGAAGAGTGAAGAAATAAGTCTGATACAAGACCAGAACTAACATTCATAGCTCTACAGTGACAACTGTAGTGACAAAACAAAGTGACAATGGTTTTTTTTGGCATATTGCAGTTTATTCACCTACCTTTTACCCCAAATATTGCCTTAATGTTTCATAAATGATAATTATCTGTCTCTTTCTCTGTGCCACAGAGGTTAGTGACCTCGTCACCTCTCTCCTTGTTAATACTTCCCCTCTGCTCTGCAGATCCAATCACCTTTTCTTTCAAATTGCCTAATTGATGAACATAATCAAGTTAAGCTCAGAGCAATTGTTCTCAACCTATATTTAATTTTGAGGCTTTTTTGCTTTTATTTCAGACATTAAGAATGGCTTTGTCTTCAAAAGCTTATTTGACCCTCCCCCTCCAACCCTGCAGTTATATCAGTTGTTTTCTTATCAGAGAGCTTGAGATAGGGAATAAAATTAGTTCAAACTAACCAAAAAGCTGAAAAACATACCATTATTACCTTACTTAAGCCTTCAGATACATGGAAACTTTTCCTAAAGAGTCAATTTACATCTGTAACTTAGCACCACATGGTTTTCTTTAGTTATTTTTTCTAGATCAACAAAAACACAAGCTAAGAACAAGATGTATCTAATGCAATGATAATAGCCCTAAGTCTGATGCAGAGTCCCATGTTAAGACAATTCTCTTCCTCTCAGTCTCTAAACCAAGCTTATGATGGCTGCAGCAGCAGGCTTTATGCCAAGCAAAACACAGAATTTTCCAAGTGTCAGTGGTACACAGCTATGGCTTTTAAAAAAGAGAGTCTTAAACCTTCTTCCACCTTATTTCCAACAAAACTTGGGCTCTTAAGATATCTCAGCTCCTTTGAAAAGATTGATAAAATTTCTGTTGATGTCATCACACAATGCTTTAAGCCATCAGAGGCACAGACCTTCCCTTCAGAGTATAGGAAACTGATGCCAACTAATGTTGAGTAGGGACTCAACTACATATTGTTCCAATGGTGGGCCATCAGGCACACCGGGACAGGACAATTCAGTGGTGGGGTCCAAAGAATCAAGCTGATCTTCGCAAGTACTAATGCATTACTATCTGCTGGAAAGATACACGTGCTTTGTATTATCAGTGACTCCTTGGTAATCAAAATGATACTTAGTCTTCAATGTTTTTTAAGTTAATCATTGTAACAGCTTTTCATTTTGAAGCTTTATTTTCTTTTCTTTCAAACTGAGGCAAGACTAATTATTGCTTCCCTCCCTCCTCAATACCTTGGGGTTATTTTATTTCTGCTGAAAGCAGCTATCAATCTATGTTTGCCAACTTACTTGTCACTGAATAGGCACCCTCACATAAGCACACCAAGCTGTCCAAAAGCTGTAGTATCCCTTGCTTTCCAGCACTCAACATGTTTGTAATTGAAGCTGCCAATAGTACTGAATTTTATGGGTTTTGATGGCAGCTATACCAGCAGCAAGAAAGAAACCACCAAACTCTGTTCAGCACCTGCAATATCAATAATATCTGAACTCAGGTCTCCTGAGGTGAAAGGAGAGCGTATCAAGCCCACCATGCTACCTAGCCCTCAGCGTATTAAGATATTAATTAGTCACTCTCCTTATTATTCAGTCAAAATATGCTGGATTGAAACAAATTAGATTTTTAGCACATATTTCACACATTGGATCAAGTCTTGCAAGGGTTTTCTTTTATTATTTATAAGATCATGTGCTGTCTTCCTGCTGAAAATGAGATGGTCTGCATGAGGAAAAAGGTAAAAGAAAAGCAGAGAAATGAAAATCAGATATTCCCTAATGATATTTAAAAATAGAAATTTTGCTACTGTTATATACAGCATGTTCCATCTTTTGAGATTTAATGGCTCTCTTGTGGTTTAATGGAGAATTACTTTCAGTAATTGATTATTAAAATTTAAAATTGCTAACCATCTTCATTATTAGATGAGTGAACATGTTATCCTTGTAATTAAAAAAGCTTGAGATTCACTTTCATCCTGTTGACAGAATGGGCAGACAGGCTCAGCACTCTAGTATGATGGTTTCAGGGTTCTTGTTTGACAAAAATAGCCAGCAAGTTATTTGATGATGAAAATACAGAGCATCCACAGAGACTGAGCAGAAAATAATGAACAAAGATAAAATAATAATAAAAAGCCCTACAAACTAATTAAAGTTTTCAGTCCAAACTATCATAGGCAGAATGCATAGAGTATTTTCCAACGAATTTCAATATAATTTGTGTTACAAATATATATTATGTGGTATATTGGAATTTTTTTTTTCCTAGATGTAGGGCTATTTTCACCTTTTGGGATTCAGTGCTGGATATCCTAGCTGCAGTAACACAGAAACATGTCTGGGATGAGTCTGAAGACTAGCACCTTCCCCCTTAAGAAAGGCTTTCAGCTGAATGAAAGGAAGTAGATGGACATGGTACCTTCAGTCATCCTAGATCGTAAGGAAGGAAAACAAATTTTAAGATAATCTCTTAATTGTAATACAAAGGGCTGAGAGTTTGTGCAAGAAAATGAATTCTTCGGCCTTTCTGTTGAGACTACCAGCAACACTTTAGGTCCTAATTTTTAATACCATAGGCAGAACACAAAAGAAAAATACTTAATACAAAGTTAAAAAGCATACCACCTTTCTGGAACTGCCTGTGTAATGCTGTCAGTTCCCACATTTTGCAAAACTATACAGAACCATCAAAAGTTCAAGACTGTTACACAGTAGTGGAGCTTCAAACAACCTGAAAAATCTTATATATTTTGTAGCAGTTTCTTTGCCAAAGACATTGCTTGCATGAAGCTATCAGTATATTTTTTCCAGTTGCTTCAATGAGATGAGAAAATTACCACCTACATCACTTATCCTGAAAAGCTCAAAGAATTGTCCAAAATACATTGCAAAGATACTGAAAAACAACTTTCCCATTGTAATTAGAGTAGGAAATATGCCTTTTTTATCATCATATTGTGTGATCTTTCTCACCAAATGGTAGTATCAGTGTCAAATCTCTGTGAACTGTGTCAGGAGCACAGTCCACAAGCCCCACACTACTTATAAGACACATTTGTCTGGCTATTCCAGGTTCTGTTTTCTCCTACTCAGTTCTTGCCCAAGACAGTTCTTTTCACCTCCTCTCAAAGGGTAGAAATGCGACTTACTGCAACGTCTATGCCAGCATAGGTTGCACCTCTCAGCACAATGCATTGGCAGATTAAGGATAATTAACGGCAGGCATTGACACCTCGTTCACCAGTAACGCCCCAGGACATAGTGTCAATAATACTTTCAAAATATGCCATAGAGGGAAATCCCAGATATTTAGCAGCCTATGCTCCAATACATAATGTATAAAGTAGTGCCAGTTTTCCTCCATATAGTTACTAGCAAATAGAGAACAGTAAGTATATTAACTGTAAAATATAAACTTTAACACTGGGAAGTAATACAGTAATGTTAATTTTTCATACAGTATCCTGAGTGGCTTACCCAGAAGTCTTTCTAAGCACTATTAGTGCCTTTGCATTAGTGCTTAGAGGTGTATTATACCACATACCTAGTCTAATGCAACAAGAATTATGCAAGAGGAGCGTTAAACTATAGTTTGAATCACAGAGTGGGACCAAATAAACAAAGGGATCTAAATTCAGCTAATAGAGATTAGCTAAAGTGTATTAGTAAAATACAAAATACAGAGCTGTCAATATCTGGTGACAGAGATCCCCTTTTCTGATCCCATGTCTGTAGGACAAGAGAAGTATGCTTTAAGGATCTATCTTCTATTTACATTACCCTGATGAGACAAAAAAACTTTTACTATTTGAAAGGAAAAATTAGTATGGTTTTCCTATCTAACAGGATGTGAGATGTATATAGCCATTCAAAAAACCTATGGTTTTTTTTCAAACATAGACAAGCTGGAGTATAAAGTGTGATGGGTTATGGTTATGTGTGGTTCCTGTTACACATATAGCTCTGAAAGTTACCTACATTTTACACAGATCTGAGATTCTCTTCGTCCTCCAAACTGCAAAAGTATTTCCATCAGAAATGACAGAATCATAGAACAAATTAAAATGGATTTAAATTAAGGAAGAGTTTGCTATCCCAAAAACTTTCCTGCTTGAATAATTTTGCATTTTTATGCATCCTTTATTTAATCACTAGATACCTTGAGACTAAAAAAATTCCAAAGTTAAATTATTTCTGAGAGTGAGTACTGTAGGGTTAAGGACCAGGGAATTACAAACTGAGATGCCAATAGGATTATTTACAGGGATAGAACCAGAATAACTGTATCTTTAATTATAAAAATCAAGTTCTTCCTGTGGTTTCAAAAATCATGTGAAAGTTGTTTGCACATACCTGTAATATTCCACAACGTTAACCACCCTGCTGTCCATTTTACTTCATTGCACCTGCACTTTGCAACAGGTATTTAATGCCTTAGCAGTGCAAGGATGTGGACCAGCTTTCACCTCCTTCGATCACAGGCAAATTCATGTCACAGAGGTATCCTAATGCTAAAAACATGGATGGAGTTGGGAACATTAAAAAAAAATCCTGAGTAGCTCTGTGTTCAGTCTCAACCTGTGAGGCACAGAGCAAGCAGAATACTGGCAGACATCAGCAAGGTCTTAAGAGATACAGCTACTTTTGCATACTCAAAATATCACCAGATTACCTGTTAGGCTTCTATTACAACAGATTAATGTTAAACAGAAGGATGTGAAAAAAATTAGATTTCATGGATAGCAGGAAGTATTTTGTAGACATCCAATAGATTATGCTTCCTTTTGGTCCTGTAATGTTCAGTTATGAAGGTTTGGAGGGATGAGTGTTGAATGGACTACCTTTGGTAGTTGCGGGACTATTTGGAGATAAGTACTTTGGGGAGTAGAGAGTGGAGGGAAGCAGGAAAGGGCCAGGTGGAAGCAAGTTTCAAAAGCTTATATAAATAGCAATCCCAGTATGGTCAACAGAGCCTAAAAGCTGAGTCAAATAAGATAGAGGATGAAAAGGCAGTTTAGATTTGCTGTAATCTGCCCTTTCCTTTAAGGGCACTGAATTTCTGGTAAGCAAGCTCTACCACAAGCAGTGCCAGCACAAAGCATCTTTTCAGATGTCTAGATATAAAGATTGTAACCCTAAGGTTTGTTTTGGGAGAAGATTTAATGAGGATGGGGGGGTGGGGTACACTCCAAATAGGTACAGATAGACCTTAGCAAAGGAGCCTCAAGACCCAACTATTCATGCTATACAGTCACACAAAGCTAGTGCAAATATCCATACAATCATACAACTACATACAGCACATGTAAAAGTCAAAACCCCGTGCATGCTTGTTGCTTTGCTTTTCTTAAGTCAGTCATCATATTCTCCTGTATGAAAACACTAAATCCCTTGAACTTTACCAAGGATCTATTTCCATAAGACACTTATTAAAATTACAGATTGCTCTAATTCAGTATGTCATTAACTAATGTTGTTGTGGCTGGATTACAAACCCATTGTCACCCCTACACGTGATACACTGGATATCAGTTGGATGTTTGGCTCTGTGCCTGGTTACAGCATGGGAGACCCAAACCTTCAAAGCTGGCCTTGTGTCCTTCTTTCCTCCTGAGAGGGTTTCTCCTTGTCCTTACATGGCTCTGCTGTGCTCTTATTATAGCAACAGAATACCTAAAACCTAGTGCAAAGACAAATAAATCTCTATCAGCAAAGACAGAGTAGAAATTAACTAATCAGGCAATATATTTTTTCCAGAAGTCCATTAACGTTAAACTCCTCTTCCCACACTTAGAGTATGTAATATACATGCATTGCTTATGCATGCAGGAAACCATTTTTCCTCTCCTTGTTTTGGTAACTGCATGCTCAGTCTTGGGTGCAACACACATCACCCTGCCCAAGCTGATTTCCATTCTGCTAATATTCTAAATGACTAGCTTATAGTAAGCAACTTTTGAAATTTAGAATTTTACATACAAGACAGCAAAGAGAACGAATTGTTTTCCTTTTCAAGTGAATCACCTGAAATTATGTGTAATTTAACATGGATGTTGTTTTAATCAAGATGCAGAGAAAAAGTTTGATTTTTAAACTTGCTTAGAAGCAGTATCAGAAGTCTACTTAAACTACAAAAACCTGGTTTTATATTTTAAAGAAACCTTTAAAAAAAACAATAGATGCATTTACAGTGGAAAAGTCTACATTAAGTTTCAGAGGAAAAAGTATTTATAAAAGTAAGGAATTTACTTTCAACTCTGATTAGAATCTCAGATCTGAGAGATTACCCGAAAAAACCCACCACACCAAAAAAACCCATACATCATCTTTTTTTGTTTCTTTTGAATACAGATGAAATCTCATGCTAGTGACACTTGTACTATTACTATATACTGTTAAACATTACCATTATAATTTTTCATTCATATCTACATTAACTTAGGTAATGAAAGACTCTTTCACATGGTGATTAGCACTTTATTTACAAAAGAGAAGGGGCTATTTAAGACATTAGTATGTTTTTCAGTAGCTTAACTACCAAGACATATCAAATCCCCAACATTACAACTGAAGTACAGGCTAGAATACTGTTCCAAAGAGATAAAGGGGAAAGGTGGAATACCTTGGAGACTTTTTTTCCAGACAGCATCAGTGACACAGACAGATATGATACAACCTTATTCTGCTGACATCTTTCAAATAAGCCTGAAAAAATAACATTCCAATTAGTTTTAACAAAATTATCAACTTAATAAGTTCAGCTGATAATTATAACAAGCTACCACAACTTTTTTCTCCCCATCAAGCTATAGTCTATGTGTGCTCTAGATTTAGAAGTCTATGCCACAACCTGTGCAAGTACAATAAAGCAGAGCATCACCAACTGAAGACTTCATTAAGAGAAGTTTACTTTAGTTTTATAATAAACTATTAAGTGATTGAAATTTTACACTATTATCTTCACCCAAAAACTTCTGATAGGCTTTTTCTTTCTGCTATTGTAACCATGACAATTGCTAACTATAATATAGCTATCCACTTTAAATTCTTCATTAATATAAATAGTATCAGCTTCAGTCAGTTTTCATCTTGCTGCAGGGAGTACAACCTTCAAAAGATTGATAACTATCTCAGCTAACTAAATTTTCATGCCATAGCAAACCAAACAATTGGTTTACTGATACATTCAGCAAACAGGATTTATGAAATTCCTTCAGTTGGGTTTTTCCATTGCTTTAAATCTATACCTACTCAACTTGCAAGATCTGCTTTAGCTTGCTAAACTCCTGCAAATCCAGTTCTATTACAGTGCCAGAGGGATTTATATGTGGTTTTGCTTATAAACTGAAGACAAGCAATGTTTGACACCTCTGAGAAAGCAACCCAATCGGCACACCAATGACCATGAATCAGAAGTGGGCAGATTTACTGACAGACATGGGGAACCTTCTCAGGGTACATGGAGCTACAGTCAGTCACCCATCCCCACCACCTCCAGGGAACTCAAAGGCCCACACCAGTCCCACATGCCCTGGGGCAGTGGACAAGTCAAGCCTCTGAACCCATAAAAGCAGCTCTGGCAGCTCCCTGTCTTCCCACTACCACTGGTGGGGTTGAGCTGAGCTCCTTGTGCAAAGACATCTGTCAAGGATATCAGGTCCCTCTCCAAATCATTACTGAGCTGCAGAAAGGAGTCTCTTGGGTCTTAGGTCAAAGTACCATGAAGTTCTCTATCCTACATGCTGTCATTCCTCTGCTTTTGTCCTCCTTTCCTAGCAGGAGAGAGTCAATGATCCTCAGATGACACTCATCTCCCATTTAATTAAGTTGTTCATGAGGAAGAAACATAAGCTACTAGCAATGCTTGGATTTTGTGAAGGTACCAAGCATCACTTCAGTAAGGTGCCTCCAAAAAGACAATTTTTGTTTGGTTGGTTTAGCAGAAGAAAGAGGTGGAAATAAGTTAATAACAATAATAAAGTTAAATGCACACAGGTAAGTCCAGAAACAAAGATGACCAAGTACACTCATATCAATGCTTTGCTAATTATGCAATAAATCCACCAACTGTAATTAGCTGTAGCATCTAGAACATAAAATTTAAACAAGTTTTTCCCCTAAACCAAACAGAAAACCTGATGTATGTGCACATATAAAATGTTGCATGATTTCCATGAAGAGCTATAGATATTATCAAAAAGTGTGCAAATTGGGGACCAAGTTCCAGTTTGATAGCATGTCCAAAGCTTAGCATTTGCCTCCATGGGAAGCAAGATGATGGGTGCACAGATGTGCACAACGTGACCAACATTGTGTAGGTATCAGGTATCGTTCCATGGGAAACACGGTGAAAGCCACGATTTTCATTTGCACGCTCTGAAGATATTTTTTCCCCTCTCTGCAATATTTTATGAACTTGTTCACTATTCCTTTTTGCATAGAATCAATTAATGTGTTTTGTTTGTGGTGTTTTGGGAAGGCTTTTTTGTTTTGAGGGTTTTGGTGGGTTTTTTTGTTTTTGTTTTTGTTTTTCTTCATTTAGAGTGGTCACACACACAGAGACTCACCACCTTGAGAGCCAAATACCCTTCATTACAAAATGTTCTTGGGCCAACAGAAAAACTGCATGGTAGCCTCCATTTAGAGACACAGAAAAGAGCAGTTAAACTACAGTTACATTAATTAAACACAGTATATGAAAAAAATTTATTTTCTGCTGCTTATACAATTTACATTTTTTCCATTCCACATTTGCACAGGTACTGTGATTGCAACATCCAAACTGTTGTTTACAGTTTAGCACTCAAAGCTTGCAATTTAAGGACCATGACAAATCGTAACTATACACAGAATACTGAGAATATTAACCATCACTACAACAATCAGTGCACTAACTGAAGTATGCTCATCTCTGAACTTGTGCCTATTGGTCAGTCATGAACGCTACAAGCATTTTGTTGTTGCTTTACCACATACCAAATAGTTTAGGTTACAGATGTTTGGTTTCTCAGTCCTGCCTTTACAAGAAGAGTGCTGAAAGCTCGTAGCCAGTCTCAGACTGCAGACCAGCAGTAGAGTATGTTACAGTTCCCTGCTGGGCTCAACACACTGATGTGAGAAGTGAAAGAGAACAAGGACAAAGCTTTGCCTCTCCAGCTCTAACAGTTCTGGAGTGCCCCATATAACAGCCAAGACAGCAGGGCTTTTATTTAGCTAGACAAACCTAGAACGTGGAGTACCAACTGTCCAAAACAAGGCCATCATCTCACATTAACTAAGAAAACAAATTGAACTATTATGTTTTATCTGAGGCCAAAGTATTGGAGAAAAAAATTCAGTGGCTGCCAGGAAGAAATGTGCTGGTTTCAAAATTGATTAGGTAAAGATTTGCAGTTTTAACAGTTGTCTTTTGGGGCAGGAGGAGAAACACACGGAGAGATATTTTAAAAGCATTGTAAATACCTGTCTTATTACACACACATGCTAAAAGCTGCCAGCTCAAACGGGATGTTTTCCTGTTTCTGAAGGATTTTGAGAGAGACACCATTTTGATTAAAAGCCAGGGGAAGTCATAAGAGCAGAGGGAACAGCTCCTGCTCAGAACAGCTGAAAACAAAGATCCTGTTGTTCATAACTCCTCTGATCCCAGGTCCTGTTAGCTTTTCTGTGGCATTAGGCAACAGCTGCTTAAAAAAACCCTGTCTTTCTGCAGTCCAGGGGACAAAAACACAGCAGTGTAGATCATTACTTTTCTGATAACGCTAAAAAACCTAGGGTACAGTTGAGCTGCTAATAAAGCCTGCAAAAGCCATTTTCTCACACCCCACATACTCTTCTGGTGTGTCTTCAAGGCACAGTTATTCCTTTTTAATCATATATTACCTGTTAGCAGCTCTTCGTCAAAAGATTCCCAGCCTCTCTTCCTTTGCTGTGTAGGAGGTAGCTATCACCCAGTCTTTTAGCTTTCTCCCTCGATTCCTGCAGAAAAAATCTCACCCTCCAATCCTCAAGTCACAAGTGTCCCCCTCTGCTCAGGGACTGTCACCACCTATCTTCTCTTGTCTGGTTGCCCAGCATATTTGATTCTCTCTCTCTCAAGGTAAAGCTGAGCAGCCTCTTACACCTGCCTCCTTAGGGCTTGCAGATGCACTGCTCTGCCAACTGGAAAGGTTTCTAGCTGTCTCTTCTGCTTGGTAGAAAGGAAGCTGTTCCATAACACCTGCTTAAGTAAGTATTACTAAAGCTTATGATCCTTTTGGATCTTCACATCACTTTTACAGATTTTCATCAGTAAACCAAGTACAGATCTGTGACCTTCCTCCAGCCTCTCCTGCACTGGAATTTCAAGTGCAATAATTGCCACATTTTGTTTCAATAGGATTTTTACTGCTATTAAATTTAAACCAAGTATGAGTTGCAAATTGCTTCTAGCCTAGGGCAGACACATCTTACTCCAGGGCTTAATACTTTATTTGACCCTAGTTTGACTTTATATCAGGATCTACAAGACTAATCAGTTGGGTAGCTTCAAAGAAGCTTCAGGCATTAGAATTTTTTATGCCTTTTCCTTAGAAATTGTTCCTCTATGAACAGCCACAACACTAATAGTAGTCAGCACAAGAACAACAGAGCAACTGTCTCCACAAGCTTTTCCTTTTTTCTCCAAACAGGAATGCAAGATTTGAGGACCTGCAAGTCCTCTATATACAACAGTGACCTTATCTAAGAAAGGTTACACGTAAGGCAGTAACACAGGTACTACGAAGTACAATACCAGCGTGCACAAACAGCTTAACACATGCAATACTTAGTTTATCCTCTTCAGGAATTCTGACCTCCTACAGAGTCAAGAACAAACACAGACCACACCTATAATAACTATACCCATAAGCAGCAATAGTCATATTTTGTATTTACAGTAAACTCTCTAATGGATGCAGATACACAGCACTTAAAAGGTCTGAAAGCCTGAGAACTTCTTGTTCAGTGCATTGCTTAGCATCTGGAAAGGCTATAGGAAATCTTTCCCCTACCCATTTTTGAACCTTTTGCCAAAATTCATACACTTAGTATCTTATGTGCTGTGATAGATGAAGCTGCTTTTTCACCTCTGTTTGCATGCCATCCCTAAAACTCATGACATTATTAACCTCTGTTTTTCAGCATCTAATAGATGTCACCAGAAAAATAATTTCAATAAATGCACCCTGGAACATTCTGTTTGGAGCTAAGGTACCATATGTGAAAAGGAAAAATACTGATAAGTGATAAATAGGATAAAGATTTTAGGGAAATTTTATTGTATTTAATTAATCTACCATTTTTACTAAGTTGCTTTCAAGTGAAATGGCTTTTTACCAACTCCTTTTGAAAAGGTTAGAAGGGTATTCCCTGAGCTACAATCATTAGCATATAGATGTCTCTAAGTGTTAATTTCTGTTTTCACTGAATGAATGTAATTTAAAATGAGGCCTTTTCAAATCAGTTAACTTTGGCCATTTGAGAAAGATAAGAAAAATGGACTCGAGCATGAACACCAGCAAAACCTGCTTCTTAAGAATAAATATATGTCGCTATTTGAGTCTCCATTGCCACATGCTGCAAATGATAGATTTCAGGAAAATTATGGGAAAAGGTGGGTGCTGGGATTAAAGTGCTACCACTAGGTGATAGGATCCATTAATAGGGTTAACAACAACAAAAAAAGAAGGGTTATTTTTATAGTTCATTTTTTAAAAGAGAGCTGAAAACCAGCCTAGAAATTAGAGTTGTGGCAATTAGTTTTATACCTACAGCAAAACTCATTGAATTTCTTTTTTCAATTTTATGCAACAAAGAAAGAATAATTTAGGAGCTTGATTCAGCTCCTAAATTAATGAGTGGTATACCAACTATCATCTTCAGCTGGATGAGGCTCAGGAGCATTTCAGTTTTCATTTTAAAATAACCTAATACAGGTTCAGTATGATGTACAATGAACCTCCAACACAGCTGTCCATCTAGGCATGCCACATTCCCCAAGAAAAGAGGGTTTCTCTTCAGCAGTTCTACAGCATATATACACATTATTAACACAGTTAATAAAGACAGAAACTATTTGTAGTTAAACATGTCTCCTCCATCATAAAATCCTCACTAGATCATAACTTTCATGAAATTACATTTTTCCCAGAGTGATGATTTCTTCATTGAATACCTCTTAACTCATGGCGGGGGGGGGGGGGGAAGGGAAAAAACCAACCAATTTCAATCTTGGAGAATGTGTTTTCTCACAAGAAATATGAAATTTGGGGAAGTGAGTTGCCCTGATTTACATAGAAATTCCACCTGTTCTGGCAAAGATACAAGGTGTTTGATTATATTTAGTTTGCAAATACTAAAATGATCATTGCCATGTTTTGGCAAAGTCCTCAGAAAGTGTGTTTGCTCTGAACATACCAGGATCTAGGGCAGTCAGACCCAAGCCACACTGTTTTCTTGACAGCAGAAAATCCCTAAGGTGTGGCAGGCACAAGAAACCAGGTTTTTACCTATACAAGATTTCATTATATTAGGGAGGGGAACAGCATAATGATCAGAAAGTCAGAAACAAGAGTCAGTAAGAGGAGAGACTAATGCCTTGTCAGCCCTCTTTCCATAAGAAAGCAACAGCAGCCAGAAGACAATCTGATAGCGGGAAGTTGAAGGGACAGAAAGTCAGACCATGAATATATCACACACATCAAAAATATGAATCAAAAGAAAACCCCAAATTCCAGGTTCTACATTCTTGTATATCAACAGATATTAATGGTATTCTTTTAAGATCCCTCTTTTTACCACTTCAAGTTGCTCCATTAAGTGAGGTGGAGTAACGATTCATACTGTAGGATATATTAGATGGATTGGCCAAGAAAGAAGTCAGTGTTTCTCTTGTTCCCTACTTGATGAGCAAAACCAACTACTTATACTGAAATAACATTTAGGTTGCAAAGTCAACATTCAACAGGGAGTAAACAGTACATTAAACAAGCACTGACAATTACACGTGTCCAACCTACTTTGAGTTCAGATGAAGTTGTCTTCCTGAAAAAGGTAATGTCAGTGCAAGCTTTCCCCTCTAAATACTCTAGTCAATGTCTCAGCCATGCTCAAGGTCAGTTCTCTTGCCTTGGCCTTCCCTCTCCTCCACCAACAGCTAAAAGGCAGGCCAGCTGATGCCAGCTGTAGTATGGATACAAGTTTGTTTGCACTTGGACCAAGACCAGCAACACAATATATGAAATAAATTGAACGCATGGTAACATTCAGCTTTGTTATTCTTTTTTGCCCCAGTCTCTTTTCTGCATCAGACTTGCTTAAAATATGTTGATTATGCAAACCCTGAAAGTGAGCTTTATACTCTTCAAGTAAATATACATACATTATCCAATCTAATACTGTAGCAGCAAATATATAAACAGACTAACCCTTAAATGGTATAGCTATGAATCCTTGCTAATAAATCCAGCTTGTTTAAACAAGTCATGCAGTGGCACTGCAGGTACTCCAGACTCTGCTCTTGGATATGAATTGGCCACAGAGGGAGGGATTTCCCACTCACAGGATTCTTCATAAGATTTCCCAAACTTACACTATGTATGAACATTACCTACAGTACATATTGGCTTCAACAGCCCTGTTCTATGAATAAGAAGCATTTATATGTAAAAGGCTGAAGGGAAGTTATGAAATCACCTTCCACAGTTATGACCATATCTATGCCATCCTTTGTCCAGTGCTTTAAAGAAATTCTAAATTAGACTTTTATTTTAGTTTCCATTCTGGAAGATATTCAGGAAAAGCATGATATACTTTTGACCCTTATTTAAATCCCTGAGATTCTATTTTACTTTTTAGGTTTTTCTACATATAGATCTCATACTGTTTCAAAAAAGTTCAATAGCTATATTTCTTCACATTATCTCTTCCACAATAAAAATGTAAGCATGTTTTTAGCAGAGCTGTAAATAAAAGATGTCATCATCATATTCTGTATTTTTGCAAGGCCCTTCACATAAGCAGAATCCTTGTGCTCTGTTCTTAGTGTGTATGAAATGTGCAGTCTTTAGAAATGCAGATAATCAAAAAAAGAGCCACTAGGGAAACAAAGTAATAACATTAGCTAATGCCACACAGTAATGTTTATTTAACAAATCTGTGTTGCATGCCTGACATTTCCCCTGGCATCAATTTATTTTGTTTTGCTTTTCTCTGATAACAGCACAAATGCATTTAAAATGTAAACTTATTTTACACCTACCAAAGTGTATACACAATATAATAAAAACATATACATCTTTTTTAATATCTTATGGGAATACATACTGGAGATGTGCAGAAAGCCCAACAGCCCGTGTAAATGATCTAGATTATGGGAAATGTTCATTTTTAGCTTTCCCAATAGCTACTAAAACTGCAACTGTCAGTGCACTGTACATCACTGCATTATGTTATTTATAAAGTGCCACAATGTGACAAAATGATGCTATCCATCAGGATCCAATCTTAACTGAAAGTGGCAGGGGAAGTGGAGTGGATGGAAAGATATCTTCGCAGTCCATTCAAACTGGCAGTTTGGAATAGTTACAAATGGCAATTTTCAGAAGTTTAATTTACTGGTCATTTGTAAAAGTGTACACAAATGAGTCTATGAACCAAATTTAAAAAGTTTCTACTTTCAAAGTTCTCTGTAACCAAGCTATCTCTTGCTCTGCTTTCTTGCCAGCCAAATATCATACCATTCCATTCATGCCACTCTTGCTTTCTTCATTAGAATCCTAGACTTGTCAGCCCTTCTTTTCAGGATCAGTACCTTTCTTTCACTGTGAAAGCCAGCCCAGCCAACTGTCTCCAAGAAATCCTCTTTAATTTCCCTTTTCTTTGTTGTCCAGCAATCTCTTATCTTTGCTGCCTCACTGGACTTTTTCAGAACACTGAAGTCCCAAATTTTATGTCTTTTCTTCTAAAATATTCAGGTTATGTCACACAACACCAAGGACAACATCCAACAACACACCAGGCAGGACAACATCATCTCTCTCACATATACCCACATGTTATTTTCACAGTAACTCATTTTTACTTTTTTTAAAAAATAGAAAAATTAAAAAGTATCATTAAATTCAACATAATGGGAAAGAATAGCCTGAAACATGCACATGCAACGATTGGCCACAAGTTAGATACTGACCCTCCAAAAAGTCAGTTCAATGCTCAGCAGAGGTCAGAAAAATAAAGAGTATTAAAAACTGTAAAGGAGGAAAATGAGAACAAAACCAAAAGTCTCTAAACATTATGTGACTTCATAAAACCAAATACACACAGATCCTTCACTCTAAGTGCAGCTGTGATAACCTCATTAAAGGAAAGCAGAGAGTTCAGAAAAGCACAAGAAGAATCATCAGGAATATAGAAAACGTCCAAAAGGAAGATAGTTCAACTCTTCAACTAGTCTGTTTCCCAGCAAAGGAAAGTTACACCTTGTCTATAAAGTAACAGAGAGGTAAAGGTGATGATGAGTCACCTGCTCACTATTTGTCACTTCTAAACATCTGGTAAACAGCATTTCTAAAAACCCACAAAGAACTTCTGCCACATAATGAGAAGTGCAAGTCTTTGCCTGAGAAGTAGTGAAAGTCAAGAGTATAAATGGGACCAAACGGAGCTGAAAATAATTCATGGTCCAGTAATGACTAATTAAGAACAGACAAGATACAGCCTACTGTAATGAGGGTCTCTAATGACAGGTTGCAGAAGGATGCGCAACAGGGAGGGTCCCTCCATATAGCTCCAGTTTCCTATTCTCTTTACCAGCATTTACAAGCAACCACTGGTAAGAAGAGAATATTGAGTCCATTTGACTTAATTTGGAGACATTACCAAAAATCATGAGCACTTCCCCACCTTGCCCAGCATTTGGGATTAGGGGAAGCAAAATCTTTACTCTCAAAGTAGCTGTTCCTAGAGGCAAAGGGTACTTGTCTTTTCAAATTGTTTAATCTTGTTTCTTCAATGCTCCATTTTGCTCTCTCCATCTCTCACGCAGAACCAGTCAGCCTGCATTTCCACCACTGGCAGTCATTAGCAGTTTTCCAGGTGCAGGAATTTGGGGCAGAAGGTTTCACAGGAGAGAGGATACATCAAAATTATTCCTCCACCCAAAGGAAATTACAGCCTTCAACTAATCTGCATGGGCCCATACCTCCAGTTACAAGCCAAAGTATTCAGGAATTGAAGAATGCAAGTAAGCTGACTGGAAAAGGAGGTTTAACAAGAAAGTGTGCACATGTAGGTAGTTTTGACTAGACTACAAAATTAACACTACAAGGTTTATGTTTTGTTAAACTGTGCTTAAGAAAAAGGCTTGTATATAGGAGCTATTTTATAACATGGGAGCCTTACTGCTATTGCTGCCACAGCAAAATCTGGAAGGATATGCTGCCATATGGTCATATTTGCTCAGTTGCCCAGCTCCATCTATTTTCTTCTCCAATACAAGAGCAGCTTGTGTTGCAAACAACAAAAAAACCACAACCACATATTAAATGAAAAGGTATTCTTCTAGGTATAATGCATCATTTAAAAAGCTGTTAGTCCAGATATAAATATCATCATTTACTTACTTGACTGATAACTCCTTTACCTGGTTTAAAACCACAATGTGAATGCCTACACAAAAGACATAATATGTTTTGCATTACAAGAAAAATTTTAAAAGACTGTATGCAGTAACAGTCACAGCTGAATGCCATTAAGTGTACTAATAGAACATTGATATATTTGGTACACTGCTATTCACTGTTAGTATGTACACAGTATATAGGTTATACTTAAGAATATTTCCTGCTGGGTACCAGTAATAAAACACTTGAACAAGTTCTAAGCAAGTATTTTCAGTCTGATATCTTAAAACCAGTTTAGTTAGCGTTTGATAAAAAGCAAACAACCAAAGACACACCTCCTTATCTGATCCCAGTGTATTACATCAGCACGATTCTTTTCTTTCTATTGCCAGGATCAACACTTAGTAAATTGGCAGATCTCAATTACAAAGTGGAAGACACTTTCAGTGTCAAGCACCTAGTTCTTTGGTACTCTCTTCCACAATTTCATGTACTCCTGCTCTCTATTACCTCTGCAGAAAACTCCAATCTCATTCGACCAGCAGAAGAAAACCGAAAAATCTTACACAAGTAAGAATTTTAGTCACTATATTTATTCCACATTCAGCATCTTGATATAATGAGCCTTTATCATTCATCCTTCTAAAGATGTTTTTTCCAGCACAAGCACCTGGGAATACAGAAGGGTTTATTTCAGACTAGTGTGTTAGTGGCTGCGGTCTCTGTTGTTTTCTTTCTCTTCTTCAGTGCCAGTGTTGTTTATTGTTTATCCTCATACAGCATCACTCTAGTCCTTTCTCTGCCACAACTGTTTTTCCTAAACTGCTAGTTGTCCTTGTCTGGGTCTGTTATTGGCTCTGTTACAAATTCAAAACCCTTGAAAAGTTACAGGCAAGATTTTCTATTGGAAGTCCATAATGTAATCATTATATGATTTTGGAAGCATCAGCTGTAGAGAATGTTCCAAAGCCACTACTTCAAGCCTCACTTTCTTGGGTTTCTGCTATGTAAAGCCTCTCCTATGCATATATGAATCCTTGTTTTGGATGCATATGGTGTTTTTTTAAATATTATTCTTCACCTAGAATAGATTTTTCTACACTCATATTGGGGGTTGTTTCCCTGCCCCTGCTTATGCCAAGGATACCAGAATGGATTACAAAATATAAAACTGAGGCAGGGGTCTAACTCAATACACATGGAAGTAGTAACACCTTGGGACCAACAGAGAGCTGCTGCTGACACACTTTATTTAGATAAGAAATTTACTCCTCTTCCCACAAGTAACATGCACATATATTATCAGAGAGATGAAAATCTGTTTGAGACCACTAATTAGAAATAACGAAGTACTTTGCACAAACAGATTCTCCCTTACCAGATGGTTTCCACTAATATTCACTAATAAAAAGCCTGTTTGAGGAGCTTATGTTCAGTGAGATTGGAAGAGGCCAGAAACAGCACAACTATGTCAGGAATTAATTTCAATAAAAAGATTTTGTGTCAGTTCTGTCTGGGAACTCTGTAGCTTTTACAGCTTCCTTTACTCTGTACAGATTTCACTTCTGCAGTGCAACAGACCTGACAACATTTCTGTAGCACAACTGTATTTTTTGGCTGTTAAGACAAAGTCTCAAATGGAGTCTTATCAATATTTGAACATGCACGTATTACTGTGAATCCTTGAGGATTCACCTCATAGTTCTATCTCAGTCTTCAGTTTATTATCAAAGTAAACATACTATCTACCTATCCAAAGTTTTGAACCACTATACGATGACAGAGTTCAGTCCACGTATCAAAATCTTTATGGTAAATACTGTTTCTATTGGCAAGGCACTGATTTACCTCAAGTGTCAAAGTTCCTCAAATGATTTTCAGCAACAGTTCTTTGTCTCTTCTGTTCCTTATTACATCACCACTCAGACAGGAAGTCAGAGGAATATATTTTCTATGAAAAATATTTTAATTCAAGTAGTAGGGAAAACAACACAGCATGGGCCATTTGTCAGAAGACCTAAGGTAACATACACATTTAAGCATGAAATGCAATCCCTTCCCAAGCAAAGATAAAGCATCATCATGTAAAACCTAGAAGCTATTCATCAAATATGGTAAAATACAAGTAATCAGATTGTACACACACATTTTGGATATGAACAGTAGCCACAAAAATTCCTACTTACTCAAAAAAAAGGGACAACTCCCCCCCGCCCAAAGAAACCAGACAAACAGAAAACAATCACACTTGATGTTTCTTAATGCCCAAGAACCGTTCAAACCCAAGATCTTTGTCCCTTGCTCAGCTCCTCTCAGTGACCTGCTAACTTTTTGCCATCTTCCCATCTCTTTACAGTAGGGTTTCTCATTACTGATCTTCATTTAAAATTATTCTAGCTTCTGAATACCATCTTATCTCCACCCACACAGAGCAGATGAAGTGAATCGTTCTTCCTCCTTCCTCCCACACCAACAAGAAAACAAACCTGAGGTCACGACTGGTTGTTTCTTGCTCCTCAGAGTCTGCATCCACAGGCAGAATACTCAAGTCTCTATATACCAATTACACTTCTCTAAACTGGGTTTAATATTAAAGTCCTTACTTTACTGAAACCAACTTAAATATGCCTGAATATACTCTGGCAGACAGGTACTAAAAGAAGAAATTGTCCAAGATCTTGTGCTCACTGTGAAGACTTTCTTATATGTCCAGATACAGCATGAATAGAACAAGAGAACCTCTTCACCAAGACTAGTGTTGGAGCCAAGAGATTTAAACTCATATCACTACTCCCAGGAAACAGAAGTTCTTTGCAAGAATAGTGTACAGAGGTACAGTCTATGAACAGGTCATTTTCTTTCTTTAAAAAGGAAGAGAATGGCATTATTGCGCTTATTTGACACTGAGTCATTATATAACGTGTGCATTTTTTAAATTAATCATCTACATTATGAAGTTTGTGAAATCATGAAAGATTCTTTAAAGTACTTTTTAAACTGTCCCAGTTATATATGTGAAAAGAAACTATAAAAGTCAGAATGAAAGAACAATTCTTAAATTAGTACAAGGGCAGAGCAACAGCTTTTTTCAAAAATGGCTTTTATGCTGAACATGTTTGCAGTTTTCAAATTTATGGGTGTAGCTGTCAACATGCATACTCACTTTTAGAATATCGTCCTGGCTTAATGAGGTCTCCTGGAATGATTTCTTTTAATAAAAAGTTAACATGCTTACATATCTGGTTTCCACCTTTCTGCCTTTTTTTTTTTTTACTATCTATACTACTCTTTAGCAGAGAGATCACAGCAAAGTTTAAAACTTTACAGTGCATTCAACTACTTCAACACTTCAAAGTTAAGCAGCTTCGAAGAAAAATCTCAAGTAACAATTGTTATAGCCAACCCTTAACAAGTATATATCCATATCTTCAGCATAAGAAAGCTAAGCCAGAAAAAAAGTTGCAAGACAATTGCATTTTAGCTACAACTGCATGCCATCAGCAAATGGTGCCACATTACTAAATAGAAATAAGACTTCTTACTAACCTCTCCGTCTTTGATCAAGCCTCAGAGTTGTGGCATATACCATGCATCTACCTCACTTCTTTCTGTCTCACCATCTCTCCACCTGTCTCCAGTTCATGCTGTTGTTTCTGTTAGGCAGAGCCTGAGAAGATTAGATTCAGAAAACACACACACTCCTCAGAAGAAAATTTCCCCTCCAACAGGCTACTGAGCAATGAGTTCAGAATTATTCAGTAAAAATATTGGTGTTTCACTAGCTCCAAATTGCTCCATGAGACTCCACAGATTACTATTTTCAAATTCATAAACATCCCTACAAGAAAGCTTCATAATCATGGAAGAAACAGATTAAGAATCCTCCCCCAACCCAAGCAGCTGAAGTAGGTGTTCTTCTCTAGCTTCCTTTCCATTTCATCTTCTCATTCACTTCTCCACTTTTTAGTGTTTTTCAGGGTTGAAACTGCCACAGTCTACTTGGCTAAACTGCCATAGTTCTCTGGCTTTTACGTGGAGCTCATTTCCTCCAACCTCTTCATCACAGTTCTCTTCTTCAGGAGCTCTCCATTTGTTACATTTTTCTCCTCTTGAGCTACCCACAGCCAGTCTGACACACTATAAAGGCAAACCATTCCACTATAAAAATATTCAGTTACATCAAGCCTGATTGCTTTATCTGTACAACCTAGAGCATATATAGCAGAATTCCTCCACCACCATGTTTCTTTGTGAGGAGTCTGTATAACAAATGCATTTCTCTTCTACTGTTCTGACTTTTGAAAGCATCCCGAGCAGTACATGTGCATTCATCTATTGTGCTTTCAACTCTAGATTCATCAGCTGTAGATATAGAACCAACCTGCTTCCAGATTACATCAAAAGCTGGTTGAAAGAACCACAAACCAACAATGCTCTTCATATAGCAAAGAGGGTATTTTCCTCTTTTCTATAAAAATCAATTCTAAGAACATAAATAACCAAAAAAATATTTCAAAGAGAGAGAGATGAATTTTTGCAAGTAATAAAAAGATTATCTAGAAAGAGTTATATACAGAGGGAAATAAGAGTTGAAAGCCTAGAAGAACATCAATAGTTAACAGTCTTGCAGCTTCTTGGATCAACATGATGGCAAAAGCATGTTCATTCTTCCCTATGTCTCTAAATTCACACTGAGTGATATGGCCTTATTTCAAGTGGAAGTAGAAGCAGAAGTGAAACACACATTCCTGCAAAGAAGCATTTAACTTCATCACAGAACAACCTAGAACTCATTTGTTGCAAACCCTCATTATCTTAAGCAAAAGGGTAATATAATTCAGGTGTACTACTTTGCAGTGGAGAGGCCCTTTTAAGGTCCACCTGTACTGCTAATACTCATTGAATTAGTGTGTTAGTTTTATTTCTAGCAAAGAAATAGAAACAGTTAGATCATTCCCATAATGCTTTTTAGTTCTTAACTCTACAGTGCTAAGGAATGAGGAACTTTTTCTTCAAAAGTATCATACATCTTACACTTTCACAAGGCCAAGGCCACTTCAAATATAGATTTCTACCACAAATCCTTTCTTGCAAAGAAGGCTGTGGGGTTTTTTTTTGGTTGGGTTTTTTGTGTGTTTTTTCTTAAATACACAGTACAAGATAATAAGTGCAAATAGCATTATCAATGTACAAGTACTAAAGAAGAAAAACATTCCTAATTTTTAGTTCAACTTCATATACTGCTCTTCATTTACCTCAAAAATAGAGATGGATATTGTTCAGTCACAGTGAACCCAGTGACCACAGTCCATCATTAAATATAATACCTGCTACAATTTCCACTTCAGCATCAATTGAAGTATCACCTTATTACACTTCGTGAATTTCCACAAGCCCTCCAAGTTATTTTTGACATCTTTGACTCTGATCCTGCCAACACTTACACACATTATCTTAAGCATACTGAAATCCATAGCATTATGCACAGCACACAAATAAGCACATGCTTCATTTCAGAAATGAAGACTTCATTAATTGTTCAATACAGAAGCAAACCCCTTCAGATGTGACGTGTACAGGTTAGGAAAAGTCACTCCAGCAGTATATTTATTGTTGTTCCAAGTGTTAGTATCTCTTTTAAAATTCTTTCCTTACCCTTCCAACCTCCTACACATATCACCTCCTTTACATTCTCCTTAAATGCCTATAAATAACTAACTATGCATATGGTCTGAGCACCACAGCCCTATACCATCTAACAGGGGAGAAAGTATTTTAGTTTGAATAGCTGACCTCACATCCATCACCAGAAGATCTTTTTCCATGAGTTATTTCCCAGAACTTAAGCATTTAGCATAGGCAATTTAGCATAGATTTGGCAATTGCAGAGTTTCACAGAATTTAACAGAATAAGATTTTCTTGGTTAAAAAAGTACAATAACAACCAAACAAAAAACTCCAACCTGTGAAAGTCTCATGCATTTTTTTTCTCCCACTTGCATCCTCTTGCATTGTAAAATGATTTGAAGGGATATATTTCTTTTCCCTCAGTTTAAGGATTTTTCTTCACATTAGAAAGTTTTCACTGACATTAAAAACAAAAAAATCTAAACTTGTGGTCCCACTTGGGAGCACATCAGCCTACCCCATATTCAGGAACACAAGACTAAGGCCTCATTCTTCTGTTCTGCTGCAACAACAAGGAGGAAAGCAGGCAGCACCTCATTCCATGTCCTCTCAATTTTTTTTACCAACTTGGTTAGCCTCATTAATGCTTTTTCCTCTGCTCCTTCTCTTTCCTCAAGTAGGTAGCTAGCATAATAGAAGGGGAAACTGGAATATGTTTGTGAAAACATGGTGTTTCAACCTAGCTCAGAGTAAGAAGTTGTACACCTGAGTCAGTGCATCTCCCAGAGAGCCAGAGAAATGGACTGTACTCTGCTGAGGAAGTTCCTAGGTCACAGTCTAGTTTCACAGCATCAAGAGAAGCACACCTACTATTTTGAATAAATAACAACCATTTTTGCTTAAGCTTATCCTCCACAGTGAGATCCTAGCCACACAAGTTCAGTGTCAGTGGCACTTGGGTCTCACTGTAGAAAAGGCTGTGCTGCAGTTCTGCTCTCTACTCTGGCCAGGGCAAAAAAACATAGACTGCACTTCACTGAAGCCAAAAGACTGCTACATACAACTTAGCATTATGAAAACAAAGGCACTCTAATTTATAAACAGGAAAAAAACCCACAAAACAACACAACAGGTACATGATAACCTCGCCTCATGCTTTCCCCTCCCTACCTCAAGCCTCCAATCTTAAAAAAAAGAAACAGTTTCACCCACTAGTCATGCTTACCTCAATTTGATACACAACATGCCTCCTCCAAGCACGCACCTAGTAGCCACTCCCGAGCACACATATTTATTAAGGACAACTCATTACCTCTGACAGTCTCCAGCTGGTGAGGCTCCTCAGCCTCACCTGAGGGGTGACCTCTCCCTCTCCAGGAGGCAAAGAGCACAGCAGGAGCTCCTGGGCTGCCTGTACCCTCCTTTGCACAGGGCCCCCAGGGCAGGCCCTCACCTTCTTTCAAGCCTCGTCCACAGCAACTCACTCCCATGGGGTGCCTGGGGCCATCGGCCACGGTCTTTGGTAGTGCTGGCACCAGGCAAGCTGGAGGCAGAGCTGGAAGGAGAGGGAGAGAAAAGTGAGCTTCGGCTCTCCTCACCGCAGAGTGCGGTGCTGAGGGGTGCTACCTACCACCTATATCCTACCGGCCCCGCTGGGCACCGGCGCAGAGGGATGGCAGCACGCAGCTCACCCTAAGCCTCCACCACATCCCAGCCTATTCCAGCTCCCAGTGCGTGGCCAGGTCTTGTCACCTCCTGTACCCTCTTGCAGAGGCGTTACAAAGCACCTAATGCATCACAGGTGCCCACACAGATGCTGGAAGCTGCGCCACACCACCAGCATAGGCTAGGGCCAGGTGGGCTGCCTTCATGCCACAGCTGGTGCCCTCTGCCTTTGCTCTCCAGACCACTCCTACGCTGCCACGAAGGTTCACTTCTCTCGGGGAGGTGGAAAGCAAAAAGCCAGGACTCCAGGGCTGTCTCTCTGCTCCACCTACTCCCTTAATGGGCAATAAAGTAATTTATTTTCTTTTCCCCATGTGAGGGGAGGGCAGGCCGGTCTCCTCCAGAGCCAGCCCTGCAGCTGCTGACAGCACCAGACTGCTCCCGCTCACCCCTTGCTGTTTCTCCACAGCCCAGGCTCCCGGGGGGGGTCCCACCTGCCCCCACCCCCAAATCTGCCCTGGGCACAGCTGTGAGGACATGGGCTCTTCTCATCACCCACCTCACATACACGCACGCTACCCCAAAAAACTGGTGTGGGGGCCTGCCCCCTTTGGGAAACTGTGCTCAGCGTTTGCCACCGCCTGTTAGTTCCCTGGTGGCATTAATGTACCTGAGCGGGTCCCACAGAAACTCTGGGGCTACTCGCACGCCTCAAATCCAGCATACACTTAAATGTTGTAGAACGGTTTCATCTTGATACAGTTTAGGTTTTAACTGCAAAGTTTAGGGGAATTGTCTGTATTATCAGTGTTAATCACATAAAGTTCTGTTTTGAAAATATGACTCACTAGTGGATAGAGTTTTCCCAAATTGCTTAAAAGATTAATAAAATAATCAACTTAGCAGAGGGGAAAAAAATACAAACTATTCCTGTAAGAAAATCACTTTATTGCCTATACATGTGAATGAGCTGGTTTAATGCTCAAGTTCACTGCCTCCTCTGCATTTAATCTCTTCCCTTTTATGTCCCGCTCTGATTTTTTTTAAAAGACGTTCAGGCTTTTTTAAAATTAATTATACAAATCATTAGTATTAAAAAGGTAATATAATGGTTTCAAGAACAAGCTTCACAGACTATCTGCATATTTAATCATCTCTGCTAATAAATTTTTAATCACTCATTGAGTTCAGGTTCTTGTCTTGAAGCTTAACTTGATAACAAACCTAGCAACTGGTAGAACTAATTGGTACAGAGTAAGTGAATAATTTATAAGAGGAAAAAGCACTGGGTGTTCTGGAGGTGTGCAGAGACCACAAGTCACAGATATTTCTGGGAGGAAGCAGGAAAACAGTGGCCGATTACAGGAATTTCATGATACGCTGCTGACATCCAGAGGCCAACAGTCAATACTGTTCACACATGTGAACCAGGCTGTAAAGCGTGCTGTAAAGTCAGATTCATTAAGTTTTAAATATTCATGCATTTCATTAAAGTTAACATTAATTGCACTACCATACACATTGATTATGCATAGACCATAAGTGTTTAACCTCTGAAAGCTTGCAAGTATATTCAAGTAACGGGTATGTCCCATCTTCGATGATTTCAGTGAAAGCTTCGGCTTCAAAGTTGGAATAGTAGTTTGAAATATCAGAACAGTAATGAAAATAATTATTTTACCAACGAAACAGAAATGCTGATGAAAGCTGTAAGTCACTTTATATTTTTTTTAAAGTAAAATACTAAAGGTAAGAGAGATTATGTGTAAGATTTCTTACTGACAGGCGAGACTGATTTGCAAGCTACATCTATTAAATAGGTTTAAACAGTTAAAACTAATTGATGGCTGAGTAGCTTCTATTCAGATGAAGACGAGTAGCTTTTAAACAATGTAAGAACAAAAAAAGGCTATTCCCTTGAAATAAGCTGATTTGTGTCTTAACATGAGACACCCCGAAACCCCTTACACTACGGAATAATTCTACCCCCAGGGAAACACAAACTGCTATGATTCTTAAACCAGGATGTAACAGACAACATTTGACAGAAATTCAATTATCCTTAAAAGATCCCACTTGTAGTTAGTTACATATGTAATCCTCTTTTATTTAATGGGTTAAAGCTCTCTTTCAAAACATTTAGTTTGACGAACTGAAGACTTGCTACATTTCAAAAAATTCATTAAGTGACTTAATAAGATTGTTAAGTAAAAACACTCAGAAGTTTAAAAATGTCATTTAATGCTGCCCTTGCAACCTTAATTCTGGCTGTGTATGTATCTGCATTATGAAACACCAGTGAATTAACTTTTAATCTCCTTTGAGCAAAGAAGATTTTAAGATTGGAAACCTAGGCACAAAGGGCATGCCCACAAATACAATGCTGAGCTTTAGAGCAATCTCTGAACTGGCTCACGTCGTGCGGCACGTACCCCTGTAGGGCTGATTACCCCAGATCAGAAGCTGGGCTTGTACGCTCACACTGCCTCTGGTACCCCTGCGTGGCAAGCCTCCTTCTCTCTTCCTGGCACTGGCACTGCAATACGCAGATAGGCTCACAGAAGTATAAAATTTTAAATCTGAAGAAAGCATGAAGTGCTTTTCAAATATCATGCTTCAAACCTAAGTGCTTTTGACACTGATTTTCCACCAAGAAGTTTAAGACTGTAGATTCTGACCTCCCCAAAGTAAAGGTAAAAATGTGTCACTCCATCATGTATTAAAAAAAAGCCCTCTGCAAACAATACCAATTCCAATTATTAGTTAAGAAAAAAATTTTAAAAAATCAGTCCTTAAATGCTCTATGAGGTAGGTATAAAGCTGTCCCCATTTCATAGAGAAGCAAACTGTTGGAGACAGATAGACTGACTTGCCCAAAATAGCACTGATTTCTCTGAGCCGTTAACATCTTCTGATTAGCCAATTTTCTTTGTGAAGGTGGGCACCAAAGTGTAATATTCCTAATTAGAAGCCACAGTTAGCAGACTGAAATTCTGTTTAAACAGCATTGCCTACACCCTCAAAGAACTTTATGGTCAGACATATCCCGGGTGGTACCATAAAAAACCTTGGCATTTTTCTGACAAGAAAATACTGGTTGCTAGAAGGATCTTGTGAGTCATGCACCAACCACCTGTACCATTTAGCATGTTTTAAAGTAGCCTGGGATATCAGAGAGTTTTGTTTGGTTTGGGGTTTTGTTTGTTTGTTTCGTTTTCCACATTATGACTCCATCAGTGATATTTAAACAAGGAGATAGCCGGTTAAGTCATTTAAACACCAAACTAGATTTTGTTAGTTTTACTGGTTTGGTGTTTATGGCATAGTCACAATCAACCATACAGTTCAGGAAAGGTATGCACATTTGTAAAAAAAAAAAAAAAAAAAAGATCTTGTATTCTCAGCAAGATTTTAGTTTAGATTGTAATTAAGAGAGCTGGTCAAATGCAGGAGGCAACACTTTACAAAGAATGCTTTGAATACTTGCCAGTTAAAAACTTTCAAATGTCCAAAACCCACGCTCATTAAGCAATACTTTGTTTTACTTGGGGATTTTTGATGTTGCAGTTTGGTTTTCTTTTTTCAATTTCACTCATGAAAAAAACCCTGAAAAAGCAGGCAAAGATTCTTGACGGTTGATGTTTCCCCACCACATGACATAATCCCCACCTCACATTCTCTTTTCTTTTCTGGTAGGTCCAAAGGTGACAGGTACTCACTCTCCGAGCAGTTAGCTTCTCTACCAAGCATACTAGCAAATACATAAATACAAATGTAAATTACAGCAAAGCTTTCACATGTCCAAGTAGAAATGGACTACAGTAGACAATTCATTTTGCTTGCAGAAGATGATCAAAAAACCAGGGATGCAGAGGAGAATGTTTCTCCTTATTGTATACCAAACTCTGAAATAATACTAGGCCTGAGAAGTAATCACATTATTAAATTAAATCTGAAGAAGTTTTAATTAAAACTATATTTTTGTAATTACAATTTGAAATTACATTCAAGTTTTAAGAGTTAAATTTATTAGACTGTGAAGTTTTACAAGGCATTCCTAATGTAATGAGCTTAAGCACCACCTATGTTGCATCTTTGGTACACGTTTAAAGCTTTTTAATGAGCTTTAAAAACTGTATTTGCATACCCGAGGAAAAGGTCAGTGATGTCTGGATCAAGTCAGTAAATTAAGTATCACAGTATTATGTTATTATGATTGCCTTCCACAGACACACAGTAACAAAACCATAGGCTAGAGCTACCATACTATAATGCTTCCAACTACATGACCTTGTCGGCTTACGTACACTGGCGCTGCAGTGCCTCAGGTCCATCTGACTCCATGCCTTGCCCAGGCCTCCTTCACCCTCTCTCCCCACCGCTCCTACAGCAGAACAGCTGGTATGCCAGTCAGAGAATGCAAGCGAGCACAGGAAGGAGGTGCCACATTCAGTGTGATGGCCCATCTCCAAGCATTACCTTGCGCTCCAACCTTTGCCCCACCTAAAGATACCCAGGGCCAGGTCCTGAACCCTCATAGCAAGATCAAACCTATTGGACAGCAAAGCATCAGGACTGGGATGCCTCTTGCTATCCAAGCCCCGTTCCACTCCAGTCTTTGGTCAAGGATGCAGCAGTATCATCTCTCTTTCAAAACACAGATACCGAAAGTATTTCTAATGCTATGACCCAAGATTTGATTCGGTCTACCGTAACTTCTTTTTAGCTGGAAGGTTAGATGTTTGGTAATCTCTAAAGACTAGTTGACTGGTAGCTATATTGAAATTTTTACTCTGTGATAAATAATAAAATAAGCTAGCAACTAACAGCAAATACACTCTCATCAGGTTTTTGGCAGAGATTAAAGTTCCGTGGGTTTACCTTTATTTGGAAGCATTGTAAATTTGTAAATATGATAACATTACCTTTATTTTTTAAGGTCAATTGAAGTAGATTGCCTCCCCAACTCTGCAACAATCCATAGCACCTAACAGCTCGGTCTCTCCCTCTCTCTGTTAGGGACTGTAGGTATACATTAAACCACTTTACGCACTACTTGATACTTTATGCATGTTTATACATATCACAGCCAAGTGAGTGATACTCCAGCTCTGTATAAAGATGTAGATTTAGTCATTAGAGAAAAAAATCCTTTAAAATATTACAACAGTAATAGCACAACTCAATACAGCTGATCAGTTATAAGTAGTTTTAATGATTTTTCACTTTTTGTATATGATAATCCTCAAAGTAGCATTCAAAAATATAGTGAAAAATATTTATTCATTTTATTTACAAATAAAATGTGCAGTTCAACTTCTTATCCTCACCACAGTAAATGTTATTTTTCTATGTGATGAATAGAAATCATGAGAAGCATTTGAAGAGACAAAAAGTTATTTTTAAACCTAAGAACAAAGATCTTCCCTTTAGTTATATTTTTGTAGAAGTTACACATTATTATTTTTTTTAAAAATTGCTTTCAGTTAAAAAAAAAAGTCCAAGACAACACTAAAGAATTACATAGGTAAGAATGTTTTTTTTTAAAACCTTAACATTAATTTTGCTGTGACAATCACAAAGCAAAGTTCTTATCTATATAGAATATAAATTTTTTTTTGCAGCTTAAACATAGAATCTTTACAATGCAATGCTTTTTCCCATCTTTCTATACAAATTGCCTTAAAAGGAAAAGGTATTCTAGTATCTTCCTTTCCCTCTGATCAAATTACAGATGCTTTGGTTAAAGAGCGTTTCGTGTGCAATAGTGTTTTAACTTGCAAGGCAGTACTCCTTTATTAACTTGGTAGAATTCCACTAGCTGGATGAGATCAGTGAATCTGGTATGACCATCATCAAGGGTATAGAATAGCTTCCCATCATCTTCCAACTGTAAAAATAGAAAAACAAGGTAGAATAAAAATCCTCTTTTGCTATGGTATTTGTTCCCGATTGAAATACTTATTTGAGAAGTCTTCTTGTAGACCAAGACATTCATAATCTTATGACTACTGAGAGAAGGAAAAACACAGTGATCATTCACAGCAGGATCAAAAATAAACAACAAAAATAATACATTCTTTAACTTCCCCTTTAAGTTAAATGGTACTTGCCTAAAAGGACAAAACAGTTAAGTGAGTATAGGAATATTCTTTCTGCACTAACAATACTACTTTATGCCTTTGCTTTGGAATGATAGCTAGAGTTAATACGAACACTGAGGTTTTTTACAGAGTGACAAGAAACAACCAAGCTTCAACTTACTCATGGATTTCAACCTTTGCTCCACTCACGTTCTGTGTACCCGCTACATTTTGTGTTGCTGATTTTGTAATGTGCAATGTAGCTACACAGCAGTGCACCAGTGTACTAGATGATGTTTGCTACACAAGAAACTGCCCACCACAAAAGTAACGTGCTTGATGTAGTAATACTTTCTTTGTTGTAGGAGAAAGAACTGCTGCAGCTCCAAATGCATGTATTAACATAGATACAGGAGAGAAAGAAGAAAACATACGTTGAAAGATTACTTTTGACTTTTAGATGCTTAAAAATTTACAACCGGTATTTCCCTATTCTAGGTTACCGAATATTAGCTCTCACACAATTTGTATTGCACTGCTGACTATATACTTTCTCAATTTATGTCCTCTACTGCTGTTACAACTAGTATCAAGAAGCTTCAGTGCAATACTGACTAATTAGTATTCATGTAAACAGAAGGTAAAAAAAATCTATTTAAACCTTTTTTAAAAAGAAAAGGGAAAAAAGATACTTTACAAGATTGAGAGAGTAGTGAAGAGAAGATCCTGAAGTAGGACTAGCATTGAGTAGCAGATGGTGTACTAGAGAAAGATGCAACTCCCCCTACTTGAGTACAGGGGAACGGAGAAGATATAATTCACTCTCTTATCTGTAAATAAGATTTCTCATCTGAAGCAGCTGTTGAACTGCTTATAACTCCTGGTTATTCTAGCCCTTTTATACCATGTGTAAAAGTACTTTGTAATTTCTTTATTCTCAGACTTTGGTCAACCCAGGTCAAACACTGCTAGTTAAGGAATTATCAATGTGTGCCTGTGTAAACTCCTTGTGCTCCAGCCAAGAATCTGAAAATGGATTATCATCCATCGAACTTTCCTTATGCATGCAATTTTCCTGCCAACACACTGAAGACAAGGAAGAGTTGACAATTGAGATCTCTGTTGACTGGGATTTCATTTTTAGCTTATTTTTCCCTCTCCAAGTTAATCCCAAACCTTGAAGTGAATACCAGACGGATTGCTAATTCTAAAGCAATTTATATTTGCAAAGTAAAAAGTCATATCAAAGTTATGTTGCCCAGGAACCTAACATGTTCTGCAAGATAAGGCGGCTGTTATGAGAGAACAGTGATTGGAAAAAGATAGTCCCAGAAATGCATATCAATTCTTCTTCTTTCACATGGACTACAGAACAGCTAATTTCAGCATAGACTACACTGAAGTTAACTTCTATCAGAGTAGTAAAGCCAAAAAATGCATTTAAGCTATCAAGTTCTCCAGTTTTCACAGCATGGGATCCCAAAGGTATCCCAAAGGTTTTCTTTTCAACTTTTTACAATCAATTCCCTGCCACCCACCTGCCATACCTGTCGTACGTTACCAATGTTAACATGATGCATCTGTTAATGTGGGGGCAGCTTGAATTGGCAGGCTGCATGCCCTATCTGAAAGGAGACATTTATAAATGCAGGATAACCTAGAGCAACCTAAGGTATAAGAGAAAAAAATAATTCATTTAGAGTTGAATTATTTTTAACTTGTAAGAAGACCTTCTCGATGCCATTGATTTATTTACATTTAGTAGGAAAGTTCATCTTCTCTTCCCAATGACTGGAAAAAAGCAAGAATTTAGAAGAACAGTAGGATTTGAAATTCGAAAAGGTAACCTTGATCTCCAACCAGTAAGCTACCAACTTACTGCAGTAACACAAAATGCCTTGCTTCTTAGAAAATGATAACTTCATTTACAAGATCAGCAGCAACTGGAAGCAAACCCTTTCCCTCTCATTCAAAAAATACTTCTCTGAACTCCTTAAAGAGTATTGTTCTAGCAAAACCAGAGCATGTGGTACGTCAAAGTACTGAGAATGGCATGAAGAGTACTGAATGCTACTGGAAATTAAATAACAGAAAGGACTTGATTAGGGAACTAACAGTTTCCATATTCACATTCTCCCTCTGGATTAAGTTGTTCTCATTACAGGCTTATTTTTTCTGGTAACTAGCATAGGATAAATTGCTTTACTTCAAAAACAATAATTTTTTTTTCCTTCAAGTAAGACAGGTTTTACACTGAAGTCGTACAGATCTTCTAGACCATCAACAGGAAAAATTTACCGAAGTCTGTAGACAATTTATGTCAAAACAAACACTTCCTAGTTCCTCCACAGATCCTACAATAGGAGAGCAAGGTTTTAGTATGTGTGTATACGTTCCCTTCCTCAAATGCACTGCTTACATCTGCAGAATAACATTAGAAGTGACTGGACAATTTTTTCTGAAGGGAAGAGGAGGATCATGCAGCTCAGAGGAAACTCAAGCTTCCTGCCACATCTCTCTTACAGAAGAGAGGGTCTGTTTCCTGATAGGGAAAGAAAAAGTGATCTCTTAAATTTGAGACTTAAATGACATCCCAATGAAGTGGAATCATATAGTGTTTGTATGGAGTTCAGAAGATTTTCTAAACCACACAACAGCTATCCCAAAGTAAATACTAGAAGCGACCATCGTCAATAGAAGCACAGAGATCTTATGCCTGGGATTCTGATCACAGAGCAGACACTGATGCTCGTATGAGACCCAGGGCATAGCTATCACTTTTGGATGAAGGACTCCTCCATTGTTTGTACCTAACTAACATTAATGCACTCCTTTCCTCCTCCCAAATAATGCTTCAGTTTTATTCTACAAGCACCTTTTTAGGGGAGGATATAAGCTACAAGTCCTAGGTAAGGCATACAGAAATTTGGTGAATGATCACCAGATTAGAAACAAAAAATAAATGCCACTACACTCATTTCTATTGAGAAATGGCAGAATCTCCTAGAAACTTCAGTAGGAAGAAGCATGGGGACTAGAGTATTATGTGGTCTGGAAGAAAGGTTCTTATGAAGAGAGAAGAAAAAGCTATAGGTCTGCTCAGTTATGTCAAGCATCTGTGGCTAAAACACGTAATGCTAAAGTGTTTCTCATCTCAACGGAAGCAGCCTGTAAAGAAAACAGTATAAACCACCTCTGCAGGAGTGGAAGGGATGGGGAAAGCTGGCCATTCTGGTAGGAGAATTGGATGGCATCTTCAATGAAAACTGATGGAAATATGATTTCAATTTAACAAATTTCAGCTTAACTATAAGTAGCTGGACTAAATAAGGATATAATTTTTTGCTAACATTGTGCCCCTGAAGAAGACAGGGACATAAATATACCACAATAACATGAATCAAGAAGAGAGGTCAGCAAAAAATGTTTGACTGCAAATATTGACAGAAACTTTCCTGAACAGATGAGTCAGTGAGATATATACACACATCACAGGCAGTCCACCTAAAAAGATGACTAAGAAGAAATTGTGCACATATTGAAAAAAGAAAGGCAATATGAAGTTTATTAAAACATGATTTTCATACCACCAGGGTTGCTTCTATTCAAGTTCAAATAGATTTGTCGATTTTTTCAAGGCACCTTTTAGGATTTCATAATACTAGTCAAGCTTTATAACAAATCAAACAACAAAGCTCAAAAATGTTCAACTCTACTCAAGCATACTAATTATTTTTTAGTGATACAGGTATTATGTTTACATCTTCCACGTAACACCAAAACAAAAAAAAAATCCATCACTATTCTACCACAATTATTCAAACGTTTTGTTTTACAACTGTATATATAAACTGAAAAATTTACTTACTGGTACAATTTGAAAATGCTTTATTTTTAATCCATGACTCAATGACAATACAAATGTTTTGGGGTTACTTTGGCTATCACGTACAAGGAATACCCTAAAAGAGATTGAAAATTTTCACAGTGAGATCACTCTGGAAAGCCTTTTGTAAATATCCAGTTAAAACTGTTGTAAATTCATTACAGTAAGAATTAGTGAAAAGCAAAAATAGTATTATGTAAGTTATGTTTTTTAATCAGTATTTCTTTGCAAACGTGTCACTGGAAATACTTTTTCTTAAATTCTTCTTCACCTTCGTAAATTCTTCTATTATGTGAAAAATATGCATTCTCAGAATGAATGCTGCTGTAGACATTAGTTTTTACACTGCACAGAATTACAACACATCTCTTTAGACAAAAAAGCACCCTCTAAGTTTGTGTTTTGAACAGAATTTTTCTTTGGGTTCTGACAGTTACCGAAATCACAAGTGTTATAGGGAAAATTCAAAAGGTAGTTGAACAGGAAGCTTACAGAAAAGGTAATGAAAGACGTATCAGAATGATTTTCACATCTGGACAATATTCATAAATGCAAACTCAGTTCTGCACATTGACAAAATTCCCACTGAGACAGATGAACACTCTGCTCACTTTATGGCATCATTATTCAAATCACAACACTCTGAGTGGCCAACAGTGGCATTGCAGCTAGTTCACGGATAACTTATCCCAGTCAGGTTATGGACCGACGTCATTTTGCCATAATCCTGGTAGGTTAATCTGGTACAGGCAAAAGATGATTATCAATACGAGACAACTTTCACTGAATCACTGGGTTTGGAATATCGGCAGAGAAGAACCTCTTGGAGGACAGAGGGAAGTACCCGATTCACAGGTATTCTTTGTAGGGGAGAGAGTCTGAACCGTTTGTACTGTGCAGGTCTGGCACAGATATAGCTAACCCAGGTACCAAAGAAGGGAAATGGAGAGACAGCCATTGGCAAGCGTGCTCCTCTTTCAGGGCGCAAAAGAAACAGGCAAAATGGACTTGCAGGTATCAACCAAGTGAGCACTAATGGCCACCTACTTTTGCCCAACCACATACCAGGAATGAGAGCACAACTATATATGAAAAGAAAGAATTTCAGGAGAAGAAAGCAGACAGGCTTACAGTGGATTTTCACTAACCGCATGGATACAAGCTATTAGTTTCATTCTCAAAGTTTTTAAGAGTTCTATTTTTACAAAGTAAGAAAATACCTGGAATTAAGAAATTTGGAGTGCATGATCATTAACATCTCTATCAAAATCCCCATACAGTCTAATTCAGAGGTCTGATACTAATTCAATTATTAAAGAGGGATAATTGCCACCTCAGTATACGGATTGCCAGAGCACATGCAAGTATACGGACAAATCAGACTTCTCAATAGAAGACTCAGGCTCTCCTAACAAGCTCTCTCTCACCACCTAGTGGCCCTTCACCCTCTCCAGGGTGAACAAAATTTTCCAGAGCACAGTTAGATAGACCCTTTGCATAAACTCAAATCTTTTATGTGTTTGTCATTAAGGACTTGGCATTTTGTTTTATATAGAAAAATGACGCTACAAGAATCTGCCACTTTGCAGATACACAAAATGAGGTCTCTACACCCAAATACTGGGATTCAAATTAAACAATACACAAAGTAATCACATTGGGCAGGAAAGAAAATGCAGGTTGATTAGGATTTATGTTTCCATTCATCAGTTCTTTAAAGTCCATTTTCTTACTTTTTTCCTTGTTTTAACAGCAAAGATAAGTAACATTTGTTCTCCTTTGCATAAAAAGATCTTTACTCTTTTCTAACCTTATCACAATAGACCTACTTTAGTTGTCAAAGAACCTTTAAAAAGATCACTTTATTATGAAGAAAGGGTTGTAGTTCATAGAATCTTAGAAATGTTGGTTGGAAGGGAGCTTTTTAGACATGCTGGATGACTCCAAACAACTGCTCCTTCATACACTTACAAGGAATTTTCTGAATGACCAGTTGCATTTTGTCATGAGCCTTTTGGTAATGCTATTATGCCGTTCATCAATCCGATGCCAATCAGTTTGCAATCCTGTCAACTACTTAGCACTGAAAAATCTTCAAATTTCCTTTAGGGGGTAACATATGAAATCTACAATATTGCTACATAAACTTCGTTAAGAAAGTTGCTTTTACATCAGAACAGTAAATCCAAAAACCTTATTCCTTCATAGCACACCTTAAGATTGTTGCTGTCCCCAATTCTGTTACTGGGTTATTCAAATACTGAGATTACTATAGATCCTTTATATAACAGTTTCTTCATCTTCTATAAGCCATCATGAATAGCCTATTTGTTGGTATATACATTCTTTTAGCCTGTCAAAAAGCACAGCATTTGTCACATGCTGTAATGTAGTCACGACTTCATTGTAACTCCTGAATATGGGCAACCTGGTCTAGTGGAGGGTGTCCTTGACCATGGCAGGTGAGTTGGAACTAGATGATCTTTAAGGTCCCTTCCAACCCAAACCACTCTATGATTCTATGTATCTGACAGTGTATGAGCGCTCATGTTACCAAGTTCTAATCAATTCTAGACAGTCCATGTAAGAGTATCATCCTCACCAAAACCACAATGCATATCTACGAATAGATCCAAGAATATAATATAAACAACACTGTACTAAACTAATCTTAGCAAGGTATTCACCTTCTCATCTCAAACACTATTGTTCTTTGCTTGCTAAATCTACTGGGTTTCATTTAACCATATGTGTGTGTACCCACTGAAATACGCTGGAAAATTATCAGCCCTAGACTGACATACTGCTCAGAAATACAGGTTGGATTCATCCCCATGTCCCATCCTTCTCATGTAACAAGTGTAAAAATGAACACAGAGTACAGAATCAGTTTTGGGATGATTAGCCAGGCTTAAAAACAGGATCCCTGAAATGAAAAAAGAAGAAAAAATACAAAAGGGGAAGTCCAATTAGCCATCCTTGCTGACGATTACTATTTTTGTCTCCCTTTACTTTCCATCGCTTTTTTTCTCCCCTAGAGCCTTTTCTGCAGATGTAGAAAACAGTATTATGACATACTTAACCTAAACCTGAAGGAATTTAACCAGTAATCTGATGTTACAGGTATCTAAATGAAAACAGACTTAGAGAAACTTAGAGTTTCATGGAATTACTTGTTGAATGAAGGAGGCCCAAGTTCACATTTAATACAGGAGTAAGGATAAAAATATGGAAATGAAAAACAGGAGGATTTGAACATAAAATACCTACCTGCTTTGCATTTTTTAAAAAATTAATACTTAAATGAGAGAAAAATAAAACTCTTATCCTAATGTTTATAGTTTACCATTAAGGGATAATAAGATTTTTAGTCATTTCATGATGAAAAGCATATATTTTCAATGGCTGTCCCTGCACAGTTCATCTTAGAATAAGGTTAGTCAATGTTTTCAGGCTTTCTTTTATTCTTTCATCACTAATAGATACAAAAGACACTGGTGCCAAAGTTGACAGTTCCCAGAGAATATTGTGCAAATACAGAGCTCAAGTGCCCGGCTCTGAGCGGACATAAGTAATCTGTCAGTGACAGAATCGAAGTGTTAGATCACTGCTTTATTGCTTCCAAAAGATATAAAATAGAAACCAACTGATCCCCAGATAGCCCTATATAAAAGAATTTTTATTTCTATTAGGTAAGTGCAAAATCTTCCCTCCTCCATCTCCCCTCCAATAAGAAATAGATGAAAATAGCAGTTGTTGACTAGACATGTATGTCTCGGAAGAGTTATGTAAAGAATTAACTTACCCATCTACAAGTCCATGCTGCAAAATAAGTCTCTGAGCCTCTTCTCTAGAGATTTTATGATGAAACCATGACTGAGATCTGTGTATAGCTGTAGAAATAAAGATCTTTAAAATACATTTTGCCTTTATCAAAAGAACCAGCTATTTCTCTGGCAATGAATTAACTCACACATACCCATGTTAGACATAGCAATAGGACTACCATGTGAGTTGAGTCGTAGACACCCTCTTCTCTGTATGACAGAAGTAAAAACATGATTTCAAAGCTGCTTTTAAAAAAAAAAAAAAATCAGAAAATACTATTCTGATAAAGCAAAGGTGTTTATACCCGCCATGCTAATCCTTCTTCAACTGCAACTGAAAGGGCTTCTGTTGGATTTTCTATAATTCTGCTTCTGTGTCCTGAGAAATCCATTGCTACTAAAGAATTTTCTGAAATGCTTCTCTGCAACAAAGAAAAATAAATTTAGTTTATTCATTTTTTAAAAGATTCATCATTTAAAAGTGAGCTTCTGAGAAAACAGTATGTTTTGTAAGTGGTGTTTGAGGTGTCTGCAGTGTTTCCCATCAGAGCCAAACTCATTTTACCCTAGGGAGCATTTGTAATTCCAGTATGCTGCTGCAAAGCTCAATTTTACAGTCTAGCAGGATAGATCATCTTTTTGCATTACTGCAGTGGATGATAAATACATTTACCATAATCTCTACTTATATTTTTAACTATAACTAGCCCTTTGCATGCCAAAGCAAGCCATGAAACTGTTAAGTTGTCCAAGTAAAAAACCCCAAAAAAACAGATAAAATACAAAATTTTTTTTCTCCCAGTGAAGATCAAGTTTGTAACAGTAGAATAAAAAGCACTGAATTTTGACAAAACAGTCTTAAAACTCACCAAATTACTTCTCAGAAACCAAGGCTTGCAAAATCAAGTTTAATATGGATTGTAATGGCTCAAATGTTGGCAGGCACTGGAATATCAAACAATTAAAAGAGCATTCTAGCATTCTAGAAGTTAAAGTAACATCTGGAACACAAAGGCACAGATTTCTGTAGGGTTAACAAAGCTTCCCAGTCCAAAACCAAAGCAGCTCTGTTTTGTTCCTGTTTGGTTACAAGCATGAATATAACTAGAAATTTTTAATGCAGCAATTCTGTAGTTCACTGTAATTCTTGAGAGTGTAATCTAAGGGCTGAGTAACTGTAAGCTGTAAAGAACTTAGCAAAAGTAAAAAAACAAGGGCAAAATAAGAGAAAATGTTTGCCTCCAGGACAGTGGAGGGAACTCTGTGTAGCTGACATGGTTGTGAGTTTTTGAGTGAACGTGAAACATGGAAGTGGTTCCCCTATGAAGTACGGTCATTAGCTTGTGCACTTAATTCCCAAGTCTATCTAATGTGCAGTTTCATTCATGAATTATACACAAAGAGAAAAACAGTGCCACGCTTAATATTGGTTATAGATTCTGCCTGTGTTAGAAGCTACATGAGCTAAAATGCACACGGCAGTGAGAGAATCAGTAATGGCTCCCAGATCCATTATAAAAGCAGCAGCTGGATATTGTAACAGCTTCACATAACAGAAAGTAAAGACACGGTCAGTGTATTAAGCACAATTCTGAAGCCATGCTTATTAGCAATATCACTAAAAACTATTTTTGTGAATACCTATAATAGCAAATGCATACTTTAGGCATTTTAACAGCAAGAACTACAATAAAAGCTAACAAAATCCACCATAAAATCCCTGCCACAAGTCCTGGCAACAAGTAATTTTACCTAATTTAGCCAACAAAAACCACAACAGTGATATAAATCACCCATGAAAAAGTCTGAAATCAAATGACTCATGAACAACTGGAGTAACATAAGGGCAACCTGATCCAATCCCAACTATCTGACTGAGGAGATGGACACAGCATCTAGTATAAGCTGTTGTTCCTCCAAAACCCAGTTCTACCAAATTATGGTGTTCCTTTGAAGTCCAGTCAATATTACACCAGTTGAAATTAATCTCAAATACTTAATATTTTATATTAAAAAAATAATAAAATGGAATTATTACTGAAAAGGATTTGTTATAGCTTTCTTGTTCATCATTTACAGCATGTGCAACCTTAAACACTTTGCTTCTTTTTTAATGCATTTATAGTTCTGCCGGTCTGTTTTCAAAATCCTCTTTCCATTCTTTTGACGGTGATAATAAGCCAATGAACTCCCAAGATACTGGAGATTTGCAAAGGGAAAAAGCCTGTTAACTGGCCTGAACTATCAGATTTGTATTGGGTAAGTAAATTAATTAGCTCTCTACCCAAACCTGACAGCTCTAAAGATTTCGGCAAGCATTCACATATGCAAAGATTTGCAGGATCAGGTCAGTAGTATAACTGCTACCTAAAAATAGCATGATGGCAGAAACAACGTATGTATTCATGGAGCTACTGTGGGACATACCATAGGTGTTACATTCAAAGGGCTGCAGCCACTTCTACCTTGATATGGTTGCATGTAATTCTGATACAGCTGCATCCCATACTAAAACCAGAAAATAACATGGTTAGCATTTTAAATTATAAACCTAAGCCAAGTCATTTTTTTTCCAGATGTAAAAGATAACACATGCTTTTCTTTACCATTAAAAAACAGGGACAAATGCTGTAAGGATAAAGAAATGCACATCATCATTGTTGCCGCTGCCTTTATAAATGTACGCACTGCATTAAATACTACCCATTTAATGCATCAACTGACCTGTTCCTATTTTGTCACAAACAGACACATTTTAAAAACAAATTAAAGTTCCCTTCTTGTGTTTTCTTGTAGCTTTGCTGAACATTACTCAATAATCTCACTGAATTCAACATGGTTACATATAAGCATATGCTTAATGTTTAAGTTTATGTATATCTGCAGGACTTAAGTTTCAAGACATAATCCCATCCCCTACAATGATTCCAGTAATTTGGTCTCTCTCTGTTGGGATGAAGAAAAATAAGCTTTCAGAGTACAAAATTGATATTGCTATTGCATGGGAACCTAGAATTACATTACTTCTCTACTGCATGGTATCAAAATTTCACATAGTAAAGTTAAGCAAGAAGTTAGCGCCACACAGAAAAATTACCTTAAGCAACCTAATTGCTGTCATCCAACAGGTCCTACTTTGTTCATCATCTGCACAGAGCTGTTTCAGGTCTCTGGTTCCTCCTGATTTGTTAGGCTAGAAGGCCACAGCACATTTTTTTAGCATTAATGCATATCTTGAAGATAATACCTGTTGAAATAAAAGCCACTAATTCTCCTATTTTATAACAGACAGCTGAATATTGTTTTCAAAAACCTTAAAGAAACTTAGGCTTACCTAAAAACTGTGGCTTGCTTTAATATGTATCAGAATAATAAGCTTGTACCTTAAAGCAGAATCCATAGTTTGTTGGTGCTCCAGAAATCTTTTTGCCTGTCAAAGACATGTACATATCACTATTGCTGAATTCACAGAAAAACTGCAGATGCCTTGGCTCCTAAAAAGAAGAGCAATGTAATACAGTTAGACTATTTTTAGCCAGCATCTCCAGATAAGAAACTCAGAAGAGTATAGTAGTCCTATCCTGTTCCAAAATAGTCCTACATACTGCAGTTTTAACTGTGACATCATGAAATCTAGAAAGAGACAACTCCACATCAATTTTATAATGCAGAGAAAAAAAACCACCTCAAACTAGTCAAAGAGTTCATTCTTCCAAAGAGGGAGAAAAAACAAAGTACAAATGATATCATTTCTGGGAAAACATCCACTAAATTCAAGCCACAATAATATTAGAGTAGGAGTCAAGTTTTGAGAGCAGTATGCATTTCAAACATCAAAATAAAATACACTTTCATAATCTGAAAAACATACTGTAATAATTACTGCCCAGTAATTTCTATTTCTAACCATTAACTCCATCCTCTAAGGTTAATTAAGTCAAGGAAGCAAATGAAAGAAATTTGCTGAAGGATACAAAAATAGCTCAGTGAATACCGTGGCAGTTAACACAGAAAATTCAGAACAAGAAAAAGCATTGTTTTAAAGTAGTTTATGTAAAAGGTGTCAAGTCCCATGCATCCTGTTTAACATAATCAGGCTTAAAGTACTGCCATCAAAAAGTTGAACTAGTAAAATGAAAACCTGCCCAGTGACAAAATTTGAGAACTCTCAAAATCTTCTGGTAAAATCCTTTTATACACAGGTTTTTGTTTATTTTAGATAATGAAGTATTATGGCCACTTTTCAGAGCATCTACTTCTACTTCAGAATTTTAACTACTATCTGAAAATTCATTTTAAAATGGTACTCTGTTAACTGATTGGAAAAGTATTAACCAGAATGAAGCAAAGTTACCAGGCAAAAAGAAATTACTGTTCCTAAGACAGTATCTTCCCAATTTTATATCGCAATATCTCTCTATATTTTATCTATAATAAATAGATTTTTTTTTTCCTTTTTATAAGTCAAAATTCAAATTTTGGCTATTATTACAACAAACGATAAATACATACACATTTGCTCTAACTTCATAGTTCTCTCCTTTTTTTGCCTCTTACCTTAGATGTACCTTTAGTGGAAAAATAAAGGCCAGATCTTCTCAAAAGAAAGTACAATTTTTTCCATGATTTTTTCCCCGGCTCCTTTGCATGCAAATAACCATGAATCTCAGGATACGTGCTGGAGCTTAGAAACATCTGAAAGAACATGCATTTTTCTTTTCATCTGAAACCAGCTTTCTGATTCATTAACATACTCAGACAGGACTAAGGGGAATAAACCCCTAAATCCACTATCACACCACAGTAATTCAGTTATGATTGCATCTAATCCCATTAAGAGTACCTCTGATTTAAAGTGCATAGAATGTTACACAACTCCAAGGTATGCTAAGCAAGTTACATATTTATATGGAACATACGGTTTGAAATGAGAGCATTAGTTACGCAATATGTTGACTTCAGCAACAAAACCAGTGTAAGAAGTTCTGATCCCATGCCTCAGACCCTATTTATATAAAACTGCAAATCAATGCTACCAAAAGAAGAAAAAGAAAAAAAAAACAACAAACAAACAGACATTCCCCCTGTCTCCTGTGTTACAAACCAGATAAGGGAACTGATCTGAGTTAAAATTAATTCAGCAAACAAATCACAAAATCTGAATCCCAAAACCATGCAGGTCAGGCAGATATTACCATTTTCAAAAGGACGGAACAAAGGTCTCAGGACCTGAAGTGGTGCTTAAGTAGGAGCTTTAGCTGAATCAAAACCAGGGGAGGCTGGGCCAGTCACCAAGGCAGCTCCTGTCTGTGCTCAAGGTCATGTGGCAGAGAATACTGAAAAAAGCTGCATCAGGAGGAAGGAAAGAGGACTTAAAAGTCTGGTAGATCAACCATTTTGCCTCCACAACAGCAAGAGAAAGGTGGCCGCCCTCACACACCACAGAAAAGGCAGAAAGATGTGGATAGACAGAGAAGTTAACTAACGCACTGAGAGAAGCTAACTGATGCGCTGCCTCTACTCAAGGTATTCAATGGCTTCTCTTCAGCTGTTTCAGCCAGACATCGTCAGAGTGCAACACAGCTGTCATCTTGCTAAGACAAAGTACACAGTTTTACTCAGTCTGCAGAAGTAACCACTAAAAGCTGGAAACCGTGTTAAATTTATTCTAATTCCATGTAATGCATTTATTTTTATAACTCTTCCAATGAAACTACTCAGAACTATGACTCACATCTAACCTAGAATTCTTCCATTTCCATATATGCAAAGGAATCTGTGCTGTTACTAAGCTCTTCAAGGAACCTTGCCCCAGACTGGCCTGCAGAATCCTAAATACCATCTAGGCTTGTACAGACATAGGGAACAAGGGATGTTCTGGCTGATATCTGCAGCTTTCATTGCTGCATTTCCCTCCTGTCCACTGCCACTTCCAGAAAATCTGATCTGAGGACACGAAGCAACAGATAACCAGGCACAAGACAGACCAGGCCAGTAGCAGATTGCAGCAACATGATGATGTGAACGGGACTTTGGAAGTATACCAAGTTCTTTGGTCACTAAATAACGCAGTCCAACCAAGACACACAAGGTTTCTTTCACTTGTATTGTTTTCCTACCTTGCAGTCAGAAGCATGACTGTACCACCTGTAGACTGTCCCCAGCTGATGTGAATGCAGTAGATGGGCAGGCTTCCTTTGGCAGGGCAGTGCCCCAGCCCACAACCAGGAATGCATTACAAATACCTTCACCGCTATTCGCCGGAAGAGTTAAACTACATCTTTCTACATGTGCTGCTGGCACACAGCTGTGTACAAATGCAGTTTAAGCTATTTCAGCCACTATGATGTGGACAAGTAGGTCCTGGTAGGTGGTCCAGCCTGTTAATCTTCCCATTTGCCACATATTAACAGGTTCACTGATGGCGAATGTAAAGGCTGCATTGAAAAAGTATTTTAACTCCATGAACAAGTAAAATGGAAGGTTTAGGATAATCTAAGTCAATGTATGTAAAGCCAAAAGAGCATCTTTTTAGGCTTTAGTATCTTTGCTGAAGATGAAAGGAGTGGCTGGCTCCCAGCCTGCACAAGTATCTTCCCCAGGATTTCTGCCGTAAGAGCTTCAAACCAGAGTGCTGTCATGAAAAATGCTTTTCTTACTCAGAAGACCAAAGTGGGTGAGCAATACAAAGCTCAGCTTTGACAGTCCCTGTCGTACCCATGCTATCAATTAAAATAAAGTAGCAATAATGCTAGGAAAAAGGCAATCCTAGATCCATCTTTTTCTTTCTAAGACAGCTGAGGACTGTGTGAGAAAATATAGCATGAACAAGCTGTAGTCAAAACCATTAACTGTCACAATGAATGAGCAGTAAAAATATCTCAGATTGAGAACTGAACATCTGTAATAAATACCTAAAACTAAAGACAGCAGAAAAAATAATTTCTTCAGGTCTTTTTGTTGTGTGTTGGTTTTGGTTGTTTTTTTGTTGTTGTTTTGTGGTTCTCTTTTTAAAGGAAGTACATACAAGTTTATTATAGGGGGGGAATGGATTTCTGTTTATGCAGATCAGAGGTAATCAAAATAAAACAATAATAAGAAAAAGAAGATAAGTCCTTAATATAGGAAGAATAAGTGGGGAGAGATAAATGATGGTATGCTGCAGACAAGGATTACTGGTCACACAATATGCAGAAATAAGCTTGCACCCTCTCCCCCATGCGGTGATCTATATAACATGGTATATAAGGTGGTGTCAAATGTTACCATGTCTTTCAGATACTAATACATGACAGCATCAAGGACTCGATTATGATTTGATTAGATGTAAAACCAGCCAATTTAAAACCAACCTGAATGAAAAAAAGCAAATAAGTGTCTTTTGTTGGGGGGGGGGGGAATCAATCAACAAGTGAAAAAATAACAGAACAGGAAAAATATTGCACTGGTTTGGATTAATATGATAGGAAAAAATCACCAGAAATACTAGATGTCACTGGATGCAATAAAGATTGAAAGCTGCACTCCTAACTCTACAACTTACTTGTCTGCACCTTCACCGCTTTCAATGAAAGAATGGCTGCAGTTGTGGAGATAACGTTTGCTGTTGTGGAGATAACGTTTGCTGTGGTGGAGGCTTCTTGAGCACTACACACAATTTTGGAGAGTGAAATTAGAGAAGCCATTATTTTCCTAAGACTCTGTGAATAAAGTTTGAATGTGATGACTGATTTCTTCAAAGATGTGAAGAGAGAGAGCCATGATCCAGCCCAAAGCAACTGGGAATGAGAAGGATTTTCCCCTGAACCTGCTGATAAATTTTGGGGGCATCAAGTAGTACTAGCAAGGAACTGATACTGATTCTCACTATTGTCTCCTATAGACTTCAGTCAATCTGAGGAGAAAGGCCAGCAAAACCCAGTGTGGGAGGTGGGTAAAGGCAGACTAGAACATGTCTAGGAGACTGAAATTCAGTGCACGGCTACTTCAGCCTGAAGACTGGAACAGAGTCAGATGAGAAGCTGGTCAGGCAAAGAGGGACTTGCAGTGGCAGACAGAGTCAAGAAATTAGAGTTTGAATCTTAAACCTGTGAAGGTAGAATGGGAACAACTAAGAACATCGGGCAACAGATGGCAATGGGAAAATGGGAAAAGGGGAAAAGGGAAGGACTGTATCAGTAATTCTACCTTTCACAAAATTATGGGTGTTTGTCTTGGCAATCCTGTTCTGTATTTAACTTAATTTCTGCATATATAACATTTATTTTCTATATTTGTTTAGGAAAGACATATGGTCCCTTCTTTAATATGTTCTATACCAGGTGAAAGGTTTTTTTGATTGCTCTGGAAAACAGCTTGGACACGTGCTATCTACAATAGCTTTTTTTAATGTATTCATATTATATGTAAAAAGCTATTAGAAAGAAGCAGCCAAATTGGTCAATACAAGACTTGAACTCTGAACTGCAAGTCTACCTACAGAACCTGAATATCAATTGCATCTATTAAACACTGAGGAAGCAGGGGGGAATATGTCTATTCTTAAAACCAGAAAAAAGCATAATTACCCAAGTAATTTCAACCATCTATTTTGAAGATGGCACTGTTAAATTTAAAACAGTGATTGTCATACTGCATAATGAAAAAAATTCTGAATAGTGAAAAAAACCAAATACAATTAAAGATTAAAAAACAATCACAAAATTGGAGAAATGTTATTCACAGACAAAAAGAAAATGAAAGAAACAAAGGATAAAATTATGCCCCTTCAAAGTAATTTAAAAAAAATAATATTGCCTTCAGTGAGGCTAGGATTTCACCTACTATCTCAGAAGGACTCAATTCTGTCAACAGTATCTATGCTGTGCAGTCTATTCATTGGAAATACTGTCATGAATAAGAATACAAAAGGATCTAGTAGGTACATGAATTCATCTAAAACAAGAGTTGCTCCAATAAGCAGACAATGTTTTAAACAAGTCACAAGCCCCATTTAAGATTACATTCAACAAGAATTTCACATCTAATTAGTGATGTCATTTTTTGCCCACCTAGGAAAGTTGCTAATTCTCAAAAAACAAACAAATAACCCACCCCAAAATCTGAATAGAGTATTTCATTACTATAGGAGAGGCCTCAGATTAAAATCTTCGTACTACATTCATTTTTGACATGTTTTAAAGCATGCAATCTGCAAAAATAACCTAAAGCAAGTTCCAAATGATCCATGCTGCCTACAAGACACGTGCATACAGTGTTGTGTCTCAGAACAGCCACACTCTAATCAATATAGTGACATACTACTTTTCTTTTTTTAGGCTACAGATCTTCATGGCAGAGATTAAACCTCTCTCTTCGGTACACATAGACATTCGGTATATGTCAGACGTAGTAATTTTAATTAGCACATGCTAAATGGATAGGAGACAGGGAAACTTTTTTTGTATTTGTGTTTTTGAGGCTATTTAGATGCTCTGGTTTGAAGTCATCAGTCAAAATACTCACTCTTTCAATGAAAGTCAATAACAACATACATTTTACTTGCTTACAGCTCAATCAACAGCTACAAAAGTATCAGAAGTGGGTTTTTTTAATCACTTGTAAGCATTGAGTTGTTTAAACTAATACCTCTCTTGATAATTGACCAAGCATATCACAAATAATAATGCGAGCTCATTAACTTGTCTTAATGAAAGTTTCCAAGGAAATAGCAATACACTCTAAACAATTTACCCGACAGTTTCTGCTGAAACGTGCATGACGGCTGCACAATCCACAAAGGTATTCTCTACTTTGTGCCTACTAAGTTTTATTTGACGAAATCCAATTAAACAGAGAATACAACATAAAATAGGAACAGAGGAAAGTTCGTAATTTTTCAAGCTATCAAAATGGGATGTAACTATATGTATTCAGAATGATTCTTGATCTTACCCATAAGCTTTGCACACGTTATACATATCACAATGTGTTCTACTTCTAGGGCTTAAGGAAGTTCTGTGCAAGAATATATGGCAAGAAGTTCCATTATAAAAGTCTTTATTATTTTTTTCAAACTACCAAATTACATTTGCAAGCAAAAAATATTAAGTTCTATTAACACAGGGGACAAGATTTTCTAAATTAAATGTTCGACTGCAAAATCTATTTCTTATTTAGGTTGCAAAAGTGAACCAATTTTCATTAGCTATGCAGCATCTTTTGAAAGTACATTTTTTTTATTTAGGTTTGTAAAAATTATTTACAGAACCTAGTGTGTGTCAATTAAATTTAATTTGAAACATTTTTTACTAGATTTGGGATAATCTTAACTTCCTGACTAACACCTGATTCTATAAGGATATAGCTATTCAATGCAGAAGAATGCTTGGAGAATTAGTTCTTTAATATTTTACATTTACTGGTGGATGCTATGGTAGAATTTATTATATAGATTAAAAAAATTGTAATTTCTGTATTTCTTTTAGTTCTACCTTAAATATCTTGTGTTATCATGTTGCCTTTCCAGTCATTCTTTATCCCCAAAACTCACACATAGCGTTGTTGTCTTAAAACCAGTGAAAGTTCTTCTATTAATTAATTTTTCTAGTGACAAGCAAACAAGAGTGATGTGTATGTTTCCACCTTTATTACTCATTTTTCCTCTCTTTGAGACGTAAGACGATGATCCCTGATATGGTCATTCTGTGAAATTATTCCCGCTGTAAATTAAAATCGTGTGTCCGCTTAAAGGATGACTAACACTGAGTGACCTACCATATTTTTTTTTGAAGGCTACAGTAGCCTTCAAGCTAACAAATCATACTAGTCAGTCTAAATTTTCTACTCATTAAATTTGACCTTTTAACTCTTTTTTATATCCATTTGTATCACATTACCAGTTCCTCAGTATTCTACCAAGGCCTTCTGTTAAGTATGTGCTGAGTATGGCAGCACTCCACCATTTAAAGAAACAGGGTCTTTCACCTGAAATATCCAATAAAGGCACTAACCATTTTTACTGCATTTTGCCTGTTTTGGCACTCCTTGATTCTGAACAAATATGCAAGTTTCCAAGTGTCTGGACTGGGCCACATCATAACTCATAAGGAAAAAAAGTTATTAACCACATTTTCAGTTATTCAAAATCAAGCAACAGATCCAACAGTGATGAAGAGCTATGCTCACACAACACAGACAATGGGAAATTCTGAGCTATGCTGGCTCATCTTCATTCAAAGATTACGTACCTGTAATATCCCAGAGTGGCTTACAGCTGCATTGGTCTCACTTGGAAAACATATCATATGATCTGGAAAAAAGCCCTGTAACAATAATTTGTATCAAAGTTCCATAAAAATAAATATAAAACTTCCTATCTCTTTTGGATGTAAAAGTAAAGTTCTCAATGCACTGTAAGATACTGCAGATTCTCTGATCCAATAATTTAAGCTTACCTTAGTATCATTCCTAAATTTGTGACATCCTATATATATTATTTTCTGAAAAACTGAGAATTTTGAAATAAATATCAATGATCTCTGGAAGCAAGAGGGTTTCATATACCACTGCAAGTCATATTGTACTACCTGGCCCTTAGTGCTGTTTTTCTAGTAGTAGTTCCTATTGTTGGGGCTTCGGTATGCTACAAAGTATGGATGATATACACCAACATGCTGAAAAATATATTGTTTTCTATTGTTTTCATTACACTAGAAACCCAGTAAAGTATTTTGGAATAACATCCATTAATAGAGAACAAGTCCTCTCAGTGTTTTTTTTTTAATTGTCCATTTTGTATGATATGAATATGAATTAACATCAAAATCTGACTAGATCAATACGGTGTGGTTAAACAATCCACATTAAAAGTGCCAATCTCATTATCAAGGAAAGCTCAAGGTGTTGTTTATGGGACAGACCTGCAGCTGAGGAGTTCAATACAGTCATGCAGATATGAACCAGCCAAGAGTTTGACCATTACTAATAAAGTTTTCTCAAGGCTTGGATGAGTTTGACGCTAATATTCCCTTGATCATCCAATGTCCACTGACTTTCATTATAATAAACCTGAACTACTGGTAGAGGTAATTCATATCAACTAATTTCTGATAAAGCATTCCTGCTACACCTGGGACCACAGTACCCAGAAGAATGACTGAAGAGGAACAGTAAGGACTCCAATTAGCCACAGCTGCTGATGCTAGTCATAGCTGCATGTCTGCCATGCTCCACAGCTGGTTCCACTCACTGGTTAACCAACGCACAAACATACTTATTCTGTCAAAGCTTCCCTACTAACTCTGAACTATTTGTGCTGGTTTTGACCAGGGTAGAACAATATTCTTTACAGCAGCTAGCATGGGGCTGTGGTTTGGATTTGTGCTGAAAACAGTGTTGCTAACACAGAGATGTTTTAGTTACTGCTGAGCAGTGCTTACACAGAGCCAAGGCCTCTTCTGCTTCTCACACCACCCCACCAGTGAGTAGGCTGGGGGTGCACAAGGAGCTGTGAGGGGACACAGCTGGGACAGCTGACCCCAACTGACCAAAGGGATATCTCATACCGTATGATGTCATGCTCAGTATATAGAGCTGGGGGAACAAGGAAATGTTTGGAGTGGTGTTTGTCTTCCCAAGTAACGGTCATGTGTGATGGAGCCCTGCTTTCCTGGAGATGGTTGAACACCTGCCTGATGATGGGAACTGGTGAATGAATTCCTTGTTTTGCTTTGCTTACATGTGCAGCTTTTGCTTTACCTATTAAACTGTCTTTATCTCAACCCATGAGCTTTCCTACTTGCACGCTTCCGATTCTCTCCCCCATCCCACCAAGAGTGAGTGAGTGAGCGAGCAGCTGTGTGGTGCTTAGTTTCTGGCTGGGGATAAACCACAACACCATCTCAAGCTTAGAATTTTTCACTAGTGCAGTGATATCACTATGTCAGGGGACTACACAATTTACCCAGAGAAACACAAGTGAAGCAAGAAAAAACCCTCAGATCTCTTACATCTTTTGGCATCTTAATATTTACCTTTTCATCCTTTTCACAGGTAGATAATTTGAGTTCCCTTCCACTTTTCACCTTTCAAGTCCTCATACATTTCTGCTATTTCTCCCTTTGACATCTGAAACAAGCTGGCTTTATAAGAGACAGCATTAGGAATGATCCAAATATACCAATGCATTTGAGTAACCAGATGGTGAGTTTCTTCTGCTGAGCCAGGACTGCTTCCATGGCCTTTGCCATCAGCCAAGGTCCGAATCAGCAGCATTAACCTTTGGCAACATCCTTGAGTTACAAGTAGTCTCTGCTCTCTTTCCATTCCTTACAAACACTAACTTTGGCTTCACTTTCACTTACTCTAATAGTGATGGCTATAGGTCATGGCTGCTCATGGCCTTTTTTGTCAGTTATCATTTAGCTGCAGCTGTGAGAAGCTGCCATTGGGCAGCACTGGGCCATAACATTCAATTTTCATTTTAACAATAAAATCATCTTTGCTACAGATGCCCCTCCCCATGCTGCTTCATTTTATATTTTGTTGTCACTTGATGGAAACTTCACTCAATTCCAAGAATCTGATTTTGTCATAGGTCTGTGTGCAAATTTCAAAAAGTTAAACCCATGTCTGCCCCCCTCACCCAAAAAATCCCCAGTATGAACATGGATGTTTTACAATTGCAACAAAGGGACTGACCAACAGTTACACACACTACAATATATTCCTATGTATGCCCTCTCAATTATCCCTTTTGACCCGTGTTACACTAACAGCTTTACACTCTGCCTATCTGTGTGTAACAGAAAAGACTGGTTTGCAGCAACAGCAATTGCACCTCTTCACAGACAGAATGTTAGAACTTACCAGTGGATTTTTAAAAAACTCATACTTGGCATAATTTTTTCTAAAATACAGTTTGTTTTCCTCTTCCATTACCCAATTTGACTGGACTTCCATCACTAATTCATGGTCCTCTATAGCTCTTCCTGTAAAAAAAACCCAAACAAATTAAAAAAACCCAACCTCCACCTAAAAGCCTGGGAGTAGAACGTGAAAACACAAAGGTCAGATAATAAAAATATTATTAAACTAATCTAAACATGAAACAAGCAATCTGAACACAGTCCATTAATCAGGTTCCTACTGTTCCACCTCAGTAGGTCTCAACTTCAGAGGTAGGTCACAGGTGGGGTTTTTGCGTTGTGTTTTGTTGTTGTTTTCTTTTTCAGGGGCAGCTGAGGGCTTTATTCCATTTCCTGGCCAAACCCATGTTCTCCCTGCAGAAGCTGGGCAGTTCCTGCTGTGCGACACATGGGGCTGCAGGCAGCAGAGCACTTCAACCATTCACTCAGGCTGGCTGGGGTGTCAGCAATGTCTTCCTAACGCTCCTTTCTCTAATGTATCATTTGTAAAGTGAAAGGTGTGTGCAATATAACAAAGAATTCATTTGTCTGCTCCTCCCCAGGACGCTATCATTTCCTGAAACAAAAAAATAACCTACAAAGTGAATTCTAAGGTGTAGTTCAGCTTTGCAGTGGGGCGAGGGGAAGAAAAGGCAAAGAATTCCATTATTTGTACCACAGCACTGGCGTTCAGAATCGGTATTCTCGCAGCTTTAGCCTGCTTCTGCCACTCAGATTCCTGAGTGAATTTTTTTATTTTACAGCAATATGAAATGTACTTATAGGAAAGATAGAGAATTTAAGAACTTTTCTGTAGATGTGTTGTGCATGTTTACATGTTGCATTCTCTGAGTAATGCAATGACTACTCACAGTACAGGAAGTTAAGCAAAAATCCTGAAAGACTATGGATAATTTCTATACTATGTTATTTATTTATTTTTTTAAAAGAAATTTCAGCAGCTTATGAAATCAGGTTCTAAATAAAAGGACAAACATGCTTCCAATTGAGCGTAGTTTTTGTGGCCCCTTGTTCTTTGTTATGGACAAACTAATGAGAACAAGACAGAGTTGAACAAAGTTGTAGATTTTATTTAAATGATCAGTGGCACCTCCAAATTTAAATTACGCTCTAACAATGAGTTACACATTAAGAAGAGGTTTGAGATCTAAACTTATGTCTCCCTGCCAATTATGGGGTTTTAACATCCAATTCTGATCATGGTTTCAGCGGGAAAAAGCAATTAAAAATAGATTATAAAAACCACGTAACTCAATCTTCTGATCACGTTTACTACACTTCATTGCATTATCATAAGGGATCTCATGATATACTTTAAAGGAATGTTGATGTTCTCATATAACTGCCTGTTGTTAGAAACTTTTTAAAAAAATCATAACAGATAAAAAAAGTATAGATTTTTTTTAAAACTTAATTAGGCATAACATTAAATTAATATAAAGTAAATTTTTGCAAGTGGTCCTGGCTAAGCAAAGAGCCATGAAGTGTAGCATGCACAACTTTCTAAGAGATAAAAATCAAACTTCAAATTTGAAATCATTAAAGCCTCTTTAGAACTACAGCATCTTTTTATTGATCTTCTCTTGCCACATCTTTCGCCAGTCACCACTTCGTGCCTCCACACTGTCCAATCTGGTGGGTAACAGCCTTACTGTAGCCTGCAAATCTATAAGCTCCTTCAGGAAGTTTCCAGCTAGGAAATTTAGAGACAATATACTCATACATACACATTTCACCTCAGTAGGAAAATATCAAGCTCATGACTAGCAGAAAACAAAGCACTCTCATGATCTACAGATCAAGTAGGGAAAAGTTAAACTTCCACCGAATTAACTCATTCTTCACTGAATTTAACTCATTCTTGAGCCCATAAAGACAGAGATTAAGGCTGCTATATGAAACTCATTTTGTAACCAGATCAAATGAAGCAAATAAAAACATAAAGCAATTCAGAAAACAAAAAATGTTCCAAAAATACTAAAAGAAAAGTGAGCATTTAAAAATCTTGTACAGGCTGCGCTGCTCCAAAACACATTCTTCAGATGCAGGGGTAAAGAGACATTAAAGAACTGAAGCTTTTACTCTAAACCAGCATTTTTTTTTCCTTTCAGTTTTATAGAGAGAAAGTGCTCCTCTGGGATGACATTTAAAACTCTTAAATGCTTGGCATTGTGACATTTAAAAAAATACCATTTCCTCAAGACTTACTTCTTGGTACAAATATAAGACATTCTGCATCACCCCAACGGATGGGTATGGATGTTGGGGTTTATTTTTAAGGTGTCACATCACAGAATACTGTACAATTGATCCAATTTACTTTCTTGAAGGAACTGAAACACTGAGTTAGTACCCTCCAAAACACAGCCCTGCAATCAAATCCCTAAATGTTGCCATGAAAAAGCTGCACTTTGGTTTAGTTAGATCATTTTTTCTCTTCCAGATTGACTGGAGAGTTTCTACCTTCTTCTCTACCATCTCTTTATTACTACTATCTCTAACATGATGAGCACCTGCTGCAGTCCAAAACAAAGCCTCCTTAACTATGGCAAGTAACTAAAGTGCATAGAAGATTTAATGTTGAAGTGCATGGCAACACATTTCAAATAGCCTCCTCCCAAGCTGCGCAGCAAAGGAAACAATTTTAAACTAAATAAAACCCAGAAAAGCCATTACCCAGTACTATTGCACAGATAGTGCTTTGTGAGCCTTCCCACAGGCTACCTAAAGGAATGCAGATAGCAAAATCAAAATGAGAGCCTGAAACACAACGATGATGTGCCTGGCCAAGGCACTATCGCCTACTCAAAGAGGAACTCTAGAACACATGTCTGTTGAGCTGCAGAAGCAAATGGAAAACTGTTTACAGTCAAGACAAAAAATTCTCGCTAGAAAAGGAAAAATTTCAGAATGAAGACAGTATTTTCCTTGAAAAGGAGCAGCTATGGAAAACTGATCTGTTTTCACAGCAGGCCCACACGGGGGAACTGCAGTGGAAGAATGGGATTCCAATACCAAGGTACCTGATGGTAGGGATGACATAGCATCATCCAAATCTAGGCATTCCTCAGCTGCCTTCAATAATCTTAGACAAGGTGGAAAACATCCAAGAATTTTTTTTAATTCAATAGCTTGGGACAAAAAGGACACATACCAGAACAACACAGTTCTGAAATATATTGCAATTTATAGTGCTGTAATAATCGTCGTACTTCAGATATTTGAAACAGAGCCCAGGCTACTGCAAAGCTTTGGAGGTGGGAAGGAAGGCAGAGCGTGCCGGGTGGCGAGGCAGCGGCAGCGGGCTGCATGCAGTGTGGGTGCCCCACAGCGGGTAGATGGGGTGCACCGGCTGGTGCCTCGGGGCAGTGAGCAGCACGGGTGGGGGAACCATCTCACCTGCCCGCTCACCCCGAGTCAACACCACCTGGTCAGCACTTGCCATGCAATGCAGCGAGGACACGATCATGTTTAATGTGCAACAGTAGAGTTCCACACTAAAGGGCATCTAGGGTTGTGAAAACAGGAATATACAGACTGTGCTTTGATGATTTCTTTTGGGTGGGATTTGGTTGGGTTTTCTTCTTTCCTGACCTTCACTTGTGGATACCTCCACACAGCAATGAAGGCACACTCCAGCGATGTAATTAATGTCTGTCTTGATTAAAAGGAGAACACTCTGCTCAGCTCACTAAGATTCATGCAATCATACCTAATTCATGAGTATTCAGACAGCTGTTAGATATAAAAGAAAATGTTCACTAATTGATGAATGAATTATTAATCCCCATCATACTGGAATTTACAGAGACACACACACTCACTCACAGTACCTCTCTTTTCTATATCCACTCATTTAACTCGGGAGCAGAAAAACTGTCCAAATTCCCATGGGTAAAATATACAAAAGAATAATAAATAGCAAACAGTCCATAACTAAATCATAATTTCAAAAATGTTTGTTCACACTACTCATACAGTGCTTCAGAATATACTAAATGCAAGTCAAGATCAATATGTTAAACCTTTCAAACAAACCATATTTAACAATATCATAAAAATAAATCCATTATTCTTTAGTATTATTTAAAAAAAAAAAGAAAAGAAAATATCTTAAGTTGTTCATTTCCTTGGCTAGTAATGCTGAATTGCCATCCTCATCATCTAGGAAATAATTTTATTTTTAAAATGAATAATTCACCTTTTTCTAAAACTACGCCAAAAGCAGCTGAAGCAATCAGAAGACTGTGTGGAGAATGCCGGTCTTCAGACCTGCACACCAGTGATTTTGAGAATTTCAGAATCTCAGGAAAAGCAACTTCACTAATGGTTTGATATTGAAATCTTCCAAGAAATCCTTCAGATTGACGCAAACACAGTATTTGAAAAAAAGTGTATCGCGCAAATAAATAAACCTGGAGAAACAATGCCACTATTGTTCTGGCATGGTTTGTCAAAAATGTCTTCTTCAATAGTTACTACACTACTTAAACACCAGCCACGCTATAAAATACAGAAAACACTTCTACTATTTATATAGTAGTGTTGTCTAAAGCCATTTTTATACCTCCTCTTCTGTAGCAGTCAGTCATTTACAGCCTCGACCCAGATTTAGCGCTGACCTTTCTCTGAGCTGGAAGCATCTTACAACTGATACATTCAGTGCAACAGCTTATAAATATCTTTGAAATGTTACAAAGCAAGAAAAAAGTTTGAAAAACGTTTGTGGCTGCCTTCATAGGATAAAGGAGCAGAAAAGGGCAGAAAACAGTTTTAGCTTTTGTAGATCATCTTTAAAATACAGCTGTTAAACATAATACAGTCGGAGATGCACAGTCAAGTTTATTTTACACAAATGCACAAGTCCAGTGTCCCTGGATACATGCATAGAAAGGGAATTTAACAATAGCTTTTAGCCATATATTAATATCCATGGTCTGTGTGGGGGGAGTGTTTGGGGTTTTTTGTTGGTGATGTGTGTTTTTCCTTTAAATTGACAGTACTGGATTTACCAAGTACCAGTGCAGTCTCTTCTGAGAATTAAGGACTTCAAGGAGTTTTCTATGTATTTTAGAATGCAGGAAGGCCCCCAAAACGTCCACTTTCTCGAGCTGGAACTGCCCTTGAGTTTGAAAAGGTACTATCTTTGGTAACTCTAGTACACTGCCAAAGTTCAAGAATAATATGGAAACTGAGTGACATGAAATTAGAACTAGATTTTTTTATGGCACTTGTCTTCTAGTAGATTTTTCTGATATAATTCCCTATCAAAACCAAACACAATACAGTACTGAAACATGGTGCTGTAAAAAGGAAGTAAGATTGTCTGATTAGAGTATCAGTTCAATACTACAACCTAGCAGTGGGCTTCTAAACTCATCTTTTGCTGAGTGAAGTCTTTCCTGTGTTCTGCTTTTTTTACACTTCTGCAAACATCCCCTTTCTTACTATATTTACTTTATCTTAATGTGTTTTTATACTGCAAAATTACATCTACACACTACAAAAAGGAACAGAGACCAGAAGTTAAAATTATAGTTGTAATCTGAAACCAAGATTATATCTTTTAAACTGTATAATAGAAAAAAGAGGTTTTTTACTACACTAGAGGAACACTGATGATGTGGAAGGAGTTCAGACCGTTTCATTTCCAGCAACTTAAAATCCTAAGCATAAAGTCAACAGAGTTCATTGGTGCATAACTGGAAGTTTAGAAGAATGGTTTTGTTTTGCTTTTTAAGTAGTCATGTCCCAGAGTTCACAATAAATCTAACCAAACTGATTGTATTGAAGGAAAACACTGACAGCCTACTCTGATGTTGTTTCTGAAGACTGAGTCCTGTTGTCCAGATAGGATAGCACTGCGTAACCGCTTTCTGTCCTTGATGTCAGATTTCACTCAGGTGTGTTGGAAACAACGAAGATTTTATTTGCAATGAAAATAACCCAAGTCTTGCTAGAGATAAGCAGGAAATACCAGTAGAAGAGGAAGAACTACCAAAGAAAAGCAAGGAAGAGCGAGGAAGAATATGCAGTGAGAACCTTAAGGGTCAGTGTCTTCCAAACCACTCTTACAGATGCAGATCAAGCAGTGTGAGGCAAATGTACTATGACAAAATGTACTTGATAGCTATGCTTTCAAAAAAAGAGAAACAGAAGCAACAGACCCTGAAAAGAACAAATTCACACAAACCCTTCCTGTCATTTTGCTTCCAAGCCTTTCTATTACACTTGTACTTCTATGTGAAAATGAAAACCAAACACCTTATTTACTGCCATACCATTGTATAGTATCAGTCTTACCTAAACCCATGTGGGTAAGTTGTTCAAACAGAGTCCAGCTGTGGTCATCAATATAGTGGTTCTTCAATATCAATAGCTGACATACATCCCTGGCTGTTATATCACTTGGAACTTCCAAAGCTCTGCTAGTATCATCTTCACTATACACTTTAATTACCTGCAATAAATAAAAAAGCTAAAATATCCGTAAGTTTAACCTTTGATTCAGTTAGTCCAATTATGTTCCCCTCTCAGCTTCCTGACTGAGACAAGAACCTATACACATAGGATGCAATACTGAAGACAGCCAGTGTAATTGAGGAAAAAGCAGCTGAGCAAAGCATATCCCACTTCTAAATTTGGCTACTGAACATCCCTTGCCACAGGACACTGGACAGATTAGTGCATTCACTTTAAAAAAAACCCGTAATGGAGAGGTAAATAAACCTGGTACATTCTTATACAAGCTAAATAAGAAACCACAGATGATAAACAGTGAAACACAAGAACTCTATGACTGCAGAACTGTAGAAAGATTTGATAGAGTTAGTTCAGAGAACAGCAATCAGATTTGAGATACTCACAAGTCTATAGATAATAAAAGCAAGGAGATGCTACAGAGCTGCTTCAAATTTTGACAAGTAACAACTTGGAACTGTGAGTAAAAAAAGGCATATATACACACATACAAAATCAAAAACGTCATACATGGAAGAGAATTACCATCATATGAGGACCAGGAAAGTAAATAAAATGTTCTAGAAGATGTACACGCAAAAAACTTACCACAAAGTAGAAAATTTTTACCATTTTTTATCTCTTTTTTTTTTTCCAATTTCTTTATTCTATTAAGTATGTTGCAGGGGCAAGAGGAGGAGGTAATATAAACTCTCATGACTTATCCTTGCCATTTTCACTTTTAAATTTCAGAAAAAAAAAAAATTTTTTTTTCAACATTAGTACAGATTTAGAGTCCTGAAGAATGGGTGTCCATTAAGTTCTTGAAGAGGTGAAGCTAAACCTGCTTACACTTAGCTCCAAATGAAGAGGCTGAGGAAGTCTTACTGCATATTGACTGTTTGAGAGAAGGCATGACCATTTAGGTATTTTTTTTCTGTATTTTCTTTCTCTGAAGGAGAATGAATGAAATGAATGAAATGAATCAGTGAATTGGATGGAATTGATGCAAATCACTAGTGCCCTGTTTTCATAAGCTCTGCACAACGACTAATCCCATTAAAGTCAACACAGAAGTGGGTTTTTTTTAATAAAAGTAGAAAATAATTTCATATTCCTCACAGCAGTCAAGAAACTCAAGAATCTGTTAGGTTTCCTCTATTTCTCATTTTTTTTTAAATTAGACAAAACACAACAAGTGAAAAATATTGAGGCTCCTGGCACAAGGATCAACTCTTATCTGTGGTACTATGTGTTGGAATGGTAACATAGTTCTTAAAATAAAACAGATGTTTGAGATTTTATTATAAATACAAACGGGCAGGTAAATATGAGCAGTAGGTATAGAAGATTTGATGCATATCATAAAAGTCTTCCAGGTACTCGGAAACACACTAAGCGATCCACTCTGGAATACATCTTTTTCACTCTTTATATTTTCAAACAAGCATTTTCACCCAAAAGCCACTCAATGTCATGAGAATGGGAAGTGAATACATTAATTCACCTTTAAGAATGGGATTTATTCCCCAATATTTACATTTTCCAGTAGTGTGAAGTAACACTGAGCAACATTATTCCCTCTCTACCAAAACAGGCAGAGTCTCAATGCCCATGGCCATACTGTGCCAATGGAAACACCCAGCAGCTCACTTGCTAAGGACAGTCTGGCCACAACAGCAAGGAACTCGGCACAGGTTAAACTACCCTGCCTACCTTGTCTGTGCCAAAGCACAGACATCCTCAAGACAAAGGGCATCCAAGACGTTTTTAATTTCTCTCAAACATCCTTCTCTCAGTTTATTCAATTTATCCATATTCATCAGAATACAGGTCACACCTCACCTGAACTTTATGCACAAAACCTAAATACCATTGTAAACCCTTCATTAAACATCAAGATACAAGTTCTTACTCTAAAGGCAAACAAGCATGTTATTGTCAGTCAGTCCTTAATTGCTACATTACTAAACACATGCTCATTTCAAGCATCTAATGAACAATCAGCAATGTATTGTTGCCCTAATTTATTACAGCAGCTCCTCTAGTTTGTACCAAAGTTGGTAGAAAGTGAGCAAGGAGCTGCAGCCATATCTTCTGTCACCTGCTTCCCCCCCACTAAGAGCACAAATCCAAAAATTAAAAAAAATCAGGTCAGCTCACCCATGCTTTCCAAACATCAGAACAAGGAAAACTGACTCCATTTGAAACTCACATAGAGATTAAAGCACACTGATGACCTTACTCCTCTCCAAAAAACTCCTTTACTCTATGGAACTACATATACAGCAATTCTGTTTCAGACTTTGGCCCAGCATATTAAATCAGCATGAAGTCCATGATGATTTGCTTTAATATTTCAGCTAATAAATGATGACAGCTCAAGAGTTCTACACGAGGTTCAGCTACCCTTGCCATGACACCGATCTCCAGGATACTCTAAACACTAAAATCACACTTCTCAAGTGGTGAAAATCTCTCCTTATGAATCAATCACCTCAAAGCAGAGTCTTCCAGGGAAAACAGGCAGATCTTGCAGAAAGTCGATCCAAAATTTCCACGGCCCTAAGCTACAGCCCAGTACTTACATTTAATACAAAAGGCAAAAAGACCACATCCATATTGAATTCAATGACTGATACTGCCAAAGCAGCCGTGGTTGATGGCTACAGTTGGTTTTATAAGATGTCTATGCTTTGGCACTGCTGAGACAGGTAACAAAGCAGCCTGCTTGCAGTAGGGTCTTGTTCCACACACACAACTTAACTCAAACTCCTACTCCAGTCACATAAAAATTACGTTCTGCAGTTCAGGATAAACCAGCATGCATTACTTAAATTCCTGCAGTATTTACAAGGATTCAAAGATGAAATTAAGAGAGGTGTCTGGCAGGGCGCGCTGTGAATGGGACGGCGGGTTGTATAAATGAGTAGACAAAACAACATCCCATCACCTTGAAACATGTCCTACTCTGGGCAGCATGTAAGGTCAGGGACAGCTTTGTTAGCCTCTCCAGTAAGTCTGTGTCAGGTTGAAGTGCCAGAAAGGAGAAGGACAATATAGAAGGAGAAAGGAAGGGAGAGAATTAAAGCGACTTTCCTAGTATTGGACTAGATGATCATTGTAGGTCCCTTCCAACCGAAACATTCTATTCTATTTCTCAGCATTCTCGGAATAAAGCCAGGGTGAGAATCCACGCCAGGCTAGGGACCCTGCCAGCACATACCAGCAACTACAGTTTTCTCCAGGTACTCATCAAGTCAGGTGGTGTGCTTGTTTTACAGCAAGAGCACGTACAGCCCATGCTGAGGCCCTTGATGGACGATTTTTACAGAAATTCTTTTTAAAAGGGTTAAGAGTCACAGTGCAGATGACTACACTCTTATTGCTGAAGAAATAGAAAAAGACTTTTTAAAATGCTGAAGACAGCAACACAAGTCATGATAATGAGCTGCCTGCGGCCGTTCAGCTCGGGGAGTGGGAAGCCTTGGAGGTGGCCTTGGACTAGAACAGCACAGCTAAAACAAAACAAAACAAAACAACACACACACACACACACAAAAAAAAACCCCAACCAAAAACAAACCAATGGAAAAAACCCCCAGAGTTTATATTCTCTGTGAGTATTCCCACTCAGCTTTCTCAATATAGGGGAATAAATTCTACACAAGTCTAGGACAACACATCACCCCAGCTCACAGCTTTGACATGTGCTACCTTATAAAACACAAATGCTGTGCCCTTTTTCTCTTCCTTGCAAGGGGTTCAAATGCAGCGGGAGACAACAGACAGGCAGTCACCTAATAGACCCTTCTGAACTTCTGTTACAGTTTTAGTTTAATGAATTGAATGTGATGGTGTAAATTTCATCAGTTAGAGTGACCTTTGAGGGGTCTTTTAATTAGAAAAAAGTTGCTCAGTCTGCGCTTTCTGCTGTGTTTGAAGCAAAGTCTCTTGTAGGATTTACTGGGAATGTATTTGTTCTAAGGGGAGTGGATCACATGAAAAGGGATAAATTCACAATCCCATTTTTCTCTGGAAATACATTGCAATAAATACTTCCCTTCCCAGAAGTAGTGGGTGCTCCAAGAATTAAAGGGTGGCAGGATTATGCTAAAGATGCAGTTATGCTGATCTTCTATAGAGATGAGGAAGTTTGAGTGACCACTTCTTTATTTTTATTAGCAGTTATCATCACGCATGAGGCTGGCCAGGCATCCCCACTCTCTTCCATTTTTCCCCTTAAAATTTGTCTGAGAAGTAGCACATAAGAAAAGAGCTGCAAATTGAGAACAAGCTGTCGTTACAGTTTTCATTACCATACACTCTCAAGCTTTGTTCTAAAGCAAGCTATTTAACTTCCCTTGACTATACCTATTAGCAGACAGAAAAAGTTGCCACAGCAGTGCTCAAATCTTCTTTTTACCTGTCTAGTTTTTAAATACAAGGAGATTTTAGTTCTTCCCAGCATCAGATAAAGAAACATCTCAATAGCTTCCATTTAAGCTACTGGAAGAAATTAGCGGCTCCAAGATCTTCTTATAAGAGGAAAGCACCAAGCTGAGCATGACAAGTATTAATCATTTTCATTGCCAATGGGAGCAGGCAAGGAGGTACAGCTTTCCTCCGCATCCTCCTTCCATTTTTCGATATATTAAAAATCAGCCAAGAGCCCAGAAATATGTGCAATGCATCTTTATCTCTCAAAAAATTATTTTTATATGAAATGTTGCTTAAAAATAAAATATGTTATTGTTTGTATTTCACCAATGATCTGAACTCAGAACGTAAAATCAACGTCGATGAATATAACCTAGTATTTAACACAGAAAAGGAAAAGGGAGACCCTAGCTTTTATACTAAAAAATAATCAGGAGCAAAAAAACCAGAAACTGTTTTAAAGAATAAGTAAAAGAGCAGATAAGGTAATCACTGTGGGAGGAGGGAGAAGTGAGAAGGCTGGACTCTACTCCCCCGAGTCTTCTTCCACACTCAACCATCATCTCCACTACAATAATTAAATAATGTGTTTCATAGACTTTTAAGAGAGGGTGTCCAAGTCTGATTCTTCAGAATCTTCAAGCCATCTGTTTTGGAAGTTCCAATCTGCAGAAACAGCACAAACATATGGAAAGACCATACCATGCACTGAGGAATTTCAAATTTCAAACTAAGACCTGACGTGTGAAAAAAGCCAGGTAGATCCAACAGAAAAAGAACCACACAGCACATGGAGTCCATATTTAGGTGTCTACATCAAATGTAAACCTAACATTTACATGGTTCTTAATGCGTCTGTATAGCCATTAAGACAGTGGATGGTCAGCACCTTTAAAAAAAAAAATCAGGCCACTTTTATTTATAAAGATACAAGCACCTAAGTTATCATTTCTACAATTATTTTTCCCCTATGAATAAAACATCACACAGTTTGTACTTACATTATAATTTCAGTCACATTTATGTTAAATGCACAGTTATTGTATGCAAAACCAGGCCTTAAAAAGTCTTACACTGCAGGGTGCCACACTTCCCCCGAGATCCTGGCTGATACCGTCCTAACCTCTGTCTTTAGTGTTAACTAACGGGCTATTTGCCTGAAGCATTTGTTCTCCAACTTCCAACCTTGCCCCCTGCTAGACAAAGTTTTTTTGCTTATTGATATTGGCAGAGGGTAGGGGAATTTGGAGTGTATTTGAACTACAATGGAAGCACTTGGAAATTTCTAGCATTTTGAACTATTTTATGACTTCTAGCAATAGTCTGTCTTGGTTTTAGAGAGAATCAGCAAAATTCCGCATTCATAAAAATATTTAAGGGCAAGTTAACTCACAGCTAGTTAAAAAAAAAAAAAAAGCATGTTAGTAAAGTGTACTGTCTTCATTATCAGGTGTGAATGCAAGGCTTTCCCTTTAAATAACCCAGTCTACAGTTAAAAAGCCAGCTTCCAGTATTTCCTCCAAAGTGAAGATTTCCATGCCAAAAGGATTCTCACAGTTTGCAGAAATCTACATCTGTCATTAAAAGAAAAAAAAAAAAAAAAAAAAGTTGTGCACAATGATAAACTGTAGCTGCTCATTGTAAAGCAACTATTTTCTCAATTGGCATAACAGGAGCTTTCAAAAATTTGTCCTGTCTGTGTCCCTGCGAGGAATGAACACTGAGAACTGAAGCATAGACATAAAACAACAGAGGATTCGGATTCGTTAATATCTTAGGCACTCAAAACCGAAATGATGGTCATTAAGCCTGTGAACCTCTCTCCTGAAGGAAGGTTCACAAGGCACAGACTTGTCAACATATATAATTGGGCAGGTAGGAAATGTCACCCAGTGATTAGGGATAATTACCTGGAAGCCTGGTACCATGGGGTAAGAAGGCAAATCTTAGTTCCAGCATGTAATCCAAAAAAAGACATTCACGTAAAATACAGGAACCAGTGAATATTGACTTCTTATTTGGAACACAATATAGCTTCAAGAGGCAGAAGGAACACTGCTCCCATGCAGAAAAATATACAGGTTATATATATACAGTAGCTTAGGTGTCGCGACCATTAGACAAAATCTCTGCCATGCACAGACTGCCTGTATTGCTATGAATTTCAAGAAGACAAATTTTAAGATCCTGTTGTCAGCAACATTTTCTATTCTGTATCCCCAATGTTCTAGAAAACATTGCTTTCTTCTCAAGGTACAAAACTAAAAATTTATAAAAAACAGTCAAAATAGGCAGATTGGACACTTTAGAAGCGACACAAAATGAAATGAAACTGTCATCTTCTTAAACAGGACTATCAAGATCATTAAAGAAAAGTTAAGCACCTTGTACAGCTTGTGAAGACATATTGAAGACTTGGGAGATCAATTTAAAGAAACTGAAGGTAAGCCAAGTCACTGATTAAAAGGACAGCAAACATCAAAGAACAAAGTAGTTGCCCAAAGGAGGAGGAGCTGTTGTTCCAAGTGATGAAAAGAGAACTTTGCATACACCTACCCTTCCTACCACAACCTAGAAAAATCTCATACTGTTTCCAAAATCTAACCACTTTTAAAATGACATTTCAAAGAGCTAAAGTAATGTCAATTTCCAGCCTTTATTCAAATACAAAACCACTGACAATCTTGATTTCTCTAGCAATTCATGAATTTATTGCCTCAAAACTCAATGAATTATTTTAGATCTAAATATTCTGTTAGAAGGTATTCAAAAAATGTTTAATTTCACAGTAACAGGATGCACACATTATCAACTAAACCAATTTCTTTTTATTTTCTGTAGTAGTCTTCTTATAGTTTACTATGGCACTATGGCAACTGTCTGTATTATTTAGCACATACAGTCACTGCCCTCCCCCAGACTCTCAGTACAGACTCTGTGCCCTACCTAATCCAGCCTAAGATTGACCATCCCGTGAATGAAAAAAATCACACACAAATAAAGGAACTAAATAGCTATGCAAAGAAGTAACAAAAAATATTTGAGATTACCTAAAGGCAAGAAAAAGGTCCAATTGTTAGTTTTAAAATATGTGTTTGCCATCTGACTTTGGGCAAGTAGAATCCTCAGTATCCTTTTTGTAAAATGGGGCAGGGGAACTGAAGTCTGTTTCTGTACAGCAGGGTAACAGATTGAACTCATTAAGACTTGTAAAGCACTTAGACATTCTCATATGACTACTGCTTTAGATGTGTAAATATGTTGTATTACAAAAAGGGAGGTTAAATTATGCATATCTCCAAATTATAATAAGCTATGTGCAAAAATATACCAGCAAAATTCTTTCAAACAAAGGTTATGACAATCACATTATGATATTAGAAAAAAATGGCAGAATGAGGACAATGTTGACATGCAATCATCCCAAAGACAGTAAAACTAAAGAGAAACAAGGTTTGAAGGACAACAGGAAAGTCAAAATATAAATATTATTATTTAATCCTGAATTTGATACATTCACTTTTTCAATATTGGTCAACAGAAGCAAAATATAGTTTTGAACAGTAATAAAATAGTTACAGAGGATTTCATTTCTCTGTATAAAACTGAACAAAATGCAAGGTCTACACAAAGCAACTTCCATGCTTTGGACAATTAACTCATAGTACAACTACTTTTAGAGCAGAAAATGAAATTATATATATATTATATATAACTATAATAATGATACTTTGCTCAAAAAGTTATTATGGAGAATGAAATAACAACAGCTACATTGTGAACTTCAACATACTCTATGTAAGAACTGCAGGAATAAATAATATGTAGATTAAACATAGAAAGTGAAAGATTTATCATCACCAACAGCCATTACCACAACAAAGGACCAAATCAGGAGTAAGAAATGCAAAAGGATCTACAGAAGTAAAAACCACAATAAATTCCTTAAAAAGAATGCACATTATTTATAAGGTAAGGTGGGGGTGGATAGGACAATTCATTTAAACAGGGAGTCTCAAATTATTCAGCCTTACCAGAGATTCTTTTCAGACTATGGAAATTCCAAACAAAAGCAGCTAAAGAGGCATTTCAAGTACAACGGGTAAGATGTGTATGAATAACTAGAAAGCTGTGAGGAAATTTAAACATCATTAGTAAAAATTTTAAATAATATAATTCCATGGAATAGCAGAAATGAAAGAAAATTAGCAGGTTTGCCAAATGATTAAGCAGTTAAAGGATCACTTATACAAGACAAACACACTGCAGAGCAGCTAAATGATTTATTTGCATTAATTATTCACAACGGATATGGAAGAACATGTTCCCAGATCTACTCTTTACAGGTGAAATAAAATTGCCAGTTTAAATAGAGGGGATATTGGAAATAAGACAAAAAACAAATAGTTAACAGAAGGTTATACAGTCTAAAATTTAAAGAAACTTAAATCGCAAATCTCAATCTATCCTAGTATCAATAGAAATGGAGGCTTAGGTTCCCTCTATTACTTCATCTCATGTGCCTAGGGTATAAACTTCTGTTTAGTCCTGAGAAAGAGCAAGAGCCCAAGGGCTATTGCAGCAGATTCATTTTGGGGTGTTGCACTGTGGATTTGTGAGCCGCTGTTGCCAGGCAGATAGGTAAGCATCTACTAACATTATTTGAATCTGTCTCTTCCTAGAAGAAAATCCACTCTCAAATTTACGAAAAATTTTCCCCATCTTGTTCATAGCAGTTACTCAAAAGGTTTAGAGTAATCATCACACTTCTGAAAAATCTCAGTGGGATAACACAGTTCACATTGATGGGCATCAATAACTTTACCCAAGTCCTTCAAAAGAAGAGCTATTATGAAGACTAAACAGTTACGGAGTGAGAGACTGCAAAATAAAGATAAACTTGGAATGAACATCTCATTTTTAGAACAGCTGGCTATAGTCAAGTAATTTCAGACTCTCACTCATACTAACCTTTAAATCAGAGTGGAGAAACCATGCCTTACAAGCCGTGAGAAAAATAAGTCTTAGATATTTTTCATTACATTATTGAGTAATGCTAAGTGTGTACATTAACATCTGACACAAAGCTATCTGAAAAACCTCTTGGCCCTGGGAAAAGTAAAAGGTTCTCTATTCCTGTCTTCTATACACCACTTACTCACAGCCAGCCAATCAAACGTAGGCCACTTCTCAGCCTCAGTGCACAGTACGCACAGCTCCCTGGTTAATCTAACCCCACTGCATAGACACGTAGATCTCAATTAGGAAGACAAGAGAGTTTCAGATCTTCCTATTCAGTATAAATAAATAAATAAATAAATGATGATGACAACCCAGTGAAACTTGGGTAAAATTCTTTAACCAAGGGAAAGTAATTGTAAAATTCAGTGGAGAACATAAGACAACTTCCGAACGAGTACATTTGTGCGCAAGCTCTTCTCCCCTCTAGCCATGCACCAACAGCCTCTTACTGTCAGAATCACCACGCTCTTCCATATAGTTGTCTGTTCAACCAATACAGCTCACAGCACAAAGCTCAAGTTATTTAGGCTAAATGTACGTGCTTTATGACACAGTCTCTTCACTTGGAGCTGCCTTAATACTTCGCCTTAAATCCACAGGTAATTGCTAGCAAGGTATAAAACTCACCTTGGTAGTGGCTAAGAGTTTCATATATTGCCTCCAAACCAAGTCCTTTATGACAAAAGTTCAAAAACATTATTGTTTGACTTAAAGATAACAATATGCAGACTGGACTTGATTATTGCATTAAGGTTAATAAGAGTATACTTTCATGTGAACTTTTTGTCATGAAAAGTTAATTTAGTGGAGGTGAACAGCTTATTAGCCCTATTAGTAAACTTATGGTATTCAGTATCTTCTGTCCTTTGCTTCCACACTGCCTGCTAAGTCTTAACTTTACATAGCTTTTATATACTTAATAGTAATACACAGCTTTACATTTTTCATATACACAATAGCAACATTTAGAATGCGCTTTACCACATACAGATGGAAAAATATCCAGTTAGACTAACTGGACTTAAAAAGAGGGAGGGATGGAAAAATCATACTAGAGGATTCGAAGAATCTGATTTGAAGGAGCAGCAACTTCAGTATTTCATTTTTCAAAAAAAGAGCTTGTGAAATAGAAGATGAACAGAAAATGAAAAAACTTCCCAGTGCATCAGTGTTCTTTATCCCCCAAAATAAGAAATATGGTAGAAATCATCCACATGCTACTCTACTTTCCAGAAAAGTCATGTATGAAGATCGGGGGAGAAAGAAATTTAAATATAAAGCCACTAAAATACACTTCTGGTTTTTGTTTTCTGTCTACAACAAAGTTGAGGGCAGAATGTTATCAAACTCATGTTTGAATAGCTTGTCCCTATTTATGTCAAAGCGCTAACATTATTTAAATGAAGCTTTCTGTATTTAATGGTGCAGTTTGTCCAACATATCTTTCGCTTGTCAGAGATAAATAGAATGCCGTGTTCCAGCACAAGAGAAAGCAAATCTGTTACTGCCACATTCTGGCTGCACTCTATGTTTCTGAAGAGATACCAACTATAAAAAGAAGTACCTATTGTTTCTACCAGGTTTTTCATGCTATATTGCTGGTTTCTCAGTAGAGCAGATCTCTTGCTGAAGCTGAGAAAGACCACGTGTCTGATTAACACCATTAAGAGACCAATTAGTTTCTCATTGCCTTTGCAGCAGTACTAAAATAGTTTTTTAAATAAAAAAGAAAATGTTTTTTCCTTAAAACATCCTTTCACTTTTACAATTTTATACAGAAGTTCTGGCTTGAATGACAACACAGCTTCAAAGCGAAGAATGCCTTTGTCATCACCTTTATCACCTATGTATTCCCATGGAGGTTACCAGAGGAGAAAATAATGTAGACTCTGTAAGACTAACCAAAGTTTAGACTTTCAGCTAGAGAAAATACAGTTTGGAATTTTTTTCAGAATTTCTGCAGTGGTACAAGGAACATCCAGAGCAGCTATGACAAAAGCTCTGTAGGTTAACCTACTATAATAAACAGTTGTTTTAGAATGCTGAAGCACTTTGCCATTTGGTATAAGACCAAAAAACCTACTTTGCTGGGTCAGGCTACGACATCTTCCAGCTCAGTACTGTCTCTGGTTATCTGTTTCTACTCACTGGTGGTATAAACCAGCAAGGTTTAACTGCTGTAGAATAGTTATACTGACAGAACATTTTATCCCTCAGCACTTTTCTACTTGTCTTTCATTTTATTCACATAGCATTGTTCCCTCCAGCCACAGCATAAAATCCAAATAAATCCTGCAATAAAGCTAGTAAGTCTACTCAAACCATGTAAAACCTTCAACTATACACTGTTGCGTTATTACAGATTTGTCAGCAAATTTTGTCGACAAGTCCAAACCACTACAGGAACAGGAAAAAAAGACCAGGAGCAGCCAGGCATGGAAATCAGGCCCTGTAATTGTTGGCAAAAAGTAATAGTCATCTAATGCAGGAGACACTCACTAAAACAAGTGAACAAAGTGGAACAGAAAGATAATGTTCAGTGGATGATGTAGTAATAAGGAGAGACTAATCATTTCAAAAATTCAGTGTATTTTGACAACATTTACCTCTAACGTTCTAAAACGAAAATGAGATAAGTAGACTGAACAGCCTTCAGTCAGTCATACGGGAAAACTAAGAAGTAAGTAGTGTATTTCTCATCTCTACACACGCTGCAGTACCCTGCATTCAGAGGTCTTCTGGGTCATCTGGCTGCTGCTTCTCTTTCCCCCACACAAGCCACGTTCATATCATCCTAAATGTATGTATGTTATGTGTATTATGATCATCCTAAAAGTCTTGTCAAACAGGATACTCAAAAGGATGGTGACAGACACCAGTCCAACAAGCTACAATCAATAGGACCAAAGGAAAAAATGACAACATTGAGGGCTTGCATACGCAGCTGGTGGATAATTTGATGAGCTAGTTAAGTCTGGCTGTCAAGCTAATAGAAGACAAGCAGAGGGCTCCAATTGCTATTCAGTCTAAATACCATTTAACTGCTAACCTCTTAGAGAAGGGAATTAACTGGTTCAGAAAAGCGGTCTAAGTGGTCTAAGAAAAAAGCACAATGTTATGTTAGGGCAAGGGTCAGAGGTGGAAATGAGACAATATGCAACAACAGTGATGAAAAATACTGTGAAGAAATCAGAGTACACTGAGGAATAGAGAAAAAAAGAGGATTCTAGTAGGAAATAAAGGAAAAGCATTAAGTGTATCAACTGAACACTTCCTCTTAGGTCTCAGTCCTTCATAAGAATTTTAGCGGTGCCAAACAGAAAAGGTATCAGCAAAGACAGAAACAGCAGGAAGTTGTAACCTCAGGGATGTGCAAGGCATGGGAAAGAAAGGAACCAAAGATGTCTCTCCAAGTTAACATTTTGATGCCCAAGCATGTGTATTTGTAGAGATATCGACCAGCAGTCCAAGACAGCCATTAGGATCTGCCGGAGAGAGGAGATGAAATATGTTATGAGAAATATGAGGAAATATGAGAAATATGAAGAGAGCCTATCAACTCTGGCTTAAGAAGTTGGCTATGTATTCTTGGAAAGTGTGACTTGGGAAGTTTGACTTGCGTTGCTTTGTATTGTTCCAAAGGCACCCATTATGCGCTGCACTGTGCCAGAATAAATCTGTTCTCATATAAGTACTTTAAACTATGAAAAACATGTTGCCTCAAAATAGTGTAAACATAAATAAAGGATTGAAAGCAACTGAGTAAGGACAATTTCAAAATGGAAACTTTAGGAAGTCACTAGCAAGTGTAAGAGACTAAGATGGACTGGAACCAGAGTTAAATTTGCAGTGGTAAAATGGAATTATATTGGTTCAGAAGTATTGATCACACAGTTGTAACTTCTTTTTTTAGGTCCTTAAGGCACCTGGCGTTTTGTTGGGTTGGTCCTGCCTCTGTTCCTGACCCACAAGCAGAAAAATGAGGAGTGGGGGAGCAGGGGGAATGGCTGGTACCCATAGCGACAGCATGAAAATGAGGAAGAAAATGAGCTTAAGTATGAGTAATTCCTTGGTGCAAGGTGATGAATGTTCTTTGTATTCATTAGTATATCTTCAATTTATCAAAAGTAAATAAAATCTTCTCATTTTTCATGTACTTGCTTATGTATTGTAGCATGTTGAAAGTAACACACAGAAGACAAATAAGTAAGGGAGATTTGATTTTTTGCATAGGACTGACGCCAACACCTCGTGTGCAGTGTGTTGAGTTTCCCTCTTCACATACAGCAACGCAGCATAATCAGTATGGGGTTTACTACCAGTAGAAATAACTATTCAGCAATAGCTCTTGATTTACTTCAAGGCTAGATAACACAGTCTGAAGGTCAAGTTCTGACTTCTTGAAGCCTAATTTATTCAAGAGGAGACTAAAGTACTAGAGCTAGAAAATGGCCAAGCACTTTCTTCAATTGATGAAAAAGCTGGGTTTTTTCCAAAGGATTTCTGCCAACAGAAAAGGATTATGAGCAGAGTAGGGCACTAAACACTGCCAATTTCCTTGGTTACTGTACGAAGAATGTTAGATGTTCAAGGAAGGCAAGAAGAAACTGAAAATCATATCAAAGATTTGTTCAAGAACTGAAGACAGAGAGGAGACAGAGTGCAACGTTAATTGTGCCACTAAACCTTGTCAAACCACACAAGCGACGAGTAATGACCAAGTGTATTAAACCACTGAGATTTTATAAGACTTTTTAAAAAGCTCCGTGCACTTATTACTCACCCTCTCATACACACACGCACACACACACACATATATCCCTATCTACCTTTCATGGCAGCTATGCAGCATAGTGCTATACATTTTAAATTCTAAGACAGTTGATGATTTTGTGTACAAAACATTCTGTAAAATTTGATTGCTTGTAGAGACTGAAATATCACAGGATAGAAAAAAACCTCCCTTTCCACCCCAGTAGCTGAACCATAGGGACTGCTGAAGTTAGTCCCATTCTGATTTCATTCATACACATGGGATCATTTTTACACACAAAAAGGTAGGAAGCTTTACTGTTTTCATGTTATTCAAAGCAGGAAATATGACTGGCCAACTGGTATATGAATACTATACCAGAATCCATTTTTAGGTGCCTGCTTGAGTGCAAAGAGTATATATTCAAAGCAAAAATTTGTCCTAGAACCCTTCTCAACTATAGTATCAAATCTAGACTTATTTGGCCAACATCATCAGGGAGTGGAAAGTCCTGCAATACCTTCCCCCAAGGAGGCCCTGTCAGTAGCTCTCTCTTAAACAGTTCCTGGACCTAACCAGACCTCTTCCATGACAGAAAATGCTCATCTGCCACCCTTCTTCTTCCCTATCATCCACAAATTGAATCTCTAGCATCATGTCAGCCTCTGTCATGAGCAGGTAATTTAATATCTGCAAGTACAGTACCACAGATGACTGAATTCTAGGCAGTTCATGAATCCTTTCATTGCTAACAAGAAAGTTGTATGCTCCCTCAAACAAGTATCTGAGTTAGATACTTGTAGAACTAGTTTCACAAAGTTTTTATGTATTATCAAGAGGAAGCAAGAATTCTGTATCTCCCCAAACACAATGCAGCTATCTTAGCACATGTCAGGTACACAAAGGTGGCAAGATCTTTCCTTGAGCCTACATACTAGCTTGGCCTTCTAGCAATTTGAAACATAAACTTTCAAAAAACACACTACCAGTCTCCTGAATTCAGTTTGGGGCTCTGCCCATTCCCACCCATATACATTTCCTCCTCCTCAACCTTCTTCAACTCTTGTTCAGGCTCAAAATCTTTGCTATTTGTATCAAAATCTGCAGATCCAGTAGCAGCATATCCTGATGCTTCATCCTAGTAATTTATCTCTAATTCTATATTGAACTTCCAGTGAGGCTCACCTTACTGCTTTACCTGTGGTCATCCCCATTACCTTCACTCAGACCTCCCAGTAAGTCATGAAACAAAACATTCCATTAAAAATAAGACCATATGTAATTCAAATACTTCACCTCAACCACCACAGGTTTTTCTGACCACTGTTCTAAAGTTTTTAAAGCACACTCAAGTCCACTTCCCGCTTAAACCTCTCATCTGTCTTCAATTCTTTGTGGGATGTTACCCTTTCTTTTATTTTATTATTGCATTATATTATTTATTGTTGTATTTATTTTATTTTAATTACTGTACAAAAGATAAAAAGGGCATGCGTGTTGTTTATGCATCTTTAAATGACTATTTTTCAAGCTGTCCTTACGAAGAGATGTTTCATACAAGAATGCTTTGTCCGCCTCCAGTTATTTTATAAAAGGTATCCATTTAATGACACCATTATCATGTCACTTAAAGTGCCTTATGTAAAATTCCTGGATTAGCACATTGGCCTTTCATCTCAGGGAATCCAAACGCAAAACTGAAAAATTACTTTCACGCTCTTAGCCTTGCAGACAGACATTACTAATTCTCAGTACAATTTGGCTTAAGTGGCCATTTTTCCTTGGAGGAGGGGCAAGTGTTGATTAAAGCAGTGCGTGATTTTCAGGCCAGAAATGAGATGGAATAAAGATGCAAGAGAATCTTGAAATTTGCATGCTTACACCAATCCTAGATTTGAGCAATCTAAATCACAACCTCATTTTCTAATCAGTATTTCTTCCATTTAAAAGACAGTATGCAATCTCTTCAAGAATTGCTGGAAATTATTCAACTGCAATACATACAGCCTATGTACACAAGGTTTTTTAACATCGTGTGACCTAGTATGCTATGAAGTTCCCAGCTGCTGTGGAAAAAACGACAACTCTCATTGTTTATACACCTTACATCCGACATCAAGTGCATAAGTACTCTTCTACTTATCACATAACAAGTCTAGTAGAGTTGTGGTTGTTTCTCTTGAATAAACGACTGGTCTTCAACTGACTGTAAAACAATGTTTTGAATGCATTATGACCTTTTAAATCTAATTTCTTAAAAACATTTTTAGAGGAGTACAAAGTTATTCATACAAAAGATATGGAAGACATTTAGTCTAACTGTGTTGAATTAATTATATGTCTAGTCTATATACACACACTATAAATCTGGTTTTAATTGTATTCAATATGCATAACTCCTCACGCTTATTAAGCAAGTCATTTTTCTGCCTGTGCTAAAAGACCCCTTGGAATCTAAACGAGGCCCTGTAGCTTTAGTTAAAAACATATTAGTTAAGAATAAAACACGTCAACTGAAGTGAGTACTTCATATCAGATTTTAAAACAGAAAGAAGTATGAAATAACTTTGGACAAAGCATATTAGATATTTGGAATGAAAATGAGAAAACCCCATGTATTCTAGAATCTGGCAGAACAGGCAGATTAGCACACTGGTAATGCAAAATTTTACCTTTTATGAGGGAGGAAAAAAAATAAATAAAAAAAAATTGCAATTTTTGCAGTAGTATAATTAAAAGAGACTTCTTACACAATTACCTATTCCATGAATTTAAGAAATAACGATTGGGGATGATTGATAGTCTAAAATAATACTTTATGAACTAATGCTTAAGTTTCTCTTGACCATGCAGTAGTAACATAACAATTTTACATTTCCAGGTCCTTCTTGCATTACAAAAAACCAGAAGTTGCACTAGTTTAAGTCAAAGGTGATACTGAAGGTTCCAATGTCCAGGAGAAAAAAAAAAATTTACACATGCATGCACAAATGTCACCCCTTAGAAGCAAGGCTAGCTCTTGCCTGCCTTCCTGCCTTGCCTGCCTGCAGTATTCCAGTTCCAAAAATTAGGGTGTTACCACAGAAATAACAAAAGCACCTTTTGAATAGAGAGAAGAGATACTTTCCGGGCAAATTCTACATGCATAGATAGAAACATCACAAGCATAAACAGAACTATTAAATTTGGCATACAGTGAGCCCCCGGTGAGAACACATACCTTTGAGAATTTTTGCAACTGTGTGTAAGCCAGTACCTACCTACCTACCTACGGCAACATCCTGTGCTGCTGCCTCCTCCTACTTCCATTATTTTTATTTTGGTCTTACAAAGTGCACAGATAGGGAGAAGTAAAGCCACTAACTGCTGACAGCTAATTTGATAGTAGTGTGAAAATATCTGTGTTTTAAAATAGGAGAGAAAGCACAGAAAACGATACTACTCACTGTGCATTTGTCAAAAGAGAAAAACCCTTAAGTTGCCTCACAGAATGATGCTCACCTCTCAACAGCAAAAAAAGAAAAGCAATCCATTAAAATATACAGTACAGTTAAAACTTGAGTTTCCTAGCCTTCTGAATGCTAGACTGAGCAAAGTTACACATCTCTCCCCTCCCACATCGCACCAAGTACTGCTGTGTACATACTAGAGGAGGCCAACACAACCAAAGGCTGCAAGAACAAAGGCCTTCATCCCCTAACGTACCAATAACCAAAGAACAGCCAAAAATAAAATGACAACTGAAGATTTGAGACCAGGTGGGGTGTTGGGGGGAGGGAGAGAGGAAGGGGAGGGAACCACAGGATTGAGAGGATGAGAGCTGAGGAGTTAAACTTAAAACACAATTTTTAAAAGAGTATTTTTGAGGAGTGTAACAGAGATATACCAAACTGTTAGGATGAAACTGTGTAAGAGCACATCTTGCACACATCTAAATCAGAAAGGGAAGTGACTATACCAGAAAAGTAGTTTATGATCATGTTATAAAGAGAGCAGTATAATCCAATCTGAACCAATCAATCACACTAAAATTGTACGTTCACAGGCCAACTGCAAACATACTCCAACTCCAACAAATGAATTAATCTGAAAGAATACGAGACATCCCAAACCAATAACAGCTATGTGTTCATATACTACTGTAGACCCACTGGACTTATGCCATAAGAATGCCATGTGTCCTGCGTAAATTGCTCATAAGAACCATTTAATATTGTAGCAATATTTCAGTGAAATTTCATTTTTCACATTGCCGGTATAGTAAAAGCCTGAGTAACAGAAGAGTCTATTAACAGTGATTCAGGCACATTATGCAGCAATGAATTTTTGAAAAATATCTACACATTTACAAAATATATCAAACTACTGAATTACTTGCAGTTTGTTTGAACTAACTTCTTAGACGTTAAAACATCTGGCATAGCAGAGAGTCATACTTCCATACTTCATGTCCATGTATATTTTTAACTTCACAGATACCCCCAATGCACAGAGTTACACCAGGCAATCCTAGTGCCCATAGGCATAATGATTTTGCATTGCTTCCACTTTTTAGCGAGAGAACAAAAAAAAGGCAAGCTACAGTGGCTATGGAGAAACACTGTACAGTGTGTGTTATCCTGATTCACAAAATACATGATGGACCATCCACTATTACGGTGTTAGTCACACAAGGAAAAAGTATGTTGTGTTTAAGGCTGATCCAAAGCCTGTGGAAGTGGACTCCAATAATCCTCCATTAGGAACTGCACCATAGTCATCTACAGAAGCATATGATAAAATTCTGAAATCCAATTATGACACTTTATATTTAAAAACTACATTAATCTGTAAGCAAAATCAATTTCTTGCACAAGGTATAGAATTATAGTAACAGAAAAAAGCACAGTAACAAATATTCAATTATGTACACATATATCTTTGTGTATATTACTAAACTTGTATTTCACATAATGAAATAATCTACATTTATCAAAAAATAAAAATTATCGCACTAGATAAATAAAAAAAATTAAGTGAAAAATTAAATATAGTCCTGTTTATTTAAAACATTGTTTATTTACACTAAGTATTACCAACCCATACTAAAGTCAGAATTACAGGACTGATTTAAACGACATACCCTTTTCTGCAGAGTTATTGGCATAATTGCAGGCAATGTTGTTATTGTTGAAGACAAACTCATGTCTACTTTTCACAGAACTCGCCAACCTTCACCCAGGTGATAACGTGAAGCAGAACAAAGCAGTTAGCAATATTCCTTCAAGCCTAACTTCTCATAATCCAAATATTGGAGAGTCAGTGCAAAGAAAAGACTAAGGATGTAGTAAATGTCACTCTGTTTATGTGAATCCAGTCCTACTCAAAGCCAATTACAGAAGACATTGGGGTAGGACTAACTAGAAATCAGCCAATCAAAGAGCTTGAAAACTTGTCTTCTGTCCTTGGAAAGGCCCACACTGATATCTCTGGCTATAAAAATAAGCAGAACAACATGCATTCCTATCATTTAGAACCCTCCTTCACTGTCAAAACAAAACCAAACCCCAAATCATTAAAGACTGTATTCTAGCACTTTATACTGAGTGGTTATAGTGATGTTGGTTCTTTTCCTGGCTTTTTTCAGCAAGCAAACTATTCTTCAGTGCTTCTGAGTTTAGGGTTTCAGGAAAGTAACTGAGCATATGAACAGATGCACTTAATCCGTGGATGTCCTGGCTGGGATAGAGTTAGTTTTCTTCCTAGTAGCAGGTATAGTGCTGTGCTTTGGATTTAGGATGAGAATAATGTTGATAACACCCTGATGTTTTGGTTGTTGCTAGGCAATGTTTACACCAAGTCAAGGACCTTTCAGCTTCTCATGCCGTCCCACCTGCGAGCAGGCTGGGATTGCTCAAGAAGCTGGGAGGGGACACGGCCAGGACAGCTGACCCCAACTGGCCAAAGGGATATTCCATACCATACGACGTCATGCTGTGTATATAACGTGGGGGAAGCCGGCTGGAGGCTGGACCGCCACTCAGGAACTAGGCGGACATCGGTTGTCTGCGGGTGGTGAGCAATTGTGCTGTGCATCACTTGTTTTGTATATTCTTTTATTACTGTTATTGTTATCTTCTTTTTCTGTCATATTAAACTGTCTTTATCTCAACCCACAAGTTTTCCCTTTTCTTCCGATTCTCTCTCCCATCCCACTGCGGGGGGAGCAAGCAAAAGGCTGTGTGGTTGTTTTAGGTGTCTGCAGGGTTAAACCACAACAATGGAATTTAATTCTATGATTCTTAACTACCTTTACTCAAAGCAGCAGCAAAACCCCTCTTTTACTTAAAGTAATGCAATTTCTACCTTTTCAATGCAACAAAGGCCTGAAAATGTGGCACATACAATGCTACAAGTGAGTGCAATTTAAGACTGTTTTATGAACTCAAGTTGTTGATCACCCCACTCACATATTTACTTAATGTATCAAATATCTGCATAACAAGTCTGGTTTCATTAATGTGGTTCTACTAAGGAAGCCAGGGTTTTTTCTTTCTTTCTTGGTCAAAAGGGTAAGATTTTACATCGCCTATATGATAAAAGGCGAGCTAGAATCTTTTTTTAAGGTCTCATAATGTGCTTAATAGCAGAAACAGTTTTCTGTTTTTATGCAGCATGAGTAAGCAATAATCCTGTTCTAAATTAAATTATTAAAGAGATGTTAGAACTGTGATATATATTGGATATTTCTGTTATAACTTCAAGAAGCAGTTCGCATCAGAAACATTGCTCACCATAGGTGAAGACTGCAGACATTCAGCAAAAATTATTTGTATTAAGTACTCAAAACATCTCAAACAATAATGTATCAGATATGTAGACTACTGTAGTTTCATAGAAAGTTACTGCAGTATATTATTTAGCCCACATCTGATGTATATGTCCTCAAAGCATTCAGAACTGACTTGGCAAATATAATAATCCATGCTAAAATTCACAAAATCATATTGATAGGTTTTTTTACTACACTCTGTAGTAATCCCAAAATGTCTAGAAAAAAATTTTCTCCAGGACATTAAAAAAACTATATACTGTCAAGTTAAACATAAGCAATGTACTTTCATGTAGTTTTCAGGTTTGAGAGTTTTGTAAGTGGCAAAAACTACATAACAAGTCACTGGCACCAGTAAGATTGATGGAAGTAAGATTGATGCTTCATGGATTCAAAGCATCTAATTTTCATGCTAAAATTACTTTCCTGAAATCCTAAAATCAGTAGGGCTTTCGTAAGTTCTGTTGATGAACAAAAAGAACAAACTTCATAAATACAAAAAGAATACAGCTCCCTCCCAAAAACTAAATACTGCAACGCACTGGCATTTTACGTGCAGCTCTCAAATAGTAATAAAATACGCCAAGGAATATGAAGTAAAGACAAATATTTTCCTCAGCTTTCACAACCTGTTGTCCTTGATTGAGACATACAGGGTGGAAAAAACCTGATAAGAAACTGATGCCAAGCCACAAAGAGAATTTGTTTGGAGACAGATATTTGATCCTTGCTCAGTTAGCTCTAAAACAAGAGCTTTTAATTAGGTCATAATGCCAGTTAAAATACAGTTGATATAAGCCATTTCCTTGGCTCAATAATAAAGGTTCAGTTTTAATTTTGACTCATTTTACCTCAAGTCTACAGCAGCAACAGATGCATAGCAACTCATCTTCTAGGTTAAAGGTATTATACTTCTTTACTTTTATTTTTCTCTCTTAAGCTCCAGTCCAAAATCCTTTTGAATGTTTTGAGAAATCAGAAGAATAAAAAACTATTCTAGAGATCACGTTTAAAGTGTTAATTCTGTAACACTTGGAATGAACATCCTTTTCTACTAGAGGTAGCTATGATAAATGTCAAGTGTTTGTAATTACGTTTTTACCTTTCAGGCACAAAGTTTTTATTTCCTGCGGGAGCATGTTCTCAAAATTCTATAATATAGCTTTAAAATTTTGCTGTAAGATTCAGAAAACAACTTGTGGTACCAGAGCCTGATCCTGCAGGCATTTTACTCCCAGGAATATTAGACATGCATACGTTTGCAGCACCACAACAAAAATCTCTCTCTAGTCTTTTTTCCTTGGATTTGGGAAACAGTAACTGTAAATCTCGGTGCATTACATTAGCGGCTTTATTAGGAAAGAAACAAAAATAACCCAAGCCATTTTTCCTTACCCCTGGGTACTGAAGGTCCTTGGCTCTTGAAAAGCACGTGCAGCTTTTTGTTCTATGAATAATACTGACCTATTTGTCTGCAAGGTGAAGCAGAGGATTATTTTCCTTGGTGAGACTATCTGTATTTTATCTTCTCCAGTCAGATATACAGACCAGACCTATTTAGAAAGCAAGCAAGCACTTAAGTGTTGTGTTTGACTTTGTCATAAAAATCCAATATTCAGATCTGATTTGATTTAAACAAAAATACTACAGTAATCTACTTCTACTAATGAAAGTACACATTAGATGCACCCTAGAGTATTAAAAATGACACTGAGGAATACCTCCATCTCTTAAATATCATAAACACCAATAAAATAAAATAAAATAAAATAAAATAAAATAAAATAAAATAAAATAAAATAAAATCTCAACTTGTAAGTGCAAGCCTTGCAGAATCACTTCACCATCTGAGAGCCAGGGAGTTCTGCTGATAAGTGTGAGATACAGAAAAGCTTTGAAAGCCAATTATGCCTTCAGGGAAACATATATAATCACTTTTTTTCTACAGGTAAAAGATTTGACTTGTCCATGGCAGGTTTGCAAAGAATTTTGCTGGTGCTGTTGGACAGGAAGGAAATCAGATCCAGCTCACTTGCTTGAGAGCTCTGTAAAATGAGCATGTTCATGCAGCTTTTCACTCCTATTTTTGTCACTAAGATACCAGATACAATTCTGAAAACATTGTGCAGATACTTTTTAGATACTTCAAAATATAAACCACTTCTACTTCTTGCCACTAAAGAAAGCGTGACTAAATTGAGTGGGCAAGAATTGAAAAGCTCTTACTAAGAGTTAGTAGCTCCATAACAACATATGGAATAGAGATATCCTGCTAGTAGAGGAAGGTCGGTGATGTACTTAAGGCATTGGATATGGAGTCACAACAGCTGATCTATTCCTGGCTCTGCCAGGCGTAACGCAGGAATGTGGGCATTTATAGGTAACAAGAGCAAATCAGACTCAGCTTTTGCTTCTGTAGATAAAAAAAAAATTCTGGAGAATATAAATTTGTTAAGGTTTATAAACAACTTTTATACTATTATTGTACTTGTTTTTTCTTTAAGCTAAGGCAGAAGACTATTACACAAGACCAACATAAAGTCAGGTAAGCTGTTTGTGGTACTATCTGCAATTCCTTCAGAGTGTGCTCCTGTCTGCTTGGCACAGACAGTCACTTTGTCTCTTTACTAGAAGAAGAGCCAGTTAATACCATCACTGTGACTGCAGAAATGAATACAGAGTATTTTTTGCATAGGTACATTTGCATAGGTTTGGCACATAACTATTTTCTTTCAAATCACCTCACAAAAGAAAGCTTTCAAAGCGATTGAGTGAGTATTGTCTTTCTACTCCTGTAGTCCCTTATACAAAGAAATGTAACATGGTCTTACTCCTCAAACAGAACCCTCTTAGTGGGTTGATAATGATTGATTCCTATGCAGAAACAGTTGCACTAAAACAGACTATATTACTTGTAAAGAAACCCACAAATTATAACATACCTAGGAACGTCACAATGACGTTTGAGCCATCATGATTTCTCTTCTTCTATCTCTTCATACAACTATCCACCTATCAAATGCTTCTATTTTAAGGGACTAATGCACCACAAAGAAGAACCAGCACGATTTACCATTTCAGCTCCTCCTTTTCTAGCTTTTCCATGGATAAGCCAGGCATTACAAACTACACATCATGCCGGAGCAGTTTAAGGGCAAAGCAAGATAACCCTAGATCCCAAACCCTGCACTAAAATCCATCTCTAAATATGTCATTTCTTAGTTCTCAGTGGATTGCTGTCCTTTTGCTGGCCAAGAAACATGTACCACACAAACTCTGAATTCCTTATTTTTAATGGTATCCTTGAATTACTAACCCATGTGTCAACTTTCTTCTTCCCCCTGGGTATAGCTATGATATAACTGGGTCAAACTGACCCTTAAACATACTTAAAACAAGATTATTGGATAAAAATTCTCAGCAACTGTACTTTCTGACAGTCAAGATTACAGGCTGGTTGTATTAGAAACCAATTTTTTATCAAGTGTCAGTTTTCCATAGGAAAACATGTTTAATAATACATATAGAACCAAAGCAAAGAGAAACACAGGAAGAAAGTGGGTGGACAAAGACACCCAAGGCAGCTTCTTGGTGTCACAGCTGAATCACTGGCTTTGGTTCTACTGTCTCCATACGTTTGTCTTCTGAAGGAGCTGGTTTCATTTTGAGAAAGAGAAGCCTTTCTCATGTTAGTATTTCTGTTACACAGAAATCAACCAACAACAGCAGTCAGTCAAGCAAGTACGAGAGCTCCACAAACCATGTGTTTTCCTTACTGTACACTGAGATTGCTTGGACTGAATCAGTGATGCATTTTTTTCCTCAGAGTCACAACAGTATATATTCTCTTAAATCTCATTTAGACGAGTCTATACAAATGATTTCCCAGGTCATGATTTTTGTACTTATGTAAGTACAATCCCTACTTCAAAACCGTAATGCTGCTGGAATAGTTTAGGAAGAGATTAAAAGAGATTCATATAAGGTTTATACCAATGTATAAACCGTGAATACAAAGGAGTATTTTTTCATCACTTCTCCACAATATCACTATAGAAAAAGCCTAGACCTACTCAGTCTTTCCTCTCCACTAACTTAGACACTGCTTATTTGCAGTTATCCTACAACTGCCCCTCCTTTGGGACTGAAAAGCCGAGCAGTTTCCAGTTTATAAACTAATTCAGGATTGGGGAAGTCTCCATCCCAGAAGAGAAATAACACTCAACCATGATGAGTTCATCATTTAGCTGACCAAAGACCTTACTTTAGAATATCTTATGTCTTCTACATGGCTTGGTTGACACAGCAGTTACATATTCCCATTTTCCATAAAGTCTATTCCTTATATAAGCTTTTGCCAGCTACTGCCAAAGCATTAACAAGAACATTACAAGACTGACATCTTTCGTACCTACGAGTCTTCTCTTTGCCCAGTGCCTGCTAAAAATGAACAAAGTTACAAAACTTGTATCGGATACTTAACTTCAAAAATGTGTTAATGCTTAATCTTCAATGTTATTTAATAAGGTCATTGTCTCATGGGCAGAAGTACAAAGGACAAAGTACAAAACTTTCTAAGAAGTAACTTAAGAGGAATCCTTTTCCAAAATCCTTTCAACTCACTTCTGATCTTACATTAAGGGAAAAAAAAAAAAAAAAAAAAAGAGAACCAAAATCCACAGCATATCCTTTTCACGGTTGCTTCTCATTTCCATGAATGAGAAGGACATTATTCTAAGATCATACTAATGAGTTGTTATGTGGACACTTGGGTAAAAATGGATGTCATTGCCCAGGGAGTTGTCCAGAGGAGACAACACACAAACTTCCTTTGAAAGCCCCATGTTCTGAAGTTACATGAATACAATAAACTCAAAGTAATTTACCATTACAAAAGTGACTAATCATGGACTAGAGCCTACCAGAATACTGCCAATTAAAACTTTTAGCTGTGAAATAGCTCTTCTTTTTTTTTTTTTTCAGAATTATTGGTTGTAAAAATACTAGGAAGAGCCAGATTTGCTCAATTTAGAGCAAGGACTTGCTATCCAGATCACTTCAAATTGAGGAAAGGATTTAAATTGTCGTCTTCAGCATCACAAGCAGGACCCTTAATCTTCAACTCTGTAAATCACTTCTTTTTCCCTATTTGAGAAGTCTAAACGACCTTGATTTCTCCTAGGTCTATCCTAACTGCGCAATTCATATTGCACCCAGAAAATTAGCATCTTAATACAAATCTTAACACAACACTACAGCAGAAGTAAAATAGCTTTCCATCTCAAATTAGACAATCTGAAATTAGACAGCTGTTACCTCCTGAATGAGTCACACGCAAACACCCCACACTTTGAGAAAATTTCAAAGAAAATAAGTTTAAAATATAACTTAATGAGAACAATCAGATATAAATATTAAGTGCAACCAGTCAAAAAGTACAGATATAGGAACTAAGTTAAAGTATGAAAATCAGGATATGGACACTTTTCCTGTACTCTTAATGAGCAATTATTGTACTACACAGAAATTAGGCAGATCCCATCTGCTTACCAAAATGGAAGAAACTATTCCTGTATCCTAATGCTGCCATGCACTAACCAAAGAGGGGCTGATGTTAGGGAAAAGCCTAATAATGAAAATCACACCAGTCTGGAAAAAATCTTGTCTTACCAGATAATTCATCTCCCCTCAAATGATCTTAAATCCTTGTTATGCACGCTCCTCGCAAAGCTTTTCAGCTGCCTATTTTCACAATCAATACATTCAAGCCTGATTGAGAAGCACACTGATACCAAAGTTCTGTCACTTGGGTTCAAAGAAAACCCTCATATTGCATGGGCTTACCTCTCGCTACATAGCAGTAAATTCTAGTGATTATGAGAAGAAATTCTTGCAAACTTCCAGTCTGTTTCTCAACAGTTGATACCATTCCTGTGCCATTATCGAGTGCTTGCAGCTGTTCATAAACTCCAAGCCTTAATGTAATCAGCAACAGGAGTTATCATAACATAACTAATATAAAAAGGCTATTTATAGCTTAAGAACGCAGTCACTGAAAAATCCAATTCTGATCACAAGACAATTACTGTATCTTGTTTTCCTGTGGATATAATACCAAGTTAAAAAGGAAAAAGAGACAGACATACCGGTATGCAGCATATGCATATGTACCAGAAATAGGCAGGAACAATCCATCAGTATCACAATTAGAAGCACAGGCACACCTCTACGATAACCGATATACATTTCTCTCTTATTCAATACTTAAGTATTAAATATCATGTACACTATTGGGCTAAAATATGAGCTGATTAGCTGCAAATGAATGTTCTGTGACTGAAACAGAAGTAAAGTTCATGCTGTTACTAGAGCCGAGAGGTCTAATTTCTTCTCCCTCTTAATTCCTCCTCCCACAACTGCCCTTCCTGAAAAATTTTCTTTGGCCTGATTAGCATTTTTTTGAATCTTTCCATTTGAGATGACTCCCATCAGGACTCTAACATGAGAGACACACTTAAGTACACTGTCTTTATCTTCATTCCCAAATTAAAGGCAGTCATAAAGGCATGAATTCCTTCAGAAGTATCAACTTTAAACATACTGAAGACAAACAAGGAGAATATGGCCAGTGGTCAACTGTCATCTCCCACTTATCATTCCAGGATTTCACCACTTGCTAGAGATATATCCTGTCTTGTTAATAGAAATTATCAGCTGGTAGAGAAGTTTGGAATCCCTGAGCCCTGAAATACTCAACTGGAAACTGTATCAGTTCTTGCCTTTGCACACACCTCCCCCCCTGCCCTCCCCCCCCCCCCCAAAAAAAAAAGATCAACATCAATTGTCAGTAACAGGAGATTCTGATGCCCTTCCACTGCCTAGCCATCGTGATTCCTGCTATGCAAGTACCTTATCCTAAAGATACTCATCTAAGTAATCTGCAGATGTCAAGACACAGATATCAGTTGTCTGTTATTATGAAATAGGGTGGTGAGATGGGTGAGGAGATCTCAGGTTTATTGTCAGCTTCTATACTTTTTCTTACACAAGGGAAGCTTAGTCCTGAAAGCAAAGGCAAGTAAAGGATGGAAGAGATGTAAGGAGGCAACTTAAAAAATGAGGAGTCCTATTACTGTCCTAATAGTCCCATATCCAATTGGTCTAATTTCCCTTACAATTCAAGCTAGATCTCTTAAATACATTGGCATAGCATAAATATTACCATTGCAAAGAGTTAAAAAGATCATGAAGCAAAAATTGGGGAAAAACAAAACAATACTGTATTAGTGGCTCTGGAATTATCATGTGAAAGAACAAGTAAGTCCTCAGGTGCCTATTGTAAATAACTTACAAGAAGATACGCATGTATAACAAATATAAAATTGTTTTACCAATCACAAATATTTAAGAGTATTCTATATGCATGATCAAGTTAATTCCACCTGATAAAAACTAACCAGGTTTAATGTTGATGTTTATACAGAGGTATGTTTTGTTTATCTAAACTCTAAATTATTCTTATTGTGGCAACATTTACACACAGAAGTAGGATGGGGATATTCCTCTGCTTGTTTTTATAGTTCTCGAGTTCTTATTTGAATAGATAATAATTCTCAGAACATCAGAAATGCAACAATCCAAGGATATGGTAAAAACTGCGCCAAAACCCCGAACAGAAATTGATCTGAGTTTGAGCTCCATTCTTCAGTTAATGCCCCAACATGAGGATAACAAAGTTTTACTATGATAAAGTCATAACATTTCTGGTCATCTTATGTTAGTTTAAGTACCATAACACGTATGGTAAACTACTTGGTATTCTCAATCTACTGCACAGCTTTTAATTCAAAGGAGGTCAAAGTTATAAACCTTCAATAAGAAACATCTAAGTTGCCAGCTTTACCAAACCCATAGCATTTCAGGTATTTTAACTATTCATCATTGACTACTCTCTTCTCATTCAATACTACACAACTATTCAATTGTTTATATTATAAAAATAGCAGAACACAAAATAAAGCAGGTGTTTACTATAGTGGTCAATGAGATGACGAAAGTAGACCAGAACAGGACCACAGAGGTTTTATAAGACTGGAAAAGAAAGTTGAGGAAAAAACAAAATGGAGAAAAAAAACCACAAGAAATACAAAAATACATAAGGCTCGGTCTCATTTTTATTAGGTTGAAAATGAAAACTGCTGTGGAAACAAAAAAGAAAATGATCTATGCAGCTCTCACACACATGCAGACATGAACTTTAATTCTAAATGTACATGCTTAAAAACAGTGCCACTTAAGTCTTTTCATACTGTAAAAATCCCTTGGGCAATAAAAAAGCTCTCAATCTGGGAAGCATATTGCTTCAAAAAGCAACAGAATTCGGGTCTTCTAGTTTAATAATGCCTTTAAAAAGCAATCCACGTAATTTCTTCAATATGAATCATAATGTTAATCTAGAAGAAATGATACAAATTATCAATGTTAGTAAACACTACTCTGATTAACCTAGACTGTGTGTCCCTGGAAGTCAGATGGGAATGTTTTTCTGTTTTGATCAGAAGACAGTTCAAACAATGGTCCATACAGGGAAGATGTCAATAGCGTTCTGTTGTTACAATACGGACATCCCCCACTTACCACAGCATAACTTACTGACAATGCCACCAATGAGAAGCTACCTGGAAAAAGGTCTGTCAACAAAATATTTATTTAATCACAGATCTGTCTATAGCAGGCATGAAGCTGCTACAAAATGACCTGAACTTCTCAGTTCTCCAGTCTAACCCTAAACAAATGCACCCATCCTTGGGAACAACTATGAATAAGAACAGTGTTAGTATCTATCACATCTCATTCCCTTCTGAAAATTATGAGGATTAAAGCTCCATTCATCAGAGTTTAATCTTTTAAAGCCAAATTCAATAAACCTGAGTCATCAAAAGTGACTCAGCAACATTAGAATGGAAGTTCCCTGCAGTTTCAGCTGGCTTTAACTGTCAAGTCTCTTGTATATTCAAAGAAATGGAGACTGGCTTTATCAGTCTCTGCTCTAGCCACCTCGTAGTTGCACAGTACTATAGAGGTGTGACAGGACCAAAATAGCAGGTAGTCAACTCAGAATTCTAAGAGACGAATATTAAAGAATTGCTTTTTGGGAAATCAAGGTTGCCAAATTTACAGAGAAGGTTTTCTGCACAACAAATTAGATCTACTGCAATGCACCAGAGGTTTCTTGTTCCAAATATAACTTCCCAAATGGCACAGAAGAGGCAGTTTCTTGTATTGAGAAAACAGTCCTCACAGGAAAGATAAGAAACTTCAGTTTCAACTTTCAGGCTGATGAAGCCCAAAACAATCAAAATCAAAAGAATGATTAAAATCATTCCAATTTGACAAACACTGGCAAAATGTCTACCAGAATCTTTGATAGTACTGATGATTTTTTTTTTATTTTATATAGCTACAAATAGTAAAAATTTAAGCCTAACATTTTCCTGGTGTAAGTGAACTAAACACTGAGTTTGCACAGGCAATATCTTAGTAACCAGAAAAGTTAAGAGTGACCTTGTTTTCTTGCTCATTATAAAGAAAAAAAAGAAAAAAAAAAAAAGACATGCTATTTTTGTGAAGTTAGAATGTTTAGAGTCTTTGCTTGTGTTGTTTTGGACAGTAACAAAGTACAAGATTAGTATGTCATAACACTGAGGGTTGGTGTGAAGTCTGACAGCACTTACTTTTCTCTATAAGAAATACACACTAATGAATGAACCAATGTAAAGAAGATAAAGTAAAGTACAACACGAAAAAGACACAAACAGGTGATTATTCTGAAGTTTCCCCAGGTTGATGTATCAGACAGCTTGTGCTCAATATAATATACCTCAATATAAACCAGGTAATATTCCTTACTGCTAAAATGAGAAATGGTTCAACTCTGCTTCCTGATTTTTACCTACACAGACCTGTGACTTTCTGCGACAGTGTTAAGTTGACTGGTCAAAGCACAAAGGTACATGCATTAAAATAGCAAGTTTTAATAGGGCTCTAAATAATTTTAATCTACTGTAATAGCAATAAATCTTTCCTTGGTGGAAGGGTACAGCCATTTACATGAAGTACAGAGCACAGAAATGAGCAGAAGACCACCAGATGAGACGCGACAAAAAGGAGTCCAACTGAATCAAGTCTTATATTAGAGACTTCACGTAAAAAACTTGAGCTCTTTAAATTGGTTCCATACAGGATGTTTTTTCTGTTAATCTGTAAACTGGTTGGAAAACCTTTTTCCCTTCCCTTCTGCCGTTCAAACTCTAAGTCTTTTTTGTGTAATTTAAGGGGAAGACATGGGAAAAACAGATATATGTATAGGAGCTGGAAGGAAAAAAGATTAAGAACTGATAAAGGAGGATATGTGTAATGCTCTCCAACCTGGAAAGAAATCTAGCAAGAAACAGACAGAACGAAATTACAGAGTAAATTTAACTAATGCATCTTTTGGTTGGAAAAGATTCTTCAGACCTTGGAAATTGCTTGGAAATTCATGAATTATTACTGCATTTCAATTAAAAATCCATTCATTTTTGCATTGTTTAAAAGTCAAGAGAAAACAGGTATTTCAGCCAAAAAAATCTGTCATGAAAAAGTCTAAGTACCACTTAGCCATTTATGTCTGCTAATAGAATTACATGTGAAATTTTGAAGAATGAGCTTTCAAGCAAGTACATTAGAAGACCCTGAACTATAGCTGTAAAAAAAAAAAAAAAAAAGGTACTCCAATTACAACAGGCAATGCTCAATATTATTCATAAACTTAGAATAGCACACATTTAAAGAAACATCTGCTCTTTGTCATAAAGTTCCTCTCAGCTCTTCTTTGCCAAAGAGCTTTACATTAAAATCTTTGTTAATGCAAAAAGAGAAGTGACGTTCCACTACAACCAAATGTGTATTGGAGGTCTCTTTATACAATCGATTTCCTGGAAAGAACATTGTGGGAGTATGTTTGGATTCTAAATGATAAAAATATCTACTTGTTTAGAACATCGAGTAAGACAAAAGAGGCAAGATAAAATTCCAAAGATTTGAGTGTTCTTCACCTTGAGATTTACTTGAGTTTTATTTTTGCACTTCTAATTTAATTTAAAGAAACAAGGCACTAATTACCTTGAACTACTTTTGTGATGAAACACTTTTTGGCTTATCCTTGAGCAGGGCAAGAACTGTCACTCCAGTGCAAATGATTCAAGTTTGGGTTTTTTTTTTAGAAAGACTTAAAAACTAACCTTTCATAAAACTATAGTAACCTCTTTTTAGTTCATTTGACCAAAGAAAATCAAAAGTATATTAAAGAACAGAACATTTTGCCTTACAGTTAACATTGTTGCCTACTAATATGCATTTTGATCATAATTAGAGAAAAAAGCACGAAGTGTTTTCTATTTTCAGCTCCTTGTCCCTTCTTAGATAACACAGACTCTGAAACACAGTTAATTTTCCAGACAAGTTCAAATCTCCACCTAATAACAGCAAATAATCGATTCCTCAGAGGAAGGCAACATTCCCCACCATGCACCTAGCTGACTGTGCTGTGTTGGACACCAGCAGAAAGCTGGGGTTTTTTGGCCTTTTCAGATAAAAGTCTTCCACCCTGAAGAATAAAATTTAGTCTACCTGAACATATATAAATATAACATTATTCATACCAAAAGCACCCAACCCCCTCCTACATTTCTTTCAAGGATATCGAACTTAATAATTTCTTACAGAATGGATTACACAATCCACAAAGTAGTCTTGCCATCCATATGTTCAACTGTTGATTTCATCTCCATATTATTCCCTTGAAGATGAGGACAATAAATACATAATCCCACTCCCACTTGTGATACGTCTCAGAGTTCCACCTTCCCAAACACAGGTGTGATATGGTAACACCAGCTCCACAGGGTCACCTCCATGACATGCTCCACTGAGAACAGGGCATCTGAGGCACAAGTCCGCATGTTCTCAGCAGCTCAGTGCAGACCTGCTCTTTCCATTCTCCCAGCTCCTAGTCCTCCCTCTAGGATAATAAAATTTGTCACTATACTGACTATACTTTTACTCCTTATTTTGTTCCCCATCATTCCCTCTCCCTTCATTTTTTAAATGAAAAGAGAAAAAAATAGTCAAGGGTGCCTCTTAAAGAAAGTTTGTTCTAATTACTGTTAACATGTCAGGATTATGAGTTTGTGAGGATATAGCACAAAACCTCTTCAAACTGCAGGGGGAGAAGGAGATGGCCAGTTGTGTTGATGAGACAGACTGAATACTGTTCAGACACACTGCTGTTCGACCTCCTAAGCACAGAGGCAACTCACTACTCTGCTACATGGCTTTTACCAATTTGCTTTTATAAACTTATTTCCAGTAAGTCAACCCCAGAAAAAGACATGCTATTCAAGCAGCATGTTCAATGTTTTGAGAGGCTTATGATAAGAGATCATCAGAAGACAGTAAGAACTTCAGCTTAGAAAAACAAGAATTCAAAATAATGTTAATAATCTATTCAGAAGAGGAAAGATTTCAGATGTCACAGGTGCTATGAATAAGAGAGTAGATATTTCTGACTTTTTTTTTTCCCTGGAAGTAGAAAATCTTTTCTGGAGAGAAAAACAAGACAGAAGAGGCATAACTTCTTTTTTTTCTTTTAGAAACACCTATTTTCATAATAGTTATTTACTAGACATAAGGAGAAATCCAATCTTTAATTTTTCTTTATTATGCTTGAAATTAAAAACACTGCAGACAAAGAAACTAAATCAGAAAGAAAACAATCTAAAAGAATCATTGAAAACACATGTAGATCATCAGAGAAAAAATTCTGGCAGCTGTCAACACTATAAAAAATGTTTATCTATAGGTGGTTTCTCGTAAGAGTTAGGAAACTATCAAACTGTAGCAATAGTATCCATTACCTTGGGGGCTATATTCAATGAAATATTTGTATATGGATTAGGTATTTGCAGACAGAGCTGTTACTAAGTTGGCAAAGCAAGAACATGGGGTGGAAACACACATTTCCAAGCGCAGCCTCCACAGCCAACTGTGGGAAGTCAAAGTCACAGCCAGTTTGCTTCTCCTCTTTGCACACCCTCTTAGCATTCCCTCTCTCTACTTTTTAAATCTAAGTAATTTTATAAACATATTAGAAGACTTCAAACTGAATTTCAAAGATAACAGTTTAACTCAACAGCTGCCATTTGGCCTTAACCTTTAACAACTTTAGTTGAAGAACATAAGAACGGTCATGCTGAATCTGACCGACGGTCTACTTAGCCCAGTACCGTTCCTCCAGCAGTGGCCATAAACAGATACCTAGGTGACGGACTTTTTGACAGAAACTATGGTCTTGTTAAAGTGCCTCCAGAAAATACCAGGAAGACTCCTCTCAATTTTTCTGGCTCTGGAAAATGGCTCGGGCCCTCCATAGACACTATAATTATTTTAGCTCACTTCTGTCAGTAAACCAATTGTTCTTGATCCTACTTTTACCAAAGAGAGCACTACATTCTTCAATGGAAAGCCAGGAGAAATGGAAGGACTATGAGCAGAAATTGTCACAAAAGGTATGACAAGAGCCTTTATGAATTAACAGAAGTGAAATCAGTGAAGCTATGAACTTCAGCTTCTGAGAGACAGAAGCTAACATTTAGCCAGCTTAACTGATCAACCCAGTCAGTAATTTTAAACATGACAGGCCACAAAAGCAGATAGTTGACCTTTGTGTGTTAAATCATGCTTGGGAGATCTACTTTCCAGTTCCAAGCACAAAGATTACCACAATGAGTGCAATTTAAGCCAGCAACATGAGTAATTTAGGCTAATTTTTTAAAAATGTGACTTCTAGTCCTTATGTTTTGAAAGATAATGTTACTAACTCAGTGTTTTTCCTGCCTCTGCAAAGACAGTCAATGCTTCCACCTTGCCCAAGAATGAAACTAACACCATTTTACCACACTGCATTAGCAACGTTTAGATACACACTGACCAGAAATGCTTCAGATTAGTATTGCTGTTGTAGGAAAGAACTAAAAGCAATAGAAGTAGTCCAGAAAGTCAGCATAGCTATTTTTAGAGAACATGCAAAATATGGCAAGATAGAATCAATGCAGTTTCCCAGACACATATATGTTTTTCACTGGAGAAGGGGAGAGAAAGTTCTTCCTTAAGGTGTTAGCCAAGTTCTAGTGAAGTTCTCTGGCAGGTACACAGAAACAGCCATGGCTGGTCAGCTTCAGAAAAGTTAATACAAGTACAAGAAACTTCAACTTCCAAACAATTTCTTAATGCAAATCTAAAAACTGAATAAGCAGCAGTTGTTACCCCTCCAATATCACCCCTAAAACTGTTAAGACCGGGATCTCACAGACCACCAAAAAAGAGAATGTGAAGGAGGTAGCACCCTTAATCCCACAGGTGTTCCTTGTCAGAACTCTTTCCAGTCTCAAGAAAAGAGAAATGAGACAGGTAAGCTTTCAAAGAGTGAAACAGATCTACGACATCAGTAATCTCCATTAATTGGAAACTCTTCCTCTTTAACCTCTACCTCTGCTCAGGATAACTAATACACTGTGTATGAACAGCACTAAGAGCACTGCCAGGTCTGTCTACCCACTCAGAACCTCCCTTGGTTTACAGTTTAAAGTATTTATAAAAATATAGTAACATCGACCATACACAGCTAAACACACATGCACATAAAATATAGCCATGCACACGACATTTGCTCCTTCCCCATTAATTTTGGTTTTATTCAATTATCCTAGCAAAATTAGACCTTCAGATAAAGAAGCTACTCAGTGACTGTTAAAACCCTCCATCCTATAGCACTGATGACAGTAACTGGAGGTAGGGAGGAAAGGAAGCAAGAAATTAACTTCTCATTTAAGGACATGAAGTACTGCCTGCCCCCGGTTCCACTTTACCCAAAAAAAATTGTGCAGTCACATGTAGAATCTGTGAAAGAACAGTCACGTCTTAAGTCACAGATTCCAAAACCTCATTTTCTACAATCATCGATGACCTACAGAGAAAATTTCACCAAATTACAGAAATATGGAACACCTTGATTAGAAAAATAACTTAATAGGTAACTGTGCTTTTCCTCAAGCTTTCATGAAACTAATTTAGAATTCGTCAAATAATAATTTATAAATCTTACCTGTTTTTTTCTTGAAGTTGCCTTGGGCAACAGACTGGCTGACAAAACTGATGCAAATGGAGAGCAACACAACTCAGGAAAAGGATTTGGAATTGATGGGATCTCCAAAATATTGTCATCTTTCTTTTTTCTCCTGTTTCAACAAAATACATAATATCAAGCTATAACTGTAACAACTGCCATTAAAATTGCACGAGCCAACCACAATGCATGATATACAAAGGCAGTAATACCATGATACTTCCTGGTTGCAGCAATTAGCTTTTTTGTGCAGTTATTTTTTTTAATCAGTAGGCTGAATCTATTAACATACAGTGCTTAACTACTTGAAAGCAATCCAAGTATTCAGCTCTGAATATAAAGTTGTTTGAATATGTGTCTTTGCAGAGTAAGAGCACAGATATATTTATATTGGCTCCTAAGGACATTAGTAAATATTTTGTTGTCCCTGTGTTCATGCCATTCCCTGTGTACACATATTACAACAGGGGATGCATGTAACTTCTCAGTAATATTTCCTGAGTACATCACAACTGTATTTGAAACAAATGGAAACTTTTTTTCACCAGAATCAGGAGTCAAAGTGACTGACAAGACAAAACAGTGTAAAGCAGTACACTTGTTTCTCTTTTCAATTGCTTTTGTATTTGAATTTCCATAGCTCCATCATAAAATAAATGTCTCAGTAGTTGCTGGCTACTCAAATCTGATTGTGTCGGAAGTATCACCAAGCAGCATTTGCAAGAGTAGTGAAGATAATCACTACTGTACTTGCTGAAGAGCTCAGTCATGCACTGGTTTAAAGTATCACATTAATAATGTGGCTGTTTAGACTGCTGTGTACATTAGAGTGCATGGTTTTCTCACATAAAATATTGAACAGCATTTTGTCTACTTGATTTCATTCGAAGAGCGGCACCCAAAGCACCTCAAGTATCTGAGTCTGCCAACACATAATCAGATTTTTCTACACGTGTGAGTTGATGGCCCCAAGCTTAATATTTAACTTTATTATCTTCATTATTATCATTCTAGATTTCACATACTAATGGATACAAAGTGGGGAAAGCCATCAGAGTAAGGTAATGATGCAGAATGGTGCTTTACTTTCTGGAAATCCTCACTGAACATTTATTTAAAGTGATATTTAGCACTAAGAAAGAGTGAAAAATCCTGTATGCTGCATTTTAAGATTTTGTAAACTTCAGCATACCAAAACTGATCAGACACTTCATGAAAAACCTAGCTCACAGCTTCCTTTACCAAGACTAGAGACCAATGCCTTTAAGAACAGCCTGGCAGTAACAAACACGGTGCACATCACTGACAGCAATTACAGCAGCATCGCTAAGGATGAAGCACTTTATCTCACGAACATGGTAAGAGACACTGCAATGAGAAAGTAGTGGCTCGGTTCAGTTTGACAAGGCAGGCTCGGCAGCGTCGTCTCTTCAACTCAGCCTGGGAAACCTCTTTTTTAAAAAAAAAAAAACCACACCAAAAAAAAAAAAAAAAAGGCGGCGGGGGAGACGCATCCGCAGCTGAGGGAAGTGTCTGCAGGGCCGGGAAACAACTTTTGAGTTCCAGGGAGGAGCCAGGCCGTCCCCGTCCTGGGCTTCGCCCCCTCCCCGAACCGCCGCTACCAAGCCGCAGGGCAGTCGCACCCTCAGGCCCCGCCGACCCCGCGCTCCCGCCCGCAGGACGCCGGCCAGCCCCTAGACGGCAGCAGGCGGGCCCGCGAGGGAGCGGGCAGGGCTGGCGGCGCTCGTCCGGGCTCCGGCCTTACCTGTCGGGGGGCGAGGGCGGCGGGTCCCCCCCAAGGGTCCGGGGAGGCGGGCAGGGGGAGCCCAGTGCGTCGCGGGGGGTGCCGCCAGCGGGCTCCGCCGCCCGCCCTGCGCCGCGCGGCACACCGGGCAGCGGGGCGGCCATCGGCGGCGGCGACGTCCTAGCTGGGCGGCCGCCCGCGCGGGAGGCACGTCGGCGAGCGGCCCCGGCGCTGGCGGGCGTGTCGGGCGGAGGCTGCTCTCCGCTCCCGCTGCGGAGGAGGGGGGTAGGCGGCGGGGGGGGGGGGAAGCGCCGCCCGGGCAGCGAGCGGCACCGAGCGCCTTCCCCGGCACACGTGCGCGGGCGGCGGCGGAGGCGGGCGGCCGCCGGCTCCGCGCTGCGAGGGGGAGGCAGCGCGGGGCGGGCGGGGGCCGGGCCGTGCCCTCCCGTCTGCCTCCGCCACGCCGGGGCGGGGGGACCTGTTCACTCCTCGGCGGCAGGGCGAGGCGGTCCCCGGCAGGTGCGCGGCCCCCGGACCCGAGGCCGCGGTGTCACCCGACCCGCTCGGGGCGTCGGGCCGGGCCTGACAGGGCGGTCGGGGCGGCTGAGGGGAGGGGTCGCCGCTGTTTGTCTCGTCAGGAGGCGGCGGCGGGCGTCCCGCCGAGCGCCCCCCGCGCTGCCCGCTGTTTGCTGCAGCCCTTGGCCTGAGCGGAGGGGTAAAGCTGCCGTGCCCCAGGCCTGGCAGCTAACCTCCTCCCCCGGGCAGGGCAGGCCCTCCGCGCAGCGGTGCGCAGCAGGGCCAGGCCGCGCACCGCTGGACGGCCTGGCGCTTGTCTAAGCGCCTGAAAATCATTAACTAAGCTGCCCCATCCCTCCGTGAGTTCGGGAATTTATGGTTATGCCTTGGAGAAATAAGAAATGAACAAGGCCGAGGGATAGACACATTATCTTTGCGCCAAACAAGCCGCTTCGGGGGGAAGCTGGGTTCCCAGCTGGGCCCAGGACCAGTGTTCAGCCACAGGTCCTCCCAGAGCGGGCAGAGGACAGGTTTTTCTTCGTGCCCTGGGCTCCGCCACAGCAGCCTGAGCCACTGAGGAAGCTGGCTTCTGCCCTGCTTTATGTACGCAAAGTCCTGTGTGGCAGTTCCGTGGCCGTCCTTATCAGCGTTCATCCCACTGCAAAATAAAAATATCCCCTTGCTGTCACGGCACCAAGCAGAGTGGGAAAAATTGTGTGAATCAGTTTGATAGAAAGTCAAGTAATTAAAGCCCAGCCCCTGGTAAAAACAGCTGTATGTAGAAACCTGAAGGTACCTGGCATGCTCAGGGGCAGTAACTGAGATGTCAGACTGGTGACAATGGTTTTGGACATATGATTTGCTGTTTTCCTGAAGCCACCGAAGAAATCACTGCACACAAGCCAAAATTTCAATTCCGGAGAAAGATTTTTCTGACATAGAGGCAATACAGTTTTCATTTTGGCTGAGTCACAGATGACTTTGCAGGACATTTATTTTCAATGAAATGAAGGATTCCTTGCCCTCTGAACAGCTTACTCTCTGTTATGCTGACAGCAGAAGTGCAAGTCCGAGTTGATTAGCAATTCTTATATAGAGGGACTGGCAAACATATCTGGGATTTTACGGCATCAGATGATTGACTGGATTTCTCGTTGTTTGCGAACAGCTATCTTTTTACCCAGTTGCACAGACCAGACCACTGTTTTTTGCCTAATTGATTCACTGGGATAAATGCGGTGTGTTAAACCTTACTGTCTTCAAAATTATAGAAGGAAGGACAACTGGTATAGGTGCTCTAGGTGGAAAACTGAAGTTGGGAAGAAATAAAAACCTTCCAGTGGCATTTGTATGTGGATATTAATCAGTGTTTTAAAAGTTCGGCCATGAAAAGAAAATACGTTTTGACTTTTCACACAGTCTGTGCAGCTTGTTACGTAGCTGCAGCCTGACGTACATGGTACGGTTTTGTGCCTTTGGCTTAGTCATGTAATTGCTTTAAAATAGCAGGCAAATAAAAAACACAATTAGAGGGAATATTAGCAAATAAATTAAATACTTCTGTGTTTCAAAATACCTTTGCTAGGATTCTAATGAGTCATAACAGCAAAAATGCCACTTGTAGGAAAGATCAATAAAAAAATCTAATGCTATTATAATTTCACTTGAATGTAGTAGTTTAAGAAACAAATTGACTTAAATTTTTTTTTCTGCATCTCATAGTCTGTCCTGATGCTTCCTGCTTTCATTGCTTTCTATGGGAATAGCACTGTATGAGGAAAATACAGTAATTGGAAAACTGAGGCACAGAAAGGCCTACATGATGGTTCCGGTGTAGCTTTGGAAACGTTCCGTAGGTGAGAATGTGAAACTAAGGTTTCTCCTGGCTTACTGTCACTCCTTGCAAACAACTGTAAGGATAAAAAAGATTGCCTGAGCTTGGCTAAAGATATCTGAGAGCATTTGACCTGGAGTCTGGTCAAGTGTAACCTTTTTTAACTATTTCTTTGAACAAGTAGAAACCCAGTAATCTCTGGACAATTAATAGTGTTGATATTAAAAGGCTAGCAGATTTCTGCTAAATCCTGACACCAAAATATTTGTTGAGCTATGTGACTTGGCTTCCTTTTTGTCATAAGTATACCTAAGCTGCCTAGTCTTTTTTTTTATACTTGCTGTGCTTCTGCAGCACAATTGTCCTTGTTCTAAGACTTGCATTTCCCTAAAGCTAAATTTCTGGGCATTATTCAATCCTTAACTCAGTAGTTTTGTTTTCTCTTTTAATTTAATCTTTGATAGCACTAATCAGGTCCAGGTGTTTATCAAGTAAAATTAAAAATATATATTGAGAAAAATCCCAACGGATTCAAGCTATTCAGTATGCACCCCACTTCCAGAAAATCAAGCTCTCCAGTTCTCAAAAGCCTGTGTGCTATTTAGAACCATGGCACTTGATTAATGTGACAAAATTATGCCTTTAATTAGAGTAAACTTTCACCATTATTACTGACAAAGTGAAGGTTTAAAAAATCCAAACTATCTGTGATTATCTCTGAAAACTGTAGAGGGCTTTTGTTGGATTTTTTTATTATTATTTTATTTCACCCTTCCACACACCCCCTCCTTGCTTTTATCAAGATATTTTCAATGTGGGTTTATATGTATAATGGCTTCACCGTAAAGAGCTTCATTATAATTCCATAAAGATGGTTACACTAAGAGAACTAGTACCATACCTTTACACCATCTTCTGTCATAGCCGCAATAAGAGAAAATAATTATCTCTTTTGAAGTACTAGATTGAAACCACAGAAGTAGCTCGTTTTTCCAGTGCAAAGCTATAACCAGGCCTAAGTCTTGTCTCCCAATACAATGTTTTCTCTAAAAGCATCCCAAAGTAAATTGCATCCAATGTAATGATACAGAGGATCACCTTAAGGAAAAAAAAAAAAGTGATTTGTCCAGTAAAATAGGCACGCATCAAGAGACAAGCCTGAATTTGTAATTTATGTGTGTTTATTAACTCAATGTAGTTGGAATATGGTGAATGCATGTTACCGTCCTGATACAATGAGCTGTGCATCCTTGCTCCTTACTGAGCATTTCAAAAGCCCGTTTTTAACTTTGAAAACTGGCCCATCTGTTTGGGCAGTACTTCATGAGAGCCAAATTTATCCAATGAGCACAAGTAGAGATATCACTAGCTGACTTCTTGGCAGTAGTACATAACTCTGAAAATTATCTGTGGCTGAATGTTTTGTGAGGAGCCTTGCCTGTTATTATAGCTCACATTGAATGTTAAGTTTAGAATTACTCTTAAAATGTGTATCTTTTATTGCAGATAAGGAAAATGTTCCAAGAGATTAAATCAGTACTGCCAGTCTCAGTCATTTCCAGAAGCTGCTTTTCAACCTAATCCGAAACTCCCTGTGTGCACTTACACAAATCACAGCATGGTAACACTCTGGTGTTCCCCCTCACTTAATTTTCCTTTTCTGCACTTACTATCAAGAGGCAGATTTGCACTGTGTTTTCTGTTGTAGTTTGGTTTGGGCTTGGGATTTTTTACTTATTGAAAAATAAGTTTCATAAGCAACCTGAGCAGAGGAATGGATTTTATTGCTAGCTTTGACAAGTGTTTGCTATTTCAATACCTTCCCTGTAACAGCTTTGTCCTCAGCCCAGAATATCCCCCTGTGCTGGAATTTTGCCTTGAACTGTTACACAAGAACAGAATTAAATTCTGTGCAGGGTTTTGAGAATAGGAATGATACCCTTCAAATCAATCAAATCAAATCAAGAGCTTATGATTTCTGAAAGGTCTTTGTAGCAAAAACCAAATAATTAGGTTCAGCATACAGTTGACTGAGTGGCATGTAGGGCTTGTGAGGTACAGGTCAGACAACGTGACATACTGGCTTCTGCTCCCTTGCACTAAGGCTGCATGAAATCAATCATTCAGCAGTGTCTATAATAAACTGTGCATTAGGTGATGTGCTCTGCACTGACCAAGCTTGAACTTCTATAAGGCATAAAGTTGCTTCCTAGAGAGAACTGTGATAGTCCAGGCTGAATATTACATATGTATGGATTACAGTGCCAGGTCTTCATCTAATGGGTCTAAATCTACAGGACTAGATGTAATCTTCTGAGTAGTTATGGATGAATGAACTGCATAATATACTGCTGCAGTTATTTGCGGAAGTGAATTGGCAAGTCTCAGGGAGCTGATTTAGCAGTGCCAAGCATTTGTAATGATAATATTGTAATGGAAAAAACATTTTTCTTGTAATACGTTTCTCTGTTCTTATTAATCCCTTGTAAATATGTGATAAATAATCCTTTATTAATTCCTCTGAAATAACTACTGTGAAGAGTGGACAACTTTAAACATCACTTAAGTGATAAAATATTTAGATAAATCAAACAGGCAATGTTTCACAACAGCAGAGTACTGCTGATACTTTTTACAGCCCTTTTTCTGGACCTTTTTCTCCACTTTACACGAAGAACTTAATTTCTGACCTTATATACCTTCAGAATACTGCCATTGTTATGGAGGGAAGGGTGCAGGTGACTATGGTATCTGGTACTCCTTGTGTTTATTCAGCACATAGAAGTTCAGTTTCCGTAATGTGAGTTGTTGGGAAATCAGATTCAAAATCCTTTAACACTAGTCATTTTGTGGAGTGGGAAACAAAATATAAGCATTTAAAAAAACCCCAACAACAACAACAACAACAAAACCAACAAGAAATGTTGAGCTAAAATGACTTTTTACGAACAGCCGCACTACTCATAAGTCTCAGCCTTTTCTGAGCTGCTGCCAAGGACACTGATAAGAGTCTCTAGGTATATTTGCAAAGAGGAAGGGAGATGTAGAGTTATTTTGGGCAAAAAGAAACAATATACCTGGTCAGACTCAAGGCAGGCAGCATTCTACTTTTGTTATCAGAGTACAAGGCTGATACATGAAATTTAAAGACAAAATTAATTCTGTATTTTGAAAAATTGATGTATAGAAATTTGTTTGCCTAAATGCAGGTATCCAATACCAATTTAGATACTATTTTACCATGTCCTAAGAAGTCATGGGTTTCCTGTTCATCCTATGTCACGTATGACAGCCCTGTTCTGGGTGTTTCAGATATGCTTGGACATTAAATAGGCACTAGACAATTGTTTTTAGGTGCCTAAATTTTACTCATATTGTTTCTTTTCTGCTTCTGTAACATGCAGCTCGCAATAGAGTATCCAAGACTTTAGGAAGCAAAATTCAAGTCTAGTAATGTCAAACATGTTGCATTGTGAAACTGGGTTTTGGAAGCCTTCATTAGATCTAAGGAGATTTTTCTCTAATTCTGGGAAAAGTGAGAAATTTAAAATGTGATTGTATGCGTATCTGCATACATGTGAGAGGAGGAGGAATTTTTCTCTTCCAAAATCACTAGAATGACCTAGCCCAGATTTTCACCCCCCCAAATTTGTAGCAGTCCTGATTGAGCAAAGCAATTTCCAAATCAATCTACCTGTGCATGTGCAATTTAGAATGCCTTGAAAATGGGGTCTGAAATGGAAAGCTCTGCTGAACCTTAATGATGGAGTCATTATGATCCTCTGAAATGACAGAAAGTAAAACAAACAAGTGCTTTTCTGGCCAGCTGGAATTCCTGAGGTAGTGCCACTGTATGGTAATATATCTGCACCATTTTAATACATCATTTGGTAGGACATTTAGTACTCTTTGGAATGAATTAATCCCACAGGGTTTACACAGAGAACAGGCATTTGCTCTGTCTCAAGAGTTTTTCCAAGAAATCTATATTCAGGGAATGAGGTATTCAATAAACCTTTGAAAAACCAACCTACTATTCATGTTTTAAAAGCATTGTGCTGACTACTTGGAAGTTATTATATTAAAAGGTTGTTAATGCAAATGTCTGTAATTCAGGAACCCTATCTAACAATGACAATCTCAGCACTTATTATGAACCTAATTATCACAACATCAGTGCACCTAACATTTTAATGTATTTATTCCCTTCATACGGATGAGTAAATGTTTGCATCTTTATATGCCTGAACATGTTTAAAAATTAACCCTAACTGGGTATTCAGAGTACTTGACTTTATACACTATACCAGGTTAGGCTGTCCATTTAACATAGAGACATAGAACTTCCATGGAGAGAAACAAGACTTCAAAGGTCAACTAAAAAACACATCGGGGTTTTAGCGCTGACCACCATCCCAGAATGACTTTTTGTTTCCCTGACTACATGGGAAACCCAGGGAGAACTGCCTTCTGACTTAAGCATCTTAGTTAGCTGTTGAAAATTAGACAATGCAATTAATTAGTTAAGTGATTTTCTCAAGATCTAATGGAATTTGTGGCTGAGTAAGGAATGCAAACTCTATGAGTCCAAAATTAGTACTGTAACAATCAGGCCGTCCTTCTTGGTAACTATAATGAAGGCTTCTTCTTTCTAAAAATAAAAAAGGTGAAATGTATTAATACCTCAGTACTCCTGACAATAAGTCAGCTTTAAATCTGGTCCAAAAGGTGATTTTCCTTTGAGCTGGAGAGAAAAGTACCTTTTCCTTTGATATCATGTTTACTGAAGCTGTGCTCTGGAGTTGTTTAGTAGCTACTCTACTTCATTTAAAAAGTGGTTTTTTTCTAATAGTCCTAATTTTACTATGACAAATAGAACAATTTCATAACACTGAATGTAAGCAACCTTCTAGTTCACTTTTGTGTGTTTATGAGGGAGACATTGCACAATACATGAATAATAACATACGAGATAATTCCAGACAATTTTGTTACAGACAGTGGCCCTGTAAATTCCACTTAAAAGTCAAAAAGTCTTACAAAATTTTCCCTTGGGGTGGGAGGGGAAATGAGAAAAATGGTGGCTACTGAACAAGTTCATAAATAATTTGCACCTGACTTCAAAGAAATTTAACATCTGCTGTATCTGAAGCATTTGGGAAGCAGGAGTATGAACTGAGATCACATCTAAAATTAGGAAAATTGTTATGCCTCTCAGCCCTTTTAAATTCAGCCTTCAGTGTTCTCCATCAGTTCCATAAATTTAGCTCAATCCATTGTACTTGTCTGAGAATTGAAATATGAGAAAGCAATACACTTTTTTTTTTACATTCTTTGAACTTATTTTATAAAACAATAGCAATGCAGTTTTCAGACTTCTAACCCACTTGAACTTTCATCTTATCATCCAAGAAGAATTATTGAACTAATACGTTCCCTTTTCATAAAGTCCAGGTTTTTTTAAGTCCACACTAGACACAAAAATCGCTATTCTTTCTGGCTACTGGATCACTCAACTTGACATCCCCATTCCAGAGAAGAAATAAGCATACACTCACGTTTTTGTCAAATTAGCCACAGCACATGATAAAGAACCTGTAGCAGCTTTATGTTTATGTATGGACTTTATGCAGGCTATAGGAGGACAGGCAATATCTGATCTGGCAAAAAGCCTACTGATAAAAATTCAACCCACTGAAAATCTCATAACAAATTTGAACTAACAAAGTGAGTTTGAGGATTCTCCTTCCTGTGGCAACTCTTTGAGGCCTCAAGCCCATTTTAGTTTTAGCAGGTGGTCAAGCCATGGCCTTAGAGCCAATAACAAGCCTCTCACCAAGAAATCATATTATAGCCAGAATGCATTGCTGAAAGTGATATGTGAAACTTCCTAACTGATAAATTGTACTTTGTCCAAGTTTTAGATGGTGTCTTAACTGAATTCCAGTTTACATTCTGCAAGCCTGCATGGTTTTAGTTGAAGTTACTTCACACTGTAGCTGAAGGTAGCCCATTGAATATTGCACTCAGTCCAAATGTAATTGCAGCTCAGCAATGAGTGAAGAGAGTTAATTGTTGCATGGGCTAAGTTTTGCTTCATTGCAGCTTGGATTTTGGCAAAAATAGATGTACAGTTTTAACAATGTTTTGAGTTTCCATGGGGAGTAAGAGGCCACCATTGAAATCTGAGGCTTCCAAACATTCTACTTTCAAAGTGGTTTTAAAAGAAAGGTGTATTCCAATCTCTTATTCACACAGTCCCGTCAGAATGTTTCTCCTTTTGTTTATTTGAAGGGAAAATCTACCATTAAGTGATTCGTGAAGATGTTAAAAACCTATTCCATTTTCTACAGATAGTTTGGCTGGCTCTCAGGCAAGAACGTAGGCTTCTATTATAACATATTGGGAGCTTTTAGAACCAAAGCAATTCATAATAAATTTATTCAAATTGACACATTTCTGGTTACAATGTCTTCATTATTTCTTCAGAGTTATGAAACATGAATTATATCACTGTAACGACAACACTAGTCAAGGAAATCTAATTTGCCGTGAAGTCTGTTTGTACAGTCATCGTGTAGCTCAAGGCATACATTTGATTATTTTCTTATACTGTTTCTTATATTGGTGTTGTTCCAAAGGCGATAGTGGTATATAACCTCATTACATCTAATTTTAAAAAATATTCTGACATGGCAGGCTCTAAAAATATATATCTACATAACAAATTAGAAATAATTACATCACTAAAATCTATTAGGCATACATTGATGAGAAGTGTATTTCAGATTATTTTATATATTTCAAACACTTTAAGCAGTACATGTATTTTATCATCATAGCCAGCAAGCTAGCCAATATTTTATTCAATTCAAATTAAAGCTGAATTAAATTAACACAGCATAAAATTCCTGAATCATGAGAACAGAATCATTAAAATGATCAACATAAACCAAAAAAGGACTTTTTAAAGCAAAATGAAAAGGTTCTCCATAAGTATCTCTTCTCTCTTATACTTTGTTTATTAAATTCTTCTAACAAGAATGAAGTGAATTATAATTAAAAAAAAAGAAGCTGATAACCTCTTTTACAGCTTTTTAGAATGGGAAGATTTTTTTTTTCTCTCTCACTTTGCTGTCAGAAATGAAAGCCTGAGCTGCAATTATGAAAGGTCTGAATTTGCATTTTTCAGCAATCCAGCGAAATGAGAGTAGCTATTGTTATGATCATTATCATTATAAAGTTCTTTGTAGATCTTCTAACAAAGTTGTTGGTCAGCTGTTTGTTAGATGCCTTGCCAGTTATCAGATAATCTCATAGTAGATCAAAAAGAACAGCAAATTAAAATGATAGCTTTGTGTACTCACAGATGGGCAATCCTCTATAAACTAAAGCAACTGGATGCAGTGCCTAGTGCTAGAAGCTAATGCAGGAAATTTGCAGAAGCTAAAAATACATCGATGGATCTGTTTGTAAATAGCTGATAGGATTTGGTCTCCAAACCAGGTTCTCTTTCCCCTCAGTTCTTTTTGTTGGGACAGCTGGACTATGCAGCCTCTCAGAACTAAAACCTCCTCTAAGCCAAGACCTCTCAAGCTTACTGTATTTCGAACAGCTGTTTGAGGAAGAATATTAAAGAAAGATGGACTCTTGATAAGACCTTGCTGGCCTGAACTACCAGTGAGAAGGACCAACCTGAGAGAACAGAGAGTGCAAGATCCCTTCTGGAGTAGGGGAAGAGGGTATTTTCTCTACCAAAAATCAGACAAGTTCAGATGGCTCTTTAAGTAACTGAGCTGATTGAGTAAAACAGGCAACCCCAGCCTTATTCTGTGAATGAATCTTTACAGATCTGCCTTGGAACATCTCCAAAGCCAGCTCAAGCAGACACCCACTGAAATGGTGTGTCAGGAGCTTATCTGCTAGAAGAACCTGACAGGAAAAAAGTGAAACCCAGGCAGAAGTTTCCTGTTCCTTGGGAGGTTTGAAGCATGCATATTTATTTCCAGTTTTCCATTACAAAGTGTATTTACTTGTATTAGTTTTAACTGTGATCAAATATGTGCGTGTCCCTAGTCATCTTGTGGAGCCAGTCTGGAAAGGTGGTATCTCTCATAGCATCCTCTGATAAGTTTCTGCCTTGTTCCACTCCAAATTCTGTTGCTGCAGCAGTTACTGCGGAAGACCTCAGTGGAGGGCTACAATTACAGACAGTCCTCTTGCTGCTAGCAGCCTTTTACAGAGCCTTCACCCCAGGGCCTACGCATGCAACTGCCCATGTTCAGTGTGTTACAAGGTAGAAGAGAAGAGATGAAGTGAGGGAGTGGGTCCTCATACTTTTCTAGTATTTTGGAGGTGAGGCAAGATTATATTCCTCTGCACAGGCTGTTAGGTAATCAACACCATGGGAATAATTGTTTGCTTCCTTGTCCTTCACAGGATGGGAGAACAGCTGAGAGACAGTGTCTGCATTTGGTGTAGGTTTCCTCACCACCTCTTTGGCTGCCTCTGGCTGACCGGTGGCATGGTCACTCTTCAGAAGCTCTTCGTCCACCTTGCTGCGCTACGTATGTGCTGCAAGCCAGTCATGGATGTGCTAGAAGGGCCTCCCAAATACACAAGAGGTGGTACGACAGAGCGGTGAGGCAGGCATTGTGGAGAACTCTTCTGGGTCTCCTGCACAGATGTGGACAGGGTACTCTGACCTGAAAAGGTATTCTGAACTGTTTGGCAGCACTCATGTAGAGCAGTTGAGGTATTGCCATTGTTTCCAGAGTTCAAGGAATTAATGCTTTTCCGGTGTCCAGCTGCCGCATAACTAAGGGAACAGAAATAATTTAGCAGGTTCTGCAATTTGTTTTCATACTAGGATTCCATTTTTCAGGGAGTAATAGTGAGAATATATCAAATTGTTGACCCTTTGCAAGCAGGCTTCAACATAAATTAATTGTTGTGTAAAAAACTGAATTTAATGTTTACAGTGCCATTTGTCACCGAAATGGAGGCTCAATTAGAGTCTCAATGATTTACTAAAGACATTTTAAACATAATGTCCAAACAATGCTACATAAATTAAACATGATGTAATTGAGTGTAACACTAAGTGGCTCATCGCTGTTGATTCATGTGGAAATCACGGAAATTTTACTGATCATTATGCATTCATTCAGTATTAATGTAGATACCATATGTGCTTCCATAGGGATTCTACTGTTACTCAGCATTCATTAAGTTTTAATGTACCATTAAAAAGGCATCAAAAGACCCATCTAAAAATACTGCCACAAAGGTAGTTCATTTAAAGAGAGTTAAAGAAATATGTTTCACTTTAACAGTGCAATACAAAGTAAGTTAATAATGAATCAGCAGAAATAGTTCAGGAGAGAACACTGTATGATTGCAAGCCAGAGTAGAAAGAATATTTGAACTAAAGGCAATACATTCCCCCTGTTCTAGATTTCTGGCCAGCTACCTGTATTTGTAGGCAAAAGCACTCATCATGCAAGTACATGGTCTTCATTCGACTGACATTTTACAGTAACCTTCAGCGTAGTGATTGAGTATATTGAAAATACGATTTTAAAAAAGGGGATAGGGAGTACAAATTATGGCCAGATTGTCTTCTGCGTTCAGTTTGGTGGATGAGGATTGAAGGGGGATGAGAAAAACATAGTAGTGTTAGTGACCTGCCCACAGCTCCTTGCTTTTCCTGCTATGTCTGGCGTGCATCTGCTAGCAAGATGTTTTTCCAAGGGTGAACTCCAGCATATCTCAAGTATTATATTGCTGTAGCTCCTTGCACTCAGGGTATACTTTCCATCAGAGCCAGGTATCAAGGCCCTACGCACATCCTTTCTTATCTTGTGGGTTTGGCTCCCTGAAGTCAAGGCCAGGCCATCTGGTGACCTTGGGAAGAGCTCTTCAGACATCTTGGGAGAAGGCTGTAGTCAGGGCTGTTCTCTTCCTGGGGAGCTGCTCTGGATCTGAGGCACTAGTGCTTTTTCTTCACTTGAGCTACAGTTCCTGCTGCATCCATGCCTTTGTCTGTCCATGGACCTGGTGCGGTGCTGGTCTGCACCCAGAGCCACAGATTTTTCCTTCTCACTATGGGCTTGTCTGGTGATCTGAACTCTTGGCTGACCCTGGCTGCTGTCTCCAGGCCTGCCCTGCTCTCTCACTCAGGGATGGTGGGACGGGGCTCTCCCTGTGTTACCATGCTGGGTTCTGACTTGCCATCCCTTTGGGAGCAACAGCTCTTGGTGTTCAGGTAGGAGGTATGTTCAGGTAGCATGAATGTTTGGCAAGGGGTTTTTTTTGTTGTTAAGCTTCTTCATTTCTCATCTTGCTGTTGGAAACCTTACATATTTATGCCTTGATAATTTCCTGGGAAAATTGCTAATGGAAGAATTAGAAAGATTAGATGAGCTACGTTAATCAAACATACTATGTTGGTAGTGGATTTCAATAGCAATTCCTAAGGGAAAAATGGATTGAAATTTCACATGTAAAGGTGGCACATTTTAGCTGCCAAAGGAATCTCATTATGTTAAGTTGAAACTAATGAACACCTACCACAGTAAACTGAGCAACCTATGGATCATATCCCCAAGTTTTTTAACTCTTGTGTTCACTGGTCAGAGAACTGAAAAGATCATCTGCAAATCAGCACACAAATGTGAATAAAAAGGACTTAGCAAGGTTCTGTTCAGCTGGATATTTAGCACTTTAGAAGTGGGACACAAACTTCTCTCAAACTCTTGATCTTGTACAGAAGATAGGTGTATCCTGCAGGTGACTCACTATGGCAAATACCTGCAAAAGGAGACAGATTTGAAAAGTAAACATGGCTAAGAGAAAATATCCTCTACCCAAGATACTGAGAGAAGTGAATCATAAGGCATGCTCAGACCTACATCTTTGTACAAGTTTCAAATGCCTAAGGTACAACCCCTTATGTTATGTAAAGACAAGAGTGGCATACAGAGCATGAATGGGGATTGATGAGTTAATGTATCTTTCAGAAAAATAATTGGAGGGGATAAAATTAAGCTAGTAAGTGGAAGTTCACAACAAACAACAGAAAGATGGTTCTTCAGACTGTGTTATTAAGTCAAACAACTCCTTGTCACACAGTACTGTCTGCTCGAAGTTTACAGGAGTTGAAAGGATGAATAGCTGAGTTCTTGAACAAGATGACTATTTAAGACTATTAAATACATAGAAATCATCTTCATTTAGGCATTCTCAGAGCTAAAAATTGTTGAAGCTTGAGCATACCTAGGGTAAGTATTATTTTGTGTGGTTTATAATCTTATGTTTTTCTCCAGGCATGAATTTTTGATCATTGTCAAAAGCCAGGTAACAGGCTAAATGAACCTTCAGTTTGGCCCAGTACAGCCATTCTTCCATTATGCTCTAAAGCTGGCACAGACTATTGCTTGAAGATACAATGATTAATCACTTGCCTTCATGTAGCAACTTTTTTGTGTTGAAACATGGCTATGTCATCCTAATCATTCTTCCATTTTTTTTTTTTTTTTTTACACTAAACCAACCCCATTCCTTTAATCTTTCTTGACATGTTTTCTAAAGGTCTTACAACTCTTGTTTTATTCTCTTACTCTCTCACCCAAATTGCCTTCCACCTTTAGGTTATCAGTCTAAAATATTTGCTGCTTTTAATTACTTTTTTTTCCTCTTTCTGAGACAAAATCGTTCCTGCTGTGTTGCAGCTTGATTTCTGCTGTGTTGTTTTCCTCACTGATGATGAGGCAATGTACATTTCACTTTACCACTAAACTGTATTTTTAAATTAATGTAATAGTTACACAAGCAAAGACTCACCTACTTCCTTTTCCTGACAATATGGTCTAGCAGACCCTTCCTTACCTCTTTTCAGCCTTTTACCTTTAGTGGGCACCAAAGAATACACCTTTTACATCTACTGAACTTCCAAGCACACCTGACGGCCTAGAATATTTCATTCTTGTTTTCATTTTGAAAATTATTTTTAAAAAAACCAAAACACAACACAACACATTAATAGCAGACACAGTTTGAATAAAAACAATTAAACCCACCATTTCCAGGTAGAGCCCTGAAGCCCACTTCCCCCAAACCTCCCTCAGGGTCCCTTGTCCTGTTATGCCAGCCATAGGTCAACTCTGTGCATACAGCTCGTGCCTGCGTCTCATGATAGCTTCTGGTGGAGCTCTCTTACACCGGTTACCATGCCGTTAGCAGCAGCTACACAAACTGTAATGCTCTCCTCTTCCCACCCCTCGGTCGTCTTGGTAGAGGGAGACTCGGGTAAACAGTGTCTCTATTTGAGAGCTTTCTGTCCTCAGCACTCTGGAGGTGGTTAACACACGCCAGCTCTAGGAGCTGGGGCCACCAGCAGCTCGACTGCTTGTTGGCTGTCTCCCAACAGACCTGACCTTTCAAGAATTAACCCTAGGAATACTGCAGCTTTTAGTAAGGGTAACAGTATGCTAAACTCTTGAAAGTGAGGCATCTAACTTTCTCCCAGTCTTCTACAATTTAAAAGGAAATAATCTGCAATCCACTTTTTCAGCCTTTGCTTCACCTACCTCTTTGTATCGCCTAGGTGCTGGAGTTGGGAATTGCAGCAGCTTGGCATACATACCATAGGGACTTACTTGCTTGGTACATGCACTTTGTAGCTGCAGGCGTTCCCTGATGTGATCCACATTTGCATGGCCAAATACACTTTGGTCTGCAGAAGGCAAGTGTTTGATTAGCTTTTAGAATTTGAAGAATTGGAATAGCATCTGCTGATGGGATCAGTCATGCTGTTTAACCAAGGTGACCAACTGCAGCTTTCTCCACATTCCTTCCCCCATCTCCCTGTTTAGTTCAAGTGTTACACTTAGAAAATTACAATCAGCTTAACTATTTTAAAGATGATTTTCACTGTATTTTTGATAGAGCAATACAAAGCCTTAAGCAACTGTGAAGTAAATTCATTTGTCCTTGCTTTACCACTACAGATGAAGTGTGACTTCAGTCACACTAGTTCAGTAGAAGTGTAGCCACATCTTAGTTCTCGCTCAGGATTGTATCGCGGAAAAAAGACACCACACACATATAGCTGGGGGGAAATTATGAAATTTGAGTCCAACAATAGTTTATTAATTACTTTTTCAATTAGAAATATATTAACCATTAGTAAGTACACTAGTGGTTAATGTACACCAGCACTAGTACACTAAGTACGCTAGTACTTGCAAATAGCCACTGCTGGCCAGATTTATTCTTTAATAACTGTTACAACAGCAGGTTCTGTGGACTTAATTCTCCTCCTGCCCTGAGCTGATTGTATGCTTCAATTCCTTTACTCCTCTGGATGTTCATTATCACATATGCAAGTCCATTCTTTAACATTCCCATTTTTTTAACTATTCTGTGACTTGTGAAAATTTCCTTGTATGTACTGTACTTTTGCGTGTTCTTGTTGTTCTGGCTATGATATCAAATATCACAGGCTAAGCAAGGTCAGTCCTGCTTAGTAGTCAGAGGGAAGACTTTATACAAGTGTTGTTACCCTCTGTGTGGTACAGGAGAGGGCACTGCATTATTTGTAGCTGGTATTTTGCTTTTTGACTTACTGTGTTACAGATTGGTCAACAGCACTGGAAAACCCTGCTGCATTAAAAATTTGCTTATTTATAAAAAACAGGACACAAAAAGAAGGACTAAGAGCTCTGTTCGGTTACTAGACATGACGTGTCTTTTTAGTTAAATCTATTTATAATACATCATTATGTTCTATGTTTTCCCATCCCTGCTTCTATATCAGCTTACTTCAAAATGAAGAAAATTCTTCTGATATGTATATTGCTGGAGTACATTTTTTTTTCCATTATTACCTGTAGGAATTCAGGTATCTGATACCCACATGAAAATCAGGTACCATTGTGACCATCTAACCCTATGCAGTGGTAATACTGTATAACCTCATGCAGTAATCTCTGCATCAAGCCTGTAATTTGTGATCAAGTTAAATCTCAATTCATATACAGAATGTAAATAATGACTAAAGCTAAGTTTCTGTGGGCAGATGCTTTAATGGTTAATTAATTTCTTTCATATTAGTAATGTTGTCTTCCTTATGCAAGTTGCAGAGCAGCACTTACTCTTGCATTACTGTCAGCAGCACATGATGTTCTCATTCATAAATCAGAGCAGGCTTGGATTTACATCTTAAAAATGACCGAAGACAGTTGTAAAGGAGCCATGACTACTAAAACAGGAACAGCTTAATATTTCAAGAATCACTGACACAGTATGACATCCCCAGGTGCTGTTCTAGTCCATTTACTAAGAGAATGCCTCTAATCAAAGCTACTGTATACCTTAAGTGACAGTATTTCATTAATGAAGTGATTAGGTCCACATAATTATATACTGTTAAACATCTGGAGATCCCTTCACACTTAAAAGTGTTAAAACATTTTTAACAATCGCAGATTTGTTCAACATTTAAGTTCAATATGAAATTCAGGTTAAAAAAATCCAAATAGAGACTTAAAACTATAAAAAAAGGTGATGCCCCATTGCTTTGACATTCTCTGAGCATGGCAACAGTAGAAGCAGAACCCCCTGTACTGACAATTGCCCTATTTTTAAAGTTTAACTTGAAACTCTGAAGACTGATAGAATATTTAATGAGCATTTCTTGGCACACTACAAATTCTTATCTTCACAGTAAAGATACAGGAGACTTTTACAGATTTACAGTTCACATAACCTGATGCAACTAGATATCACAGCTGCATAAAAATGTGGACAAATCATAAGATTAAATCTGTGAGTATTTGATAGCTATGTAAATACTTTTGAATATTCCACATGGTAATCCATCTCCATTTTTTGCCACTAAATAAGGAAATATATTTAATTCATACACGGCATATAGTTAGGTATACTATGAAGAATCATGCCAATCCAATGAAATCAAAGATTAAGGCTTTGAATTTTAGGTATTTCAGTTTATTCTCTCCAATGGAAGGAACAAGGGAATGAATGGTCCACCAGCAAGTTGTGGTTTTTTTCTGGAGTTCAACTACATTGATCTTGAAGCTTCCCCTCCCTCACCCCAACTTCCCCCACCTCTTGATGACCAATTTTTACTGAGAGAGAGTTGGGTCACTGTTAATACAAATAAAAAACAATGCCACCTTACATTTCATATGTCTAGAATGGATTCTTCAGAAATGCCTAGTCTTCCACTCTGATTAAATTTTCTCCAGTTTCTTCATCTGTTTTACCGGTTGCTCTGATGAGTATTCAAGTGATTAAGGAGGAACCTTAGAATTAGCTTCCCACGCTACCCCTAAACTCCCGTGTTAAGCACTGTTTGGGAATGCCTGTGCACTCATGGACACTAATGCTTTAGAAATCGCCAAGAAGATCATTTGTTGAAACAAATGAAAACAGTTGTTTTTCACATGCAGCAGCTGATATCAACAACACAGCTACTAAAAATACACTCATTATACAATCACAAACTGGCATTTGTGTATAATCACATTGACTGTAGTAAGACCATTTTCAAAGTTTGAGAAGTTCACAGGGGAATTAACAACTCACATCCAAATCCAACTCTCTTGGATTCTTTTTGGCACTGGAGTTGTATCTATTTCTGTTGGAGATGACACAGGCCTTGTTATTTCCAGGCCCTGAGTTATACGTGTACAGTCACTCTGAAATAACGATTACCAATAGATGTAGTTAAAACGTCCTAATAATTCTAGTGTCCTTTTCAGGTACAGTCGTTTCTCCCTTTCCCAACGCTGAGAGATTTTCTTTCATTGCTTTATTGGCAAATGTGGAACAATGCCTGTCCTGCATAGGATTGCATTTTCATCATTGTACTGATTACATGAATGGAGACCACAAGTTATCAGGCTTTCAGAGTTAAGCTTTTAGTTTCTGGCTTGTACCCACATGTCCCAAAATGGTACAGTGTTTGTCAAACCCTGAAGCCAAAACAGAAAACATAAAATGTGAAAGGTTGGGGGAGAAGCAGCACTTCCTATTGTAAGACATTGATGAAAAATACCAAATTCATTCAACGTTTTCCACTGGGAAGCAAGTGAAGTAATTCCTCAACTGATAGTTTGCCTGTAGAAGATTACTCCTTTGTGCCTTAAATAGGGGAAGAGCCGAAATATTCTTGTGCCTGTCCTCACAGAAGTGGTGATTCGCCAGATCAAGAAAAGCAGAACTCCTTTTCCTCTACCTCATCCCCTCTCCTTCCTCCTCCCATTAATTTTATTCTCTTAAGTGTCTTGAATAATTTAGGAATAACCAAGTTCATTAACAGTTTTAGTGGTCTTTGCAGGGTGATGGAGGGGTGGGGGAAGGAAGTGTTCATCTACTTCTCTTCCACTTAAACACTAGCTGTTGTACTGTTATGTGAATGTGAGATTTAATACAGATAAAGAGAAAACTATACGTCTCTTCCAAATCTCCTCCTTGAAGTATATGTTGTTACGTGCTTGTGTTAACAAGCAGGAACAGCTAACAAAAAATAACGCAACTTTATGTACAATACATTGTGATAGATTCTTGACACACAGTTTCTGTGTTAGTTACTGTGTCACATAGTTCTTGCAAGGAAGACAAAACAAAATTAAGTATTTTTTGGAAGTGTAGTATCCTGTTACTTGCAAATTTCGTGTCATTTTAACAAGGACACCTTCCCTCTAAGAAAGCTACCGGTTCAGAAATTTTAAAGGAAGAAAAACCCAATTTACCTGTGATTTTCAATTGGATTGTATAAAATAATCCACATAGCACGCTTGCTTTTCAATTAAAAGCTGTGAAGCATTTCCATTGATATTGCTACAGCTTTGCTTAATCATCAAAACAGACTTTGTAAGAAGTAAGTCTATAACAAGTGATGTTTCAGATTCAGCTATCTCATCAGCAGCCATCCTGAACAGAACATTGCAGCTTCAGAACCTCAGCCCATTCACAGCACCCAGAAACAGTTGTGCCTGTGAAGATGGCGGCTGCGATCCAAACACACTATTTCAGCAGCCTCACATTCTGTTAACATAGATGTAGACAATTAATTTAAGACACATTTTCCCTTCTGCAAAGAGCTCTATTTGCTTGGCTATCAACCCATCAACTTAGTAATTTACAGTTGTCCAACACCCAATAGATGCACTCTGGCCAAGCATTGCATTCAAGGATGTACACCCTCCTGATCAACGGCATCTGTTCTTTGTTTCTATTTAACAGAATTCTTTCAACCTGCTTCACAACTCTGTATTGAAATAGGATTCTAAGCAGCTCCAGCTGAAAATGTTTGCTTTGGCTGGTAACAGGTGCCTGTACAAACTTAAAATTCAAAGCAGTAGCTGCTCTCATGTTATATTCTCATCCCTTATCTAGTATGTGTGATCCCATGCCTCTTGGCCTATATCTATGTCATTTTAATGCCTTCCTTGCTCTTAGAGATCTTCATATTGTATGCTACAATATGCTAGGACACAAATCACAAGTAGTTGGGCAAAACTAGAGCACTGATTACAAAATATACTTCCCAAAAATGGAGACAATCCAGTGGTTTAACATCTTTCACCTGCAAGTATGAGAGCTCTTGCCTTGGCCTTAAAACCTCCAGTCACAACAATATTTCCGAATATTATCTGCTGGTGCCTTCCCAGCAAAACTCCCTTCTCCAAGTACATCAGTAGTCTTAATTTTATTCTTCTGAGGAATAGAAATTATATCATTTTTACTCTCCTCTTTTTTCAAGCCCTCCTTTACTTACAAAGTCCTGGAGTCTGAGGTAGAACAAGATGTGCTATGTGGATATCTGCTGCTTCTTCAAAGAACTCATGACAGTAGGTCGCAGCACACCTTTATTGGGGTCTGCTATTTTGTCTGCACATTAGACTGACGTTCGTTTACTGCAACATCCTGACTTTCCTTCCCTAAACATTTTGACTGCCAGTCAAAAGCAGCAAGGGGATTGTAAGTGGTAGGGCATAACTAGCTGCCTTCTGTTGGAAGACATCTGTAGTACAGGTTGCCCAAACTGTAAGTATTCTTAGGCCAAAAAGAAGTCTGTTTTCTGTCCTGTAAGTCATCCACAACAAAAATTTCCTGCTGTCTAACTTCGGCCTGTAGCTGCTAGAAACACTAGTTACTTGAACAGAAATGTTTTCTTGTTTGAACAATGAATAAACGTGTCAAGTTCATCAACAAGAGTTTTTTCTGGTAGAATTTAATACAAGAGTATAAGAAAAAAAAAGAGTCTCTAGATACAGAATAGCAAGATTTACAAATGTCTTATATATGTTGGAAGAAGGGAGAAAGAGAAAGTTTTGCTAAACAATATTGCCAGCTAGTAACAGAAAGTCCTGTTGAAGAGTTTCACAGTACTATTCTATGTAGACATTTCAGTTAATTATCAAGCAAGTTCAACTACAAAGATAAGAAACCCTAAAATTCAAGCAAGGTGTTTTTAGTTTTAATCTCTGTTACATAAGATGGCATTTGCCTTCAGGAGTGCACATAAAAGGGCAACATACTTTTAACATATGGGACTAAGGAACATACAGGTAGTACAGTTCTGTAGTCAAAACCAAAGAAAACAACAACAAAGCAAGGTTATTTGATCTTTCCCCCAAACCAAAATAACTGGACTCCATCGATTTGGTTAAAATAGCAAAATGTCACATAGACTGGTATTACCACAGATAGAGATTAAATTAGTACTATGAAGTAACTTTAGTCATCTTGGTGGAGAATACAAATGTTTGAGAAAAAACATGTCACCCCCTCCCACCCAAAGTACAAACAAGGAGATTCCTTTCGCACTGCAACCTCTCCATGGCAGTTACAGATCAGCATGTTGTACAGAAATGTTTAAAACATGGACTTAAAATATCACAATGAACACACACACTAGAATCCTGGGAGAGTTACAATTTTCAAGTCTGTCCCTCAAGACAGTGAAATCTAGAATGTAAGCCCCAGTTAGAAACTAGAAGAAAACCCTACCTCTTCTATCTCACCATCTTCAAGTGAAGGATGAAGCGTTCTTTTGCAATCAGACCCTGAAAGAGATCTTTTGAATTACCACGTGAGTTCCCCCCACCCTTGGAATTAGTCCTTGATTGGAGGGAAGAACAAGGTGGAGAAGGATGTGGGAATACACACTGACAGGGACTAAGACATAGGAGAGAAAACAGGAGAGAACAGCAGTGAACAGATGTTCATCAGCTCTCTTTATGAATTTTTATTTACTAAAACATTCCTTGAAGGGTTTGAGCATTAACACTGTTATTTGTAATCAATAATTGACTCTGTACTAGAAAAGTAATGAGACCTCTGAGATTATTGCACGAAAACCTGGCAGCAAACCATTAATAATAACCCTTTGAAATGCACATATAGATCAGTTTCTGAAACTGAGTTACAGAGTGTCTCTAAAGTACAAAATAAATATATTGTTAAAGAATAGAAACTAAATACAATTACTTTTATTTAAATCAAGTCCAGCAAGAAAATATTTTAATATGGCAAATACCCCAGCACTTGCTGCGTGCATCCATCATGTAGCTATTTCATCATGAGTGTGATCGTATTTCCACCCCTCTCCCCAAAACGTATAACCTTGACAAGAAATGGAAAATAGATAACATGTAACATGAAGCATTTTCTTTTAATATATATTCCCATTTTGGTATTTAATGCTTAATCTATAAATAGATACTCTCAGACACGAGAATGCTTTGTGTGTTATTGTGCTGTTTTAAGATTAAAATATTTTACATTAATAAGTCCAAAGCAGTTCATTCTTCAGTCATACTTCCAGTGAAAAAAAAGTTCTTCTATTTCATTGAGTATCAAAACTGGAATTTGCATTTTATCAGTAAGTGACTATATGCTGATGGCTACTTTAAAATATATCTAGTTCACAAAAAGTATTGCTTATCTGAGTGCTAAGTAAATACTATATACAGGTAGTCAAAGAGCAGATGAGAAACATCATGTAGTGCTACTGTTAAGAAAAGTTTTTTAGTAGTAGAAAAATTTCCGATAATTTATGTCCTGATTTTTCTTTGTGTGCTACCAGGAAAAAAAATTAACGAGATTAAAAAAAATCAAAATACTTATCCCAACTACTCTCAGCTGCAGGAACAAAACCATCCATTTTTTAAAGAGAAACAAAGTATTTTATATAATTAAGATTTTCTACTAATTACAAATTTAATTTAACAAAGTAATATGGAGGCAGCATGTGGTAGATTTAAGTTCATACAATCTGTTAAAGTAATACACAATTGAAAATTAATTATTTAAAATTCTTCGATTGCTTTAAATCTGTAATTTCAGCATAGTGCTACATATCATTCAGTCTTGAAGGCTAAAATCAAGAATTTTTGAATCTCATTCTAATGTAAGCAAAGCTCATCTGCACCTTCTCTTAAACCTTTTTAGCAGCATAGTCAGCTTTATAAAGAGAAAAAGGCAAAATATTACCATAATTTACATATTTTAATAATCTTTCCAAGGCATCAAAGGACCCAGATTGAAATTCCTGTAACAACTGACAAAAATATATTAACATATACTTGCATTTACACTTTCAAAAATTTGTAGTTAGTATTAAGTTGGCCTATGAAGCAGTAGTAAAGTGCAAAATATTTGGTATAATATCTACTGATTAGCTTTTGCTTCTGTGGAATACAAAGGAGTAAGCCTGGCTTTTCCATTGACAGATATGGTGTTTGATGGAGGACCAACCTGGAGGCAGGGGAAAAAAAAGAGGAAAGAAAAAAGAAAAAAAATATTAACCTAACTTTTCAGATTCTTCTCTCTGTAGTATATTATACAGTATTACTTCAAGAAAACGGAAATGCTGTTATTTCAGTTAAGCTTATTTCTCATTGCAATGAAAGACGTCCGATACAATTTCTGAACAAAGCCCATATGCTACAAAAGTCGAAATATAAGAAATTACTTTAAAACATATTTTATCCTATGTAAAATTCTGTGTATAACTATTCAAAACATGCATAACTTTTAGTCCTTCTCCAGACCTGGTTGCAAAGACATACTTGAAAAAATATCACTAAACCAAACACTTTTTATTAAATAGAGATGATTTCTAACAAAATCTTCTAACACTCCTTTATACCACGGTAATGTTTCTTTTAGCAGGAGCAAACTATAACTTCTAGGATAGATCTCAAGAGACCTGATTTCAGGAGGGATACATAAACCAACAACTCCAACTGGAGTTAATGGGAGCTGTGGATAGTCCACAGCCATGCAAACCACATACTGGAGCGCACAGTTTACCAAACACAAAACATTCTGAAGAGAAAAATGGTTAAAAAGAAACCTCACTTGACCTATTTTAGGTTAGTAATTACCGAGGGCCCTATTGAACAGAAAAGGCCAGCAACACAAAAGCTCACGGATCTCGGCATTGCATACTCACAACGTATTAAGTAAAACAGGAAAAAAAAAAAAAAAAGGAATGTGGCTAGTGGTGCCAGCATTTTATTTTTTTAATGATTCCCTCACAGAGCTGAAAGAAGGGAGAGTACGGTAAGAGGTAAAAGGAGAAGCAAGCACCCAACAGACCTCTTTCACAATTCAAATGGATCAGGTTATTACCACTACTGAGCACAGCACGATAGTGGAAGCTGAAATGAAAACTCCTTTCAATACTTGAAATCACTTTTGGGTGCTAAGAAGTTATTGATATGGAATGCTTCATTTCTCTGTTTGTCCTACAACTGCCGGTTCTCCATGTTAAACATAAAATGAGACCATGCTTTTATTAAATTTGCCATAGGCCAAAACACATCTTTGTCTGCTGTTAGATGTACCTGTACCACAGCATATGTGCTCTGGGTAAGAGTGAAAAGAACAGCATGTACAATTTTATGTTTGGCAAAATTTCAGTGGGTTCTTCGTTGCATTTTGTGTGTGTGTTTCAGGGGCTTTTTGAAGCCTGTTTCAGGTTTCTGTGTTGCAGAATGCTTTTCTTTATGCTTACAGCATCTTCATTATTAAAATTTCTCCTTAAAATTATAGCCTTCTCCTCATCCCCAGCCTCAACAGACTCTGCCGCCCACAGAAGAGAAAGGGAAAGGAAAAAGGACTTCAGTCATCATCTCTCTCCTCTTCCCCAAGCCATTCTTGTACCTGGGCTGATAAAGACTATGAGGGTTAAATCTAATCTAAGAACATTTCTGTCAGAAAATAATGAATAACCACATAATGAAGTTTTAATTTTGTTGTCTTTCTAGTAGAAATAGACTTTCTGAATTTTGAAAAGCACGTTATGAACTTTTTTTTTTTAAATACTTATAAGCTACTGTGCCAACAACCATGCCTATGCACATTTCCCATAGAATCATAAAACAAAAGTTCACACACTATGCAAAATAAATAAAGTTCAGTATTATTCAGAATGTAATTATGTATTAGAGGGGGAAAAAACCTTAATAAAAACATATGCAAACAAAATCCAAACAATATTTCTGGTAGAACAGATAGCTTGTGACTCTGAACAATACAGCATTTGCTTAATCTTATCCTGGTTTTAAAGTAGCTGTTTAGCAACACATCTTTAGAAGTAATACTATGGTGTATTATGTACCACTTTTACTGACTAGAAGTCAGAAAATACTTGAGCATGCTTGTAGCCTCTCTGGGAAACTGAATCTTCCCATTCAGTCTAGAAGTGATGGGAGGGCTACAAGTCTCAGAGAGGCTGTGGCAGTGCTACACTGACACAAAACCTTACGTATGAAATGGTTTGTTCTAATATCTGACCATCCACTGAGAGATTTTGACCCTAGGGGATCAAAGACTTCATAAAACCAAGAAAACCCTCACATCCACCCACCACAGGTCATTTGTTTCTTTCAAGTTCCAAGTGGGAAAGGGAAGAAAAACAAAAACTACTAAATTTCTTTAACCTTCTGCAATGAGAAATTATTCCTCTATACAGAAGACAAGATACTAATGCTGGGGCAAGAAAGCTTTGTGTGAGGCTATCATCAAATTGTCTGGTTGCAAATTTAAAACAATAGAGATTTTTAAAGTATGCAATGTTCTACCTAATGGGAGAAATATAGGTGAATTTTAGGAGAGAGAAAAGAAAAATTAAGCTACAGTGTTAACCTGAGGGGGTGGGGGAAGATGGTCCTACCAGAACTGTTGGCAGAACATTGAGAAATACCTTTTTAATGATACCAAACAACAGCAGGAGGCTTGAAGTACATTTAAGAAGAATTAAGGACCTGACAGAGTCTAATAGAAAAACAATCTTCAGAACTTCTGTATGTTATCTGCCTGCGCGCTACTTCAGGTCTAGGGTGAAGCTGCTTAGCATGTGTCTAAAACCATACCACTTCAAACCATATAAACACAAATAAATAATTTAATATGTTCCTGATTTTATGAGCGATACACTTAATTGATAACTCAGAGATTTCTAATTCATTTCAGGAAGATTTCCGTTTGGATTTGCACTGTTTGAAAATACGGACATATGAAGCTTTGCATGTGCATTCACCAATTTATTCTGCAAAACCGAACTCGCTTCCCCACCTCCCTTCCCATTGTTAAGAGACCTCCTGGCAGCACTTTGTGCCAAAGCTAACTGCTTTTAGTGTCAGGCATTAATATGGTAATTTTGAAGGAAGTACCATGAGTTCATTGTTATCGATGCAATGATGAAAACTCACCCTTTTCAATTTGGCAGCAGCTTCTCCAGAGCGGATCGCAGCCAGCAAGCTCTGGTGGATCTGTTCTGGGTCAGAGCGCTGGAACGACATCGTGGTTTGTCTCTTAGTGACAGGGGGTGGGTGGTCAGTGGAAGCACCTGACTGCGCCTGACTCTTCTGCTCACTATTCACATTGCTGCCTTTCTATAAAGGGAGGAAGTGGGAGGAAAAACAAAACAAAAACCTTTAATCTGAATTAGTCATAAATGGAAAACTAAGTCAACCTGGCACAAGGCTGCGTATCAAGCTGCTACTGTTCTAGTGTTTGCTTCATTCAAGATTTCAGAGATCAGCCATGTTTCCACTACAGCACATAGTTTCTCCCTCAGGTAATTATGCTAGCAAAATTTTATACTCCCGTTGAAGTGTGCTTGTGCCATGATCCCTTGAAGTCAAACTGATCACACTACTCAGAATTAAATTTAAGAAATCAACACACAGAACCATAAAGAACAAATCCACAAGCACTCCGAACATAAAGATAGGTATACACAGTACAAATGATTCTATTTAATTTACTGTTCTTCAAAGGAGGAGGTGCTAATAATGGCAAGAAATAATTATTTCCAATAATCCAGTGAGGCTGTTTTCACTTTAACATTCCCTGTATTACTGTTTTTCATTATGATGCTGTGCTACTGCTAGACACTACAAGGTGTTCACACTGTATGAATACAGCGCTTTCTGATCAGGAAGCGGTTCGGAGACTGGCCTCTAGCCTAGTCACACTAGAAGACAGTAGATCAACAGTCAACCAATATTAGAAATAAACTTTACCTTATCCATTAGACTATTTTGTGACTCCCCTGTTATGGTCTGTAAGGAAGAAGTTTTCACTTGAGGCACGGAGGTAGTGGAGGAGAATTCAGCTGCTGAAGCAGCAGAGGAGAGTTCAACAGGAAATTCCTCTCTCAGTGCCTGGCTAGTGATTGTACGTGTCTTATTGAATGATTGTGACCTTTTGACTGCGGATGAGACAGCAAGAGCAAAAGGTGATGGTCTCGAACTGGAGTACGGCTTTGGAACTGCAAAAGTTCTTAGAGTTCTTAGGTTCAACGGTGCTGGCGGACAGGAGGGAAAACTTGAAGGTTTATTGCATTCAGCAGAAGTGGACGATTCAATTTTTTTTTCATCATCAACTTTTTTTTCATCTGCTGGCAGAGGAGAAGTACTTGTTTTATGTAAAGACAAAGAAGTTGGATCAGGTGATGAGATTTTTTTCCCCATCTCTGTATTTTTAGTTTCATTTTGAATGGAACTAGGAGCAGAAGTGGTACTTCTGGCAATTGCAGATGTCACATAATGACCTGAAGCTCTTCGTTGCATCTGCAGATAAAAAGAACTAGGCTTCGTTGTAGGACTTAATGCATTTGACTTGTCCTGAGTCTCAGAAGCAGCGTTTGCATTATCCAAGCTTAGCATCAGTGGGACACGCTGTTTGGAAGACACTGTTTCCATCCGATTGCTCTCAATGGTTATCTCTGCTCCAGACGTCATGCATTCAGAAATGCTGTTCACTCTGTGCAACAGATCATTTGTTGCTGGAGGTTCATTTTGTGAACCAATCTGTAAATGACCCACACATTTTGGAAGATGAGGAATTTCAGCTTGCACTGTGAATTCTTTGGGGTCTTCATGCTTCAAAAAGTTTTCCAAAGTAGATACCTCTTGATCCTTATAATCTGATGGAATTTCTGATTCCCAGCTCTTCATTATTTCTAAGGATTTTGGAGGCACTATTTTATAAGTAGTCATTCCAATTTTTGGTATGTAATCTCTTGTAATTTCATTAGCGGGCTTGGGTTTAGGTTTGGTGTCCTGTCTATAAAGAGGGTAACCTTTTACAGGAGAGTCATCTGGAGTTTTCGCTGTTGTTTCTGGTGAAGCAAAATTACTGCCGTTTATACAAATGTGACTCTGATCTCTTAAGGGAATTACTTTTTCATAGGTAACTTCTTGTCTCTCAAGATTTTGTTTTGTTGAAGGATCTTCATCCTCTTGTATTCTGTGCATCACCTGAAGAAGGGGGTTGTTTGTGTCTGTGCTGTGTTGAGGGACCAGTCCTCTGAATGTGGATGATTCAGAACCTTGAGGAACAGTAACTTCTTTCTGTGTAGTCCTTCCCAGATCGCCATCTGATGGACCTGTCTGGATTGCAACATCCTGAGTTTTTACTGTGTCCAAGCTGGTTTGATTTGTCTTCTGAACTTGCTTTTCTGGAATCAGTTGAGGATAATTCCTATGACTTCCAGAGATGTCATTTTTACATGCCTGGCAGTTTGATAGTCTGTCAACTTCAAGCTTGTTATTTTCTCTAAAATCTACTGTTTTAATTTCAGCTGTCTGAAGTTCTTTTGGTTCTTCTGTTGTTGGAAGGAGTTTTGCATCACTGTGATCTTTAAGTTAAGGAGAGATTCCAAAATTAATACAAATTCCAAAATGATTCAACCTTCCTGTTTACATCACGAAGCCCTGTGCCCTATGTATTTAAGCACAAGGACGGGCTCCTCACTGATATTAAAATTTTCCTTAACGCATACTTTTAAAAGCAATTTAAAGATATACTTATCTTTGACTAATATTGCCAAATAATAGTATTCTAACTCAGGTATTCTTCCTTAATTAACACTCTACTGGTGCCATGAATCAACTTAACAGAAAAATCTATTCTAGAATCTTTTAAAAAGTGCTAATGACTTTCAGTTTATTACATAAGCATCAGTGACTCAAGACCTCAAGGTCTATTCAATATTAAGTTAGATGCAAATTTTATTTAGTTCCATGCTTTCATGGCTTCTGTTCTTTAGTTTTAACATTACAAATGTTATTTTGTCAAATACACCTTATGTATTTGTACGAGGGAACAATTGGAAAACATACGGACAAAAGCTATTTTCCAACTCTATTTTTCCAACTGTTTAGCAGGTCCGATAACTAAATTTTCTATCCCCAGACTAAACACATGTAGTCCTCTCCAAAACACAGGAATGTTTGGGTTAAATTCCTTTAAATACAATATTGGGAAAAACTTAATTCTTTAGCAATAATCATTTGGGGTGGTATTTTGAAGGAAGGAAGGAAGGAAGGAAAAAAAAAAAGTCCTCATTTCAAGTATGTTACCAAATAGCAGTTAATGTCACATATAAATAGGACTCATGCAGTATGTTGTTATGATTTATACAGAGGTGTACTGAATATAAAAGACAATGGAAAGCCTAATAAATCTGAAAATCAATGTCACAAAAGCGTAAAATAAATCAGTCAGGTCCCTAAATCCACGGGAAAAATTACGATCCTTTAGATGCACAGGATGTCGTCATTTCTTTTCAAATCAGCATGTCATTTTGTTCTATTGGTGTTTAAAAATATTTGCATTTTCGTGCAGAAAACTCATGCTAATTTCGTAAGCAAAGAACAACCGATGGCCTCTCCTTCACCGCTGCGGTGCAGTGCCCATGCCACACCACGTGGCACCACGTGGCAGGATAACCTCTGTGTCCAGCCTTCCCTCTCCTCAGTACTGCTCCAGCCATCCTGCCCTACGGCAGTGCAATGCAGCTTTGACTACTGCTAGAGGAAGTAATAAAAAAAATTATTCAAAACCCCAAAAAACCAAAACTGCAGTCAATTCTTGTCACCTCATCTCAAAGAGGATACACCAGAGCTAGAGAAAGCATGAAGAAAATAATCTGATGATAGCAGTTCAAGACTCGACTGTATTGTCATTTTTTCCAAAGGAATAGAAAAGTTCTCTTCAACCTTGTTTTGAAGTGTTAAAAATGAGTGGGTACTACTCACCATCAGTTTTATTTTGATCCAAAATTCTAAGCTTCCTGTCTTTTTCAAATGCAGCTTGCTCACTGCTTATCTTAGTCTGTAGTCCTCTGCAAAGCACAACAGTACGTTAAATATGCTGGTATCATTCATTTCAGTAAACACAAGAAACGATGCAAGAGAACTGGCAATATTCTCCAAACACAGATGGACAAAATAGAATCACTGTGCCAAACATTGGAGTACTCAACAGAATAGATTCTTTTATTATTTTTTTTTAAACAAGAGGAAATGCTGCTATGATATTTTAACAAAATGACATGCAGCTTCACTCTCTTCTGTGTAAGCAGATGATCAGTTTTCCTCTCCCTCTTCCCCTCCTTTTGTTTACTTGTGCAGTTTGAACAAGCCCCTTTCCAGTAACAACTCAGTCCCACAGAAACCATCAAGGTGATGGTTTATCCCTCATATAAGTGTTCTTGGTGGGAAGTGTTCTGACATCCCCCAGCATTTAAAATGTGTCCTTGATTTCGTCCCTGATGGGATATACAGGAAACTACACGAAACGCTGACTACCTATGAACAGTACAGACTTTTCAAAATAGAAATGAAAAATTTTCCGTCCCTTTCAAGAAATACCTTAAGAACAACAAAGAAATAGGCATCACACATGTTATTTGCATACTAAACATTCTGCAAATGCATACAGTTTCTGTCCTCAGGCCACGGTGGACAAGAGAACTACACAAACGCTGGAAAAAACATCTTTTTTTTTTTTTTTTTTGGGTGGGTGGGGAGAATATTAAGTACTTGACTTTAAAAGGTAAATGAAAAAGGCCAAAATACTTAAAATTTCCATTTAAAAAATGATTGAAACTTCAAACTTACATCTCTATTTAAGATACTTTTATTTTCTGTAGTTACAAATATCAGCATTATGAAGATTCCAATTCATTTGTCACATCAAATGTATTGTCAGGAATCAGTGCCTTGAGTGGAGACTTCTGCTTTGAATTGTTTAAAATTATAAATGCCTCAACCATCCATGATCATGTTGCTTGTACAATCCAAAATATACTATAAGTGTCCAATAAACCACTAAACAGGAGCATAAGCTCTCAAAATTATTGTTGGAAGAAAGTTAAAGCTCAGTTCTGCATTCCGTACTCTTGCTTATCTCCATTTCCTTGAACACAGCTGAGGGACAGAACTACAAGTATTCACAACAGGCTGAACTGTTTTAAACAAACCAAACCCAAGAGCCACTGAATATCGTCATAGAATTCAGTGGATTTGACTGGAATATTACACATATGACTGGTTTGATTAAAAAGCACTTCTTCAAAGTAACTAGATCTTATATAAAAGAACTGGATTGTCAAAACGTTTCCAGAAATATAATGTCAGAAAAACCCTAGTCGTCCTTCTCAAATCCCTGTGATATTTCAGGAAAGAAAGGATTGCCAGACTCTAAAGTTAGAGCACAGTGCACACTAGATGATACTCACCAGGATTATAGGCCATGAAAGGCTATTACAAGTTAGTGGGGGAAAAAAGAAACATCCCCAGGACAATTGGCCAGACTGGCCCAGGTCTGATAATTTGCAAGTTCAAGACAACTGAAAAATAACATTTGGCTGATCCTCCTCCTTGCAGATTGCCATAGAGCAGACACACCAGGCAACGGGCACAACACTTGTCAGGACAGAGCACCAAAAATTTTTTGCAAAGCCCCATTTGACCTTGGACTGACAAAAAAGACCCCTGAAATACAAGTCAAAGCTCTCTGTACTACCTTGAAAGTTCTTGGCTACTAGAGCATTCACACATTTTGGCTTCAGTACAATAATTGAAATAGTTCTTTCAATTTAAATTGGGAACAGTAGCCAGTTTAGTGGCCCCAGGGAACAGAGAAATAGTGAATTACATTAACACAATGGGACTTCTCTGGACAATCAACATTTATTTCAAGCGGGCACTAACTCATGCTGGAAACCTGCTGAGTCAGGTAGTTTAACAAACACGCTGAAGGGCAAAGGTACGGCATCACCATAAGGGAAAAAGAGCGGTTAGGAAAACTAATGTGTTTATTCTTTAAAAAGAAAGAATTAACTTGTTTTCCTGAGAGCAGATGGATCGAGACAGGTCAAGACAACTGGCTAACATATAAGGAAAAGACAGAAGAAAAAGTAAAACTGAAACAAATATGCAAGCGATAACTGCACCAGAACAGAAATGGCTGATCTACGTGTTTTTCCCCAACTGTAAGAATGAATTTGTAAATTCTCATTTAACTAATCAATCCAAAATTTTGCAGCACGTTGCTCTAGTAAATATGCTGGGTATTTTAGAGACAGGTTCAGCTTTTCTGGGGTCCAGCTGTTTGAGTAGTAAGGCAAGGGAGGTTTAAAGAGAATAGCCTGCAGAACACTTCTTTGTCATTTTTCTTGAAAAGCTTTGTGAATTACTGTGCACAGAAGAGTGCTACAATGAAAGCTAAGCATATTAAGCTTATTCCTCTCTCACAATTCTCTATTCTCTGCTCCACAATGAAACAGCACTCTACGTTTTATTTGCCTCCCCCATTCCCTCCCCAATGCTCCTTTCTTTGTCACAAAAAGTACTTACTTGCCATCTGTGCTCATATTTTCTTGTTTTTCTTCCTCAAAGCTTTGCAAGTTGTCTACAGAAACACTGCCAGGAACTGGAACTGATGAAGCAGGATCTTTTTTTTCAGTTTCCAGTGGTGCCTCAGCAGAGCTGAAGGCTGCAGTAACCTCTCCTGTCCTGAGAGGGGTATTTGTACTTTCACTGTCCTCTCTCTGTTGCATGCTCATCTCTTCCCTTTCATCAATTTCTTCCAGGTTGTATTCTGCACTCCTTACACCTACACTCACAGAAAGGAAGAAAAAATTTAAAAAAGAAGGAAAAAAAAGAAAAAAAGAATCAACCCACAAATCTCAATGCAGGGTACAGATACAGAGGGACTGTGAAGTCAACCTAAGTAGTTTGAAGAAGGAAAACTGAGGAAACTTCATAATTCAGGCCAAAAAAGACTCAGAGTTTTAACTTCACAGTATTTTCTAGTTCTTACCAGTTGTCTCTTCTTACATGTGAAAATATGTTCATCACCGTGCCACTGTCTGTTTCTGCATCTGTAACTACTGTATAACATTTTCCTTGTTTAATGCAAGTATTGGATTAGGATAGATCAAAATATATTTAACACTATCATAATCTGAAATTTCATGGAGGCAGATAGTTTATTTTACCCAGATTTCTTAATACTTCCATTCGCTTTCCAATGAGGTTTAAAATACACAGTTCCTTTATATCAGATATCCTTTATCTCTAACATACCTATATCACATGTAGGTATGTTAGAGAACTAAAGAGGAAACCAAATCTCAATTTTGCTCATGGTTTGAACAAGTTTGCTCACCACTATGAAAAATTTCCCCCAATTATCCTAAGCATATTAAAACACAGTTAGAAGTGTCTTGTGCAGTGCCCTGTGTTACAGTAGAAGTGCACAAAAATAAAGTACATAGGAAAGTGTTAATCCATAAAAATAATGAAATTTCAACTAGAACATAGTTCAACTAAAGGGTTTAGTTACTGGATTAGGATACGCATAATTCAGTGTACCTGAAGTTAAACTAATAAATCCACCTATTTCGATTTCCAGAGGGACTACCCATCTCTAACTTCACTTCCCTGCCAGGAATCTTCCTACAGCAAGATGATTCACATTTTTCAAATATTCGTAAGTAGACCATAAAATTAACCTCTTGGCTTTGCAACTTACATTCTATAACACAAAGAAAACAGCAGTTCCATCTATATAGTGCAATATGGTGCCACGGAAGGCTACTGGCAACAACTGAGCCATGTAAGCAGTGCCCTCTGCCTGACCTGAGCAGGGACTACCTGCCAGGTTTGCATGCACCAACACCCGTTAGGTACGGGCCATGCCCTTGGGTAGTTAGGGTTCAGACTTTTCTAAGAGTATCACTAAATTTCCAAGTGTAAACAAAGGCTAACAATGAAAACAGAATACTGGCTTAAAGCAAGCAATACTGGAAAGTAGCAGATCTCAGAATACAAAATATCTTAGGATTGACTTTTTTAGATTGACTTTTTTTGGACAGACTGGTATTCTACAATGCTTCCAGTATTTCTAGAGAAGTACGCTGTTATAGAAACATAAGAGAGGACTGTTTATATTGGAGAAAATCTCAGTACATCTGAGACTCTGATTTTTCCAATAGAGTCACTAGTTAAGAGTTCAGTAATACCAAAGTTACTCATTCATAGTTAGAGACCAACTACAAAAGCCAAACATTTTACTATTTAATTCTAGGGGTTTTTATTGCACTCTTGTAATAAAGCTTTGTAGTTACACATTAAGCAATGTGATCAACATGTGTCATGGTGCTGAATGCAGAGGTGATCTCGATCCCCAGGGAAAGAGGAGCAAGACTGCAAAGTGGTGCAGGTGAGCTTCTTCCATGTGATTTAAGTGCAGATACATACAAATATGCCATGCTGGTATTCAAGAGACTCCCTTAAGACCTTACTATTAGTAAGGGCCTTCTCTTCCTTTCCACCCCCTGCCAAACCCTTTCATCTCCATCTAGGGAAATGTCATGCTAGCAGTCTCATGCTTTCGGAGATGATTTTAGTGATAGCAGAACTATTTTATGTGTGCAAAGATAAATATTTATGTCACAAGGCCCAGACAAAGCATAACAGAATGTGGGCGAACATCAAACCTGCTGAGACTATTCCACAGCCCATAAGCAGCTCTCAAGAACACTGTCTCCTATTATGCCAGAGGCCTAAGCCATCACCAGCCACAGGAACAAGGACTAAGACCTTCAGTCTAAATACTCTGTAGAAGCCTGAACTATACAACAAAGCACAGCCAGGGCTTCTGACAAGACAAACGGAAGCATTCTGGAGTTGCTATGGCTTTGTGCCCAGCCACTACTGTCATCTCTGTCGCTTTTCCTCTGGAGAGGAGTACAACAAAGGATGAGTTGTATTTATTCTGATGGGATGGAAACTTAGCTTGGGTTGGTAGGAGACATTGCTGACATTCCTGCCACATGAAAGTCTGTCCTATGCTGTGCTAGGAACACTTGCAAGCTTTGGCGTGGACTAACCTGACCTACAAATGTATAATACCAAACAAACCCAACCCTCACACTTCTGCCAGAGCACTCTACGTCATTTATCAGCATATCAGCCTTGCTTGGAGTTAATTTTCAGCTTGTGGTTTTTCATCTGTTACTGGATCTCACTCCAGACCTGGGCCACCACTGCCACAGCAGAATAATGTCTGAATGCATTTGACACATAAACATTTAACAGCCATCCTTCACTTACATCATGCGCTTAACTCCCCAGAGGAACAGTTCAGATTTTATGAGTTGTTTCCACACCCTCAGTTTAGAGTTTTTATGTGCAACGTATTGCTAGGAAGTACTTATGGCAATACTGGCTACATACTGTTGCCTTATTGCTTATATACTCTATATGTAAGTCCATATATAACATAAATTGCATTTTTGACTGTGTATAATTTATTCTCTATGAATATTAGTCATTGAGTTTTAATTAGCCCTAAAAGAACATTGTTAAAGCCTACAGGATGACATTGTGAAGACATACCGACTGCAAGTCTCCTTTGAGCCACTAAGAATACTCTGCACACCAGAACAGGCTGACACTGCCCTGTGAGCCGTTAGGCTTGTAAGCCAGAACGCCTGACTACATCATGCAAATCTGCCAGTGTTTTTGCTCTGGACTCTATAGTCCTTAACAAGTTTCTTAAGAGATACTGTAACCAAGATGATTGTATCAAGGGATTGGTTTGATGGGAAATTATTTAAAAATCTGTAATTTTTAAAATTTTTTTTTTAGAACACCATTTCACCCTCTTCCCTAGAAAAAAGGCTGAGCATTAATTAAACTTTGGGAAGGGGAACAAAAATCATAATTGAGAAAAAAAATTGTTGTTTATAATCCCAAATGTTCAAGTTAATTCTCTGTCAATGTTTATTCTAGTAGATGTATGCCTTCAAACTACTTTTGTCAAGATAGTCTGGTTTTACACCATGAGAAAACTGTCATTTCACAACAGAAATGTTGCCTATTCCAAATTATATAGCATAGGTCCACTTAATATACATGTGTCTGTTAGCTATACACTACTTGGACACCAAATTAACCATTGGTAATGGTTCATTATAGGGCAGAAGGTAACGCTATATTTGCAGCTTAACTTGCGTTGCTTATTTGCTAAAGTAGCAATGCATAACAGAACTACTTGGGGAACGCCAGTCACAGCTGAGCAAAAACTCACAATGCTTCCAGAAGCCTGACAATCAAAGCAGTGTTAATCTACATGGAAGGAACCACCGAGTTTATGTCGAGTTAGTCCAATTTAGCAATTAAAGAGATATTGAACTATTTTATCCATTTAAAACAATGCATAAATTTAAACGTGCATAATTTTCAAACTAGGAATAGGACAACTACTGCAATTGAGTTTGCTGCTGGTGAATATTGGTTCTCACAGCACGATGGGCTCTGCTAAAAGGCCTGCTTGTACACAGGCCTCAGGACACTTTCAGAGATGCCACCAGAGAGCAGCAGTATCCCATGAGAAAAAGAAGAAAAAAAAAAAAAGGCAATGAAGCTGCACTATGTGACTTGTCTCTACATTTAAAAAAAAAATTATTGCATTAAGTCTTCAAAGGACTTTGCATGAAGGCATCAGCAGCACAACTACATAACAAAGACTGTCACTAACCGCAGAGATAAATCCCAGGGCTCAACACAGAATGTTCTAAGCCTAGTGAAGATGATTACATTTTTCTATTTCTTGCCATTACAGCTTAAATTAAAATATTTAATTACAAAACTCAAATGCTTCAAGCAGAGGTTCCTAAATCTAAGGAAAAGCAAACAAGCCATTTCTATGAAGTTCTGGGCTGTTTCTCTATGCAGCACTCGGACGTTACAGTGATGCGAAATGCAGAAATTCTAGCATGGATCTACAATCTTAAGATAGAAACAAGCTCAAGAAAAAAAAAACCCTTGAATTTAAATCATAGCATGATAACTTTGCTCATCATCTTAGACCCATCACATGTAGATAAACATAGTTTTCAACACAGAAAATTAAGTACTAACAAACATCATTAAGAGCCATTCACTGAGAAATTACTACCCTCCATCTGCTACATCAACTCGGAAGAGGAAAGGTTACAGCTTCATTACATCTGCAACCTCAGACTGCACAGTGTAGGTTCATACTTCCCATTTATTAAGTTACATATTATTTTTTATTAAAGGTCTTTTATGACAACGTACATAAATTGCCCTAAACACAAACCGAGCCCAAATTTACTGATTACTGATTTTTTTATTTTTTTTTACCCTTTGCCAGAGACCTAGGATGGCAGGTGACTTTTTCAGCTCTTGTTGTGGTACATTTGTGTTTTACCGCTCCAACCAATTTGACTGGCATCCCAAATAAAACAGCTGGAAAACTACTTAAGAGTTCCTGTCAACTAGCACAGAAACTCTGAGTGTTTATAGCCTCATATAATGCCGGTGGCACTCCACATGCTTAGTGTTTATATATTTCATTCTTAGTGAAATACATTGGAAGAGTGGTTTTCCCAGACTGCACTGATTATTCTAAAAGCTTTTACAAATTTTAGGGGACTCCTAGATGCCATATCTTGTATCTGAACCCTACAGTCTGATGCTTACAAACAACAGTACTTAATAGTACAAACTACATAAATTTAAGAAGTATTATGTTCAGCAGCTAAAGAATCGTATTTTACACAGCTATACTTTTATATATCACATTTTTTCCATAGCACCCCAAAAATGATTTAATGTATAAACAACTATTTATGCATATTTACAACTTATGTTTTCAAAGGCTGTTCAGACACAAACCAAAAGACAGGCACAGATTTGCTCCTGCCCCTAGGTTATGCAGGTCAAGGGCAGCACAAGGCAGGGTTCTGAAAACAAGACTGGGCTTTAGCTTTTGAAAGGTTTGTTATGAGGTATACAAAAATCACAGAAGTTCTGGCTTGCTCCTGTCTACAACTTGTGAGGGAGGAGGGGCAAACAGGGATAATGTTTAGTTTACTAAATGTAAAGCACCGAGACCAATAGAAAATGTATTGTATGTATTTCTGTAGGCAGTAAAACATCTTTATTTTAGAAAGCCATATTTGTACTTCAAAGGAAAAGTTAATTGATCTGAAGTGTTACAATTAGTTCTATACTTATGACATATCTATAGTGTAGTAATTTATTACTATGAATTATCACAGCTTGCTCTGAAGTAGATTTTATCAATGCATTTGGAAAAAGAACCAACCTGTTTCAGACTGCATTTCAGTGGCTCTTTCTTCCACTTTAGTAGGGGCTGATTCTGTTGACTCTGTTACTGCAAAAAGTCAAGTAACAACTTTTTTTATTGCCTGTCAATGTATGCACCCACAAAAGTTCTAGATAAAATGTTAAATCGGTATCTTACAGAGTGGTGAGTTCTTCAGGAAACACACCCTGTCTTAAGCAACTGGTGCTCGCTGTCACATTTCCCACATATTTTAATCTCAACTCTTAGGTATTTTTGAACCAAAGAGAATTAAATTTTTGATCAAACAGAAGAATTACAAAAGAACAACACAAAACTCCCTCTAAAATTCTTCTTCTCAGTCCATTTCCTATTAAACCCTCTCTGATCCAGAGAAGCTAATCTTTTCTACCCACCCCAACCCATCCATCTGATTAACACAAAAACAATTGCTGTAGTTAACCTAACTAAAATTAATTTGGTATTTTCTGCTTTTTTCTGATCTGCGTGCCCTAAAACCTGCCTACTTTCTCACACTACGTGAGCCAATCTCATAAAGTAGTATTACCACTCCTTACAATCTGAAGATGTTTGGCACTCATATTTTTACTTGAAGTTCTTATCTCATAAGGTGGTATTTCTTTAAAGTTTAGCCAAATTGCCATACTTTCTGCTGCCTCCCAATTAAACAGCATAAAAAGATTACCAGTCTCATTACTGCTTTCACTTTGATCTTCTGGTCCTCGAGAGGGTGGTGAGGGTGCTTTCCGCTTCATCCTCCGTAGAGACGAGTTCATGGAAGCGGTGTCACTGAGCGGCAGAGAACCTTTCCGTACTAATCCCGGAGGGGCCTAAGAAGGTAGACAGGAAAGGAAGATGATTATTAGCAATCAAAGAAAAACAGCAATATAGCTCTAGTAATTATTCTCCAAAAGTATAATATACATTTGGGAAAGAGAGTATATACCTATTACCAAATGTATTATGCTTCTCATCTTAATTCCTCCAAGGAGTAGTTTTCCAAAAAAACATTTTCTGGAGTAACTGAATATATTCACAGAGGTACAAGATGCAGCAGTAAAAGAAAATCAGTTATTACATATAGTATAAAAGAGAATTTTAATTCTTTTATGCCTGAAGGCTATTCTACAAACCCCAAATAATTCTTTTCTAAAAGTAGCTAAAAGTCATTATGGAAAGAACCTTCAACTACACTCCACTGCAATGACATGATATGATGTGTCCTTCTCCATTCCTTCAACAGCAGTCCTAATTGGGCTGTATACATAATTATTAGGATTTTGTTTCTCTACTTCAAATACTTGAACTTGTATAGAAATCTTTTGAATGCCAGCTTTCAAAACTTATCTTGGAAAGTACAACTGTCTTATACTACTTACTGATGTTAAATTTTAATCATGTCCTCATTATCGTACCAAAAGACAAAAAATGTTCTTAATTCACAAGTAATCAAAACCATTAAAAAAAGGGACAAAGGCTACCTACGGAAGACTTCACAGTTGTATGATATAGCAGCCCAATTGCATTTTAAATTGTTTTAAAAATACATTCTATGTCTCAAACAAGACAGTGGCTGTAAATTTGCCTGCCACTCTTAACTGCAGTTTGCCTTATGCTGAGGAAACCTTCTCTTTCCACATCTATTAGAATGATAACATTCAAGATCCCAGCAATGGAGGAGTACATTTTGGCATTAGACACAGCTGCCTGTAGTAATTCTGATTCCTATCACTTGTGTACTTGACAATATAATAAATTCCAGCAGTGACATTCATTTCTTGCTAGAATACACACAGCAACTGGATGTGGGGTCATCTTCACAGAACTTCTCTGTGCTTCAATTAACCAGCCTACTTGACAAAGCACAATATGGAGGAACAGAGATGGCATAAACACACCTACAAATTTTTGGTTAAAAAAGAAAAAATTACTGACAGCAGAATTGTCGACTGTGTCAATATCCACGGAATAAGATGCTTATCATTTAGAAAGCTACCACTGAACAAATACAAATCCTACAGTAAGGGGTATATTAAAGACCAAAAGCTAAAGTACTTGGTTGTACGCAATCAAAACTATAAAGTACTCAGAAGAGAAAAGATACTGGCACAAAATGCCTGTGAAGCAGTGCCTGGCAGCTCCTGTTAGATCTCGACAGAATACCTAAATGAATGAACTGGAATGGTGAAAACCATCCTCTGAACTACCCTGGGCATACTCAGTCATCCGGTTTGTCCCACCTCGATGTCGTGTATGACAGATCCCTTCGATACTTTACTGCACTGTAAGGAGCAACACTGTCCAAGATGTTCACACAATAATTCTACCTATCACTTTAATGCCAAAACAAGCAACTCGAACCTTTTACAGCAAGGCAGGACTCAGGGTTTTAAGGAAGAAAAACAAAGCACAAGGTGAACTGTTCTTTTAAGAAGAGCAGAGGATATGGACATAGCACTCCACTCCTAATTAAAAATACTTGCATGCTTGAAGAGTTTTTAAACAAGTCAGTTTCTAAATTAAAACGTCACCAAAAAAATTCACTTTTACACTTTTATAGTTCCTTATTCACTGTCCCCAACTAGTCCTACAATAAAATGAATGAATAGTATTCAGCATCCGAATTTATGCAGAAGGGGATGTCAAATACAGTACTATTTCCCCAAGTGAGGCTTTTTTTATTGTTAAATCATTTTCCTCCTTGCTGTTGGGCAGTTCTGTTTTTCTCCTCTTTGGAGGCTGCAGCCCTTCCATTCCGCACAAAGACACTGTTTCTCTGTTTGAAGGTCTGCACCCTCATCTGCTTCGCCCAGGCTCCCTCAGCTGACTCGGCTGGCACGGAGTTCTGCGCTTTCTTGCTCAGCTAAACAGATGTCACCAGAGTTCCCTCCTGCACAGAAAGAGTATGTGTGTAGGGGGGAAATAATGTTCTCGGCATAAGAGCACAAATGCTACTAGAAGATTTTTTTTTATAAGCCTTTCTACTGCCCTTTGCATCCAAAGAAACAAATGATTTGCAAAGAGAAAGTACTAAATGTTCCAGTTAAGGTTCAAGTGTTGAACAGATTTTCTCAGGAATTATTCAACATATGAATATTAAGAGCTTTCAAATCCTAACAAAGGCTGTAATGTGAAAATAGTACTTTAAACAGATGGAAAAAAATGTTATTAAGATGTATCTGACAAAGTTTTGGAATATACATCTGGGTGTTCATGTGTCATACCAACTGCCAATGATAACCAGTGCTTTATCAGTTACACTTAAATTAAAAATCATGTTCGAATCACTAAAGTAATTAACCATCCTTGTGCAGAAACACCAGTGAACTCTGTCATAACTTCCACAACATACGCAGGGGTTCCACTTTTTAACACTGTACGCCCTCCTCATCCTGGAACAAGCCAGGGAGGATATGAAGCTTTTTAGCCTCAAATGTGTACAAAGTTGGCACCAAATCCCACACCACCCCCAGCAGACACTTGTAGAAGCCAGGTCTTCCCAAGTTCCAGCCTCTGTAAGCAGTGGCAGACATGGTGCCTGAGACATGGTGCCTGGCCCTTTTTATCATTTCAAAAAGCAAAGGAAACATAATGAAGTCACAGCAATTTCGCAGTTGGAACAGAAGGTAAAAAAAAATTACTTGGGAAAGAACATAGTGGTAGTGGAGTATTTGCAGTGTGCCAGAAAGCATACCTCACACCGAGGGTCACTACATGCACATTTTCTTACCACCAGTACCTCCCTCTTTTGCTCCATAGATAACTAGGTTTAACAGAAGATACACAGGTGACTGGGAGATCAAAACACATTGCTAGCCATCCTGCTAGTACTTCTGTCTTCCGTTTGTACAAGAATGCAGATAACTGTACATCCAAGGAATAACAGGAAAAAATGCTATTTGCTCTTACACTGATTAATGCACTCAATTTCTATTACATGACTTAAGCTTCCCAAAATACTTAAACCTAGCCAAAGTGCTACAGAGGAAGTAATATACCTCTGACCTATGTGGAAAGAAAGGACATATAGAATATATTTGGAGAAACTCAGCTGGTGTTATTCTGTCCAAACACTCAATATGATTATTCTCTCCTATGATTTATCTACATACTTGCTGGTACAGAAGTAAATACAATAAGGGGATAAGGTTATGCATTTGGTATACTGAAAAGTAGATGCACGCAACATTCACCACCAATTCTGAATCATAACAGAATCATATCAAATGATCATGCAAGCTTCAGGAAGAGCAGACAGGTAGTCCTGAGCATTATCTTCTCCCAGGTAACGCTGGCTCCATTCAAGACCTCCCTGATGTTCACAGTGCTCACTGCATCACTGCCCAACTTCTCCTTTAAAGAGCTGACCATCAAGTTTTGGGCAACTGTGTCTCTGGTGTAAATTCTTAGGCATGGAACTCATCCCTCCCAGAAATCTTAACTAAGCTGTTCTGTGACAGTGGTTAATAAATATTTTCAGAAATACTTTATGGTTTAGTTGCTTCCCACCCTTCCCCCATCCTCCCATCTTCTCCTTCCCTTTCTTTTCTAATGGGTAGACTGGAGATTTCAGTTTCTTTAGGAGTAAGGGTTGTGTAAATAAAAGCAAGCTATATTTCTACAGTTGAGAAGTTCTATCCATCATTTGAAACTGTAAATGTTTTAATGAAAAATCTCCACTTAATTGTTCCTACCCACGCACAGTTTACATACGCTCCTTTACAATAACTGAAAACAGTGTAAGGAGACAAACATTCATGGAATAAAATGAAGATCTGACAGTCTAGTTTTTCTACATAAAGCATTAGGAAGAAAATCAGCAAAGGCATTTCGGACATAATAAAATGCTTTTCTTTTAAAAGACATTTTCTTTTAAAGAAGAGTTATTACTAGAAAATTGCATCCATTTTTATGAAAACTGTGAAGATACACATACTGCATTATAAAAAAGCACTTTGCAAAACCCCTTGAGAGTCCTCTCCACTTGCAAGCGTATTTAAACTTGCTAGTTCTAAACATACTTCTGGCAAGACCCATCTTGGCCAAAATTAGAACTGACAAATAAGTGAGGGATTTCAATATTAAAGACTAATGTGCTCATTTCCAATCTGATTTAATAGAAATTTGCTGGACAAACATTAACTATTTAAGCTTACGAGTCATCTTCTGAGTCTCACATAGAAAAAGCAAATCATGCTACGTAATAACTTGTAAAAACTACCCTTACATCCATTGTACTATTTTCTCCTCTAAAAATAGGAACATATCTCCAAAAACTAATTGTATAAGCACTCTGAAATTGAGGCAGCAAAAAATCCCAACCCTCATACCAGAATGTAACTGCTCATATAAAGAGAAAGCAGCTTCTTTTGTAAGGGAAAAGAAATGCAGAAGCTGTAGGAGGTAAATGTTAAAACCCTTTTTCATACTGTGAGAAGTTGGACTACAATACACTGTGAATTTGAAGACAGACAACAGTGAGAACACTGTTCCCTTAAAGTTGGCTCGTTTCACTGTTGTCTGATGTTACTACTTTGGCATGTATCTATTAAAACCAGGCAAACAGTTTATCCAGGCAAAACTGACATTGCACTTTGTCTTCCTTGTGGATGTTACAAAAGAGATTTGTCCATAAGGACAGAAAAAAAGTATAGCCTAGGTTTTATAAATTAACTTAATGGGACACTGCAATAACAGTGAAACCCCCCAGACATACCGAATAGCCCAGCAAACACACCATCAGCCTGGTGCGCAACCCAAAAATGACTTTAAATCCTACTAGCAGGACACACATCTTCAACAGTGGAGAAATGAGAGACCAAATTCTAACATTGTTTACAATGAAATAATTGTGGTCTAGTGTGACCATTGTACTTGCTGCACTACCGAGAACCGACTTGGATTAAACAAGTATAAATCGGTCACTTTGGGTTGAGAAAACATTAATGCACATGATATAGATGATGAAATGCTGTGCAACCATCAAAACTGACTTTATTCTACAATGCCTATATGTTTTATTTCAAATTCTGTATTCAGGATGTCAATTCTTGGAATAAGGACTGATTCTTACTATATATTTAAATAGAGCCCAATTTCATTTATAAAGTCGCAAATCCTGTAAGTGTTATTTGTATTCAAGTAAAATTGTTCTAATTGTCCCTCACCTAACACCTTGTGTTTTCAAGGGAACTGTCCTTTATTTTACAGTAAAGTGAAACCAGAAGTCTCAATAGCTGGAGATACCTTTTTGTTTATTTAAAGACTTCAGTGGAAGCTCTGAGAAACAAGCTTCCAAATCTTCCCCTTGCCAGTATTACTCAAGCAGTGCTTGATCTCACAGCAAAAACAAGTATTTGTTGGTCACTATTAGTGATGGAGCCCTAATATATTTTTTTCTATTCTCCTAGTTATACACATACAGTTTTGATTCACCCATGTGAAACAGAAATGTCTAAGTTGGAAGGGACCTTTGGAGATCATTTGCTCCAACCTTCTGTTGAACACAAGGTCTTAGATTAGGTTATCACAAGAGCCTGTCAAGACACAGTTTGACTATTTCCAGTGAGGGAGCTTCTACCACTTGAGTGACCTATTCCAATGTTCAATTGTTCTCACAGTGATTAGTTTTCTTTTGTATTTCAATGGAATTTCCTCTGAAGCAACTAGTGCCCATTGGTCCTCATCCTGTCACCATGCATCCTTGTGAAGAATATACCTCTACTTTCCCTGTAACAGCTTATAGGTATCAGAAGAATACAATTAGATCCCATCAGAACCTTCTTTTCGCTAGAACGTTTACATTCTCCAACCTCATCTGGTGGCCTTCCACTGGACTCTTGACTGTTTTTAATCTCTATCTTCAACTGCAGGAACCAAATCTGGACATAGTAGTACAGGAGTGGCCTAAAAAGTACCAAGTGCATTGGATTCAAGACGAATCACATAGCTAGACCTGTACTTTTGCTTGGAATTACTCCATTCTAGATAGAGAATTTCACATGAATCTTTTTTAAACCTCATGCAGTTCCAACCTGTCGCTGTCTCCCTGAATAGTGGCTCTTCTGGCATACCTACCTCTCCGCTCAGTTCAGTGTCAACGTCAAGTTTGTTGAGGGTGCATTCAATTCCATCATCTAGGCTGTTTATAAAGATATTAACAGCATTGGCCATACTACCAACTCCTCTGGAACTCTACCTGTCAACCAGTCTGACTGAGCCATTAACCACCATTATTTGAGCTGTTTCGCCAGTTTTTGTCCTCCCTTGTAGTTCATCCGTCTAAGTCCATACCTTACTAGCTTTTCAACAAAAAAATGTTGTGGTAGACTGTGACAAACATCTTGCCAAAATAAAGGTAGATGACCTCATCCTTCATCCTTGGACTTCTGCTTGCCACTAACTTACAAAAGCCTTTCTTGTTACTCTTGACATCGCCTTCAAGCTCCAGGCTTGCCTTTGCATTCCCAACTGCATCTCTGCATGTCTAAGAAGTATCTCTGTGTTTCTTTTTGGGAATTGCTCTGTCCCCTTTCTGTCCCTCACACGCTCATTGTTGCACTCGAGCTCTCTCAGTAGCACATTTAAATGGGACTGTTTATTTTTATGCCTACTCCTTTTCCCACTTAGGGGAATGGACCACTCTTGTGCTGCAGGAAGGCTGTCTCTGAAAACATCTCAGCACTCCTCCAAGGAGCAGATTTATCCTCCAAGGAAGTATCTCATAGGATCCCTCCTAACAGTGCCCTGATCAAGTTGAGCACTATGGACTATGCAGTCCAAATTCACTCATTAGATAATATTTATCAGAGAGTAGATATTAAAAAGACAAAATATTTTACATGAATTAATAAAATCCAAAGCACAGAGCAAATATTTGCCCACATTTAAGTCCCAAGCTCTGTGTTATCTGATAAATGGCTGTGCAATTGAATGAAACAGAAGTCATCTTAAAAAAAACACATGCCAAAGGCTTCTAAGCGAGTTGCATAAAGTAGTACAAAATAGAAAATACACACAAAAATATAACTTAATGTGGACTTCTGTCTTTTCTTCGTGAGCTATTCAACTTCAGTCAAATCACTTTAGATGAATAAGAAATGTCAGTACAAAATAATAAATCTAAGCAATTTTGTTGAGTGACAGATCCTAGCCCAGCAGTCATACATTACTGTTAGACATAATAGGATATTAATCATTTAAAGCATGTTGACATTAATAAATTATTTTCAAAATTTTTGAATTCAATTAAAAGACAAACATGATGAGGTAAAAAAAGATCATGATTTTTTTTCCCAAAAAAAGTTCCTTTTATTAAAATACAGGAAGAAACCTTTGTCTTCTTCAAATGATAAAGCTTTTCAGCAGGACACAATACACAAATTCAGAACTTCTGTTAAACAGTGCTCTCTTGTGGTTCTGTGCATCAATGAAAGAGTAAATCATTGTATAAAGATAAAGGAAGTGGCAGTTTGAAATTTCTTGTCTCCGAATCTAAACCAAAATTAATCCCTCAGACTTGTATTTCATTAGTTCTGCATTTTATTTTTGTAGCATGCCAATAACCTCATTTATTAAAGACCACCTTTAGATACTGCATTCAAAGTGAAGTATGAAATAAATAAAAAATTATAATGACAATTTTAGCCTTGATCTTTAATTGGAATTCACAATTAAGAATACGTCCAATACCAGCATAATACCTAATACATCAATTCTCCCAAATTCTGTTGGCAGACTTTCTTCCTTGCGTGGGATACATAGGTTACTTCAATACGTAGCCCACACCTCGTAGCCCCATTTAACCTTCAGTTAAATACATCCTTACTTGATTAAAATCTTACTTTAACTTGCTGGGAGCACAAGAATGTTAAGACTACTTCCCAAGATTTCTACCGTTTTCTTGTAATATAATATAGAGAATAAGCTTCTTTTTATCACACGTAACTAAAACATTAAAAATGACTGGAAATATCAAAACATCAATTACTAGATACGATAAAGTGAGACAATGTTCTCACATTTAAATATATAAACTATTCATTGAAAAGAACAAAAAGGTGCTCACAGTACCAGCTTATGTAAGAAGTTGGGTTTGCCTTTTCAAGGTACAGCAGGTACTTTGGATACAGGATATAAAGTTTAACAGGAACCCATCTTTCAATTTATGTAGTTATTGTCAAGCTAAAATTTTAAAAAGCAAGTACTACACTTTTATTTCCTATTTATTTCAAGTCTCAGCAGGTATTAACAGGGTAACCAGGATTACAATGTCTAAACTTCATGATTTAACAGAAGTGAAGCAAATGTAACTAACCTGTTCGTTCCTATCAAGGCTGTTAGATTTCACAAGATCAGATGCCGGTCTGACTTGAGCTTGTGCAAGTTCCTGGGGAGCACTCTGAGAATTTGGCATAGGCGGTAAAGGAGCTCTCCGTTTCTTCGGCATCTCAGATGGCAGAGTGTTTGAATCATACTGCTTGCTAACAGTGTTAGATCTCGTGATAAATGTTGGCCTTGGCTTGCTCATCAATGGAGTTGCTGGGGCACTGGCAGCCTTGGGGTGCAGGGAAAGAAAAAAAATCTGAGACACTTATACTTTCTGGAAAACAACCAACAGTACTGATTGGTCAATATGAATATGTTTCTAGAAGTTTTGCTTATTCGAAGTTAGGTAAGTTATATCTTACTTGTTCTCTTTTCTTCTTGCTTCGTTGAAAAAAGCTGAAAAATCCTTTGTTTTCTTTCTCCTTCAGAACATCTAAGTTTTCAGATTGGTAGGAGTCTAGAATAGAAGACAATAGTTCTATAGATGTTATTTATTGCACAGATTATTTCTCCTGCATCTTTATTATTTCACTGTCTGTCATAAGCCTCCTGGAAGGATACACAAAACACATCGTAAATCACCTATATTAATAGCTTTTCTAAACGCTGCAAAATGAACAGGTTTCCTACCATCCATGTTCTTCCTGTCTTTCTCAGAACTCGGAATAGATGAGTTTCAGCTGCTATTAATACCCCCAGCACTTAATCCAGCCCATCCCACTTGTCATATGTTATGGTTCATATCACAGAGGCTGTAAAAGGGAAAAAGAGGATCAGCCTCTCCAACTCTCAACTCCTAACCATTTAAATTCATGGCCAAGTGTGAGCGGGACACGTCAGGCACAAGCCCGCACATGGTAGGACTATGGAGAAAGATCACTGAAACACCTGCTAGGCGCTGCACACATAACTGCACGGCAGTCATAGTAAAGATAGCCAAGTCCGTTCCGGTATCTGGCAGAATTTATCCTCCTTACATCATCTTATTCATGCAGAGGAATTGTAAATCTAGAGGTTGTCTCCTTTTAATTTTTACTAGATTTGACTTTTTTAAAGAAATTCCATTGAATGCAAATGCAATAAGCAACAGAAATCAGCAAGGCCACTATGGGCTCTTGGTACAAGTATCAATATAAACATGACTGTAAATTTAATCAATTGATCTGGGGTAAAACTATACAGAAATACTTTATAGCTGAGTATATCCAATTCTGTATTATCTTTTTAAATACGCATTTATGATAGGACAGAGATAATTACTCATGTCACAGTTAAGCAGATGTTATAATAGCAGCGCATGGTAATGTCACTGAAGTGCTACAGTTTCACCGCCTATTTCAGTAAATCATACCTTGCAAAGACGGTAAATTTAAATCAACTGGTGATGTGGCTATAGAAAGACAAAAAGAAAGACAGAAAATGTGAATCTGAATCAAGGATGCAGTTGTAAGTTACAAACACAGAAAGCCAAGCTGAATCTTCAACATTAGGAAAAAGTAACTGGATACTTTCCTGAAGTAAAAGGATGTGTATCTTTACTCCCTAATGCCATAAGCCATTTAAGAACTTCAGCCTGAAGACATGCAATACAGACTGGAATCTTGTAAATAAGGAGAGAGAGAGTCCACTTATATTTCTGCAGGAGAGAAGAAAACTAGTATATAGAACAGTTTTCTCTGTAAGTTTGGATTGTCAGGCAGCCCAAACTTGGAAAGCAAAGAGGAATGTATAATTAAAATATAATCTGAATAAAGTAAGATTTGAATTTAGATTCTATTAAGTAAAGGTATACCTCACCATTTACTTTCATGAAGAAAGCTGAAAATTCAGAGCTTTGAAGTTGTCTGCGAAATTGAAATGCTGAACTCTTTTGTGTCAAGAGAACTGAAGTATATCTAAATTTCCTAGCGGGGCACTGCCTAGTAGAAAGCGTATGTGCCCTTGTATTGTCTCCTAAGGATTTTTGGCTGTTGATTCCACTGAAGCACATGTCATACTGTGCAAAAGGCAGCTCTGCCAGCCTGTAAATGAAAGCAGCAGCCAGACAACAAACAAGACAATGCACTATGGGCACATGTAGTCCAAGTAACATGTTTAGACAAATAAAAATATGTTGTTTTCCAGTGAAGAAGAGAAAGATATTTCATTTGTGTTTTCTCCACGGGAAAAGGACAGATTTTCCAAATCTGTCACTCTCCTGTTCTCCAATATAACTGTCCTTTGGGAAGTAATGGAGAGAACTCTTGAAACTGTAACCACCAAATGATAAGGTTATCTTATTTAGGTAGAAGGGGGAGAAAGACAAAGACAGCAAACAACCCCCCCCCCCCAAGTTTTAGAGCAGAAAGAAAAACAAGCAAATAGAACAGTGGTCAAGAACAGGAACAAGCCAGTATTACTGCATGCTATATTGAGGTAAAATTTCCTGTGAGAAATGTCTGAAACAGAACAAATCACACTCTACAGAGTTTTTAATCACAATACAATAAACCCTTCATGAAAAAGACAGGCTTCCAGCTGAAGTTAAAACCAGACATAGGAATGTCTGTACCCATGTAAGGAAGGCAGTTCACAGCGCTCCTGTTGGACCATGATTAAAAAGAGAACTATTATTCCTTCACAATCTACAAAGTTAGACAGAGTACAAACAGCACTCAAATATACATAGACACCATTAGAATATTCTAACACTTTTTAAATTTTAAATAATTTAAAAACAAAGCTAAGTTTCTCTAATGTTTCTGTTCTTTTCAGCTCATCATGATTCTATGTCTTTTCTATGAGCTAAGAGAAATACAGTGTTGGTGGTCTTTTGGGGGAAGGGGTGAGGGAAGAAAAGGATGGTGATTTGTACTTAGCCACCTTTGCTGGTACATAACACTTTGTTCGAAAACAAAACCTTTATATAGCACTTCTCAAACATAAGTACAGGTAAACTTGCCTCATTTACAATTTTGTGGAACATTAATGAAACATGTACTAAATTGCTAGAAATTAATTTCTTCATAAGTGAAAACACCAGCAAAATGTATACATTATTGAAATACTAAGAATCTTTTCTGTAACTGCAATTTACAAAAGTTATCTTACCTCGACTGATATCCATGGCATATAATTCTCTTAGTCCAAGGTCATTAAGAGATTTTGTCACATCAAGGGGTTCTTGAGACTGGTAATTCTTCAACAGTAGAGTGTGTGAAGGATCAAACTCACATTTACTACAGATAATTGGTATGAGTTCTTGAAGAGGTGAATGTGGACTAACTCTTACTACCGTCTTCTGTGTCTTCTTGTAGTTTATCACTACCCTTACTGTTTGCTAAAGAGAAGAGACAAGAAAGTTCCAATAAATACCAGCACAAACTCTGAAACAACTAGCATTTTTGTAACAGCCTTACAGTGATCATGAGAATTCCCCTTATGGCCAACTTCACCAATGTTACAGATTCAGTAGCATTACAACAGACACTAAGAACTAATTTGTTATTCCCTCCTATTCCAGAAAAGAACACATGCAACAGCCCGCTCCTCCTTTGCGCCTGTCCTTCACCTGCCCAGCAGGGTATGTGCCTGGAGCAAGATGTGCTGCTAGGTTACATTAGGTAGCTGTAGAAGTCAGCCAATGAGCCACGAGTTGTGTGTGTGTGCGCACACACGTGTGTAGGATGAAGGTAAAGGGGCAGCAGAAGAGGTCCCCTGGCCCTGTGTAAGTGCTTTAGATAAATTAAGAAACAGTATTTTTCTATACAGCAGACAAGGTTGGAGGAAAGATTTAAGCGACACCCAGAAGTTGTTTTAGTACTTCTAAAAGCTCCTGCCTTCTTAAAGCTATATAAAAAAAGTCAAGTAACAAAAGTACAGTATGCATTAAAGGAAAATGAACATACAATCAGAAGGGCATATATATCGCAGTACGACAGATGGTACAAGTTGTTGGTTTTCAGATTGTGGAAGGCTGTATTCAGCCACACTTCATCTGCAGAATTTGTCAAAAGGACAGTAAGGCGTGGGATTTCAAGTAATATTGTAACATTTCCTTCTTTCGGTAGCAAAGATGTTTGCTGCAACGAGTTGACATATTTCTAAGAGGAGGTGATCAAGAACATGGAGCCAAGTGTTTCACAGGGGTGCGTGGCGAGACGATGAAAGACAACAGGAAAAGCTGAAACAAGAGGCTGAGCTTCCCACTCAACTTGTTGAGTACAATAGTGTTTCTAATTACTCAATACGCTTTAATTCTCACCTCTGGTATAATCGGAGCAGGTTTCTTCTTATCCATTTGTTTTGGCTTTACAATCACCTTTTCCACTTCGAGCATTCCCACTGGTGTGTTGGGTTTGAATTTAATCTGGCTATTTTCTGCTGATACCAACTCTATAGTATAACTTGACGGATTTAAATGGTACTGTGCACAGAGAAAGATCAGCAAGTCCATCATGGGCTTCCTGTAAAAGACAAATAGAAGTGTCACAACAGATGAAAATTAAGCAGGCTACTACAAATGTGCTGCTAAACGTTTAACCCAAGTCATCCTTTCCCCTTCCATGACTAAATAATTATTGCCAGGCACCAACTTTAAATATCTTCAACATAAAAAACACACCACTAAAAAGAAAATGAAACCAGCTTGCACAAAAATATGCCAAGCGCTTGAGCAAAAGGGGAAATTTTTGCTTGCGTGAAGTGATGCTTTTCCTGAGGTCAGCAGGGAGATGTGGATTAGCCACCTCATTTGACATTTAATGGGAACTGTAGTAGTGGTGATAAATACCCTGCTATTCATTAAGAACAGTTTCCTTCCAAAGCTTGAAAATTTTATATCCATCCCTGAGGTTACAAGGGACTTTATTTTCAGAAATTCTGAGCATGAGCCATTTGGAGGAAGCAGGAGAAATGAAGTTTGAGGAAGTCACCTTTTAAGGAGGTCTTGCATTAGGGATGCCAAAATGAAAGCCAGGTGTTTAATACTGGCAGAGGGAAAGCAGCTAAATGACAACAGAGTAGTTGAATGCCATTTCTTGAGAAGCTCTGTGTGATGCAACAGCTGTCTTTTTCACAATAAAGCATGGCAAACAGAATTTTTCATATGTAGTCACTAACTCTATGTCCTTGTTCTCTCAGTGCTCAATGAGGCACACGCACAACTGCGTATTAGGATAGGCTGAACATTCCCAGCTGCTGCTAGAATAAATTTATTAAAGTTGTACTTTAAACAGCAGTGTCATAGAAGTTTAAATAGACCAAAGGTAAAGAGAATATCCTAACTTTGCAGGTTACAGCAACTGAATAAGGTTATAGTACTATCAGGTCACTGGAACTGGTCATTCCTCAATAATTTTTAGAGTTGGGTAATCATCTGTAGGGAGCATTTCATTTTGACGCCCTCTGCATCTCTCAGTTACAGCTACAAACAGGGAAATCTATCACCTGCTCTGTCTCACAAGGATATTATGAAAACAATTTAAAAGTCTGTGAAGCAATCAAATGCTATGTTGAAAAGAACATGGATATGTCTAAGAGAAAATTAATATAGAGTTTGGCTGCTATGGCGTTATCAGAAGTCTTAAATTCTAGATGTGATCTCAGATGCCAGTATTCTGGTAGCACAGTCAATGTGGAAATAGATAACTTCTACAAAGAGCCATCAAGCTAAGCAGAATTCTAGATAATATAAAGCTCGGGAATACATTTATTAAGCAGGAAGTTAAAACAGACTTTTCATATGATACAGTTCTGTAAAAAGAATTAAGTATGACTCAGCATTAGAAATTACTGTGAACACTACATTTTTTTGCCCTTTAATTAACCCTAGGATATCATTCCTGTTTTCAGTTGCTTTTAAAGAACAAGCGTTCCTTAAGCAAACTGTCTTCTAATTTCTAGAAGCAGGGATGGACTCTCTGGTGCACAGGCTGTGCTTCCAGTAGACGGAAACATTTTGAAAGCTGACAGATACAGTTACTGCAGGCCTGTTCTTTTTTTTTTTTTTTTAACCCCCCCCCCCCCCCCCCCCGAGGAAAGTTTCTGTCTGCTTAAGTGGCAGGAGAATACTTGCCTCAGGAGACAAAGGCAGGAGGAACTATAAAAGCAAAAAACATACAGAAATGATGCCCCAAGGTGTCAAAAAGCAGCTATCAGATGGTCTGAAGAAGTACAGAAGAATGTAATATACTCGGGTGTCTTCATCTAGATGATATATATCAGCCTAAGGAATACCATGAGAAATGCATTGAGCACTGCAGAAAATAACTATTCCTCCCTTTTCACATAGCTAAACCAGAGAGTTTATTTCAATTCTTCCCTCACATACATCTCAACCTGCTCCCATTAGAAGAAAGAAGGAACTACTCTATTTCTTGTACTGCTAACCCATAACAGAACAAGTACATCTGTCTCACCCTAGTAAGAGGGGAGCTGCAAATGCAAATCCTGTCATCGCCCCATTTCACTGGGGGCAGGGGAGGGGAAGAGCGGGCCAGAGGAGACAGCAGACACTACTGCTGTAGTGACCTTTCTGGTTATCAGCCTACCCAATAAGTTACCCATTACTTTTTTTCTGGTGTGTTTTTATACACTGACTGGCTTTAAAAGCTGCCCTTCCTCTGGCCTTCGCTTACTGGAGAAGGGCAAGAACACCGAAGATGACCAGGACAAGAATTCACAAGAAAAGATCACAGAAAGCCGTCCTGTGGAATTGCACCACCATGACAGGGGCAAGCCCTCACATTAACTGGAGTCACAAGAAGTGACAGAATGATAAGTGAGAAACATAGCTGCTCACAGACAGGTACATGCAAATTAGTACATGAAAACAGTGATTCAGTGCAAATTTGCTTTCCATTAGTACTTCCAGAAGTGACCTGCTTGACTGGAGGATTGCAGACTTTAAGTCACCCCCTCCACTGGAGGCCAAGACACCTTCGATGACTGCTTTAGACAGATATTCCTGCAGCGATACAAAGAGCCATCTTTTTTTGTAATCACATCCTCCAAAACTTGTAAAACTTTTTTTTTTTTTGCTAAAGCCTTCAAGGATTGCAGGTAGGGGAATATATATATATATATGACAGTAAATTTAACCACTTCCATAGATAGTATTTAGTAAAACTCTAAGAAGTAGCCATCAGCTGTCTCAGAGTACATCGACAGCTCTTTATCTAATTTCAGTAAAATCTTTATTTGCAACTGCTTTAACTTCATTACATTACTTAGCTTTCTGGAAATCTTGGAACATAAATTTATTTACCTTTTCCTGCACCCCTTCATCCCTCATCTATTTTCCTTTGGTTATTCCTACCTGACTAAATAACACACAAAAAAGTGGCTAATAGCAGCCTCTTGTTACATCACATAAGTGACAGTTAAATGACTACCTGCACCTAGAACGTATCAAACCATGTTATGTTTGTAACCAACAGGGGAAGGTGTTGCTTCCAATACTGGATCAAGTGTTTAAAGAAAAAATGCATCAAGTTTCTGTAACACTCCTCTCCAAAAACAAGGGCTAGAAACTCGTTACTTTAAAAAAAGATTCTTACATGATCAAACTTTAGGAACAAGGTCTTCCCATCATGAGACTCAGAAGAAATGCCACTGAACAAACAGTATCCGGGGTGGGGGGAAAGTGAGGAAGAGAAAAAGGAGGGGCAAGATAAAAATAAAAGAAACCTACACTCAGTTTGCCTTTCTATAGATCTCTGATTATTAAGCCTATAGCCTCATGGCCTTTCTTGCAAAAATATTTACTAATCCTATTCTCTAAAGAGAAAAAGACATTTGTTTTCATGGAGAACAACAAAAAACCCCACCAAAACCCTCAGAATTTGTTACTTACAAATATAAGTACAATAGGTTTTGAAAAGTAGGGCAACACCACAAAGCTTGTTATTCACTAGCTAGCTATACGGAGTAGCCCAACAGTTTATTAAGAATACCCTAATGACTGAAAATACTCAAGAACGGATCAAATGGAAACTCACAAAGGACTCTAAGAAAACAAATTTAGCAAAGCTAAGGTCTCTCTGAAAGGTGGCTGAAACTGAAGCCCTAAGCATGCGACCCTGCAAAACTAGTTGATGCACCATTTCCAAATAAAATGCGTGTCACTGTCATATTGGCCCTTGAAATCGCTACGTTAATTTACTGATGTGTACAACTGAAACTAATTATTCAATTTCGAGAAAACTTTGTCAAACTCTGCATTTCTTACTTGTGGGAAAACAACTAACTTAAAATGATCAGGCTGCTAAGTAAAATAGTTCTTCAAGTAGTTCTTTGGCTGCAGAAAACTCTTCAGTCCTATGCTGTATTTAGAACCAATGGAGAAGATTCACTCTGAAAAAACAGTGCAATAAGAATAAAAACCGACTTCATTCATTCCTTCCTCTGAACGGTGTACCTTCACTTCCTACCACTTATTGCTTTTACCGTGGTTTTTTGGGGTTGCTTGCTTGTTTGCTAGTTTTTAAATAACTGTTTGCCTAGACCCCCCTGCAGGAACCCCGGTGACAGGAGACCACAAATGCTACTGTCAGATTCTGACCAGATGAGCTGAATCACTATAACCAACTACAAAATACAGTTTGGTATCTAGGCTTAAATAAGAGAATCCGCCCTTCCTTTTCTCAAGCTCTCAGGTTTTTTTTGCTTTAGTTGCCCATAGAACAACTCAACGATCAAAAGTTATTCTCTCTCGTAATCTTTTCCTCTAAAACCCCTTTTTGGATTTCATTCTGATCCTCTTCTGCCTACTTCTACTTGCTCAGGATATTTTACCTATGTAACATCACGCTTTGGTCTACATAGCTCTTGCTATCCACTATGCCAAAGCTGGGATCAAACAAACCCAACTTCATCTAAGAACAGTAGAGAAGTTTCTTCTAGTGGACCATGGCATTTGAGCACACGGCTGTACAAAGTCACAGCTTTGCTTTTCCTAGTATGAGATGTAAAAAGGTATTTTTTCCTCGGGATCTTTGAAATGGCTAATCTCTGATGATGAAGAGAAAAAAGAGAAATTAGCAATTTATCTGTTTATGTAATTTCTAGTGGGATTTTGCCTATTTGTCCACAAAATACAACTACCAAGACAGAGCAAAACCAGAAGAAAAAAACTAGTTTGAAATATGTTTCACAGTGGACTGCAGGTCCTGCACAGTATCTCCTCTCACTTTGAGCAAGCCTAGCAGTGCCAATACTGGTTCTTGTTTGCAAGACAGGCATTTATGAAATCAATCACATACAGTATCGGATAATAAAACTGATTGGGAAATGTGTGTGCTGCCTGATAAGCCTGTGAGGCCTGTCTTGAACACTGAGTAATTATACACAATGTAATTTGACTGAGTGAAGATATACGGAGCGTTCCCTTCTGGCACTTTGTTCTGAGCACAGTGAGACAGAGGGCACACGGTACTCCTAAGTGTGGACAAAGGGAGGGAAAAGAAGGAAGAGAAGTACCTGATAGTGTACACATGGAGTCTCACCTTTAAGAAATTTTAAAAACAGAGGAACAAGACAGCAATATTCCTTGCTGTAAGCACGCTAGCAAGAACACCATAAAGCATCATAGTAGTCATCAATTATTGCAGAAAATTTCTTCTGAGAAATATAACCTCAGATTTAAGTTATCCTGAAAATCAATGGAGTTGGAGGGGAGAATCCACAAAAGTTCTTCCATTGCAGCCCTGGTGAACAAGCTGGTATTTGAAGTCTAAGCAGTGACCTCATGAACTCTAATGACAAACGACAAAGTGTGTAAACAGACTTGAGCCACAAAAGTCTTTATCTCTCATTAAGAAGTGAAGTAGGTGTAACTACACGTTTACATTACCTGGTTTAAACAAGTCAATCAGACTGCTTGCTTTCAGTAGCAAAGACGCTGGCAATACACTAACACAAGTACAACATACAAATAGTTTCTTTATTTCAGCTTAGGACAGCAACAAATTGGGATCCCAGTTGCTCTGATCCATACAAGGCCTTGCACAGGATCCTTCTTAGCAGACTTGCTAGGACAATTAATATTACATTTTAAGTCACAGGATTTATGATTTCAACTCACCAGTCAATGTCAAGGTCTTTCTCAACTAAAGGTGACTTGAGAGTTATACACATAATCTATACTACCAATTAGCAGACTGAAATATGTATTTCAAATCAAAACCAGCTTAAGCAAGACATATTTGATTTTTAAAAAAGTTTTCCAAAGCTGTAGCTAGAAACTGTTTCCTTGAAGCATTGTAGATTTTGTCTGAAGTGATGACACCTTTTTTTAGGACTGCTAATAGCCTACAGGTAGTAGTACCAAGCAAGTGCTGAACACATGACTTTATACCCAAATAAGTTGCAGAAACTCATCTCTAAGTCTAAGAAGGAAAACTTTTGTGGGAAAATTCAGTGACTCATACAAACCAGTATTTTTCTAGAGATTTGCAGTGACTAGAAAGAACAACAAGCATAGCTATGCATCCCATTAGATGCCATACAGAAGTTCAGAATTTCAAAAAATAGTCTTCCCAAAAGGTAGGTAAGCATATAAAATACACATTTCCACACCTACCCAAAAGTGTTCAAGGCTTACACAACTCATGTATTTTACTGAGTGATTAAAACCTGGATGAAGGTTGAAGTAAACTAGAGCAAGAAAAGCAAATTAAACAAAAATGCCATTCTGTGTAACTTACCTCCCGTTAACTGTAGTATACTTGATCACATCTCCTGGCAGGACCACTGATAGTTCAATGTCTTTATCGATTATGTTCTCTTTCTGTTCCATGATGAGGTTGGCTGATGCTGTGTCATCAAATGGAGAAAAGGCAGTGGGTTTTGTTTCAGATGGAGGAGGTGGCGCTTTAGATTTTCTTCTGAAATAAAAGGATAAAAAGTCAAGTATGTATTTATGCATATGATTCCTTACTGGCAAACTAACAAGTCTCAGAACAGGAGCGAACTACACAATTCTTTTCACTCAGACCGTGTAAGTCATACATGCAAGGAAGGGATGAGAGAGTATTTTAAACATATGATCAGTGGTGATAGAAGATAGAACAGGCTAAGGTATCTAGCATATAAAAACAAAACCAAAATTAACATCAATCCCAAAACAAAAAGAGTTTTTTAATATACATTAAAAACAGTAAATTAATTACTTCTTTTCTCCCTGAGTTACACAAAGAACCCTATTTTTGCATTCTCCAAACAGATTTACTGGATTAGTATAAACAGAAATACTGTACTGTGCAGTACGAAGCCAAATTGTACTGACAGTTTGTTTAATATATAGACTAGATAAGCGAGGGAATAATCACACTTTTCCTCCCAAAATTTTTCTTTTTATTATCAAAATCATTCAAACAAATCCTACGAGCTCTCGTATATTTACTTCTATACAATAGTAAAATAGCAGTATAATCAATACTACTGTGTTGTAATATTTCTTGACATTTCAGTCACAATATGCTTTCATATTTTCTCTTCACATATGCTGATTTCCTATTTTAATTTTCTTGCTATCATTTCCCATCTTAGTGACAAGCCAGTGTACTCTTGAACACAGAGTGATCACTAAGTTTCACTTATTTCACTTTTAAAAAAAAAATCAAAAATGGTATAAAAGTAAAACTCTCTACATCCCTTAATATATTTATGTTACAGTAAATTCTGAAGGCAGGATGCTCATGTCCCACATATAGTCCAGCATCTCCTTTTATTCAAATAACTTTCCATAATTCACCAATACTGTCACAAGCAAATGTAGTATTATTAAGAATTCTACCATTAGAAACAAAACCAAAACTCACTGTGGAGATGCATTACCTCATGAGAGCTTTTTAATTTCTTATACACATTCTTTTGAAAAGCTGGAATGGAGCCACATTCACAGAAAGTTAAAATACATTTAAAATATAATACACAAAGGTTCCAAAAATATTGTTGCAATTTAGATTCTGGAGCTGTACCAAAGTTTGTTTACTTTAAACGTACCCAAAGAAATTAACTTCTATAATTGTCCTACAGAATTAAACCAAAAGATCTCCCATACAACAATTAGAAACACACATCTTTCTTGGGAAAACAAAGTTTAAAGTCACTCACAATGAAGAGCAAACAAGGTCCAGAGCAGCATTGCAAAAGACAACTGTGTAATGAGACTTCACATGACTGCTCTGTTGCTGAAAGTGCTTAGAGTTTTGAACTTCAGAACTCCGTGCTGAATAATTAACTATTCACAGCCTCTCGGAGCTAATCGGGAGCACTCACAGACCTCCAAACATGCTGAATGAGGATTCACCATCAAAATTTATACCTTCTCTCTGCTAATGATTTAAATTAGTTTTGGTGCACTCCATGTACAATTTGAGATGTGTGACATTAGCTGCAAATTTAACTTCGGTCTCTACAGCAACTCGCCTGGCTTGTTTCTGGGTTACATGGACATTGCAAAATGTATGAATCAAACTTCTTTTTACTCCTCCTCCACTCCCCTCCCCCCCCCCCCCCCCCCCCCGATTTTTAGCTTTCATGTAACTGCCAAAAAGAAATTATTGGCCAATACAGAACATCAGTACAACTATTAAAAAAACCAAGACAAAAACCAAAACTAAAACCTCACCCTGTGACATGTTATTAATGTAAAAAAAAAATCCAAACTCAAAGTGAAGTAGTACTGTTTTTCCCCTTCTATACTCATTCTTGCATCTTTAACTGACTTCAAATGACCATTAAATGATATTTATCACAACTGAACTCAGAATTTAATCTGTGAAGACTACATGCCACAGAAAGATTTGTTTGCAAATGTTAGTGGACACTATTTTCCATTAAGCAGACAAATGCAATTTCATTGCTGAAACTCTATCACTGGAGAGAGCGCTCAATCACACGCAGCAATAAATGCACGGTCCACATGAGTAAAATGCAGCTTTATTTATATGGTGTCTCATTTATACTGTAGAGAGCTAGAACTGATAAAATACTCATTGAAACTTGTGTGCAACAGCTATATAGAGAGCCAACTATTTATAAAGAACATACACACATGGGGTCAGGCAGTCTAACAATGTCACCAAATCCCCACATGCACCACGCAGAGCTACGTACCCTACCCATCTCTAGCACATCAGCATGTTCTTCATGGTTAGCTACACTTACATTCCCCGCCCCACACAAAGGAGGAAAAATCTCCAAGTATACTTTCTCCGAAGTTATGTCGCGGTTTTGGCAACCTCTTCTTAAACAACAGGGATCCCAATACCTTCATTTTCTGTTTCCAGATGCCGTGTCTCTTTTCTCTTCATTTTTCACCAGTTCTCTCAGCTCTCATTCCTAGCCCAAAGTATTTACATTTGGTCTTATGGCTTTTTAGTTTCTTGAGTTTGTGCTCTGCCTTGCCACAGGAGAGGCTGCCTGACAGGTAACAGAAGCCCTGCACCCCCAGTGCCCCAGAGCTGGTGTTGGGCAGCAAGAACAATTCCAGTTACCATGATTACATCTACAGGTGCAAATCAAAAGCAGCAAGTGGCAGGATGATGGAAATACACTCGCAGGGGTAGTTTTAACCTACAAACCCTCCCCTCCTCTTTTGCGCTATGGGGCCACCAAGAAGCTGACCCAGGTGATTTCTCTCACAACAGCACCCTCCACACACCATCTTATTCGAACACCAAGAAGTAAACCCAGCATTATCCAAGTAACTCCAAGTCTACGCCATCATTTCAAAAACTTATCCATTATAAAGAACAACCAACAGCCCGGTTCTTTCTTGCCTCTTCACCTCTACCAGGTACTCAGCAAACTGGGAAAGCTGCTGGGTTTAATGAATTTGCTAAAAAGACAGGGTGGTGAAGATAGTTTCTTCTCCTGAAAAGAAGAAAACTCTTGATTTTCAGTAAGACAAAATACAGCCACAACAAAGAGAATAAATTCCCAATCACAAAAATTACACTTCAGAGGTCAGAAAAAAAAGTGTTCAGTAAATGGTCTCACTCACAGCACCGTTTATGTTCAGGTAGCTTCCAGACATGCTAGGAGCTAAGCAGACCTATTCTCATTTTCAAAGTAAACGTTAGAAGGAGTTAGAACAACCAAAAACATACTCTTTATTGTCATGGCTGCTATAGAACTAAACAAATGCTGCACGAAGAATCAAAGTACAGCTTATTTAGCTATGACAGAGGGAGTTGAAAGAAAAATCTTAACCAAATAAGGCCACAAGCGACAATCAAACTCCCCTGGAAACTGTGCTGTAGTATCCTACACAATGCAGGTCCTCACTCCTTCCTTGGCTCATAGGTCCCAGCCCCATAAATTGACTGACCTTCCATACACCAGACATTAAAACTGCCAATCTCAACTCACCTGAAGGGATGTGCTCCCCACTGTTTATCACCAGATAAACCATTCCAGCTACCTATTATGCTGCAACAGCTTGAATGTCATCTTCTGTTTAATCTATTGCTTCAGACAAAGCAGGAAAGGAAAAAAAAAAAGAAACACCACACCCCCACAAATCTTTCTTCTCTGATTCTTCCTAGCCCAGAAAAAGGCGGCTAGAGGGACACCACAACGGTCTCACAGGGACCCACAAACACAAGCTGGTGCAGCCTGGGCAGAGTTGGTATTTCCCTTGTTACCAGTGCACCTGGAGCCCACTGTTATGCCAAGACTTTGAGCTAGCCCTCATCTTCTGCGGTTCCCAAGAGAATTGATTCATATCTCTTAGAAATTTAAATTTCTGAAGTCCCACCTGCAATTCCCACCAGTCTTTGTGACAGAATACAGTTCCTGCAAAGACATTAAATAATTCTTTCAGCCAAATGCAGACAGAAGACTTCATCATTTTGTTAAGAAAAACAATACATCTTTTAAAATCAAATGCAAGGATATAAAGTCAATATTTTATGTGCTTCAGATCCCACTTCTACAGAATAAAGTGTCATTGCTCTATCTCAACATATTTCCTGCTTGCCAAAAAAAATAATGGTGTCAGTGATCTGAATGTGTGGAAGCCCTTTTTAAAATAAAGGTCTGGCACAGTAAATAAAACAAACATCTATTTATTTGATTTTCAACAAATTCCTGTTAGAAAGTTACAAGCAGCATATTTTTAAATATCAGTAACTAGAGAAAGGCACTTTAAAATAATGAGAAATACATGAACTGACAGTGACCTGGATATTCCAGTTAGCACCAGCATTTCCTTTTGATAAGGATCACTTTCCCCCCAAAAAATGGAGAAAAAAGAAAAGAGGAAATCTGTCTCCTAGATTTGTGCACAACAAAAGGTTACAGCATAAAAAAAATCCACCTCTTCAAATCTGGATATCAAGGATTATTAACATTTCCAGCACTTAACTTCCCGTTTTGAACACAATTACATGAGACCCTCTACAAAGACAACTTGACAGCCCTCTCACTGAAATTATTTTGGATCTAACCTGCAATATCAGAACCATCTCTCAAGTTTTCTATAGCAATCACCTGGGACAGCAAAGGTCATAAGGGACCTCACCTGCAATTCAGTCCTCTCTCAGGTACTGAAAATGTTCATTCAACATAGTACAATAAAAACCTTCTACTGCACAACAGATAGACTTAAGTTTGTTAATTTGACTTATGGCACCATGAACACTGGTTTACACAAAAAGCAGCTACACATTTTTTTTTATATCAAACTTTACAAAATTATATATGCCAAAAGTACAAGCAGCACTTCATTCTATTTTCACTCCAAGTCAGAAAAGGATCTAGCTCTACTAAGATCACGTCATGAGAGGAAAAAGGCCACTGCAATAAAGTTTCTTCTAGAGCTTTTCTTGCCTTTGACCTCTCACCCCAAGCAATTATTATAATGCTTCTTGATTATTACAATAACGCTGCTCCAATGCTATGCCATAGTAGCAGGCAGCTGAAACCTTGCACATCATGCGCAACCAAGGAACAGTTGACCAAGAGTTCAGACCTACATTAAGTACATTGATTTGTTTTGTTTACATCAGTTTCAGCATATTTAAGCCCCTAATTTTGCCTATAAGCATTCCCAGCCCGATACTCGTCTTTAATACTCAAAGAACAAATTTGTCTTCTACACCAAGTAAAGATCATGAAAGTACCAACTTCCCTCCTGTTTACTCAGTTCCCTCTTTGGGTATTATGGTTTCACAGCATCACCACTGCACATCTTCAAGATCAAACCCTACTTGCTAGGAAAATGCTTGGAGACAACTGCAGCATTACAATCTGATTCTGCTCATCATAGACCAGCAAATGACTGAAGTTATCAATGCAAGTTACTCAAAAACCACTGCTATATGTTTCAGAACATATGTATAGATAACCTCTTTTTTCAAAAAAAGGAGAAAAAAAAAAAGAGGAGGAGGGGAAATATTTTGTAAGACATAAATGTTCAGTAATCACATTTTAAGTTGGAGGTCCTAAGTTGGGACTTGATAATTACATAATGAAACACATGAAAAATGGAGTATGTTACAATAGTGTGTATTGTCTATGGGCCAGTCTGAAAGGTCACTTTCATCTGCAGTATAGTTATGGATGATATTTTTGTTTTCTTTCCTTTAGTGAAATACAGCTCGATTTTCATTTTTATTGTTCTTAACCTGAATACTAACGATTGCATTGACATATCTATTCCACATGGAGTACTTCTCTTTTAGCTTGAGAACTGGAACACACAGCTTTTCTTCTTATAGTAGCTACAGAGATGTTGTAAAGCCACTCTGCATAACCATATGATAAACTGAAATGAAGATAATAAATAGAAGCATTACTCTTCCCACCCCTACCCCACCAGCACAGCTTATATATGAGCACAGGATTTATCTTCCACACGCATGAAGCTTTTTTACTGTCTATCATCTGATACTTGGAATCTGGTCTCTTAAAGCAAAAAATCTTCCGGAGATCCGTGAAAACACAGAATGTAACAATGAGTAATGTGTAATAATGTATATATTTTCATTAGAGATTTCATTTAAAACCTGTATTTAAAAACAAAACCTTAACAGCTAACATCCCACAATATATGAGTTTTTATTTGCCTGTGTGCTGTTACCAAAGAGCAGAAAATTCCTGAGTCTCTAAATTATCTGTTCGTCATTATGTGGAAACATTGCACGGTATCAGTTAGAGTCAACAGCATCATAGTGCATACAGCTACAACAGCTTATGTACATGTTTATTGCAAGCATGTCTTAACATTTTGCAGTACTTGATGGTAAGGTCCACTTGCTAGCACATCTTTAAAATTAGATTTTTTTCATACCACAGAGTTATCCATTTTTCTCAGTTTCAGAGAGACTTCTCCTTCACATCTTGGATTTACTCATTCCCACTCTGGCTTCTTCCAGCCCAAGTCTGAAGGTGACAGAAAAAGAGCCAACCAGAAGTCCTTTGCTTTACACTGCCCAATGAATTGGAACTGTTCTCACAAAAAAACCCCACAAACCCCCCCCCCCAAAAAACCAAAAAAAACCCCCCACAAACACACCCATACACACCCAAAAAACCCCTAAAACATAAAAAACCACCACACCCAACACCCACAAACCCCACCCCCCAAACACAACCAACGAAACATTTTTAGCTTTTTCTGAAAACTGAAAAGGCTATTTTTTTATAAGCTTATAGAGATTCTCCCCTTAATGACTGTTATACTCAGAAAAGGGAAGTGAGAACATCACCTGTAACTACCTGCACTACATCTTAACCATCTTTCCCTGCTGTTTGCTGCATCCTACCTCCTCCATACACACACTTCTAACAACCTGCTTGTTACATACGCCAAAAGTTTCACAAAGATGTGAAGGAGAAGTCTCTGAAAATGAGAAAAATGGATAACTCTGTGGTATGAAAAAAATATAATTTTAAAGATGTGCTAGCAAGTGGACCTTACCATCAAGTACTGCAAAATGTTAAGACATGCTTGCAATAAACATGTACATAAGCTGTTGTAGCTGTATGCACTATGCTGCTGTTGACTCTAACTGATACCGTGCAACGTTTCCACATAATGACGAACAGATAATTTAGAGACTCAGGAATTTTCTGCTCTTTGGTAACAGCACACAGCCAAAAGTGTCACAAAGTTTTAGATCAAGGAGTCAAAAGTTATGCTATAGTTGTATCGGAACACTCTCAGCACAGCTGTATTGTTCTTGTGATTCAGCAACTGAATTTAATACTAACTAGTATCAGCAAAAGTTTAAGTACTTTAATGTTCGGTAAGAACAAGAACTCACAAAATCCCCCTGCCAAAGAAAGTACAGCTGCTTCTATATAACACATTTTATGTTATGGCACACTCATTGGCAAATTACAGTTCACTACTTAGATTCTCTGATCAGGATTTGGAACAGGAAGCCCCCAAATTTACTTTCTGCTACATGCTTTGAGGAGCATCTCCAGATGAAAGAAAACCTCTAAGAGAAAGAATGTCAAATAAACCATTCAGAGATTAATATAACATCTCAAGTCCTCCTCCTATATTCTTCAGAGTCTCTCTGTCAGTTCCAAATGTTCTGTGCTGGCTTGCCTTAAAGCTGCTACAAACCAGAATTCATACCATGACCATCCCATAGCAGGAAACGGGCACTATGCTGCAGAGGTACGTGAAATGACCAAGACATTTCCTTGAATCTTTACAGCTTGCTAAGCACATAGGGCTGTGAAGGCAAACTCCCAGAACTAACAGTCAACACGTAGACTTTACTCCTCAAGAACAGAGCTCCCACCTTGAGGTGGGCATGAAGATACAAAAATGAGGCAACTCCTGAAAACTACCCTTAGTGGAGTCTAGGGTTTACAGCAGAAGCCCATGCAATGGTTCAAGTTAAGTGGCTGCCATTTGAGAATAGGTGTCCTTTCTTCAGGCAAAGTTACTGTCTACTGATAGAGCCCATCGTGTGCTTGCGTCTGGCACCGAGAGACTAAGACAAATGAACAACTGAACAGGGAAAAAGACTCGGACAAACTGGGAAAGCAAATCACAACAACCTGCAAGGAGATCAAGAACCAAGCTTGAAATAAACTATACACTAGAGAAACTAAGCAAACCAACCAAACAAAACACCAAAAAGCTGGAAAAGTGACAAAAAAACCCAAACCAGAAACCACTTTTTCCTGGTCATTATATATCTGTTGTAAAGACAATTGAACTGAAGAGTCCAGACATCTCACCTCAAACAAGTATCACAAAATAGCAGACACCAAAAACATCACAACCACTCCCAGCTTTGACTCACCTTTTTATAATACATGAAATAGGTATACAATCATTAGACTCAGCACAAATCTTTTCATAAGATCTATGGCTGTATGTATACACCATCAAACTTCTTTGTTCCTGACTTCTTACATGAAACAGTCTCTAAATTTTTCTTATGCAAGGAAATTAAACAGTGAAGGTAGTCTTGAATGACACATTCAACTTTTACTTTCAATTCCAGCATTGCTTGTCAAGAATCTAAAGAAGAAAAAAAGTCACAAAACTGACAATATTGCATCTTCCTCTGGACGTTGATTACTCTGTTTTCACATAACTGCATTTGGATCACAGAAAAGAGACTCCTCCAGCAGTACATTGCTTTCTTGTCTAATGTTGTAATACATTGTCCACGTTCATCTTTTAATGAAAGTCTTAAAACAATATAGCTTTCTTAATCACAATTAAGACCAGATAACTTCTGGTACATGACAGAAAAGCTATTCCAAAACACTCAGATTTGTTCTGCATATTAGAAGACTTACAATTTTGTTTTTGAAGTATCAGCAGACCATCATGAGCAGTTTCTAAAGTGGAAACACTTCTTCCCACCCTCTAACTGAAGGTCTGGACTTCCTACTTAGGTCTGTGGCTGAGGTTTTGTAAGAATAGAGCACCACATGGGACTGTAACCATAAAATTGATCTAAGAACTATTCTCATTTCATTCCTAATGGACCTTTTTCACCATGTCTGGCATTCTCACATGAAGATTAACCTGAAAACATTTAACATTTAACTGAAGACTTCCACTGAGTCCCTAACTTGCCATCACCTCTACTTCTACCTAAATCACACTCAAAGATTTGCTGTTACTCATGAAAAGCACCTCTCTTTCTGGTGGAACTTCAAGTAATAATTTTTAACTGGAGTTTCACTAGTTGAAATGTCACAGTCTATTCATCTTGACTAAGTTCTTACCAGACATGCAGGTTTCTACGCAAGGTTTGCATTGCCAGAAGTGCTGTGAAAAAGGTTATTTTAAAGGTAGTTTTAACCTACTGTAGTATTCTAATATTTATCCTTAACATTAAGCAGCCCAAGTATTTGCTGTACCAGCCTCATGGCATCTATTTAACGTGCCTATCAGCCTTGATACTAGGCTTTCATCTCTAGATCAATATCACTGTTTGATACACAGTCTATCTCTTTATTTCTATGATAAAAGCACCAGCTGGATGTTAAGATCAAGGTATGGATCAATGACAGTCAAGCACTGTCCATTTTTAGGTTATCCCTTCAAGCCAGGCTTATGATACATGTAGGACAAAATAAAGGAAAAATATTTGCTGTACCTGCTCCATAGAGAAATAGGAGCTTTCAGGTTCTAAACTCATCCGTTTAGTTATCTGGGGAAGATGCTGAGGTTATATTGTATGGATACTGCGTCTAGCAGGTGGCTCAATGGGTATCAAAAACCCCAAAGTTCAGAAACACATTTTAAATCCAATTTCCAGGTAGTGGAACAAACACGAACAATTTGTAAGCCTTTTGTGATAATGGGGTACTTCACAGTGCACTTCTCTATACAGACTTCCAAGGCTGAAAGGAGATCAATATTGCAAATAATACTGGTATTTTAAAAATATTACGTAAGAATAAGATGGTACTAGAAAGGAGGGACTGTGTAAATAGCTCTCCCAACACAAAAACGCGTTGTGCAACTGACATGCCAGTAGCAATGTTATGGGTGATAAGACTGTTAAACTAATCTTTGCAGATTATCTCTACAGGTTTACTCAGTGAGGTCCCAGCAAACAACAAGTTGTCTGTGGATGTTGTCTTATTTATGCCTATATTCAGCTAACTGCTACAATGAAAGCAAAAAATTTAAAATAGCTACATTTCCACTCTCTTTCCAGAAATAAATTGGATCAATAAAGTAAGGCATCCCTGAAATCAAGACATGTTTTCAAAGCTCTTTCTAGAGAGAAGTTTTTCCTAGTCAATGGGATGCGTGGAATCCCCCCCCAACTAACCTCATAGCTCTGAAGAAAATAATTTTTTTAAAAACAAAGTCTTATGCTAGAGAGAAATAAATCACAGGACTGGGACGGTAACCATGACCGTAAGGTGAAAGCTTAATGGAATCTTTGGACGTCTGGTTCACACTAAAAGCAAGAAAGCAGCAAATGAATCCTCCAGTTCCCTCCAGGCCATTTGGAACACACTTGCCTGTCTGATTGTCTGTCCCCATGGCAGTGGCAGTCTTGAAAAAAGAAGAGCTTGTGTTTGAGCCATAATTCACGCAATGTTTTCTCTTATTACAAGGAAAAAGGGGAGATTCAGAGGCAATGTAAACAGAAATCTCTATGGTATGGGCATTTTTGTAATCGTGCCCCTCTTAGCATTAAAAGGGCACCAACTCCAATATAAGCTTATATAACATAATTAAGTCAAGTCTAAATTCAAAACTTTTCTAGAAAAATGACTCGTTCACTGCCATTCAAAGCCAAATCATAACTATTATTACAATGATCTTTTCAAGCTCACTTAAAACACGAGCAACTCCTGAGCAGAGATAGCCACTGACTTAGTGCTGTCTTATACCATCCAACAAAACATAGTTAGCTCCTCTCTAGGCATAAGAATTGCCTCGCTGTTAGGAGCACAGCCAAGAGCTCAGAATCATAGCAGGCAACAGAGGATAAAAAAAATACTTTATGCTGTAAATTGGCATAAAGTTTATTATTATTACTGAGGAATTATAGAAATGTGTTCTGATACAAAAGTTCCTTCACAGTACATTCTGTTGTGCCAAAAGAAGTATTTCTTTTTCTCCTGAAAAAAAAAACCAAACCACCAAACCCAAAACACCAAACCAAAACCAAACAAACGAAAAAAACAAATAAAAAAAGAACATGTAGTGGAAAATTAGTTCCAGTGATGTTACTTCTAAGGAGGTTAAGAACTTAAACGTCTGAAGTAAATAGGGCTAACAAAAAATATAAACTTTGCATGTCCATGTGCAACATACCTCTGCAGTAAGCAGATACTTACATCTATTTGCAGACTTTTCACGAAGTATCAAATGCAAGAAAAAACCCAGATTTACTACCAAAAACGAGTCCAAAAATTGAATGACATTCAAAAGTATTACAACTTCATGCGACTCACTTAGCCTTTATTATATTTACAGTTATGAAAACAGCCCGACAGAAAGGAAGGAGAGCAGGGATGAAAAAGCAGTAAATCTGTAACAGTAATTGAGTAATCTATAACTGGTTGAATAAACAGGAAAAGAAAACAAAGAGCAGCTTGAACTGAAAGGGGGAGCTTAACCTTTGATACACTAATAAATCTAACAAATGCTTAAAGCTCAAGCAAACGTATGTTACCTCCACTAGCAACAAACCTTCAAATCTTTTTCAAGAACTGCTATAAAAGGATGCTCCTACAGATGTTTTTCTCCCATGACCAGTAAGAAAAGTTCAATTAAGGGCTCTCAAATAGAGCAAAATCTGGATCTGCCCTTCTGGCCGTTATCTCCTGGTCATGAAAGCAGGTATAACACCACAGCCTGTTCAAAGCCTGCAGATGAAACACCTAGCTCTGCTCATGGCTTTTTCAGCTGCTATTCTGAACATCAATAGAGGTAAGAATTGTCAATTTATTTGAGCTTTGCTGCTGCTGCTTTTCTCTCCTGTTCAAAATCATGTTTTAGAAGTAACACTGGAGGCAGGCACGGGATGGATTTAAAGGTTGGGAAAGGTAAAGAAAAAGAAAAGCAGAGCCACTCAGTATCACAGCGGCCAGGAAAGAGGCTAATACGCACCCTTCCCTTTTTCCTCACATACACACATGCCTCAAATATAGGTACGTGGGTGTAGGTGTGGGTAGGTGATAGACAAAATAATGCAGGACAGAGGCTAGAAAGCTCTGCAGTAACAACAGGGAAGACAAAGTTTACTCTCTCTTCCGTTTACCTGCTACAGAAGGTTGGGTTCAACTGCGACAGTCCCATTTCCCAGCTGATGATACAGATACAGGAAGAATAATTGAGCCAAGCACAGCGATGCAACTTTGGAAAGCACGGCAGCTCATTTCTGGTTTTCATGCAGGTGTTTGGAACAGAACAAGCTTTCTCCCTTGCAGAAAGCTCTTCAGCCACCAGGAGCCTTCTCTCAGCAATTATGTCCTTTAACTACCTATAGTTTGGCAATACTTCAAAATGTTTTGTGCGTTTGCATAACCAAGAAATAAGAGGGTTTAGGAAACTGGAGAACAGACATGACATAAAGCATTGGAAGGGAACAGGAAGCAGGAAAGTTTCCTGTCCTGAGCAAGAAGCATAAATATATACACACACATAGATACTAATGTGACACATGAAGAATGGACAGAGTTCCTACACAGACAACTGTGTCATCAAACAAGGCACCCTAGTTCATTACAGGAAAGAAAATGAAAAGATAAAAAAGTTCAGGCTAAGAAATTGTACTGAAACAAACGTTTTCTTTACTAGAGACACATTTTGACAGTTAATATCCTGAAAGCTGGAATGCAATAAAGAGGTTTCTCCCAAAGTACGAACAACGTAGCTTTAGTTCCCCAAACAGAAGCACTGACCATCTTGGGCTAACACTCCTTGCAAAACTAAGAAGAAATGCTTTGAGTACCTACCTGCCACCAGATTCTCCTGCTTATCTGTCACAGGTTCTTCCTCAACACTTACTCCCCTCCCTGCACCCTCCTCAGAAAGCAAAGTGGGAAACCCTCTTACCTTCAGGCACAGGGTCGCATTTACTACCTCCTCAAATGTCAGCGCTGCTGCTAGAGCCCAAGCCTGATCTCTTATGCACTGTGTGAGGGGAGATGGGTGGTACGAAGCACAGCCAGAAGCCCTGTCCCAGCCCCCTTCACAGCATAAGTCCAACCAGCAGTTTTCATAGCCACCTTCGCTGCCGCTGACAGCAGAAGCTCCCTCCCCTGTCTCCTACTTTAACTCCCTCATTGGTTGGCAATTCAGAGCCCCAAATGAATGCTGTTAGTTCCTCCCCAAACTCATCCCCATCTACATACAAGAGCCATCATTAGCCTTCTTCCCCTGCACACTCAAAATCCCCTAGATCCACTTCTTACTGCATTCTTGCAACAGGCAAGGAGATATTTCTTCAAAGCAAGCTGGCTCCCTGCATGATGGTGGTAACACCGAAGCTATTTTGGATGCAGAGTGCAGTTGACTTGGAACACAACTTGATTGATCTGATTGTTTCATTCAATCAGAGAGCTGGAAAAGCCTCTGCTCCTTCTGAAAAAGGGTACAGGACTTCAGCATTAACTATGAAGTAGGAAAAAATTCTTTAGGAAAGGAGAAGCATACTTCTTACCAATCTTTATAGCAATTAGAATCAGCAGCAGCAGTCAGCTCTGGGGAACAGAGAAACTTTCCTATACAACTATGCTGACGAACAGTTTGCTGTAGCTACTCCGCTCCTGCATTCATCCCCTCATCCTTTTCAACTTTCACTATCACAAGTTTACACACAGTATTTTTTACTGCTGAGTTTTTAACATATTAACATACGGTTCAGTGCCAGAAGCTTATTGACTTACAAGAAGTTCAGCTGAACAAGATTTCTTAAATTCTTTCTCTGTTCCTGTAAGCAAAATGCATCTTGGCACTGTGCAGTTATTTAGGTATTTAGTCTATTTAGGTACTGCAAAATTGTTTTAATGTTTTCCATGATAAATGAAAGTGATATATAATATTCAAGGAATACACAGAATACACAGCAAGGACTCTTCTATATTAAACACTAAACACATTGACTTTTACAAGTTATTACAAACAATAAGTGGGGTTTTTTCCAAACAAAATTTTAAATCAAAATCAGATGAAAGACAAAGTCAAAAAAGCCTTACAGTCTGCATGAAACAACAACATTCCTCATTTAAAGTAATCTCAATAACCTCATTTAGCTTGTAGGCCCCAGTCATCAACTTAAAATAAAATATGGAACAGCTCCTATACCCAGAAATGCACCACTGAAATTTCAGCAGTTCATTCCCATGGATAGATTTACAGGTCTTTATAGACACTCATCTTTGAGCCAGAAATGGGATGGAAAAAAAAGCTTTTGTACCTTGGACTAGAAGAATTACATACTTTCTCTGAAAACAGGAAACAGAAATTAATTCTTCTTACAGGCCTATGTTTGAGTTCCGGCAATTAATGTACTGCCCTGTGCCTGAATTCTGCCTTCCCCCAAAGAGCAATGACTTAAATGTTGCTGCAGATATATAATTATTGGTAAATATTTTTCCTCACAGCAGGTGTTAGAACAAGATCAATGACACAAGCAAGGAAATGCTGTGCAAATTCCAACATTTGCATCCTTAGTCTTGCAAAATAAGTGTCACTTTACATCAACAAACACTTCCAGAATTGCCATTTACACCAACCAGAACAGTCCTGTGGGTCAAAGTTTTATCTGTGTATAGCAAACAAAATTATAGTTAGTATGACACTCCCCAGTAAGATAATACAAGTATTACTCGGAAGCCATTCTGCTGATCATCTAAACAAGGAGAAGGAAGAACAGCTCAAATTGATTACACTACTTTTCTGCTTACCTCCAAGATAACACAGGTGTTTCTTCTCCATCAAAATCAAGTGACTTTCTTTCAATAGCATATGTAGGTAGGAGAGACGGAGTGTGTGTGTGCATGGCAGGCTCACTGTTGTTCCCTTCCGCTACTGGTGACATCAGTAAGCCTACCTATTTATAATCCCACCACCTGACTAAACAGCCTACAGAGTACATCTAGAGATTTGTATAGCCATTAATCCTGACATATCTACTTCAGCCAATTCAAAAGAGAGTATTAAGTAGCTTTGTTATGTCTTCTGCGGCTTTTTACCATAAAAAGAACCCAATCCTGTTTTCCACGCCCCTTTTATTTTTGCAAGACAAATTTAATGGGAAGTTTTAAAATAAGGACTCTTCCTTCCCTCCATGCTTTTCAGCTTTCCCTATTTCTCTGTAAGATACCCAACTAACCGGTTCAGGTGAGCAAATTGTAGTGAAATACTTAGGCAGCAGAGGCAAATACCCATTTACACCCAGTTAATTTGATCATCAGCATTACCTACAAAATTATTGAAGCTTAACATCTTGATGAAGCAATTTCACAAACAAAAGGACAATATTTATGTTATCTGGAAAACAAAACCCAACTTACTTTGCAGTGTTTGAAGTGTTTGTCTCCCTGCCCACAGCAGGGGGGTTGGAACTAGATGATCTTTGAGGTCCCTTCCAACCCTAACCATTCTATGATTCTAAGTCACTGGCAATTAAAAACAGAAGCTGCTTAAAAGCAACTGTCAATTCAGTTACCTCTTCCAAAGTCAAACCTAACACATGCAGCCATGTGAGGACTGCTTACAATGAAGTCTGCCCAGGGAGCAGGAAGGAATGCAGTCGTCAAACTTTTGGTCAAGCGCTATCATCAACAGCAACATCCTGGAGGTTCCTATCATTGGCAAACGTTGGTTCTAGACCTGTATCAGGCCACGTAGTGTTTTGAAGTGGCTTGTGTACCACTTCAGTGAGAGGATAATATCTGCGTGAGTGATGTGTGCTAAGTGAACAACATTACTGATGATTCCTTATCTAGCCTCTCGTACCTGAGAAGTCCTGTCACCAGCATCCATCCCCCATTGTGTCAGACAAAACAGAACTCTAAGTCAGTTTTACTTAACGTATACGATTGAACAAAACAATCAGATCAATCAAGTTGTGTTCCAAATCAACTGCACTCTGCAACCAAACTTCAAGAGTTAACAATACAAAGAATAGAAATCCTTGAAGCAATTTCAATTGCTTGAAAAGCTGGGGACAGCGATCATGCAGACACAGCCAGACTTGCAGGACTAGATGACCAGTAGTAAAAGTTTCAGTGCAGACAGGGTATCAATGTTGTCTAAAATACTAACACATTCCCTATGGCTAGTAGACAATGTCCTACAGAGGACAAAACATCTGGGAATTCCACTTGGAGGCATTAATTACTGTCCGGGTCTAAGGGCTGTAGCTAGAAATATTCAGTTAATATTCACAGTAACAATATATCCGGTTTTTTTAGTCCTACGGGTATCTAGCGGTACTAAATTGTACATACTGTTTATCTGCTTAGCAATTCCCTTCTTATGGTTTTCACATATTAAGCAGTAAATTTATCACTGTTAAATCATGTGGTTTTCATTCAGGTAGTCACCAATGGAATTTAATATTATCAACCATGATAAGCAAGTGCCCAACATTTCAGACAACCTGAAAGGGAAGGTTTCCATTTCTACAAGTACGTACCTGGCTATTTCCCCCCGCGTCTCACAGAGGTTACTTTTACTTTTTTCCCTACCACTATCACTCAGCATAGGCTACTAGTATTTTTTCCTAGAACACATGTGAAAGGTAAAATGTTGAGAATTTTAAAAGATGGGGTGGGAGGAGAGGTTAGACAGGGCATTAGGGGGGGGAAAAAAAACATCTAAGGGAATGGAATTAAAATATTTTGTTAGAATTTCTTTAGGATTAGAATTTAAAAATGCTTCTCATTTTTCCATAAAGCATCTACTTAAATTACTCACCCTGGCATTGCTGTATTAGCAAACATTCCCTAAAAAGGAAGCATGAACTGACTAGTATCAGCAGCAAAAGGGAATGCATGTGAATGGATCATAAACATGGAATTTATTTTATTTCTTGTATGTATGCTTTAAAAGAAGTAAACAAGCTAATTTTGCTAAATACAATGACACTATAGTGCTAAACACAAAACACTTTCTAAGGAGGTCCCTGTCCACATTTTTAGTACAGATGTTTCATGCTCTTTAATCCATAGAATTGTTTCCAAGACCAAAAGGATATGAAGACTTGCATGTACTAGTGAGGGCACTAAAACAAAAGCTTCCCAATATTCATTTTTAGATCTTTAATACCTTCAGATTCACTTGTCTGTGATTACCCAGACCATTGAGTATGTCTGCATTGGTGGAAAAACAAAGAAAAAACTCCAAAAGCCCAACAGCCTGTCAGAACTCAACTGTTGTGTATCAATTATCTGCATATCAGAATTATTATCTGTTCTTTTAAAATCCCCAATAGGGACATATCTGTGAAGTTGGGAGCTCTTTGAACCTATTGTCTCTATTGTTATGAACAAAAGACTGTTTCTTAAAACTATCTGATATTTCATCTAACCCTGAAATAGTAATGATTATTTTTTTAAAATAACATCCATGAGAAACTAAAGTCTGAAAGCAGCAAGAATACCAGGAAACCTGGATTACTAGGCTAAAAATAGGCATTCTTCCAGATTAAATTCCTGCTTTATTAAATACTCTATTTCTTCAGTTGCTTTGTACCTACTGAGATGACATCTCATCTGTGATGAATCAACACAGTCAAGTCTCCAGGGAAAGGTAAATAGTTTTGTTCTATCAAAAAGAACTGGAGAAGAAAGCATAGACACGAGGCTTCCAAATGGCTTGGAAGCAGACCAAGAACTTGTTTTTCTTATGCAAGTCACACATCAACAAGGAAATTTGCTTATAGATTGTATAATCACTCAACATTAAGGGGAACTTAATTATTTTTCCATTATTTAACATTTGGTTTAAGGATTTTATGCAGCATCATTAGACAATTCTGTTGCATGTTCTCTTTTCACTTACTTGGAACAGTTAGAACACAACAAATTGGTACATGTACAAATGGTAAACGTAAGAGCACGAGAGCTGAGAGACCACGTCATTATATGAAAGCCATTATCACACCTTTCACCATCCCTGTCAATCCTCTCTGAACCTTCTCCAGTTCTACTATATCCTTTAGGAGATGACAGAGACCAGAACTGTGCACTGTATTGTCATTATAGATTTATACAGTGGCATAATCATGTTTTCTCTTTTCTTCTCTATTCCTTTACTAGTACAGATGGCAAACTAATTTGTATTAAATTTATCCAAAGAGAATTTAATCTCATTTTATAAACCAGTTATTTTTGTAAAATCCTTCTGCAAGTCTTCAGAGTCACATCTCCTCTTCATTACCCTTATACTTCATTACTTACTGTGACCAAACTGCCACCTCACTATTCAGCTGCTTTTCTAAATTATTAACATGTTGAACCAGGAGTTCCAGCACAGATCCCTGTGGAACTCCAAGGTGGCCTCCCTTCACCTTCATAGTAGGCCACTTCCCACACCTCTGTTCTTATTTTGGGATGAATTATTTAGCCATGCAAGGTCTGCTATCTTATGCCATGTTTAGTTTTCCTAAACAGCTTTAGGTTAGAGACTAGCAGAAGCCTTTTGAAAGCCCAGAAGGATCGGGCCAGCTGGCTTTTCCTAATCTGTTTTATCAGCACAGCACTTAGATTCTTTTTATATTTGTACAGCATTAAAACATTTACACTTTATGTATACTGCTATATCGAAGAGTTCCTCATTTTATTCTAACTGTGTTTGTTGCATCACAGTCTGCAGAGAAATAGATTTTGTTCCTAAGTCCAGCCACCAAATTTATAGTTTGTCTTGAATACTAAGGTAGTACTTAAGAGCCCTGACCAAAGCTGTCCTAGTTGCTGCGCAAAGTCAGGACAAAAAGAGAGTGCCTACTCAGAAAACTTTTGGGGACAAAAGGACAAGCCCATATTTTGGGCTGCCCGTCCACAGCATGACTTCCCTTAAACTGCTGAGTGACCCTGCCACCTCTCTATCTCAATTACAACCTTTTATCCTTATTGTCACTTCATAGCTCACTCCTCTCTCTACTCAGCATAAAAGGTAATATGCAAACATTAGCACGTTTTATGACCTTACTAAGTCACATTTCACCCCAGCTGCTAAGGATCCGCCTCACTATGCCACAGTTGCCTTAGTGTTTTCTTCTGTGCCAATTCTCTTCTCTGGAGCAATTTTTGTCACTTTTTCCATGGGACCACCACCTTCCCACCTAAGGCTCTACCCGCATTATGCCTACAAACACCTGACAATCAAGAATCCATAATATTTTGTGGTAAGTGTGTGGAAATACATTACAACTTCCCTCCTTTTTAAGGTCAAAGAGAACCATAAATCAAGGGACTTAGGAAACTTTGTATGGATTAAGCTCTATAGAGGAACACAAGGGTTAAGGTAAAAGGAGCAGTAAAACCCCCAGCATCTGATGAGAGCAAAAGGCTTCAATTCATGCTCACTATTCAGAGAAAAAGAATACTAATAGATGTTATCCAGGAGTTTTTAGTTACTTAAAACCAAAAAGAACCGTAAATTGCAAGACAATCCTCAGCTTCTGAGTTTTGGTGATTCAGACATATTTGAGAGAATGTGACACTGAAATTGAGGGGTCATTAATTGTCCAGAAATTACTATTTTGGAAAGTCAGCATCTCTTCCTCCCTGAATATTGAAGTTACAATATAGAAACTGTAAACTAAACAAAATACATTATTTAAGGGGTGGCACATTACTACAGTGGTGGCACTGCCATGGCACTAGTGGTTGCCACAACTAAAAATATAAGAAATGAGACAATTGGGGGATTTTTTCCCCCCCCTAATATTTTTCATGTCGACTTGATATGGCTAGGTAACAGATGGTGTATTATGTTTCTCCTGCTTTGACACAATTTAAAAACAAGCTACAGATGGCTATATATGAAATCCTCATTAACACACTTATATTTTCACAGTTTAGTATAGCAATAATGAAACTTTCAGGTCTGGAATTTCCTGTTGGTTAATTAGTGGTTAGGTTAATAGCCTGAGGAAGTGCACAACCCAAGAAGTTTCCTTATTGTTTAATCATATAATTACTATATTCATATTTCTGGGAAAGCTCTCAAGACAGATTTAATGTCGCAGTAAAGCTACCTTTATAACCCTCCCTCTGTTTGTGAAATAACTGTATCACTTTATTTCGCAGAGTGTGTAGGCAGGAAAGGCATGAACAGGCCTAATTCAGCTGCCTCTGGGAAGTTTCAGCTTGTTTTTATTTTAGAGATACCAGTTTACACTTACAGAATTCTTCAAATACACATTACATCAAACACTCTACAGAAAAGCTAGGATCAACAACTCTTGGTCTGTTGCTACAATGTTATCATAAGATCATTGGTTAATGCTTAAATAATTCTTTTTTTTTTTTTTTTAAATATCCTTTTTTCTTAATCCCAGTTTATAATTCTCCACAAAAGCTTGAAATACAACATATGCTTAGCAGCACACTAAGATATCATGAAATCTGGGATCTAGAAAGAGAAAAAAAATAACCACTTGTATACACATTATTTCCATAAATGAAGCTGCTGCTGCAACACGAACAGGCAGAACACTAGCTGTAAGTTAAACAATGTGATTAAAATAGCAGTGAAGGATGTGGTATTCACAGCTAAAAGTCCACACAGTAGTTACTAAGTGATGACACTCCGCCTTCATTACTGTGTTTCTTACGCTACAAGATTAAAGGTGCAGTGCCTGGCCATACCCACACCCCAGCCATGCCTTCACTGGGTGGTACAGGCGTATCCCCAGATAACCGATACCTGCGCTTGCTGCCATGGCACAAGAAAACTGGTAGCTTGGCAGAACCAGCTCCCAAAATGTCACCGAATGCTGATGTTGGGGTTTTTTTCTTTTTCTTTTTTTTTTTTTGTGTAACTAACTGCCATCACAAAAATCTACACTGAGCGAATGCAGCACACCTGTACCAGCAGTACCATACCAAGTAACCAGGCAAAGACCAACGGCAACAGCCGTACCGCTTTTTGAAGTGCTAGAGGTTCGAAAGAGGATAGCTATTGCCAAGCCATCGTGAAGGAACATCATGTGGAAAACCTGACTTGGGACTGAAGTTACATAGTTAAAGAGACAGTATGCAACTATTTAAAAGTTGTAATGCTAAAAATATCTTTTAAACTGTCAAACTCACTTTATGACAGAGAACCACAGGGAAAGAGAACTTGGATTTTCTAACAAACATTATTATTTAACAAATACACTATTATTATGACTATTCTGCAAGATTCTGGAGCACTCCCATTTCTTCACAATTTATTTAGACAACATTAAGGAAAACTGAAACAGTATTATCTTCCTCAACCAGCGGAAGCGGGAGCCACACACAACAAAGACTTTCCGGAACGCTAAATGTCACTATGGGATTCGACAATCACGTGTACCCAAAACCAAACAACTGAAAAAAACCCGCAGTGTTTTTAGAGATCTGAGAATTACAGCTCCAAACACAGTTATTGTGCTTCCTTAAATCACTCTCAGAGGCCTAGAAAGTTAATCAAAAAATGACAGACCAAATAAAGCTCCCACAGTGATTTCCTTCTAGAAAATCCCACAGTTTAATTCAGAATCTTACAGATCCAGTTTCACATACAAGTTTTCACAATCATATCCATTCCTTGACAGAATAGCCTGTACTTCAACAGATCTTTTTATGGCACTGTTGCTGTAAGGAATTTAGATGTAGCTTTAATAAAAAGTTGAGTAAGTTTCTTTTTCTGAATGTTTACACGTAGTATAATGCTGTTTTTAAAAACCTGTACCTCTGGTCAAGTTTAGTAACACTCACTCTTCTCCTCCCCAGACGAAAAAATTAAAAATAATTGCAATGTTTCAATGATAAACAGTTTGTGAAGCAAGGACACCTTGTGTTTGCTTCATCCAGCACTCACTCAATTCTTCAGAACTGCGTATCTGGTGGTGGTGTCTTAATCTTTTGAGTACCTGTCCTTATCAGACGATAAATTAGAAAGAAAAAAAAAGAAGAAAACAAAATAGAAAAAACAAAAGCAAACATTATACTACAGTTATAAACTTTGCCATGCAAGTTTCAGGTGCTTCCTCAAACTGAAGTAAACATGAGACATTGCAAAAACTAAACAGTTAATTGCAGTGGGATCAGTAGTAAAATTTGTAATGAAAAGCCCTCTCCTTTTAACACTGACATCAAATAATTCAGATCAGAGTTTGTTTTACAGGAGTTGAAACCGATTTACAGGAGGACCTTCATTCCAAAGGGGTAAGAAGTCGTCTGGGGAGCAAAAGCTCATGGTTGCAAAGACGGCACATGAGAAGGAACATGCCTCAGGTTCCCTGCTACCCACACGACAGGAATGAGGAACAAAAACAGTGTTCCTTCTTACTTAATATGCACACACACAAGCTCCTTAATTCAGATAAACATGTATCTTTGGAATCAGTATCACGGACAACTAAACTGGGAGTGTACCATACCAGCTTCTGGAAGGGGCAGTCATGCTTGGGGATTCTCTGTAGCATTCAAAAGATGAAAGCTCAAATCAACAAAGTTGAAAAAAAGAGAAGAAAACATGCTTTCCGAAATACAGACTTCATTCTAGATATAGCAGAGACAATACGGTACCATTAACGAAACAGTTTAAAATATCTCCAAGATCAAACATAAAGGTTAGCACCCTGAAAGTGCTATTGGTGCCATTATGATTTAAAATTTAAAAGGCTCAAGTTTGGTTTTGTGTGCTTCAAACCATAATTCTACAGTAATATTCAGAAGAAGTGCAAGTGCTCCAGTCATACTAGATCTCTATTACACACGTTACAATACTGGGGAATTTATCTTTTTATTTTATTTTTAGAAAATCTACAGTATAATCCTAGAAAAATGCTCCTCCCATGAGCTATTATGTGGGGGGTGGGGGAATTATTTTACACTGACAAAAGTTGACAGAGCTCATGCTTCATCTTCCACCGTTCTAATATTTTGCTGGAACACCCACTTGAATGTAGAACCCCTCCTTGCACTACCCCAACAGTAGCTCATAGGCTCTTTGAAATTGCTACTAGATAAACCAGATAGTCTAGAAACTGGGTACAACACCCTATATTGCATGGGTGTACAGCTCATCACACAGTGCAATACCACTTGTGCAGCCTGTCTCCTCTGTGCAATAGTACAAAACAGATGCTTAACAAAAATTTGTACGTTAAAACATCCCAAGTTTCACAGAGTAGGACTGTCAGCTTGATTTTCTACCTACTCAGAAAAAAAATCTAAAGAGAGGTGATACAACTATTTGAACACTTGTATTTGTATGGAGTACAAATATTGATATCCTAGAAAATGAAAAAACTTGCAAAGAACAAAATGAATGAAAGCAGGAGGAAAGAAGAAATGCCAACAGCATAGTTTAATGAAGCTGAGTTCTGCTAGACAAAAAAAAAAAAAAAAGAAAGACAAAGGAGAAGAAAAAGGAAAATATTTACTTATGTAGTGAGAAGCCTCATAGAATGTTTGGTCTGCTTACCTGATATCATCTACTAAACATAGGCAAACACTACAGTCCTGTAATCCTTCAGCCCTGTAAACTTTGCAAGCCTTCAACAGAAAAGCAAACAGTTATGGTAGGTGGCTATTTCCAGCATTTTTTTTTCCTACCAAACATCAAACAGTCCAAGTTAGCCACAGCATCTCCCAGAACTGAAGGACCAGCATGTATTAACATGAGGTTTTTGTTTGGGTTTTTCTTTTGTTTTCCCCTCCCCTTGTGGACTGTTTGTAGAAACCAAAAAAGCATGTTTTCATCAAGGTTCCTAAAGATAGAAAGTTTTATAAATGAGCTTATGTGACAATGTTTTAAATTTTATTTTAAAGAAAGATATAAACAAAAGTACCTAGTTAAAAGATATGGAAGGTCATACGGCTCAGTCACAAATTTCACTTTCACAGAAGCAAGCACAGATTTTCTTTCCCAATGAAATAAAGTGCCATTACAGGCACTAACAGGCTTTTAGTCACAGTGCTGAAGTCTTACCACAACTTGAATCACATGCTATACAAGTTTTTAAAATTTATTTTCTTAAAATAAAACTGCAGCCTTTTTGTGATCTCGGGTATGAAGTGAGAAATTTTAACAGCTAAAAGGGAAGGACCCAAGCCAGGACCTGTGATACACAGGAACGTACATGCAGGTGTACATTTCAATATTCTGTTTTAAGAAAGAGTAATCAGAATTTTCCATGCTTACATTTGAGTCACTTGAAAATCATCCACTTAAAAAACTAGATGTACAGTACAACGAAGTTCTTTACATTGCAATTTGTAGCAGCCTGAAGAGATTCCGCAGTAACTGCCTTAAATCACAGACTCTAATTTACACATCCCCCATAGTGCAGAAGCCTGATGTGTGGTAGGAAGAGCAAACAAGTTTCCTAAAATAAAGACAACTAATCAAAAACTTTGTTGCTTTCCTTCACATCCACTTCTACCTTTGGCTCTTACTACCTGGAAATCTAGGCTTCCAAAATGATGTATTTAACTGCAAGTATTAAACTACTCAAAACAGTTTTATGAAAATAAAGTACAATCTTTTAACTGTTTCTTTTCAAGCCTTTAGTTCATCATTTTGCTTAGATATACACTGTATTTATATTAAACACAATTTTAAAAAATGCCACACTTCTCGTCAAAGAATGGAAATCCTTCTGCCAACACTGGAAGAAGAAAACTCTGCATTTGTCATTCTCACTATTTAAGACTTTCCAACTCCACATAAGAAAATAATACAACCTACAGGTATGGACTGTAGTATCAGATATTTCTACTGCTGGCTTTAGGATTCTGCAAGAACTCAGACCCCACATTCACACACTTCTACTTACAGTTTACAAGCAGTATATGTGGATTCAGAAAAAGAAACATTTGCTTTCCAGAAAAGGCCAAGCATAATTTCTATAATTAGGACACAAAAGTAAATGTAAGCACCTGCTTATCAGAGAAAGCCTATACACATTAAATATACAGCTTAATACTTACCATGCTCTCACATTTTATTTTTCTGTTACAGAAAAATACAAAGCCCTCAATGAAGATGCCAAACCCCAGAGGTGTCTGAATAACACGTGCCAAGGCTTTACTAGCCCAGACTCGATTTGTCCCCTTAGTCACTCGTCCTGCCTCCGCACAGCGCGAGTAGCTGTGGGGCAGGCAGCAAGTGCTCCGTGAAAGCAAGGAAACCGAGGCAGCGCGCTCAGGCCAACAGCAGAGCAACGTAAGCATGGAAAATTCATTTCATTAAAATAATTACTTCTGTAGCAAGAAAATACTGAAAGCACATTCAAAGTACTACAATCAAAACAGTTACAAAATTAAAAGCACCAATTTTACACACTCAAAAGTGTAGCAAAACACTCTCCTTGGACTGGCGGAGGGCAGGTGAGGTTGTGGTATACTGGGAACAGGTGGTGGGCTGTGGTGGTAAGCCCAGGGAACTGCTGCTGAAGCTCCTGCACTGAACGATGCTGTTAGTGCCGCCACCTAGGCGGAAGGGGCAAAAGAGTCTGTTCTGTTCTTGCCAGAATGGCAGGAAGAACATACAGGTAGGTGAAAATCTGCCTTCATCCAGAGATGTTAGTAAGACTAAACTGTCTGTGAGGTTCTGCTCTCCGAGGCAGGGGAAGCGCTGAAAAGTTTCTTCCTATATGCTTGCTGGCGGTGAAATATCCTCACCACTCTATTACTTCCTCTACATGAAACCCACAGTCTTAAACCTGCAGGTACTTAACCCCACCAAGATTTGAGCGACTCTTTACAATGGTACAAGGCTAAAGCACAACATAGCCCTCAAAGCATAATGCTGCTTTTAAGAACAAAGTCTAACATCCTTCAATTAAAGTCAACAAAAATGCACGTCTTGAACGCAAACTAATATCAGCCATCTCCATAAGAAATGCTGTGTCTACCTAAACAATCTGTTTTTAAAACGAAACCATCTTCCTAGAAAACTGACTACCTGGAAATAAACTATATGCATACGTAGCATTGCTGGAACAGATGAGACCAATTAACATGCTCCTTCAAGTTCCTGCTGTGAACTGACACATTTTTTTTCTCTCCAACTCCAATGGGATCTTTCCTTTTCAATGACCAAACCAGCCATTGCTTAATGATTTGATGTGGTAGGTGAAGGAACTGGTATTGCTCAGAAATCCTCTTTCTGGTTCTCCCTCTAAGCAGGTTTCAGCAGGGACAACTAATGCTGCCTCACAGAAGTCAGGCAAAGAAAAGTGCTGTACTGTCCTGGTTAGACCAGGCCTGCAGCCAGGAATACAGACATTTTAGAAGTCCACAAGTAATCTTCCCTCTGGGGATGAGGGAACAGAAACTGGTTAGTTTAAGAGAAGCCGTGGAGAAAAAAAAAAAAAAAAAAGCCACAGGGTGGCACTGCAGGTAGGCTGTATTTTGAAACTACTTGCCGCCTTACTCTTTTCCAGGCAAATCAGAGCATATCCAATCCCATCTGCGTAACACAGGAGACTGGTTCATTAGTTTTCCTTCAAGCATTGCATTGTCCAGCAACAAATACCGCTAGAATATTAATCATATCTTAAAAGAGGTACTCTACTGCAGAGATACCAGGTTATTTTATAAATTCATTAAATTCTATTTAAGAGTATTGAAGACGACATCTTCATAAAGCATGTGCATTTTCATGCAAAAGCTAGAGAATTTTCTTCGTACCATGACTTTTTATCAATGTTAAGTAAATGAAATCTCTAAAGAGTTCTCTCTTCCTCTGAAAGGAAGGACAGTATTAACTTCTGAGAAAGTGAATGAAAGTCTGTGAAAAAGTCTTCATACTACATTCAACACTATCACATCCTTTTAAGACATTTTCTTTCTCATGTATAAAAGAATCATACATCATTTCATCCAAAAGAGAAGACAGTACAGCAATATTTCAAAGCTAGACTTAGGAGTCTATTTCATCTGCTTTGTTGGCTTCTTCTCCCCTAAATTTCAAATCCCTGGCATTTGAGTTAAAGGCCAAAACATTTGCAAGAAAAGCTATTCCTGTTCATTTAGTGAAGCAACTGATTTTCAAAGGACATTTGGAGGTCATCCAGGATTGCAACAGCTCCTTTCTACTCTATAAAACAAAAGGTTCCTTCAAGGTATAAACCTGGTATTTCAGTACATTCTAAAATAACAGATAATATATGACTATACATGACCATTTTAGTCACCTCAAGTCCTAGATCATTTTAAGTTTTCAGTTTGAAAGTATGATCAGCAACAGTCTTCCTTATCAATGTTTCTAGTAATAAATGAAAATAAGCAAAAAGTTGTATTTTAGTTCAGTTGCATCATGTTATAAACTAGAACACCAATTCATCTGCTGTCAGTTTTCTTACCCCAGAGGGGAAGAATTCTAAATATGGAAAATTTTATTCCCTAGACAGAAGTTCAAGAGTGGATTGCTAATTGTTTCAAGTGCCAAGTAACTATAACCCATTCCTTCTGCTTCAGGATTGCTCCCTGTATTTCTTAAACTGTTTGCATATGGAGATTAGTTTGCTACTAGATAGCATAACAGCGTAATATATGGGCAAAGAAATACACCAATGTAGCCGTGACTTTAACACTGGATAAGGCAGATGATTATGAAACAGTATTGATTTCCAAAGCTATACAAATTTTATTTGCGCGTATTATTTCTCTATTTTGCTGACTCTTATACTAAACCACTCTACATTCTAATAAACTATTTCAGAACACGTGCCTGACAAATACTAAATTACCAAGTTAGTGACCTAGTAAAATAAATTTATTTTGGTACCAAAAACTCAGTGCCTGGAGTCAGTATTTCTTAAAAATCACATATTTAATAGAAAAATATTTAAGACCCCCCAAAAAATCTCCCAAACACCCCACCAACCAATAACAACACACAAAGGAAAGTACTTATTACTGTAAATATTTAGCTATTATTATTTCCTCTGCTCAGGTTTGGAGAAAAAGCGCTTCTGCTGAAGTGTTTGCCTGTAGACACTGAGTAACTATACTTACAACACTTCATACAATAACTTGCCAATTCATCAATTACGTAAACTATAATACTGTTTACATATAACACACCAAGGTCATGTGCTGATGTAACTAATGAAAGTGAGCTCCATTAATTCGAAATATAATCAACTATTTAAGTTAAAAATAGACATGCTAGATACAATCTAATAGTGCTTCAAAATAGCTTTTCTGTCCACTCCTATTGCCACCTGTACCATTATCAACAGAAAGCTAATAGAACTGTACAGCTTTGGGAAGCAGGCACTTGGCTCATCAAGGCCACGCTCTTAAAAGTATGGCCTCTGAGAAAGCTGTGTATAATGAGATATATGGAGGAAGTAACTAGCATGTCTTCTATTGGAGTTGTTTTCTTCTGCTTTTTAATTTCCTTCCTTAAGGCAGAGAAGTGTTCAGAGTTAACTTGTACATATTTTGCACAGGTTTGGAATAACGCCTCAGGATGGCACCAGGAACCTTATGCAATTAAATTGCAAATTTTGCTAATCGTATTGCTAAAAATCAAATTGCTAATCATATTTTCAAAACTAACCAATGCATTAAGCTTCCATAGTTAGTCATTAGTAACTTGAACAGCACTTGCCCTGTGATATGGCATTACAGAACTTTTCAATTCTAGATGAGGTTACACACACACTCCAAGAAAAAAAATAAAATCAAATACTAAAATTTTAACTTATAAAAATCAAATACCAAAGAAAGTATTCTGCCAATCCTAGTCCTGTCTCACCCACTGCAGAACAAAAATAAATAAATAAATATCCGTGTTTTCACACCTCAGGTAACTGAGAACTTCATATCTATTTATTTATGCAGCTAAGAAGTTCCCTTTGTTTTTCAAATATCCAAGAACAGAAGTATTTGTCCAAGAATGTAAAGAACAGAAATTAAACGGCTGCATAGCTTTTGTCACTGCAACGCAAAACATTCATGTTCAATTCTTAATAAGTGCAGCATCACACCTTTTCCACTCTTCCTCAAAAGTGCAATCAATACGTAGCCCAAATTTCTATGCAACCCACAGGAATTTAGATATAAGAAAAATTTTAAAAAGCAAAACGTGCCCTCCCACACAACTATTCCTAGCCAGCGCTGTGAGACACACTCTTACATTCCCAAGGAAAGCTAACAGCACAAGGAGCATGGCCACACGCTCCCTTGAGGCCATGCACAACGGAACTATTGGACAAAGGACAAGTTCTGGTCCCCATCACTTGCACATACACATAGATCATGGGAACTCATCTTCTTGGGGTCACTTGGCTACACAGCTGTGCATGGTTGTCATTTGTTTTTAGATCATAAATGTCTTCCTTTAAACAAACAACCAATTACTGGAAGATCAAAAAAAAAAAAAAAATCCAGAAAAGAAAAATATCTGTATTGCTAGCAGTACGGTATGCTTGACAGCATAAACTAAAAACATATGCAAAGCTCCTATTTCAGTGAACAGCACAAGAGTATCTAACAAGTACAAATTCTGCCAAATTAAAAACTGAACAGTTTAAACAGGTGACTATTATCATCAGATCACTCCCAGGCATCCACAGACTAAGCTGCAGAAGCCCCATCACACTATGACAATCTTGTCTCTGTCTTTTACTGACATATCACTAAAACCTATGCTGACTTTCTGCATTTTTCTAGAGGAAGTGTATCATCTACTTAAGAGAGATTAATAATAGCTATCAAGATTATGTAGTGGATCAAAAAGGTATTTCCACTCCCGGATTTCTACTCAGTTTTAAAACGTAGCCTGCACACATGAAGATTTCTTTAACAATTTCAGTAGAACTGGGGAGTGAATGCGCATGGAAAACCAGATGTAATCATGTAACTGCAGCTACCACAATACATAAGTGGTTTTGTGTTGAAAGTGCTGGGACAGCCACAAATTAAATTTGTTAGACAAAGTTGGTCTAGTATTGACTCAGACATACAGATAGGAATCAGAAAAAAATAGGCTATGGCTTTGTCACTTCAGATATGTACAGAGGACCAAACAAGCTGTGACTTACTGCTAGGAGATACCAGAATTCGCCTGCCAAATCAGGGATTACAGTAGGTAGACAAAGGAAACAGACTGCGTGATTCTGGATGCCTTCACCCTGCTCCTCTTCATAAGGTCCACCAACCTTTCATCATCTTCTACATCTAAGGACCAGCCATTGGATACCCAACATCACTGGATCCCACTGTTAATCACGGCATGAATTCCTAGGCCACACCTTCTAACTACTCACCAACAGCCTGGCTCAGTCTGTTTTCTAAACAAAAAAGAAAATTAACATGGCTAAATAATAGTTGTTCATAAAACGCCTTGCACCACTGCACTATGTCTGTGTGTGCAGTCACATGGTTTCTCAAGCTCACTGTTGTTTTTAGACTCATAATTGTATTTTCTGCATTTTTGCTGATGTGAAACAACAGGGTTGAATGGGGGATACATCTGCGACAGTAATGCTGCAGACTACGTGAAACATTTTTTTAGGCTGTAAGTTTATGTATGATCCAGCAGCCTTTAAAAATACTCTATATCATTAGCTTTCAGGAGTCAAAGGTGGCTAATAAGGATACCAGGTGGCTGTCAAAAGCAAAGAATCATAACAGTGACATAAGCTTCTGAGAAAATTGCAAGACAACTTTTACGGCTAGGCCGAGCTATCATTTCTCTATCTTTTTACTGGTCTTTTTTAGCCCCAATTACATGCCTGTACAACTTTATCTCAACAGGTGCTAAGTGATGCAGCTAAGTGACTGGTGAAGGAAAAGATAGAATCATTTAGGTTAGAAGAAACCTTAAGATCATTTAGTCCAACCATAAACATAACACTGCCAAGTCCTCACCTTGGTCATTGGAGGGGTGAAACTACCTCTTCCACTCTTGTTCATATCTTTTTTTTTTTTTTTTTTTTAAGAAAAAAATCATCCCCATTTGCTCATAGTGGAAGTCCCAGACTTCCACACTTATGTGAGGGGGCTGGAAGTGAACAAGAACACAAACTGAAACTAGAAAGGACAATCACTCTGCTCTTCCTGAGCTTATGTGAAGCTCCACACACCACGGCCAGTGACAGCTGTCACCACAGAGTCCTGAAGAATGTGTATATTGAGTGTACTCGTTTCTGTACTCGGAATTCAAGACACTTAGCTTTCTTTAGAAGCTGTGTTTAGGAAAGTGTGTGATCAGAATTAATTTAACATTCGGCAGATTATTTCTACTGTTGGCATCTACCAACAGTGATAACACATGCAACATTGTTATCTGAAAATATGCAGAACTTGTAAGACTAAGCTCTAGAAAACAAAGGAAAATGCCTGAACTCAAACAGTGTCAGTAAGTATACATATACAAGTATGCTTAAGCATATGTAAATCAACAGAACAAGTCAAATAAGGAAACAGTGATTCTAGTAGTATTTAAAGTTAGATCCTATCACCTGCAAAACACCCTCTTGCTTGTATGTCACAAACGAATACAGATGGATGAATGGATAGCTTAATTTCATCAGCACAATTAAACACAATTCTATATATTCACCAATACTACGGCTTGGTATTGTTATGTCTGGTCTTCTAACTAGAATTTAAGATTAGTCTGAGTTAGTAGCAGGAAAGCCCAGTCTCAAGATGTACAGTAGGACTTACGATATTAGCCTGAAGTTTTTTTGGCTTTTTAAAACATGTAAGTACATTGTAAAAATCAAGAGTAGAAACTGAAACAAGCTGGCTGTTTGCCAAGACAGAGCAGATCCTTTCCTACATTTTGGAAAAGGAACATACAAGCTTAGTTGCCAAAGGATGCAGTTATAGGCCTTGCTGCCCCATCCTGTTTTATCATGTAGCTCTTTCTGAAAAAAATCTGGATATTTTATAGCCAATTTCCAATCTGAAACTCCCACTTATGGAAGCTCAAGGGATGTAAATCATCTCCTTCCTTTCTTGGCATCCTCTGCCTTCAAATGTGACACTGTTACGTTCAAATCAGATCAAATTAGCACATCTAGATATTTAAAGTGACATTAAGCAGACAACATTGCAATCAGCCCTTTCAGTTCTTTGATACGCCAGTTTGATCCCTCACCAGTCTTCTTTATTTCCAACAAAATTATAATAATGTAATACAATATAAACAAACAAAACAGGTCTCAGAACTATCACTGTTATTTCACTGGAGTTGCTGTATGTGATTAAGCTTAAAAGCAAATTGAATGATCTCTTATACTCACTACTGTTTCAGTATTGCACTAATTGCAGCAAGAATCCTTACACCAGCAGACCAATTTAAAATAAAAGTCGGGGTATATCAGCTGGGACTATGAAATGCCATGTTATAATTCAAATAAATATTCTACTTAAAAAGTCCTTAGCCAAAGTAGATCAGATAGATAGAAATTGGCTCAGGCCAGGTTAGAGTTCCTTCCAGCAAATTCACTTGAACTTTTTCTGATGACAAAGCCAACATTTAACAATAGGAACCAATGGTATCCCTGACTGTTGTAGTTTAAAGCCTTCCATGAAGCACCAGAGACGCCGCTGTGAAACATATGCTCCTTATGAGTTTTTTTTATCTTTTCATTTCTTTTTATTACTGAGGATCTTTGCATAGCAAAACAGAAGCTTGACTAGTGAAAGAATTAATCAGAATTTATCAGCTCCTTGTACTTGATTACTACTTTATTTAATTCCCAGGACATCAGTTATTTTTCTGTTAATTGTAAGGCCAAAGAGGATCTCATGGAAGCAATAAGCAGTAGGAACTAAATAAACAGAAGACCGGATCTTTAATGCAAATGTGTTTCCTGGAGGAAAGGAGTAAATCAGTGCAGATAATGTAGTACAGAAGCAGGAAAAAAAAGTTTTAAAAAAATAAAAGTCACATGTTCTAAAACAATCTGTTCAAAAGATTTTTCACTGGAACATAAGTAGCTCTTCAAAACTAGTGCCCTGCTGAGGAATTTACATACTTGCCAAAGGTTTCTTTTCAAGGTTTAAGTTACTAATCAAAAGCAACAGCTATTTGCTTTGTATATGAAAAGTTATGATACTTGCTCAAAGATCTGAAAAACAAGCAATCACAATCATTTCAAAGGTGCAATACAGTCTGCACAGTGAGAACTGTCTGTGAGAGTGCATAACTGAGACAAGAACTCCAGCACACATCCCCCTTCATTAGAAGTTTTAAGAAAAATAACACTGGCAGTATAACTAAGAGGCCTTCAGAGTACTGGACCAGTTCAAATAATACTTCATGCTTTTCAAATCCACCAGTTACAAGGTCACATCAGGGTAATTTCATGGCATGTCTCCCGATAACCGTGCTTGTGGCCTGTTAAAGAACACCATGCGTTTCTATGAACGGCTAGAATTTAAAATTTATCTTTAGTGACCACTGGGCGTGACTACTTAAAAGTTATATGCATTTTCCAGAATCATTGGTCTACCCTAAATCATTACCTACCCTTATTGGATGAACCGCTGCTACAGACACTAAGACATCTGATACCTGACAAATATGTTTTCAGATAAATTAGTTTCTGGCCCCAGAAAATGTCCTCCATCCATAGGAAGTATATGTATCTCTACATGTAATATGATGTCCTCCCAAGTTCATCCAACATAACTCTATCTGTACTACAGAACTCATTGCGTTTCAACAAAAAGACTTCACTCTCGATTAATTCCTACAACTGTTTAGTACAGACATGAAACAAATTCAAGATTTTGAGACTTCCTCCTCCTATTCTACCCCTGTGAAAAAGCAGAAAGCAGATTAGTGAGGCCCTATTTCTTTAGAAACGCATCTGCTAATTGATATTGGCATACAGTTACATTCCAGTTTTAAAGTTAGTTTTTCAGCATTTATGTTAAAAAATAACAGAAAGTGGTCCAATAGATATTCCCTGAGAGCATCTCACCTCAGTACTTTTGACTGAATAGTTTTCTAGTGTACACAAATAATGTGACAACTGAAGCGTGATTTAGAAAACAGCTCAAACTCCAGGAGCGTAGCTTGTTTAGCCTAATACAACCAGTTCTCTCAACTGCAAAAATTTGTAAGAGTAATGAGTAATGTTCCAAAATAACAGCACTATTTAGCCCTTTAAAGAAGTTGTATTTCAAATGTGCTACCATCTGAACAAGAAGACTGAAATGTCTTTTGGAACACTGTATTACTGACATATTTTTCCTTAGGTATTACAAAGACTTGTTACATAAACCTAAACAGCTCCCGCAACATCCTTCTCTCACTGAACTTCAGGAAAATGTAGATAAGCTATGGTAAATAATGGAAAAGTTATTCTGAATATTAAACTTCATGAAAACTATAAATTTGAAAGACTAATTTATAATTCAGTATAAATTAAAATCAATATTAAAACAATATTAAGTTTATGCTGTAAAGCCTTCAAGAGTGAAGATTCTTTCGAGAGTGAAGCATATCTGCTTTCCCTTGCAGTTCTGCATAACTGACTCGCCATTGCCGCCTGCTCACTTTCTTATCAGACTCTTTGTTCCTCTACTGTGCAGGCACCAGCAGAATGAACTGGTTTCAAATCTGGTTCATGGTCAAGAGTCTTACTGCACGGAGGCTAACTCTGCACTTGTGTACCAAAACTAAGAGGCTGACAACTCTCTATTAACCAGCGCAAACTGCTATGCTAAAAATCACTCTACCAAAATGGCTCTGGTTTTGAGGACTTATCCCCAAAACTTTTCTATAAAAACACATGTAGTATTACAGGAGCATCAATTTAACCTTTATCCATATACTTACTGTTGTTCCACATTCAGCTACTTCTGCCTAAGAGAAATTTAATTATATTTCTTAAATAACCATCGAGGCTATGCTACAGCGTACTACAGATCTACTGGGTTGGACTAGGTGATTTTCAAAGGTCCCTTCCAACCCAAACAATTCTATGATCTCTTTGAAGAGAAAAATAAACTGGTGGAAACCAAAAGCAGAAAAGTAATTTGATATAGTTCCTTCCTAAAGAGCAAAAGCGTTCTTGGATATAATGCTTAGAACCATTAAAAATATTAAATTAATTTTAAAAACAAAATTAAAGGCAACACCATTCTAGTCAGCACAGAGGAACAATAGAACAGTACACTGAGTGAAACAGAGACAGAGAAGTGCTTTAAAGGACCTTATGAGAAAAAACAAAAACCAGTTTAGCCTATCAAACAACAATTTAAAGGGGCTATAAGTGAACTCTTAAAAACCCCAACAAACCAGTTAGGAGAAGGAAAGGTCAGACATCAGCAAGGGCAGAAAGCCACCTGGCCATTTCCAGATGACATGACTAAGTGGACACAACCTGAACTGGCGTTTAACCGGCACTAGGGAAACAATCCACATCCCCCTCACTAAACCACCTTTGGCTTGAATATAGGAAAGGGGTTTTCTATTTGTATAATCTAAGGAACCATAAAGAGATAAAAATAACCACAGTCTGTTTGTCCTATTGAATAGGGGATTAAAATAACTGGCAACGTTTTAAGTCATGAACTAGAGGTGGATTCACCAGGTCACAATTGGAAAAGGAGAACTGCCAGTCCTTGATAAGCATGGCAATTACCATTCTTTTATATACAGAACTACTCTAAGGGAGTACAGCTTCCTTACACAGCAATAATAGCATATCCTTTGATTTATACACTAGTCCTCCAGCAATACAACCAACATCCTGTTTTCATCTTAAGAGTACAGCTGGCCAGTTTGTCTACTATTTATTTATTTATTTATCAGAGTTCCTATAACCCAGTGCCTTCTCACTATGAGAAGCAGCACCCTCCAATTTAGCAGTATTTTGTCTTCCCGATTCTTTCCTTCTGAAAATTCTCATATGGTACCTACCTGATCTACAGAGTATACAGATGTATACACGAAGTGCTTTGAAACATTTACTTAACTTTATAAATATTAACTAAAAAAGTAACACACCTTTCCCACCTAGGATGTCATGTAAAAACACCCAAGAAAATACAGAGAAAAAGAATTTTCTTATTTTATGGCTTTCAGAGGAAGGGACAGAAATACTGCTCAAATGATCTAAGCTGTAAGATCTCATAAAGCCCTTAAAACACACACACACAAATTCCTGAGATCTGAAGCCATCTCTGCAAGTTCTCCTTGCATATAACAAAGAATCTCTGTAAAATGCCTAAAAGAATATATGTATACAAAATTTTTATTAGACACCTCTCAGATTATTTTAAGTGTTGAATAATTCTGTATCCTGTGTTATCACAACAGTCAGAATCCTGTCAGAAATCCAGTATTTTCCACATTCCTACCCATGAAAGTAACCAGCCAAATAGCACTTGGAATGATTTCCATGCTCATACACTGTAACCATGCAGTAACTCATGAACATGCCATTCACATGTTGTCATGCTTTAGAAATAGAAAGACCAAGAGTGCTTAACTATTAAGCACTGCACTTGTTCAAAACAGTTTTAGAAGAAATAGTTGCTTGTTGAATATATGAAATCACTGAAAACTTATAAACCAAGGAATGTCTTGCTAGTTATGTCTACAAGACATCCACATTTTTTACCGCTTTATCTTCAAGTGGTAAGCAGCATGGCAGCAGAATGTCAGTGGAAACAAAAAGGCAGTTACTAATACCAATATAGGGCAAACTTCTTAATCATAAACTAATAACCCTGATTCAAGAGCACTCGAGAACCCTGAATTTGTCTAGACTGGCCAAAAAAAGGCCTGGGGTGGGGTGGGCAGTGGAGGTGAAGGATAGGCAAAATTACCACCAACGCAGCTACAGCAATAGAAGCTTCAGTGATAAGGCGTGTAGATCAGAACATCACCTAGACCAGAGCTGCTACGCTTGTCTGTAGTGGTAGGAGCTAGGTTGGGGACCAGCTGCAGATAGTTCATTTGCTAAAATCTCTCCAAAATTTGTCCTGATTTCCCCAAACTTAACCTCAGTAGAAGATTCTGCTTCACAGAATGTTGTCATAAAATTAAAGTTAACATGTTGAAAAACAGAACAGTCAATCAATCTGGGAAAAAAAGTTCATGGGCAGCTATCTAGAGAGATGATAGAAGCAGGATAGGACACAAACAAGAGAACGCTAAAATTCAGCTTCAACTGTGAAACTGAAAAGTTCACCCTCACTCTACTGTGGAAAACTCTAAGTGCCAGTAACCTAAACCCCATCGATCTCTCCCAAGAGCCACATTTTCTCTCTCCCGATAAGTAAGGGTTAGGTTTCGAATGCTACCCAAAGGAGGAAATCCATGGAAAGAACTCTGGCTTCGTATCAGACAAGCGATTCAAGTTGTGGCTCATGGCCATCCGGCTGTTCTTTTGACAGACACAAAACAAAAACAATCAGAATTTTTGGAATTTTTATTACATGGATATGAAGTCACTACCATAGTGCTGCTAGTTTAAAACAGAAAGGCTCTCTTTGGATCCAGAAATTCAAAGTTGACACTTCAAAAACATCCCCAAACTAAAAGAATATCCTAAGGTGAATACAGGCAAGGGAAGAGGGCCGAAAGCAGGAAAAGCCTTGCCTAACCTTAAAAAGAGGAATTCCCTCAGACTTTTATGATTACAAAGAGCTTATCACTGACTACTTCTAACTGAAGAAAAGGGCATAAAGAAGCCACAAACTTACTCCACAAGCTCAACAGCAGCAGCAAACCTACTCAGTTCAGAACAAGACACTGAAACTTCCTTCCATCTAGATTGTCCATAAGTGAGGGAGATAGGTATGCAACCTCTGTTAATAATTCAACTACTATCAAAAAAACCAAAACAAAAAAACAAAGGAAGGGGAGAAGAGTGAATCTCCATATCCAGCACCAGATCTCTGAATGAATCAGTCTCTCTCATAAAGAGTCACCAAACCACTTCTTTCTCTCCACCACTTAAATATTTTAACTGAAAATATTTGTTAATCAAAGCCACAGATAAACACAATGGTACCTAACGCTGGTACAGTGACGTCAGTTTGAGGATGTGATTCACGTTTTCTGATGGATCTCATATTACTGTCAGAAGCCAAAAGTTTTTAATGGGTTGAGCTTTATGACTGAATTTTTTACAATTTCAACAAATACTAGCCATGTTTAGCTATCCCTTCCTATCTTTGATAAAGTATCACATACTCTTTTACAAACAGACTGGAGATCTTTCTACCACGTTCAGCAGTTATTCACATGATGCCACAAACTGACTCAAGGAAACACTTGCTCTCAGTGTATGACTGAGATGTGAAACATGATGTGACAGGATGTGGGAAAGGCCAGTAACTGTAGATAGTTTTCCAGATCTCATTGGTTTTCTATTTTATTTTTAAATGAAAGTTAAAAACTTGTAAAATGATTACTTCTAATCTTGGAGCTTTTGTTTACATGTAGCAGAAGAACTCTTTACATACTGAAACATTTTTCCTTTCTGAGTGTATGTTGTTGGCAAATGAACTGCACACTTCTCAAGTAATCGGGGTAGGATTTTGCAAGGGTATTTCTGTCTTAAGCTGCTAAAGTTCTTCTAAGTGGCTCTGACAAACATTTGTTTACAAAATAAACAATTCACCAGGCACTTCATTTCCTACTACAGATCTCTGCACCAGGAGCAGGACTAGGCAGCATCAGCTTGTCGGAGTATAGACAGATTTCATTCAGGAAACATGAAGGAAAATCCAGTTGTTCTCTAGTGAAGACAGCATGCAAGACATCTGTCTCTTCCACAGAGCTTTGACTGACATCATATAGATATTTCCATGAGACCACTCAGTCAGGGTACCAAGTACTTTTAAAATCTCCATCTACAGTATAAAAATGCTGCGTGGCATTGTATAGGATGAATTTCAGCTCTTACGTTATGTGTCATTATTTCCAAACATTCTCAATTCTACCATAAAAACCTATTCTGGATTAAGTGCTGGCAAGCAGTCTTTAAAAAAAAAGAAAATATCCTGTAAACCCATTAGCTGGCAGGGTTTTACATACTGGAGTTACAGAATCCAGGAAAATTTTTTGGTAAGTAAAAGCAGGAAGAAGAAGGGGGGGGGGGGGGGGGGGGGAAAAAGACAGAAGCCTATAAGCAGTATCTTAAAGAATGCCATCAGAAAGAAAAAATAAGACCAGTTTGATTTGTTTGAATATTTCTACAACTATCATAGCACCAAATCCCATTTTTTTCTAAAATAAATCACTGCATATTTTAAGGTTTCATTTAACATTTACAATTCATTGCATTTCTTTCCTTCTCCTTTATTCATTTGAGATTTATGGATAAAGAGGCATTACAGCAGTGTATTTTGGGAGGAAGACTGGAAAGTTTGTAAGAATGTTTGGGCAGTGGAAATATGAGAACAGTCAAAGAAAGATGCTTAGAAATAAGACAGATTCCAACAGTTCAGACAATGATGTCAGATCCTTATTACTTTTCCAAAATAAGCTGCTTCAGAATCTCTCCTACCCCCCTCACTATTGATAATCAGCTCTGAAGGAGTGCTTATAAAATGCTTTGGTTTTCCACGCCTTCTAGATTTTCACCTTCCTTTTCTATAAAAGTGAACAAGCTTTGCCTGGTGTGTTGGGACTACCACAACAATACCTACAGGGGGAATGGATCTGTGCCCTACACTGCAGAAGAACAATCAAAACAAAACCCAAAAGTTACCCACATTTCAAAATCCTCTAATCCCTGTAGCTATCACTTGGAAGAAAAACAGACCCCTCTCCCCACCCCCCCAAAAAACAACCAACCAAAAAGAAACAAAAGAAAAACATTAAGGAGCTAAAGGAATAAAGACACATCTGATCCAGTTGCATCAGTTCATTTCTACAACAAATGTCTTGATAACCCACCATGCAGACATCAACTTAAACATATCTGACTCTGAGGAAGGAGAGCATATAATACATTAAGAAAAATACTGCTACTGGCCCAACAAAGTTATAAGTAAACTCTGACTTAGTTGAAAGGAGAAAAATAATAGAATAAATCCTATTTCATGTCTCTAGCTATCACTGCTGCCTTAAGATCTCAGCTCTGCGATGTCTAAGGCATTCCTCAACCATAGATAAATGAGCAGACAAGAACAGCAACTGCAAAGACAGCAAATGATCCCTCTTTAAAGTGCCATAGCAAAGGGCCCCCGAAAGTCTTTTCCCCTTGTACACTGCACCAAAATTGGTCCCCATGCCCATGTAAGTACAAATGTGATACATAATATTTAAACACAAAGCCACATTTAGAAAGAGCAGAATCTATTGTTTCAGGGTGAAGTCAGAGGAAGAGAAATCAGATACAGGCAGAATGGGACACAGGAAAAAAATAACAGATGGAAGGACCAAGCCAAAGGGCCAGGTTCTTTTTAAATCTCAAAATTTAAAAAAAAAAAAAAAAAAAAAAAAAAAAAGCACCAACAACAGAATCCAAAAAGCTAAAAGCAGAAGGACTCCATGAAAGAGTTAAAGGACAGGGTCATACAATGTATAACAGTTTAAGGTAACAGGAGGAAGGAATCTCCTATCCTGCTCTCGAAAGGAAGAAAAAAACTCTGAACACCCAAAACCCAGGTGTTGTCTTCAGGAGCATCTGCCACCAATAAAAGCACATGGGGAAAGACCACTTTAGCTTCCAAATGTTTAAAACCACAACGGTTAAGGTGCCCTAGAAAGTGTTACGATTATTCAGAGTTTGTAAGCATGATCTATGAGAAAGACTTTTAGAAAAGAAGCAATAGCCCATTGAAGTTTAAGATTCAGCAAAACACAATTTTCTCCAAGTAGTGAGGACTTGAAAAAACTGAATGAGGTAAAAATAGCCTAAGGCAGGCACCAAGGATGGAATTAGTGAGGCTACTTTGTAGTGTGGGTGGAATGAGAGCATCAAAATTGCAGGCAAGGGGAAGAGAGAGACCGTGAATCAGAGGATACACAAAAGTTTATGTCTGGAGACTTCACAGAGTAGATGGAGAAAGCAGTAACTCCTAAGAAATGAAAGTCTGGGAACCTAGGGACAACTTTCAACACATAGCAGTACCTGATTTTTGAGGAATTAGAGTTTCTGAATTAAATAAACTTAAAAAAACTTGTCAAAGCCCAGATTGCTGTCACAGCTTGATTTTCTGATTTTATACAAACTCCTGATAATCATCAGAAATTCCACCTCCAGAAATTCCACCTACTACACAATCTTCATCAACTAACTAAAGTCTTGTTTGTCTTACAAACTAAAGGACTAAAAAAAACATATATCCATGCAAATAGTTTCTATGCTCTCAAAGCCAGCATGGTTTCATATTTAATTCTGCACAACATGCATTTTTAATGAAGAGAACAAAACCTTTAAGTCCACAGCTAGTAGTGAATAAAGACGTACTTCATTTTTGCCAGAAGGGGTTACAACCTAGCACGATGAGTTGTAAACACTTGTTTTCTCAACGTTGTTACTAACAGACATTTTGGCTCCTCTATTGTATTTTACTAAATCCAGAGACAAATATTGTTCCTCCCAAGTAAAAAATGCTTTCAACATTGCTGTGACAAGAGCAGTTAAACAATAGATACCTCAGTAGATTAGTTTTTACCTGCAGTATTATGTCCAGTTGTTTTGTCAGTCTAGTTTGACAGTACAGAAGGACTATCCTAGGATTTACAAAGGTCAAGAGCAATACAATGATACTTAAACACATGGTAAAATAGTAAATTGCAAAACCCAAACTTGATGCGCTTCTTCCCTACTGCCTTTCTAATTACCTTTCTACACATAAAAAGTATCTGGGCAATAGTAACACAAAGTTTCCACTGCTACTCTACTGATGGTCCTATATACTGGAACATTCTTTTTTAACTCACTTTATTCAGCAAAGCTCCCAGCATGTCAAACTGGGGGGGGCGGGGGGGGGAGTCAAATTCGATATAACATATTACAAAAACCCAATTAATTTTATGAAAATTATAGAAAAAGCAGTCCCTCCAGGCAACTTTGTCAATAATATGTTTGTGTTATAGGGACAAGTGAAAGAGATGCTTATGCCTTTCCCATAGCAAAACATTTAAAGGTTACCTGCTAAAAACCCATGTACAGAGCCTTAGTCTTTGGACAAAAATACATCTGAAGGTCTGACATGAAAGCCAGGTAAAGCACCAAAAGGGAAAATTAATTCCCAACAGGAAACCAAGGGCCATGAAAAGAATGATATTTTAAAAACAATAAATCAATATTCAGGAATATTAAATTGAAAAGGGATTTGATGTTAAAGAAAAATACCCATGTTTCTAATGCTGTTATTTTGTGATACAGTGGTAGGGTTGTTGGGTTTTTTTTAATTAAGATGGTATCACTTTGCAGGACAGCTTTAGGGCAAAACCCAAAAACTGTACCATTGTTGGTATCTGAGAAAATGTCAAGCTCACAACATTTTGTGTTTAGCATACAGCAATTATTTGCATTGTTTGGGGAAGAGGGTGGTAGGTTTGTTTGATTGTCTGTTTGTAAATAAGATTGATCTATGTTTTCCAAACCAAGTAGTTATATATCCAGAACAGAAATAAAATTCAAAGTGTTCAGAAAGGACTTTTAAAGTACAGCTAAGAAAGTACAGCTTGGAAGCTATTTCTTCAATGAAAACCTCTGTAGAACTAAAGCTTCCAACAAAACCAATGCTTTCTCACAGAAGAAAGCTTATGCCTAGCTAAAAATAGTCATGTGCTCTATTTTCTTTAACTGAAAATAGCAATCCTGACAACCCTAGCCTTGCAGCACAGTCGACACATATGCAAGCTCCCCAGGGAGACATTTAATAGATAGATTAGGGATCCATCCTTTAACCACCTACAGCACTTTGATCACTTACAACCACCAAAAGACACATACAAATGTACATGCCTCTTCTGAACTGGATAACCTCCTAGCAAATAAAAAACAAATCCAGGAACTCTCAATTCTGTAAAGATTCCCATGGTATTCTACTTCTGATGCATAAAAAAATGCTTCTTAAACTATGAAAAAAACGCACATTTATCCACTAGTCCATCACCATGCAGATTTTAAGTCAGAATGCATCTACTGGAACGCCAGTCAGTAAACGTTTAAGTTTAGTTTCATACAAAGAGTTGCATTTTTAATTGTGGGACCTTACCTTAGGAGAGAATTCAGGTGAAACCTCAAGTTTTTAATTGCTTGTTACAGCTCAAAACAGCAGGGGTTGGTTTCCCCCCTTGAACTCCCCATTGTCACACACTGCACAGTCAGTTTCCTCTTCATTGTGCTAATGCTGTGCATGGCCACAGAACGCTACAGGAGTCCAGGAGCCAACATCTCGGCTTCTTGTCATCCTCTAATGCCCTGACGTCAACTCTCTGAGCTTTAGAGCGGGACATAGTGACAGCAAATACTCACAGTAAAGAGCAACTCTTTCTCAAACAGCAGGCAGCTATGTGAACTTAAGCCAGAGTAGCAGGTCAGCTCTTGGGGAAGCAAGTGAAAGCCAGGTGAAAAGGAAAGAAAGTGCACAACCAGATCTGTTTTAACTTGCAAGCAGCCATAAAAGAGAACACCTGACTTTCCTTCTATCCACTCCATTAACAAAGCAACTCATCTTACTGACTTGTTAATTTCCAGGAGAAAAAAAAATATTTAGTTGAGCAGTTGCTAATATTGTTACAACTCCAATAACTATCTGCTGCTCCCCAGTACACATAAAACTACAGCAGCAGCAGCTAGGAACAGCAGCAGTCGAGCTAGAAAAAAACTTGCACGCTTCGCAACTTTCTTCCAAGCTACACTCAAGAAAGTCAGTAGTAGTACTGGACTTCATGAAGGGAGACCTATTTAGATGTTGCTAGATTGCAGGAGAAACCATTTATTTGTGACTGTAAAATATTTATCCGTCAGATGACAGGAATCCTGTAAAAATCTTCAGTCTCCTCTGGAGTCTCAGCTTTTGGTTCCCTACAATGGGCTCTCTTCTTCTTCCACCCAACACAGATGTGCCTATTTAACATCAACAGTGATCTTCAGGTTTAGATAAACACTGTAATCTCCTTCAAAGTTCACCAACAAAAAACCCAGTAACAATAAAAAGAAAAGAACCTGTCCTAAGATAACACTGAAACTCACCTTCCAGTCTCAAGCACTTTTTCCCCTCACGTGCTTTTGATACCTCACTAATGACTAGCTCTCACTTTTCCTTTTCACAGGATACCATCAAACTTGGACAAAGCTTTGAAATAACTCTGCTGATTCTTCTATTTGTGTATTACCCTCCCACACATTTTTTCACCCTAGTATCCACATTCCTCAACCCCTTAATGTTTCCTTGATCTCATTCCCACAGCAACACACTCCAACAGTGAACATGACCACTGACTATTCGATAGGCACCCAGCTATGACTTCAGACTTGGCAGTTTGAGTAATCAAACCAGCTTTTAAATACAACATTCAGTTCATGGCACCAGCGTGTCATGCAACTATTTGACATTGCCTTGATTAAGGCAGGTACATTAAAAAGAACAACATAATCACCTCAAGAAGTATTACATGTATGTTCAGAACTCTGCTGGCATATTACCTCCTGGAATGATTAGCATTCAAGTGGCTCCTGATGGGGATCCACCCATAAAGCAGCTAACTCCCCATTTCAAACAGCCAGCAAACTCTGTGGTCACAAATTCTCCAAGTTCTTTCCATTTTGTTATTGCTCAATTAGCTGATCTTCATCAGGGTCATGGGGGTGAGAAAAAAAATTTAAAAAAGAGTTAACTATTCATCTTGAAGTCCTTAGTCTAAGAGATAAGGCACATCTAAGATTGGACTACTTGTAGACCCATGCCAGCCTAACTTCTGATCCTAGATAATGCTACCATTTAGTAGCACAAGCATAAAAGGTCTGGCATGTATTTGTAAGTATGTGTATTTCATTGCAAGATAAAAATGTAGTTTTGGCTCTGACCTAAATTTCACCAAACAGCAAATTCAGACAACACCCCACCCCCAATCTGCTGCTGTGGCTTGGTGATCGAATGCTTGGTTTGAAGCTATTGCTACACTTTCTGTCCCACCCCACAACAGGGAGGACGTTCATTTATACTTGAACAAACCTGTGGCTATGCTGTGAACTGACTCAATTGACAATGTGAAAGAGAGGTCAAATCAGTATTCTAAGCTTGATGCCAAATACTTCTCAACACCAAGCCACAGCTGATGTCTCCAGAGATCCGTAATCCGATTGAAATGATTTGATAAAAACTCAATGGTTACACATACAAGAAGAAAACTACATTTCTTGTTCTTTCTGAAAAGATCTCTCACTTCCTCAGACAGCCCTAACCATGGGAAAAAGACTTCTCTCCTATTCTTCTTATTAAACTTTTCAAATCTATTCACTAGGCCAAGCAACCAGGGAACAGGAACATGAAGACATACGTGAGGAGTGTTTCTGGCAGTAAGCTAACCAAAGCTCAGTTTGGCTCTGCCCCCCTGCCCATACAACCACCCCTACCTTCAGCCCCTAGAGAGCAGCTGTAAAACTCCTAGCCATGTTTTCATTGGACACACAAAAAGAAAATGACAAAACAAAGGGGGTTTGCCTAGGTAAAGCAGGTCAGAAGCTGTTATTTTAAAAGTAAGCACATAGCTTTAAATATGATTTCAGGGAACAAATGAAATAATGTAAAATTATCAGAAATTGATTAGAATTTAATTAAAGGTGGACCTCAATGTGCACTCTAATGTTTCAAAGGAAATCGATCTTGTGTTTACCAAAATCCAAATTTGCTCCAATATTTTAACAGCATATTAACTTACAATACAGTTCTTCACGGTAAAAGCCTGCGTCAACTAGCGAAACCTACTTGTTAATGTAAAAATTGATATACTCCAGGTATAGGATTGCTATCCAGCAAGAGTAGAAAAACTGTGTTCAAGAGGCAGGATACCAGCCACAGACACTTTTTTTTTTAAGTATTAAAACACACATTTTCCTATCATCCCATAGCGCAGCCAATACATAAAGCCAATTCAGCTCTGTGACGAACAGGAGCATGCTGTCATGAGTGCCGCTCAGACTCGAGGTGAGATAGATGAACTATAAAATGCCTTAAAAGTAGGTCCAGCCAAGTTTCTTCTGCTACCAGAAGAAACTATGTGTCATGTCCAGCCAGTTACTGGGCACACCTCCTATTCACCATATTCCAAAAAATTCCAGTCAGTTACTGGGCACACCTTCTATTCACCATATTAAAAAGATTCCAGCAGAGGCTGTTTTTAAAAAATCTTTACTGATTTACCGTGATTGTACAGTGAGAATAGCACTGGCATATTTTTCCCCAAATTCAAGCAAACATTTTTATCCACAATTGGTTTTAATAAACAATTTTTCAATAGGAAAGCATAATCCTGCATGCAAAAAATTTGTCTTCCAGGATATAATTACAGGATCCTTTCCCAAAGCTTGTCCCTATAGAACTGATAACAAAATTCTACATTGAAAAGCCACCGATGATTAAGCTATATAGGAGTTCCAAGGCTAAATAAACATCAATGCTTGAAAACTCACAAAACACCTTCAACCCCTCTAGCCTTCCTGGCAGTTAGCGTAAGTGGACTCTAAGCTGTGAAGAGTTGTCCGTAATTACACCATATAACTTCAAAGAGTGATTTAAGAACACATCCACTGGTAAACAGTTTTCAGCGGCAGATTAACAACCTGTCTAGCCAGGTGGAGAATGTTAAGAAGAGCTATATTGCAGCATCATATCATTTGGTAATTCATTTAAAGAAAATTGCTATTTCAACTGAAATTCTTCCCAGATTGCACAATTTTTCCTATCATCTCAGAGAGAGAACTGCAGTACTGCTTACTATTCAAAAACATATCTGTGGATCGTTTTCAGTAAACTGGGAGTTGCCAGTTTTGCTGGTATATCCAGATTTTTTCCTCAAATCCAGCATTCGGATGAGCAAATGAGACCATCTTCAGGAAATAATTAAGACTGCCAATAAAGAAGTCTTGTTGTAACAAGAAAGGAATGGTACATTGCTTTCCTAAGTACCAAATTATATGGGAAAGCTGATAAAAGGCCTGAAAACATATCTGCAGGGCTAATGCAAACAAGCACTGCTGTTAGCTACACGTTTTTCAAAACTGAGATGTGAATGCTGGCAGATGCTTGAAGTCACATTAAGGGAGCAGACTACTTTTCCTGACTTAGAGAAGTCAAGCAGCAGCCAAAATTCAGTATAACCAACAGCTTTATGGTAGACAACAGGCCCAGAGAAGCTGTCAGAACAATCAACATTTTAATTGTGCCTTTTGCTTGTTTTCATGTTCCTGTCCACAAGTAAAACCGAGGACCTTCAAGCCATACTGGTTTAGTCATGTCCTAACCTGGTATCATGCTCTATTATCACACGTTCAGTCCTTTCAACTGTGCTTACAAACCCAAAGTCTTAAAAATGCAGTAATTATCTATACTGTACCTATACCTTCTACATCAGTTAATGATACAAACTTCATTTCTCAATGGCCATACATAAATGTGGAATTGCCACCAGGCCCTACGTGAATGAACACCCCTCCTCTGAGTCTTCCATACTCACTACAGCCATGACTTCAAACTGATCTGATTGCTACTGCAAACGCTACAAGTTACCACCAACTGCAACTGTTTATCTTGTATTCACTTGGTCAGAAATCCAGTGCATCCATTTTTGCATATGATAGGAAAGTTTCAAGAAAGTCTTGGTGTTAAAAAATACACTCACCATGTATTTTACCCTTCTATTTACAGACAACTCCAGCACTCCTCTCAGTATTTTGAATCCCTCAAGTTTCTACTGAAGTTATTGAGTGAATTAATTTTCTTCAAACATACCTGACTACTTAATGGGAAATCCTCCTCCTCCTGAGCTGTAACTGGGGTAGTTTTGCTTAGATTTAAAAATACATCCTTTAAAGTTACATTTTCTGACAGGTTATAAGCAATTGCTCAGAGGAGCCTAACATTTAAAAACAAACAAACTCTTGTACTTCTCCCAACAGATGCTGCTTGTTTATTTTTTTTCTCTTCCAACGTGGGCAGTTAGCAAAGCACTGAGAAGCCCAGCTCTCCCGCACTGCTACCACTACTTTTACACAGAGAACTGAAAGTTGGCACACACACACACACACCTTACAGATGGTCAGACCGGTAAAGTTTGAGTTTCAGAGATTTCCTAGAGGAGCCGATCGCGACAATGCAGCGCTCCCCTACAGGTATTGCACTAGCGGCTTCTGGCAATACTGCAGCCCGGCAGAGGCACCCGGCCGGCGACGCCGGCAGGCAGGTTACGGCTCGTCCCCGCGGAAACGCCGCCGGCGAGGGGTGAGGGCTGGCGGTACAGCCCGCACACGCACGCCGTTGCTCAGCCAGGCACCGCCGAGGAGGGCGCCGGCGACCGGAGGGCCAGACGGGCTTGTCCGGCCGGAGAGCCCGCGGCCAGCCCGGGGAACCAGCCGAGATGCCGTCGAGGTGCGGGGCATAGCGCTCCGCCCGCCTGGTCCCGCCGCCTCAGCAGCCGTTTAACGGTCGCGCTGCTCCATCTGCCTCCGCCTCCCCGCTCCCGGCTCGGCCGAGGCGCTGCGGCCCCGCGCGCAGCTTCCGCCTCGCTGCCTCCACTGCCGCAGCCGGGGGAAGGGGCACACTCGGTCGCCCCCCGGCGCTGGGCAGCCGCCTCTCGGCCCTGGTTGCCTCCCCAACACCGCACCTCACAGCCGGACGCGTACAGCGCCTGCCTCCCCGCCCCGAGCTGACCCCTCGCACCTCACGCGGCCTCACACACGGCCCGGCGTGACCGCAGCTCCCCGCTAGCTGCTCCGCTGGAGCCGGGGGGCGCCTGGGCTTCCCACCCGTGCGGTGAGCCGTGCTTACCCTGAGGGCGGCGGGGCGGCCGCCTGCTGAGCGCGGCCGTCCATGCCGGCGGCTGGGTGAGCGCAGGTCGGCTCTCGGGGCAGGGCGGGCGCAGCCGCTGGGATCCGCCCGCACAGCGCCTCGGCTCCCCGCCTCACCTGCTCGGGGCGGGCTGAGGAAGACGGCCCCGCTCTGCCGCCCCCAGCACCGCCTCCCCCCCGAGCCCAGGCATTCCCCGCTGTTTACAGCGCGGCTATGGGGCGCCTTGCCCGGGCGGTGGCCGCGGCCACGGACACGACTCCGCTGGGCTCCCTGTGCCGGGGCAGCCACTCGCTGAACCACACTTTGGGTGGAGGGTAAAAAAAAAAACAAACCACAAGCGCAAAAAAAATTAAAAAAAAAAATCCAAAAAACCAAAAAAACAACCTTCGCAGCCAGAAACTTGAAACGCGGAACCTTCCCGGCTCCAGCACCCGCGGAGAAACAGAGACTCCCTGTTCCCGTCCCAGCTCCTCCCTCCCTCTTTCGCTCGCTGCCCGCCCGCCTCCACACACCCGGCTCTCCCTCCAGCGGCGGCCCGACCCCCGGCCGGTGCGGGGACTCCGCTGGGCTCCGGCCCTGGGCTGTCAACGGCCAGCGGGGGCAGGGCCGCTCCTCTCGGCTGGAATTTTCCTCTGCCGATCAAAATGTCCCAGCGGCCGGCTCGGGCTCAGCCCTTCCCCATTCCAGCCACCAGGGCGCGGGGCGAAATCCCTACAGGTGTAGAGAACCAGGCGAGGAGCCCGGGGCCGGGCCGGCGGTCAGACCCCGCGGTGGGATCCAGCGCCCTCGGGCAAACTGCCCTGCGGGGCGATCAAAGCCAGGCCGCCCTATGCCCCTTGTCGAACGCGCCGGGGGCTTGTCCCGGGTCCGTGCGTTGGAGTTTCCTCGCAGTTGTCCCCCGCACCCCTCGGCCCCGGGGGCAGCGGCGCGACCCGCGGGTGCCCGGGGCCGCCGAGCCGGCTGCGCGGCTGAAGCACTGCGTGATCTACCCGTGTCACGGGTAACTAACTACCGGTATTGAGTAGTTTCAGCTACATCTTCACTTTGCTCTTTGAGCATGACGGCACTTCAGTCTTTTCTGTGTGCCAAGTTGTTCCTTTGCAGTTCTAGTGAGTAGATCTGGCAGTAGTGGAACTTAGTCGTGTCAGCACAGAGCACCTTCCCAGCTGTGCCGTCTGATCAGATGATATTGCACAGTACACTACAACTCTTTATGCAGGTAATATTTTGGCCAGCGTTTAACACAACTTGAAAAATAGCCAATGACAAAGCATTTATACTATTTTTTTCCCATAGAGTAAAAGTACAACGTTGCATTCTAGTATTAAAGTTCTTTTTCTGACTAGTTCTAAGATTACACATCTGCGAAAAATTGTAACTGACCATTCTATTTTAATATTATTCATAATACATTGTCTAGTATAATACTGTATATAGTATAATAATAGATATTGTACTTTAATAATATTTTGCTTCTCCATGTATGCCCTTCATATTTGTACTGTGCTTCTTCAATAAAGATTTTCTACTGCTTTTATTTTCTGCTTCTTCAACAGACCTTCAGTAACCCTGAAGCTGCCTATTTTGACCGACCCTAGAGGTTGTTCACACCCTGAATAACCACATGCCATTATCAGGCACACCCCATTAATCTGTGTACGTTTCTTAAACCAAAAAAATTAATGACAGATAAGTCAGATGGATTTTCCATGGTCTGGTTTTCAAAGAGACAGTGTTCAACAAATTGATCAATACGAAGAATCTCAAGAACAATCCCACTGAAGACCTTCTGAGCCTTTTTCTCTTTTGAGAGTGCACTTTCTTTTCTCACAGTCCTTGAGTTGCTTGGCTACTTCCTAGTTTAGGATGAAGGTTGACAAATAATTCCTTTGTATGTTGACTGTTCCTGCAGTAAGGGCAGGGTAATTTTCTGCATTCAGACCTTAGCCTCAGTTTATGTACAAAAGAACTTCATGTTTCCAACCCGCTACTTCCTGGGCAAAACCATTAAGTGACTTCATCTTCTAAAAGGTAACGAAACGCCCATGTTGCAGAAGTGTGAGATGATTCAGCACTACAGTGCTGTTTCAACTGAAGACCATCGTAACTGACTGTATATTAGTTAGAATAATTACATAAGTTGGTGCGATGTTATCATCCCTTCTAATAAACTTTGCTGGACGACCAACAGATAAGGTAATGTGCCATTCTCTTTAAGATCTCATTTGAAAATCACTATATGCTATAGACTAATTCTTTTGGCAAGTACTAATGCCATGAAGATTGCAATCCACTGAATAGCTCACATGGGCTAATAATAAAAACTCAGCGATGCCAGGGAGAAAAGTGACATCAGGGAAATAACCTAAAAAATTTTTAGTGGTGGCAATTTCCAATAGAGACTGGGGAATTATCTAAAAAAAAACCCCAGTTCACTGAATGACGCCAATCTCACTCAAGAGGGGAGAGGTTATGTTTATCTTCTTACACTACGACTTCTCTTATTCAAATCCGGGTTGTTAACTGAACACACCTGAAATGCTGATCACTAGAAACACTGTCGCCTTTAAACTTGAGTGCCTGCAGGCCATGTTCTGCAGTGACACTTTTATGATGACTAGGCTTAAAATAGCGGGGTTTATGACATACTGGAGATACCATTTGTCCTAGGGATCCCAGTTTTCAAAAACAAATTCTAGACTGCTATGGCACTTTGTTTTTTAACAACAGAAAATCAGTTCTGTGTCCGAGTTTCCTAAGAAGTTGACAGTCCAACTCTCTTTTTTTATTTTTCTATTTTTAAAAAGTTCACAACTTTGTCCTGAACTCAAAATGTTGCTCATATAAAGCAAATGTAACTCTCATACACAATAAACAGAAGGCTGCAAGGGTAAAAAGGCTGCCCAAATGAGCTATTAATACACTATTCTTTCTCCTATTCAATAGTGGAAAGAAAGAACATTTAAAGAAAAGTTCCCTAGCTTTTTCAAGCTGATCTGTGAAGATATCATTGTAGCAGTTAATGAAGTGCAGGTTATTAATTGCACAGTTACAATAATGTCATCCTTTGTCTATGCTTTGAGGTCATTTAGCTGGAGGCATTAATCCTTGGGACAAGCTGCCGCCCACTGCACTCAGGGAATGTACTTGGTGCCATTGTATATTCAGGATAAATGTTTGCAGATTAATACCCAGTTCTGATTACAGTTAGCATAACCTTCAAGTTATGGTTGTAGTGAGAACTGCTAATTCCAACTGCTATTTGAAGGAGAACCTCTATCTTAGGTAGACATGGAGTTCCAGGCAGCTTACTAAGTATGGGGTTTTCATAGAAATTAAATTACTAAAAACAAAGTACTGCCTGTTCTGAAAAAGCAGTAATATCCCATGGCATTTTTCATAACAGTCAGGAGTTGTCCTAGATGGCATTGGGAAAATCTCCATGCCTCCACCTACATGGTAGAATAGTGCTGGTGGTTGCTCTCCTCCATCCAAGAGGTTGCCAGAAATGTGGAATACAAGTATTTTGGGATAAAAGATGCTGCAGAAATGTAATGGACCGTATGATTTTCAAACACATATGCCCATTATTGCCCGTGGTGAAAGCTATTAGAAGTGTTAAACAGACCACAGGAGTCTTACAGTATTTTTCACTGTTAAAGGTCTGTCTACAAGGTCTTTCTTTTTTAATTTATTATATATAACAGCATGGCATTTCGTGATTTAAGGATGTAACCTGACTAATCTCTTAATGTAGTTTTGTATGTAGAAAATTGTACCGTATCACACAGTAGTTGTTTTGAATATTGTGCAAAGTAGGTGTGAAATAGAATATGGAATTGAAGGGTATTTTCCTTCTTAAATTAATTTTATGATGCGTAAATAAAATATATTTGAAAGCTGAGCTGTTTTATTCTGCCATTAGAGCAGACATGATAAAAATCAGTTTTTTACCCTTCCAGTATGAAGATAAAGCAAGGAATTATTATATGACTTTAGCTTTTGTCTAAGTGAAAACTAAATCCGTATGTAATTTTTTTGAACAGAGCAGGCAATCAGCTTACATTGCATCCTGTTGAACAGTTGCCTTCTCTGTGTTTGCATTCCAGCATGTGGGTGAGGTTTTGGGAAGCATGCACACACATGCATATAGCCACTGAAAGTATTGCTGTAGGCACAGAGACAGGTTTTTGTGCCTATCTAAACTCTGCGCTTAATTGAAGAACACTGTGCACATCTCATCTATAAAAACACAAGAGGAATAGTAAGCATTTTGTAAACATCTTTTTTCTAAGGAGCTCAGGGAACATTTCTAAATAGTAAAATATTACTACCATAAAGAATTTAAAATTATTACTTCTATTTCTCATGTTAAATAACCTCAATGCCTGGAGATTATGCAATTTGCTAAAGTCACAGCTAGTTAACAGCACAACTGGGATAGCACTACTTTATATCACAACTAGTTGTATTCTCTACTTTCATCAGTGGATGATCTTAAAGGAAATTGGATGACAATAATAAAAGACATCTGCCTGAGTGGATCCTATATTTTTAAGTACACGGAAAATTATAAAACTGGGTTTAAAATGAGTAGGCTCAAAATTTACATCACAGATTTACGAAGTAGGGCACTGATACATGGATTCGGTAAACATCTAAGCATAAAGATTTTTCTATGCCACATGCTGATGAATTTATATGCAGTTTATGGTTTTGGTTTGTTTTTTTTAAAAAATTTAGAATAGAAAAGGATAGGATAGGATAGGATAGTTGGGAGGGACCTACAAGGATCATCTAGTCCAACTGCCTGGCCATTTGGCCTAGATGATTGTCGAAGTGCAGTGGAATATATAAAAGCATGGTTTATCTCCTCTTACACAAGGAAAAACTAGAAAATAGTTCAAGTTAGAACTGTCCTATCTATGTGACCCAAAGTAGTATTCAAATTACCCTACAGCTGGATTTGTATGGCTGTACTGCTTTGCAACGGAGTCCCATTACAGTAACTAAAGCATCACAGACTCTGCTAACCGAAACAGAATTACACAGATAGCACCATTTAGTCTTTGTGTTTAATGTTATATTTTAGTAATTTATATGTAGGTCATATCTATGCTGGCCATCTACACAGAGACAGGTTTCACCCTGAGAAGGGGACAGATCATGTTAATCTAAATTGTAAGCAATGCAGTTGTCTGTTTAATGCTTTGGCCTGATAGATGAACTACAAAGATGACTACAAAAAGGTACCTCATATAATGTCAGATATAGGACTAAGTAATGTTTTGTAGTAGTTGCTACTACACATAATAGTAAATGCAGGGTCAGATCCAAGTATTTTTTTCTTTCATTAATACTGTCCCAAATATGTTTTGCTCCTAATGTATACATTACAGGCACTTACTTTTTTAGAGATACATTGTCCTTTTGGGTCATATTTAAGATTAGTATAATACTATGATGCATTCGCATTGCTGCTATTATGTTTTTACTCTGCTAGTAGGGTTTTTTTGCCTTTGGATCATCAAGGTGAATGTTTTACCACATTACATGTCATGATTTGTAAGTTTTGCTTGTTGAACAGTATTTTTGGGAATGCATTAAATAACAATTAGTGAGGTATTTGTGTGGAATAACTTTACGCTTGAGTAATATTAGAAAGCTTCAGATGATGCGGAGTAGTGAGTGATTTAAGATATAGAAACACACATATGCCCCGAAGTATTCTGTTGCAATGTGAATTATTTTTTAAAACAGGTTTGTCTAATGCTTTCAAATCATGTTAACCACAATAGTTGCAATGAAGGATAGATAAGAGTGAGTTTAAATGTTAATCTTTACCTAGAGTTTAGAAGAAACTACAAGTTCACTAAATTGCTATCATGCACTAAATTTAAAAAATATGAATGTTCATATGTAACTAGGAAAGTATGTTGTGCAAAAATCTTTAACACTGTAATGTCTAAACACTAAAAAATATTTATGAAGAAAAACACCTTCGGGAAAAAAAATATATTCACAATATTTGTTAAAGTGATTAGTAATGCATTAGCTTATGTCTTATTGTATCATAAAATAACACTACAAGAAACATAATCCCCTTTTTCTACTAGAAAAATACACTTTGATCCAAAACAGATTTGGGAATTTCTTCAACATAGATACAGAAAATGTAGCAATTGCTAGGCTATCAGTAGAGGACTTATCTCAGGTCCTGAAAGTTATATTGCTATAGTTGTATGGTATCATGAAAGCAAGATGTATTAGCCCAGGAGAAGCTTTATGCTATGTTTGTCTCTCTTGGTACTTCAACGAGCTCATTCAGAACTAGCCTGGGTAACTTTACAGGACTCATGCTTTCCGTCTGGACATCCTCTGAGGCACTACATAGATTTACGTGGAATCTAGTGCCATACGTTAAGATGCTTTTGAAACATGGAGAGGGAGTTAAATACTTAACTCGGATGTCCTGAAATGCATGCTCTGAGTAGACAACTGAATAAATGGGGAGGAGAGAGGGAAGAGGCACTCCTTCTCTGGAACGCTAACAAGAGAAGAGATGCTGCTCCGCGTGCAGTGTGCTTATTCAGGTATGCTTTAGGGAATATGCTTAGGGAATGCTGGAATGGACCCCCCAACAGAGCTCCAAAGAAAAGTATTTATCTCATCTATTTTAAACATAAGGTGGTACTGACATGTTCAGCACAGACAGATCCAAGATAATTCTGGTCACATAGGTGCATACCATGAATTCTAGGGGCCTGAAGAAATCTATTTGTCAAAAAAAAAAGGCTCATCCCTCCTTCAAACGGTTGCAGTTTCAAGAATACCACACTGCAACAAGTTCCATTTAACTCACACTGTAGGCACATATGACGCTTCATAGATGCAGAAATTATTAGTGCTCTAAGCTTTTAGAAAGCTGGATTTTTTTTTTCCAATAGATGTTTGAGTAAAAGCCATGAACAGATACTTATGTAAAGGTTTTAGTCAGAGTACCTGCCTGAGTTTACCAACTGTGAGAATTCCCACAACCTTTTCAAATATATTTTCCAAGTACATCACTTATCGCTATGATTCAAGCAAGAATGAACACAGATGGGAACTCAGGGCTGTGTATTACAGCTGAATGTGGCTTTGTCTAGTATTTGCTTCACCAGGGGGAGATGAAACATCGGTTGCAGAAAGTCTTTGAGGTCTTCAGCTAAAAATTCTTTCTGTTCTGAGTTTGAGAGTTTGCATAAATAATTTCAAGTCATTTGAAAGCCCAGCGTTGACTGTGTTTCTTTTCTGCAGTTCACCAGTGTCTCCTTACAGAATTACCTTGTTAGTGAGCATTTATGTGTAGTCAACACAGCTTGTGCAGACATGTCTAACACAGTTTGAAACTAGCAGCTGTGTGGGGCTAACAATTCATTTTCAGAGCCAGGCTTCCTGGAGAATGTAGAAGCTTAATTCTTTATGTCTTTGGCTACGCTTAACAGCCAAACACAGGGCAGGATAGTTCAAAGGGTAGCACAAGTATATTCTCTGGTATGTAAGTGCCAGTATATATATCACTGTATCTGCCCTGTGAACAGAAAATGGTAATTAAGCAGCAAAGTAGTCTTGGACATAACAGTAAGCCCGTGGCAACACAGACTGAGAAAACCGCCTAGCCTTTGTGTGTGTTGTATAAAACCAGAACTTGTATGCATACCTATTTGCTATTGATTTATCAAACCACAGTGTATATATTCAGCATCTTGAAACGCTCCTAATTTAAGTAGTTAAGTTTTACCTAAGTTTAATTTTATTTAAGAAATGTATGGAACATTTTCTAGCACTAGTTTTCCCATTTTTTTTTAATTGAGGGATTGTGTTCATACACCATGGAAGCACTCTTCCTGGCATCAGAGCTGCTGTTATTTCATTCTTTCTTCCCTCCAAACTGCTATACTAAAGTCACTGCTTACTATCCACTGAGTACGGCCCAGCTTGGAAAGTTTCATTAGTACCTTGACACAGTCAGGAGGGAAAAAAAGGCTTAACAATCTAGTTTGGTTTGGTTTACTATAGCATAAAATCAAATATAGCAATACTTTGAATTCTCACATAATTTCATAATACTATACATTATCTATTAATTCACTCTAGTTAAGTACTGTGTACTAATCAGAGACAAAGGTTGCATGAAATTGTCCAGATACTTTCATCAAAAACAAAGTAAAAAAATAAACAAGCTAGGCTAGAGCTTTAAATGCTCCATATAGAACCAGCAAACAGAAATGCCCTTAGCTCTACCAGTTTGACTTGGGCATGGGACCAGATTTAGAAGACTGTGCAATGTTTTATGCATAGCAGCACAATTGCACAATTAAAAGATTTGAAGATTCAACTTTTAAGTAGCTCGTTAAAAGTATTTTTAACCTTTTACTTTGAAGAGAAAAACTCAACTAAATACAGCTAAAAGATTTGGAATGCATTGGTCAGTCCCACTCCATGACCAATGTGTAGCTCCTGCGTCACACATTTATGCCAGGAGATGTGAAATCACCATCATCATTCCACACTGGAGCCAAAGGCCACTCAGCTACTATAACACTACAGCTATTTCTGACTTTGTGGAGTGGGGCCAATCTTCTTCCCAGAAATAAAGGTTAGAAAATGAAAACAGCACCAGTTTTATCTCCTCTATCTCTTCCTGGAGAAGACCAGGCAAGTTAATGGAAAAGAAATCCATCAAGAGTTATTAAATACAAAGTACCATTTCTAGCTCAGGAAGTTCCTGAACCACAGATTGCTTGATAATAGGAATATTTGTGGAAGTATACATGCTTTCTCTTCATTTAGAGTGTTCCCTCAACATCCATTTTTTGACATTGTCTGAGACAGGATACCAGGCTAGATAAGACATTCAGTCTGACATACAGAGGCCATTCTTATGTTCTGAGGTTCTTTAGATATATTTGGAGGTCTGACTTTAAAGCAGAAAGGCCTCATTTTTTAATAAAGGTAAAGGAGTGCTATAGAGGTCTGTGGTTTCTTTGAACCTACTGTAATATTTCAAGATTTTGCCTTCAGTCTTATTTTTTACATTCTAACGCACCACACCTTTCAAGCATTAGGCATTCAAAGAGCTGGTAAAGGCAGTTTGGTGGTGTTAGAAGGTAAATTACAGCTCTGCTGAATAGCTTGTTTGGGTATCGACTTTAGAAGCTGTATGTAAAGTGGTGACGCTGGATGGCCTTATTAACCACTCTGAGGCCAGCATGTGTGAAAGCGACAGCGGTAGGACAAGATGTTTTATCTCTCCCTAGCACTGTATGAAATGCTTATTAACCTGCTTGAACTTTAAAAGTCAGCCCATTATAGTCAGACACAAGTTCTTGGGCTTCATTCCAGGCGAAGATTCACAAAGATAAACATGTATATGCTAATTAAATGCATCAGAGTCTATTTAGGCCCAACAGTTAAAGACAAAAGATTGAACCAGTGTTGAGCTGCCCAGATGCAGAAGCAGGAAAAAAGAAAGGGAAATTGAGAGTCATCCTAGATGGTTTGTACTCTTTTTTTATTTTACTACTTATGAAACTGCATTTGAGAAATAAGCAGCTGTACATGCTGGTCAACATGATATCAATTCGGGTTTAGGCACACAGCCATTTTTCAATTGAACTAACTCTTGTCTCTCGTCTCTTGTCTCTGTTTTACACAGAACCCTGCTGCATAACCCGTTTTAAGTAATTCAAGATACACCTTCGAAAATCCTTGGCCCAAGGGCAGAAAATATTTGAAACATTTAAAGTGAATGAAAAAGAACAGGGAGATAAAGCTGCAAGGTGGGTCACAAGATAGATTCCTATGAGGGCAGAAGGAAATTGTTTTAACACATAGAGTGTGATTATCAACATTAAAAGGAAACATGACATTTTTTAGCATAAAATATGAAGACTGAGATGAGAGGAAGAGAACAAAGAGGTAAAAATGTCCAGCAAGGCCAGACTACATGGTTAAGGAACATGAAGGTACAGGAACAGATTCACAGCACAAGTGAAAATAATGTTCTTGGGCTGGACAGATGGTTAACCTTACATACTGAGGCTTTAATCCCCAAGTCACTCTGTCCTCTCTAGATCACAGTGACTGTTAGGCTAGACTGTATAACTCTTTGTCATCATTTCTAGCAGATAAACAATTTTTTTTTTCTTTTCTTTTTCAAGCCACCTTTTTCCACTTCACATGCCACTGATGAAAAAAAAAAATGCAGAGTGCATAAAGAAAAGTGCAGGACAAATTTTGCCATGATTTCATCCTTAGTCAAGAGTGAGACAGTTTAATGCTGGTACTCTTCAAGGTCTGTGCTCCAATGACTTTGATCAACTGTCTGAGTCAGGAAATCAGATTTTCTACTGTCTTAATGTACGAAAAGAACAGAAGCAAAGTGATGTAGCTTCATCAATGCAGCTATCATTCCTATGCAAACCTGAAAGGTAGTGAATATGAATCTGAATGTAGGTCTTTCAAACTGAAATGGCAGAGACAACTAAATTTCCAATTACCTAGACTACTGCAATTTTTGGTTAGAATTACTGAATATAAAATGAAATTATTTTTGCCCATGTTTTTCAATAAAATAAGATTTTTAATCCTTCTAATGACAAAAATTATGTTAAGAATAAATTTGTAGCTGACAAAAACTAAACTCTAGTTCTTAAAGATTTAAACCACTGATAGTTAACCTGAATACATTTATTCAGTTAACACGATGCTTATGAATTGCAAATCAGACTAAATATATGTTCTGTTGAAAGCAAAGCAAACAATAAAAGTGAATCTGCTGTATTCTAAGAGTCAAGGAGTCACACAGAAACATGTACTGCTTCTCCAGTAAAACATAACAGAAATTACTCTCTACAAAGAAAAGAGCCTATTATACTGATTCACCAGTGCAGAACAGTCAGATGCCATGGATGAACTCCAACCTACTGGCTTCAAGGACAAGATCCTTTGTGATTCTTAGGAGTGCACACTTACCTGATGTTTCAAGGTTCAAGCATAGGTGTTTTCAATGTTTTCCTTCTTCCCACTGTTCAGGTTAAGAAATCTAATTTTTCAAAGGTCACAGATATTTAAGACCCCATTTCTCTCTAAATTAGTTCACAAAGGCAGGTAACAGACAGGACATAGATAGGGATCACTTATATGGGGAATGATGGGAAAGGAGGAATTCTCTTAAACTATTTTAAATATATGTGGAAGATTTTTTTTTTCTTCTTTTTCCTAATAAATTTTACTATTATGGATGGCATGTACCTTGCTTTATACATGACATAACACAACACTATCTTGTACACTTCTTCCTTTATTAAGACTTCTAGTCCTGATGCTACTCACAGCAGCTTTTTCATGCATACTTTGTGACTGAGACTTTAATCAGAAGCCTGCTCACCTGCACGAGGCAGACAGCTGGAAACTGCTATCTGTCCTATCTTCTGAGTGAATTTGTACCAGGATTTCCATCTGTGCTATATACGTGTCTGGAAGCATACCAATAACAATTACTGATCATTGCAAAGATCATCCCTAACTGATGGCTCTTTCAATGTCACTTTTGAACACATGCCACAGTTTTCTTTAAGTTCAGAGAAAGATTTGAATCACAGTGCTGAAGGAGAAAAAAAGCCAGGAGGCAAATTTCAGAGCAACAATTTTGTAATATATTGAAGTTCTATCCTTAACACATGTCCATTTTTCTAGTTTTAACTGAGTGTCTCTCAACTCCAAATTAAATCACAAGATATATTCTGAAAGTTACTTCTGTGAAAGAATCCTAGACATCTGGGGCCTATGATAAGAAAAGAAGCACTTTGCAATCTTCAGCAAAATCGAAAATGGGGGAGATAGTGAGAGCAGTGTTCAGAATTCATTACTGCACCCACTGTGAAGAGAATCTTCTCTTAAGAGCTGTAGCAATTATGTGTAGCTAACTGTTACAAATAGGAATCTAGGTTGTATACAGTTCCTTAAAAAAAGACTAAAATCAGGAAGCTTTCTCCGATGACTGTGCAAGCCAAATATCATCCAAAAAACAATAGTACAGCATAGAAAAGATATGCAAGTTCAGTATGATATGACAGAGAACACCAGGAATCTGCAAGGTGCTTAAGTCACAACAACTTTAACCTGATGCCGGGAAGAAGAAAGTGAAATAGTATTTCTTAAATCCTTCCATGCAACACAGCTTACTCCTTGTGTTTATCCAGCAAACCTGCCTTTCCAGAGATCTCTCCAGGTTGCACCAGATACCAGCGAGTACCACACATTGCAAAATGCCATAGTAGACAGCAATCTGATTAGAACTGTAGCATTTCATTTGCAAACAGTCTACTTCAGTTACAGATTAACAGAAAAGATTTCATTTATTGAAGGAGAAAATTAGTAGCTGGTAAAAGCAAGGTATTGAAAAATGCATGCTGGAAATTACAAGAAAACCTCAGGACCTGATTGTAGTATATGTTTTAACTTTTGCACACAGCTTATCGTTTTTATGTGAGAAGTCTCATCAAGACCAAATATACTTTTCAGTATTTTTAAGTTTCACCTTGTCCAATGAAAAAAACACAGCAATTTTACTGATTTGTAAAAGTCAGCTAAACACCCCTTATGCCTTACATAGTAGGCATGACAAAAAATGGGACCTATTTGGAATAGCGGATCTATAATCTATTAACCTTTTCGTCATTCCTACCATGGAACTGGTGGTAAAGGAATAGGGTGGTAATGCCTTTTCCCACTCCTGCTAGAAATCTCACCCCTTATCTGCTTCAGGATCTACTTCACCAGCAGATCCTGCTTGAATAGTACTCGTGTTTAACCTGCAGTACATGAAACAGAAAAAAGGAATAATAAGATGGGTAGAATTCCCTGCCAAACTTACATGAAACAGCAAGTTCCGACAACTCCTCCCATCCTCCCTTTCACTACCCAGAGGCACACAAAAGTCAGGTTAACTGTTGCAATTTAATCTCTTCAAGCAACATCTGACCCAGCAGACCTAAGATTACTTTTCTGTATTCCCATACCTACATATATGCACTAGGCATCATAAGCCTAATTTACTAGAATATTATAGAGCCCATTATAAGGATGGGAGGATTCTACAGAAGGAGAAATCTGTGTCAGCCAGCAAGAAAAACTTCCCTGAATTTTTTCCACCTGGCAATCACTGTAACCCTAGTCACTTTTCAAATTGTTAAGGCTCATAAACTATTTTACTGAAAGTGTGAATAAGCAGAAAGGCCTCTGTATTAAAAATATGATTGAGAGCAGCAAGTCTTAGCACACCATCTGCAGTGATTGCACTCAAATATTTATTACGTAAGTTCCACTAAGGAATAGTCAATAAGGTTTGTCAGAGAACTGATGAGAGTTCAGAGGAGAATGCTGCGTGTCAAGCAGCTTGTGACAGTATAGAGACTAGAGAAATATATGCATCCAAGGGGAGAGCTGTCAGGCACTTTGAAATTTGAATATAGCATTCAGTCACTCTCATGAATAGGTGCTGGATTATTACATGAAAGGAAACTGCAGTTCTAGCAATACTGTTCTGCAATACAGGTGCGTCTACTGCTAAGGATGACCTTCCTGACAAGCACCTTATCCTCATCTCAGTACCCTGGATTCTCAGTGACCTACGTCACAGTCACTTTAACATAATGAATACAGACTTCCCCAGAATATTGTCTTATGGCTTGTGATAAGAATGAATGCCTAAAACTAGAATTAGTCTCAAAAAGAGGCAGAAACCTCTCTTCCTCTCCTTCTCTTTTTCTTAAAGCTCTATTCTCAACTGTTATAGACTGCTAACTTTCTAACAGTCATCTTCCCTTCCAGAGGCATCTAAGGATCAACAGCTATCTCATGAATAGGATCTCAAGAGTTCTGCGCTTCAGCTTGTTTCTTGTGCAGACTAATACTGCCCTGACAGTGTTTGTTCAGCAGTTGCCATTGTCTGATACAATGGGCCTGGGTTACCATTTATCAGACCTGTTCTTCCAGCTAGTCTACATTCCTTGCCCTCACCACTTCCAGGATGGGGAGATCCTTTATGAAGATACTTCCTGAGCCTCCCAAAGGGGCATACTCCCTCTTCAAGAAAACAACAATAATCACTTCGTAATACATTTAAAACTGAAACAAATGCTTTGAAAAATATTTTGATTTACAACCCTGATATAATGATCTTCTTCCTTTTATACTTCTTGGTTCCAAGAAAATAAAATACCATCTTTTCACACTCTAGCTTGATTTCATAATGTCTTTTCCAAAATTTTCATATTAGCAACTTTTGCTGCTCTCTGCAAGTTCAGCGCAGGCTCTGTGGAACAGCTTTATTGAACAGGATTTTAAGAGTTTAGCACTGTGCACAAACTAAGTGTAAAAATTTATTAAAATGCAAACTGTTAGAAATTATTACTAAAAATAATTTAAACACCTTTATAACTACAATGAAAAAAATAATTCAGCAAGCAAAATGTTATTTTTGCTTAGGAAAATTTCTGACTATCTCTTAGAACTCTTTTCACAACTACGTTTTTCAGCTGTTTCATATATACCCAGCTATCGGTTCTCAGGGTCTTTGCAGAAGGCAGGTATGCTCAGTAAACCAAGTATCACAAAGGTCCTGATTCATGCACCCTTAACTGAAATAACCATAAATAATCCCTTGAATTCACTATCAACTGGAGAGTGATGTACTGAGTGGTATGAATGCCCTCTGCAGGTAGAGCAAGAAACCGCTATAATTCTGGGATTGATTTCAGTTGGTCTGTTTAAGTAGGTACTAAATAAATAAGTCTATATTAGTCCTTATTAGCATGTACTGACATTGCCTGAAAATTCTAAGTGGTATTGTGGTATCTCCCCACTACCATTGATAGTTGATAATCTATCACAGATTTCACCAGTCATAAAGGCAGGCTGCGTCTACACTGCTGAATTATACAGGAACACGGAGCAAGATTGAACCTTGTGCCTTGTTCATCAATGCTGCTTAATTGTTACAACACTCCTGGTGTGGTTTGACTGTACCAGCTAGCATTCTTTCCTATAGACTCTCTGTACAATGCTATTTATGAGTGTTCTACCAGTCCCATGACCTACTGCACATCCTTCACATAATTTAAATATTTTCAGCTGAAAAATCTCACACACATGTGCATGCACACACAAATTATGCCTAGAGCCATAGCAGTACTCTATTTTGTTCAGAGGACATCGAAGGCCAACTGATAAGTATTGTGTGTGATGTATTACTGATATAACCAGTTCTGTGCCACTTGGCCTCTGATCTAGATACCAGTCCCCTCTCTCTAAAGCCTCAATAACCTACTGCACAAGCCAGGTTTTGAGGTAATCAATACTGCATTTTCCTGAAGGGCCAATTTAGTGTGGGGATCACCATATGTTAGGTAGCCCACGAACATCAGGTAAGAATAGCTTCCTGTTGAAGCTATTAGCAAAACAGATGCTAAACCACCAGGCTTATATAGATCTGCTCTGAGCCTACTGCTGTCTCTGGCCACTCCGTGTTGCCAGAGGTTTCAGAGCCTCTGTCACAGCAATCTCCTATTCTCTGCTGAAAAACAGCGGTCAGCAACTCTTGCATGCCTGAACTCGGTGACATTCAGCCCCATGACCTCCCTCTCAGCATATCCATGCTGGTTTTCTGATTGGCCAAGTCTACTGTGGATGAGATCAACAAAAATATAAATATATGCACTCAGTTTAAGAGAAGAATGATCTCATCCCCTAGCCAAAGATGAATGTGAATAAAACTGTTTGAAGACTATTATGAATTCAGAGCAGGAAACAAGGCTTTTAAACAGTCTTTACTGGAATAAGAGGACTGATGGACACCCCGTGGAGCGCAGTAAATATCACATGCAACCAGAGTAACTAAGCAATTAAAGTACTAAAAATCAAAACTAAGAAGGGATGGTGGTATGACAAAGGAAAATCTATGGCCATGCTTAATTTCAATAGCCACCATCATCCTTATTATTGCCAAATGATCTCCTGACCACTTCCATGAGAACATGCCCAAAACATCTTGCTTTGGGGTAGATTCACTCTAACAAATGGCCTTGATTTCAAGCTGCACATGAGATGCAGGTCTAACTTCATATGCAGTGCAGAGTAATAGCTGCATTCAAAAATGCTAACTGCATAGATAAATAACTTGCTTGTATTTGTCTCTAACTTGGCCATGGAAGTTCAGGTGATGCATATGGTCCATCAAATCAATATACACCATTACAATGCTTGTCTGTTCACTAAAACCATGAACAAATGGATTCATTCCTGTATTTGAGAACGCAAAGAGAGGTGTTCTACATACAGGAGCCTAAGCTGCCAGCAAAGAAAGAACTAAAGAGCAGAAAACTGTTTGATCAGCTTTGAGTTCAAAGACATGTCACACCGTATGTAACTTCCAAACTGGATTATTGTGACACTAGAAGTTACAAAAATACCTTTATTTTTCTGTTCATGCCTACAGCATACTTGAAAGTCAGTCAGGCTCCATCTATACGTCTTCGGACTTGCTGAGTAGTCTGATTCATTCTCAGTCTATCAAAGATCTTAAGTCATATTTAAGGTCCATTGAAATGACATTGTACGTATGTTTACACAGTTTTGAATTGAATCCTAATTTACTTTTCAGTAATTTTTTTATACTGGAAATGCAGCAATCTCAGTAGCTTACAGCAGCAAACCTAACAGTCATGCTTTTTATCGATGCTGCAGGTGTGTCAAGCACTGAGGATTATACAGAGCAATCAGAAGAGCCATGATTATTTGAAAATGCTTTCCTGAAGGTCCTGTATCAAGGCCTCTCTTTTTATGTGCAACCTAACAGAGAGCAGGTAAATCTCTACTTTTTTCACCAATGCATCTGTTGAAACACTAATGGAAAGTTTATCTTTAAGAGTAAGTCTATAACAATGGGCTTAGCAGCAAAAGACAGACAGGTACCTCGTTTTATTTGCATGCTGTGTAAATTATCTGTTTTGCAAGTTTCTCCTGTTTCTAAATTGCATTTTTTCCTTTCCAAAGAATGTATGGGTGGTTTTGGTTTTTTGTGTATGTGTATGCACACATATGATTTCCACTTCCTAAATTCTACCACAGTACATACTCTAGTTGCATTTTCCTGGAATTTACCTAACACAGAAACTGTTACTTGTAATATATTTACATTAATTGTGAGTTCTGTAGCTGTCTCCTGATATGCAAGCTAGCACTGTATACATCCCTGTCCTGCCAAAACCCAATCTAATTCATCCTTCCTTCACAAAATGCCACCACCAATATACTATTTGTCACATTTTTGATTCTTTGTCAAAGTTCTCTCTTTTCAGTATAGCCACCTCAAGGCAGTTACTGCCAATGTTAAGCTTTTAGTATTCAAACAAACCAGCTTCATTAACTTGCCAATATATTTAATTAAAAACAGACTATACACCTTGGATGGGGTTTACCAAAGCTCCCAAGCTAGGTTCCTCTTATGCAACTCTGTTGCATAAACTGAAGTGGGTATTTATCAAAGTGTCTGCACATGAAATATCCAAGAAAGCAGGCACTGTAAAGCTGCCAGCTTTCAAAGTACCTGGACAAATCATTCGCAGCATCTAGAATATAGCATGTCAACAGGTTGTCACAGCCATAGACTGAGACTTAACAGAATGGCAGAGCATGTTAAGTTTACTACATTTTAACACAGGCCAATTCTTTCTTTGAGTATGAAATTAACATTGAATTTTCTAATTTGCAGAAGGTTTTATGGTTAATATACTGTGTAAAAAATTCCCAAGGCTCTTAAGATTACTGGTATATCTTTGCAGCTTAACTTCAGTTCAAGCAGGGCTTTTTTCTTTTTTTTTTTTTAATTTAATAACTATCATCTGCAGTTTCCATCACCCCTCCAAATATCGTTATAATTATTCTTAAATCTACAAGACAAACCATCTCAGTCTGATTAGGAGGAAAGCTAAATTTTTAACATAAAACTGTTAACATTTGAACTGAAATTATGTAATGTAATAAGATAAATTGTGAAATTAAAACCAACAATTATTGCTAGAAGAAAACCAGTAAGGATTCAGAGATTGATTTCCAAGAACTGTTGGGTATTTTGTTCTTACACCCTTATTCACATTTCCATTTAATTAAGAAATGTAATAACCATTCTATAAAGAACAAAAAAAAAAGAATAAATTAATTGAAAACACACCATCACAACTCAGTTATGCTGCGATTAATTTTTGAGCACCATCTGCTGGTCTGCTTCTAAAACAACCACCACATTTCTCAACTGCTGGTAACATCTAGATACATATCAGGTTTGTATTCACTTATCACTAATTTTGTTATATATGTATTAAAAGTTCCCATGAATCATACATTATCATCGTAACTAGAGGAAATAGAATTCATGTAATAATGGACAGCTATAGAGGAGGTGTGTTGGAAAGGTTAAAATAGCTGCTCTGTGGTTAACATAGGTTGAGATAAGCCTGTCACAGTGATGTTTTTAAGCTGAAAAGGTTTCTGAAGTACACTGAAAATGAAAGCAACTTGGCTACTGTTTTCATCTTAACGTACCATATGTCACCCCTACCACAACTCTTGTCAGCTAGAAGAGATATCGCTAACATCTTTTATTTCTTGCAGATTCTTAGACACTACCGGAAAGAATTGTAGAGAAATCTACAAAGACAGAACCTCACCCTCAAATATTTCATCGCGATTACTTCTTGCTCACCTCTTGCTCCTAGCAATACAGTGCCATCTGCTTTTCTTGTCTTTCTCCTTACTCCATTCCAGAAAAACAAAGAACTAACATCTCCTCTAGGACAAGACGACAAGGTCCCATGTGAGAAGCCTGGATTCTGACAAGGTTAACTATTAGCAAGTCTAGAGCCTTATTCTTTTCTCCTTAGAACACCAAATAACTATTTGCTTAATTTTGCACCAAAATATTTTGCAACATAAGAAATCTGTACTTGCTTTCTATTAAATATACTAAATTTATTTCCAGCTTGAATTACCTTGTAATGTCCAGTTTAGAAGGGAGCTTTTGAATCTTGCCACTTTCTTCCCACACTTCTGACAAATAAATACCACACACACACATATAATGAATTAAGGTATTTTTAAAATGTAACTTAATTTAAATAAAAATTAGTTTCAGTATCAAACTGAAGGTATAATCTTCAAGGCCTAGATATAAATGCTGGTCTATTGATATGGTGAAAAGTTATTTAGAGTACTGAATTATTGAATAGTCACTAACAATTATCAATTTAATAATTAATTTATTCATATTCCACAACTGCTTTGTCTACTGCCCAGAATATTATAGTCAATCTGTGTATATTCTGTGTAATGGTCAATATTTCACAGTAGACTGCTGACAGAGTAAAACCTTGATTCAGCAAACACTTAAGCCTTTTTTCTTTTTTCATCTGCATTTTTACTTAACCGTATATATTCAGGACTGAGGCTGTGGAGCCCTGTGGAGGCTCACAAAAATTTAAATCCAAGTAAGAGAATATGCAGAAGACTACTGTTCATGAATGGAGTCTTTTCAGAATTGAAATATGCTTAATAGTTCAAGGAACACTAACACTTTATACAGGAGAAAAAAAAAATCTAGGTTGTTAGTCTGGATCAAGATGGTTCCAAAAAGAGAAAGTGCAATGAATTCTTAATACCCATTAGTAATTTGCAGAAAACCCAAGAGCAGAGTGTCATTTACAAGAATACTGATATTAGAGTTAGTGCAAGAGCGAAGACCCTGGAATAACATAAATAGAAATGTTTCTGCAATTCCTTTACTATTCCAATTCAGACATTATTTTTGCATTTGCAAAACACCGATGTAATGGTTTGCCTAGTGCTTCTTTTTTCCAAACGGGGTAGGTATACTATGAGGAAAATACATAAACAACTATTTTTTTATCACTGTTTTATGAAGGAAAGTTAACCAAAAAATTTAAAACAATTTCTCTAGTTGCCTGGTTGTATCTAGTTCTCTTCATCTTTTTACGCTAACAACTTCTTTCTCTTGGGTCACAGTGATATTCTTCATAAACTTCTACCAGTCCCATGATACTCTGTCTAGTTCATAGTGACATCCTGATGTATGAGATCTGTTATTTTATAGTTCTACATTGGCACCATCCCACTTATTATAGGAAGTGGCTAGAAGCTGTTGCACAAGTTACTAAATCTCATAATAAGCAATAATTACTTGTAAAACGTGCTTATCTCAACAATTTAAAAATACAGTCCAATGAAATGCAGTTTACATTGTTAAAATACTGATGTTACAGACAAGTTCCAAGTGAGTTCCCAGCTTATATCTAACTATAGCACTATGTTGGGGTTTTCTTGGCTCTAGTTTTGGAAGCATTAACCACCAGTTGGGAGGAGTATTTGCAAATTTTCAACAAAGTTCCTTCCTCAGTTCCAGAAGGCTCCTCTTTTGAAGCCCTATAAAAGTTTCAGGATGTTTTTCTTGTTGCATCCTGCTCCAGTTCCAAGATACAAGCCCTCCTGGAAGCCCCCTACAAGCTTCACAGTCTTCCAAGGAAAAAAATTACAATAGAATGTCCATCTAAGGAAGAATTGCATCCCAATAAAAGAAGGTGGGAACAGACTGCCAGCAATTAATAATACAAAGTAGCATGCAACAGAACTTGGAGAATCTTTTAGAGCTAATTCTGCTCTAAGAAGTCCCCAGTCCTTTACTGTTACAGATTGAGTTATGTGTGTATTAGAAGAAACAGTATTCCTATCTGTTAAGAACACTTGCATTTTAAATGCTTGTATTGATCTCCTGGTTCAACTGACCTTTAATAACAGCAAATGCTACCAAAATGAAATACTAGTTTCAAGTTTCCTTGCATCTTTCTGCATTTCCCTGACTTTTTAGTCAGTAGTTGCAGTGGACTTCAGAGTAGATTAAATCAATTCCAAAACCTTGAATTTGTTTACAGCGAGCAGAATTGTTAATATCTCTACCACTGGTATACTTAGGCAATACTGGATTGGATATTTGCAGAAAGCAGATCAGTTTGCAGAAAACAGAAAGCTATCAGTTCTTAAATTTAAAAAAAACCCACAAGCTTCCTGTGCCGTGTTATCTGTTATTTTGCACATGGAAGAAACTAAATAGGGTCTCTTGTCTAGTTTCACAGTAACTTCTTGAAGTATAATGGCACAGGTCTCCAGTGCACCTGCAGCATCTGCAGGATTGACAGCTACACCATTCCCTCTGTCCAAGCTTTTCACACTCTCATGTCTACCTACAAAGTTAGAACACTGATCCAGCTCACTCGCTCTCATGGTCTTTTCCTATTACAGCGCCCTGTAAACCACTTAATGCAATAGACTGGGAACATAGGGCTGAAGGGAGGAATTACGAGGAAGACATGATTGATTCCCACTGCTCTTGTAGCTGAACCTAAATTAAAAAAAATGGGTGGTGCTTCACATGTCTAGGGTCCAGCTCCCCTTCCTCTCTCCAAGGGGCTGGTTTAAGACTGCTACATCCACACACTTTTCCCAGAGCTGGGACAAGTCCAAAAGAGCCTACCAGCAATGATTTGATATGCCACCAATGATCTATTTTCATTTCATCATTGATGCCTACCCTTTTTTTATAAAACCTGGATTAAATCACACCTGATTTCTGAAGGCTGAAAGTGTCGATTATCCTATGATAACTGGATAACTTCACTCTTGTCCCACCTCTCCAGGCAGACTTCATGATGGTTTATGAAGTCTCTGGAAGGATCAGCACACTATAAACTGTCCTTTGATTATCAGATTTCTGCACAAAATGGGCTATACCATAATCTTTTTGTATAGTTTAAAAATTACTGTCTTATTAGAAGAAACAATGTTTTCTTTTCATCCCACTGCCCAGTCATTGGATGGGAACAGATTTAATATATGCTGTTATATATGTGAATACAGTCCAAGAGCATCATTTGTCTCACACTGCAGACAGACTAGCACTGTTACAAACGTTTGGTGTCAGCATACAGCACAACACTAATTTAAAATGCTGCAAAACACTGTGTTATGGTATTGTCTTGTATCTTACCTCCTTCAAAATTTAATTTTAGGGATTTATCTCTTCTCTGGAAGACAGCTAGCTACAATGTCCTGGGAAGGTAATAATCCTTCTGTGAACACTCGTGTTATTTTAAGACATCTATTATTCTGTAGCAGGCCAATGCCAAGAATTTTAATGTAAAGAAAAATAGATGGAAGAGAAAAGACTTTGTGCTTTACCCATGAGAGTGCTGCGCTGGGATATAAAAAGACCTGGTTCAAATGACAGACAATCCTTTCTGTGAAAAAATAAAGCAGAAAAATGGGAAGAGAAGGAACACATGAGCAGATGTGAATCTGGGTGACCCGAACATTGTTTAAATATGCTCACGTTTTATCATCTCTTTTCCAGTTGTGTTTTTTTGGGGTTTTTTTAATGTTAGTGCCTAGTCAAGTGACTTCTTCAGTCAAACAGCATAGGAAGATATTTGTATTTACTTCTTCTTGGCTAACATATCTGTTGCAATATCACAGAAAAGAGCCTGAAACTTACTTGTTGAAGTTCATTGGAATAATTTCTTTTCTATGATATATAAAGGTAGGATGGAAGTAAAAAGCTAGTGCTCAGGATAAGGGAAAGAGTTTTAAATATAAGTCCCTGTAACCATGTAACTTTTTTGCCCTGTCAGATCTTAATCATTTAAATTGTATCCAAGCAGTTTTGGTTTTAAAAAATCCCCACATTTGTCTTTTGCCCTCAAAATTATCTTTCCAAATGAGTTTATATGAAAGAAGGCCAAAGTTAGACAGCTATCACTTCATCAAATGTCACGTGACCCCAGCCATACCTCCTTTGATGAGCTAATTAGTGTTCCAAGAGGGCCAGGACTGCCCTCTATTTGAACATCATCTGAAGAATAGGCAGGGTACTACTTTTTTCACAAGAGTTCTCATGCAGTGCTATAAAAACTAGAATAACTACTGACCACTTTGGCTACATAAATAAGGTATTTGACACCTCTGTCCTTTTCAGAAGAGCCACAAAATACAAGTATGGAGACATCTTCTAAGCCTTGTTTCCCAAAAAAATATTTGAACCAAAAAAGAAAAGCAAAGGGACTCCCTGTCACCCAGTGACATATGTTACTCATTCGTGATAGGGACAAAATATAATGATAGAGAAACAGAAAATATGGCCAAAGTATAATAATTACGGCTTATGTTACTACAGCACCTAGGAGGCCCTGTTATCAATCAGAAGCCACTGTACTATGAACACAGAATAAATACAAGATAGCCCTGGCTCTAGAAATAAAAGTCGCGAGAGACACATACCACCACAAAATCTTAGTCAGTTGGTCTTGGCAAGATGGCAATATCACCACTGTCAGGTTTTCTACCATCATCAAGACAAAGGGCACCGCTGAAGAGTCAAAGGGAAAGAGGAGGTAACTGGAGCAGGCTGTGTGGATTTATTTCACTACAGAACTTCCTACTTGCTACAGCCACGTCTGCCAAGTGTACTGCTTGAGGCAGACAAACTTTCCACTGAAAGTGAATTTGCATGATCCTACCACCTTATGGAGGTTTTACAGAATAACATCTGTAATTTATTTCTATAGTGTCTAATAGTCATTTTCACTTGGTTTCTAACTTTCTTTGTCTTCACCTCATTAATTCAGTACTTGTATGAATTCAGTAAGTCCATGAATTTTATTGGGAATTTGCAGTGTTTAGTGGCCATTGTCTCCCTTAGGAAGCCACATGCAAAAATTCAGACCTTCCTGAATGCCAGCTGCATGTGATTTTGGAATTCTATACAGCAATAACAGCTTTTCCAGATGGTATTGTCCTATGAAACACTTAAAATCCACATTGAGCTAGGAGGGAACAGAAAGATAAGCAGAAAGAGGAATAATCAAATGATCTAATTTCTCTCTGTGAAGAGTTTTGAGTCATATGTTGAATTTGTACTAAGCATGTACCTGAATCTCATCTTCTCCAATAGCACTGAATGACAGAAATGGGAAAGCTTCTACTTACTTCCTTCACTGGCCTGAATTCAAACCCTTTACTTTCTAGAATTTATGCCAATTCTAAAAAAATCCAAACAACAAACATTGCAACACAGTTTCTAGGCTGAAAGTCAAGAATTGCTTTTTAAAATTAGATCTCCATGTAAAAGAGCTACTACTTCTGTGCATTATGTTTGTTTTTTTATTTCTTCCTCCTTCCTACTATGGGAATGTGTTCAATCTCATGTTTTGCACTCACAATACATTTGTTTAGTCTGCCACTTTTTTGTTTCTTCCTAACTTCTATTCAGCATTCACACCAGAGTCCAAATAAATCCTCACACTACATTTAAGTTTTGTTTGCTACTGAGTCACAAATACTAAACAGTTTATCTACTAAACAGATAAATACTCTTCCTGTATCAGATAATGTGCATGATCTGAGATACAAAGATTTTGTGTGTGAAAAATATATAGAATTACGTCCATTTAGCAAACCTGAGCTGTTCTGCCTCACCCCACTCCCACCCCATAGAGACACTTGAGGTGGAAGGAAAATTCTCTAGGGAGTCTATGGTAGTACATGGGGTTTGCTCATCTGACAAACTTTCAGGAGAAAGTATTTTGTGAATGTGCAGAAGTCTGATTGATAAGAACAACACTGCTCTAGAAAAATCAGAAACTGTCTTCTTAACTCCTCTAATACTGGTAATTGTACATCTGGTGTCCTGAAATGCCTTCTCAGCTGGAGAGAGGAACTCAGAAGAAATTATGAGTCACACTACCAGCTTTTGATGTGAAAACCCTGCCAGCAAGTGCCTTTGGAACATTGCAGTTCTCCCTCCACCTGAACTCCGTGAAGTCCTGTCACCACGGAGCATTTGGAGGTGAGGATATCACTGCTGCCAGCACTCCTTCCACTTTTGTGCACAGCACACCTCTGCTTGAAGTACTGTGGTAGTGATGAGATCCTGCACATGTTGAAGCCAGTGAGAGCATCCCAATGGATTTTACAAAGCCAGAACAAACTCCAGTCTGCACTGTTAACAAGCCAAAACAAGACAAAAAGCTGAAAAGATACTGAGATGAAAAAGAAAACTTTATCATACTGAAATATCAAGAGCCAGAGGTTGTGATTTGTTCAGTAGTTCAGCAACGCTAAATACATCTAGCTTACCAACCAAACCTGCTTTATAACTACAAATCTAAAATATATTCTTCAGTGCAAAAGTCTGTCCAATAGTATAACACAGGTAGTAACTAGTTTTCATTCATTCTCTGTGAACTCCATTAAAACTACCAGATTGTAAATTGCTGGTTTTGCCTTATTTTTTTAGTCACAGAAAGACACTTCTGTTCAAAGCTTAAATTAAGTATATTCGCTAGTAATTTCTTAGTGTGGTTGTACTTTCTTTGCTGTAAAGTTTGCCTTTTCTTTCTTTTCTATTGCATTAAAGCTTACCTACTGTCATATTTATAACAGCTTTATTTTTATACCCTTAAATGCTTTCTGTACTGCTTTGGTGATAGCTGCAACTCTATTTTTGGGAGTCTTAACTGTTTCCAAAAAAAACCATTGACTATCACAATTTTTATTATGAAATAAAATGGTGCTTCTTTCTGTTTTCAGACCTCCTAGGTCCTATGAAAGCATATAGCAGGCTATTGTTATTTGCCATTTCAATAAATGTAAGTTACACTATGTAATACTGGAAAGGAAAGAACCATAGTTTCTAGAAAACCGTTAACCAAATAGCAGTTAACTTTAAATTCTGGCATCCATGACCTCTGACTTCCCTTTTTCAGTATACTTATGTTTTGGAGAGCCCCATTGTCACCTAGCAAATTCATGAATGAAAACCACTGAGCATATGATTACATGAATACAGTTAAGTTTTGGCAAAAGAAACTTCTAAGAGCAAAAGAAGCTTTATCAGCAATGAAAACATTTAACTGACCATTACTACCTCAGACTTTACACTTTTAAAATTACAAAGCAACATGAAAAAAGTTTTCTTTAAATCTGCATTTATAAAGTAGAAAGGCATACAAAGACTTGTCCTTCATAAAGGACATGTAAACATTATTTAATATTAACATAGCTTCAGCAGAATCTTTAAATTATTCCATTGACCCTCTAAAGCAAGGATAGATTATAATTAATACTTCAAACAGGGTAACCTACTTCAACAAAAGAAATTAAAAAAAATAACAGAAAAGCTCATGAAAGATTTCTGATTCATCAGAAAGATCTCATTAGCTGACACAAGAAAATATTATTTAACTCCATGTGGCATAGAAGAAGGGGAATCTATCCAGCAACTATTCACCTACAGCTAAGAAAATCAGCTATTGCTGGATCTAAACTGGTGAAAAATATTCTCTGTCAACAGTATCAGGTACCTGGACAACAGATAAATTATCAGCCTCAGAGTTGACTCTACGCAGGGAAATTAAAGCAGAATAATACTCCCAGTTCTCTCTAATAGTTTTACAACTTAGAAACAAACCTACCAAACAAAACCCCACCACCATCCCAAAAAACCCAACAATACTTAAAACACTTACTATGAAAGCTCTGCTTTTAAAAAGTGTATTATGAGTACTACCACCATCTAGTGACCCTTGCTTAAAGATCTATTTAGCTGGAAGTCTTGAATGAAATAGCTTTGTTATGCAGGGTGAACTGAAGACAAAAACCATCACCACCTCATTCAGCAGCATAAAAGTGGAGTAGCATTATACATCTAGTTGTCAAGGAATGGTTGGCAAAAGGAACGACAATGATCACAATAACGCGAAAAACAACTCAAAGTACACGGTTTGATTTGATAACAAAACTTTTTCACAATTCCAGCACTGATATAGAAGATACTCATATTACTCATTCTCAGCTTCAAATTACTCATATTCTATAGGCATATGTGTGCATCTATTTTTATATATATGTACATATATAAACATACACACATGAATCTTTAATGTTAAATGAATTTTGGAAAACGTAAATCACCAAAATTTAATGAAACAGGACAAAATCAATAGCCATATATTGAAAAGAATCAGAGGACTAGAATGATAACCAAGTTTAGAAAGTTTTCTTACAGAATTTGCTCAAGCTGCACAGGCCTGGCATATAGCAATGTTTCAATTCAGTTTCAGAAATAATAAATAGGGTTGTAAAAGTAAGAATCAAGCTGCATTTGTTACACGCATCATTCTCTTCTGCGTCAATTTTGAAATTTTTATAAGACTCTTTACTTGACTTTTTTGAAATTCATCTGTATGGATTTATTCATGCAATATCTTTTAATTAGAAGATCACAAATTGTAACAGTTACAGTTGAATTGTATCAGCTACAGTTCAGTCAGAATACAAAATTGCCCTTGACTCAAGAGAGTCAGTACAAGGGATGCTTTCAGCACTAAAGAACAGTTATTGCAAAAATCAAAGACAGAATTAGTAGGGGTCTTTCAATTTAACAACAGAAGTTTAATGCACAGAGAGACTCAGACACACTTTTTTTTCAGGACTTCAAAAAAAGCCTCCATACCATAGTGTACTAATAAATATATATTAAAAGATTATAAAAATGAATAAAAACTAGACAACAGCAATGAAACACAGGAGATGTTTACATTCCTAAACTTAATTTATAGCTTTTAAACAGCACTGCAGACTAAGTAAAAAAAATGCAGCCTTTTTTGATAGGTTTGCAAGTTATTCAAGTAATCTTTACTGAAAGGCATCTCTGAGAATTTCTGTTTTAACAGCTAAAACATAAGTCCTGTCTGGAAAAGGATGGGAGTATAAAACCAAGTCTGTAAATACAGTTACACAGTTTAAAATTCTTAGTGCATATCAAAACATAAAAGCTCTTTGTTCCACTCTCCTTTAAACTGGCAGGTATGGCTCGCTGCGAGATGTACCTGATCTAGTCTGGAGATCGGCATGCTACCTATGGTGGAAGTGTACTGTTGTGAAAAGAAACATTACTAGGGAAGCAGTAGAACATTTCTTTTCCATGGCTACATTCCTGGGGATGCAAGATAGTCAAAACAAACCCAACTGTCATCACTAGCACACCGACAGCAAGAATCAGGCAGGATATGAGGTTATCTGAATGGTTCCATCGCTCTTTGGACAGCCTTAGATAACACGCTGTTGGGATGATAAAAACAAGTGGGGTAGCACTCAGAACTCCCTGTGTGTGGGAAACAATACAAAAAAAACCCTGATAAGCATGTATATTAAGATATGAAGAACAAAACCCTACATTTTTTATTGGTTGTGATTAGACTGATGCAACAGTAAAGCCAGAGAATAGAGGCCTTTTCTGGTATTGCTCTATGGAAAACTTTCTTTTCAAAGTCACAAATAACTTGCAAAAATATCTGTAAAACTATTTTAAATAATTCAGAGTTATTTAAATGCTTTGCTAATACAGAATAATATTTTATGTTGCAAGTACTATTAAATCTGATTACCAGAAGTTTCTCAGCTTCAGAAGTACAGCAGAAGTCCAAACATAATAGCTCTGCAATACTGTAACTGACTTAAAATATTAAGATCATTCCATGTAGGAGTCTAAATATAATACTGCCTTAAAGAAAAAAAAAAGTGGAAACAACATGTAACAGATCAAAGACTTCTGATCAATTTCTACATTTATGACCTGATTTAGGTTGACTTCCCTATGAAAGCAAAGCTCCCTTTGAGATAGCAGAACTTGTTCCTTATTAAAAATTCAGCTCCTCTTTAAACACTCTCTTAGATAGGGGCAGATAAAAAGCACCTGCTTAAATGCTTTTTATAGTAAAGTCACTGCAGATTAACATGGTTACATACCAAAAGAGAGCATTTTTATGTAGAAATTTTGAACACTGTCACATGCTTAACAAACACTATGTTTCAACTTAATTATGGTGAGGTAGTAATACAGCATACTGAATATCTGTACACCATTGTATGTACCAACTTTTGTATATTTTATGGTAGAACCTGTAAACAGCGATCAGTACAGACATCAAAAAAAGGTACATGCACAAAGTATCCTCTTTGTAAAAACCAAGACTCTTAAGTATGCGAAGCAACACAAATCAGCATCCCAGTAAAAGATTAGCACAGCAAAATCCCTGGACCCCTGACTCTCATGACTGAACAGTTTCCCTGGGGAATTACCACAGGACAAACACAATGCCTTGTGTTTTGTTTTAAAACCAGAAAGCAGGAAAAAAGTAAGCTGAGTCAGAAACAGCAGCAAACATCATCTGCAGCAAAAAGCCAGAAGACAGCTCTTCTGCCATCTCAAAGCCTGCTGAGAAGACAGGTGATCTTGCACATGTAAAGACTGCCAATTCATTTTTCTCTACTGGTGGATATCAAGACTGAACAATCTTTCTAAGCGCAACGATTACATCCAATAAATACATACAGCTGTACTGTCAAATTTTCTCTTAAAAAGGAAAAAAACCAAACTACAAGATATGAGCTAGCCACTCAAATGCCTGGCTATCAACTTCTATTTGTAACTGAATCAAGCTATCAGCTTGACTTTTGAGTAACTGCTTGGGCCTCTCTGGGTAAAAATATTCCATCAATGGAATGTTTGCTTTTGAGTGATTATTTTAAACCAATTTAATTCAAAATAGGAATCACACATTTATTCATGCTAGAAAGACTCACTGGCAGTTCCCTGGTGTAAATTTAGTCTTAATATATCACATAATAAATGTAAAACACATATATAGACATATATGGGCACACATAGTTAATTAGGTTCATTATACTAGTGTTTGGATATTTGGCTGGAATAGAGGCATATGTGTATGTATGCACACATTTAAATACTTTTATTGGTGCGTACAGACAGATGAATTTTCTGCGCTTGCAATGTAAAAACAGAAGAAAAAAGATGGAAAAAAATTACCAGATGCCATGAATGAGAAATTTTAATGGAAATATGCATCCTGACCAAACCAATAGGAATATTGTTTATTTTGAGCTAGTTAATCCTTTCCAAATTATAACTGAGAAGAAACTATGTAGGTAATTATTTTAAATAGAGGGCAATTGGATAGCATATCTGAATATTCAGACCTGTTCTATAACATTAGTGCAAGCAGAACCTGCTAAATCACTGCTGTAAAATCACTCATTACTGCTCAGTTAGCAGATAAACCGCACTGTGGATCAGAACAGTGTACATGTATCGTAATGTACATACAAGTACATGTGTATCACATAGCATAAAGAACAACTCCCTCTGTTTTGTTCCATCAGTAAGCGTGCAATACATGGCTTGAAATTGTCAATAAACGCGTGGACAGGGACATAAGGAGGCAATTCTAAAATATTTCTATAAAGAAGCAAGGGCTGCCCTTTAAAAATTTTCTCCACTATCTAACTTTTATATCCTGGAGTATATTTCCACATCATCTTCATTTATTAAAAATAGCTGACCTGACATTGAAGATAAACTGTTAAGACAAACAGTGTTTATCACAAAAGCAGATTGGATTTATTTTTTTTTTTTAAACATTTCCTTTGATTAAATGTACATTCTGTGCCAAAACAGACTGACTTCACCTGGTAAATTTACTTTGCTAACTAGTAGTACTCTAGGACTCAAGTAGACTACACAGAAGTTCCAGCCAACCAAAAATAGTTACATAAATATGTTAAAACTGGTTGAAGTCAATAAATGCCTTGTGTGGCCTGCCTGGTAAACTCCAGCTCTGCTACGGGGCAATACCAGCCACAGGAATATTTAGTAGTAGACAAAGCAGTTTCCTCCTAGAAATCATACACTCAGTTATGATATTATTCAGTTTTGCTCCCTGTTAAGGCCAAAGAAGGGAAAAAATCCATTTACTATCTCTGTGGTCTCACTACTATTGGTTCATTCTTTCTCTCCCCCCGCCCCGCCTTTGTTTTTTGTCCCTTTGGCACAAGGCAGTAATTAGGATCTGCCTCAGTGTTAAGTAATTTGCCAACTTCATCAGAGGCAGGGATTAGAGAAAGAAATGCTAGATTCAGTCCTGTAATACAGTTGATATGAGTATTTTAATGATTTCCACTGCAGTTTAAATACACTTGGTAAGTCATAGCCACTTGCCATATCTCCAGAACTGTTCTAAAAGCCCTCCCCAACCATATGAATTTTACTTCCTGAACTTCCTTTCTCCTTTAATTATCTGATTTTGAAGCACTGAATAATTCCTTTTATTCCTACTAACATTTCTACTGACTGTCGAATTATATAAGATTTTCAGTACAGCTGTAGATTTTTCAGCGTTCCATTTTATAAAAAAGTGATTTGTTAAATAAAAGAGGTTCACTTACATTCAGCTCTAAAACTATTCCAAGGCAGTCATACACTAATGATACAGCAGTTGCCACAGCAGTGATAACTACTGTCACAACAATATGGAAAATCGTTGAGAGGTTCCCATGGAAAAACACATTGGCAATCACCTGAAACAGAACCATAATTTTAAACTTTGATTTTGCTCTTCATGTTAATAAACAGCTTATTCCAAATCTTCTAACCTTAGGAAACTAAAAGAGAATACATTGACTGAACTTCACCTATCTAGCTTCAAGAAAACATCTTCATCTTCTTCCAAAAATAATTCATACAAGCATTATCAAAATTGCAGAACACTTGTCAGACTGTCTTAGTTATACTTGCAGGATTTAGGGTATACTTACTTTCTTCTCATTTGCCTACTACAGAATAAAAACCACTTACAATTATTTATTAAACAGATGGATTTCCTAGATGGAGATCCTTTCACAAAGTAAAACTAGTAAGCATGATAAATATAATATTTTCAACTATTCTCAACATAACAGTGGCATTTATGCCAAACTTGGAATTTTAAGAAGTCCTGATATTAAGTAATTATTAATATAATTGGATAATATTATAATAAATGTAAGACAACATTATATTGCCAGAACCTAAACAGTACAACTAGTACCTCATACTCATTGCATGCAGCAGGATGGGATATGCTGATCTTTATTACAGATCAACCATTGACTTCAGCTACAATATGTATTAATAATGTGAGAATATTAATATATATCAATATTGTTAAAGGGAGAATACAATAAATTCTTACCTCTCTCGTCACAAAACATTCAAGGGGGAAGGTCAGAATTACAGTAACTCCATAACAAAACCTTCCAAACGTAGCAAGGTTGTCATCTCTACAGTAGTTTTCAAATATATCTCCTGAGGCATAGCAAAACATAAATTAGTTTGAACTTCACGTCACCTGCCTATTTGCAAATTGAAGTGTAAGTTACTGGAGTTACTGTAGTAATTGAGACTTTCGGATCCCCTCTCCTGATGCATATCAAGAGATTATAGTTACAGTCAAATTACATCCAGGAGGAACTTTCACCTTATCCTAGTAGTAGCAGTGTTTTTGTTTCAAGCAGCATTTATCTTTAAAAAAATATTTTCACATATTCACATTGGACTTTGTCATCTGATATCTTCCTTTAGTGCAGATTTTGTACGAGATGCTGGTGTTTGTTTAAATAAATGTGACAGATTCAGAAAAAGAGCATGTATACAAAAGAGGTAGTTCCTTTAAAAATGTAATTCTTACAACAACAAAAATTACACAAGGAAAACTAGGGAATTACCTCTGGAGCACTGCACTTCCCCAATAGTATCTAACCACAGCTAGTAAGCTGTAGTGAAGAATTTCAAATATTCTGACTCCAAAAGCCCACTATAAACATATGGATTATTACCTAGCAAATCTTTTTATATCTAACAAAAGCATTGTTAGAGAATTCAAATCATCATCATCTTGCTTAGCAGTTACCAGAAAGAATCTGGAATAATGATCTCTGAGGCACAAGAGACACTGCAAGACAGTGATCAGATGATCTATCAGGTCTTTTCTACTCAATTACTATACTGTCTTATGATTTACTACTTTTAGGATCACAATGGCACTGAAGAAGCAACAAGGTGTACTGTAGAGAAAAACAGCCAAAAGATTTTGACAGGAAAGACAGAAGGTAAAATGGAACCTGCTTACAGTACAGTCATATGCTAAAGGATAGCTGCAGTCAGAGCTTTCTGTACTTGAAGTATCTCAGCCACTTTGCACTTAGTCTAGCTACAGTTGCATCTAGGACAGTAAGTTATTCCACATAAACAGCACTGGAGGCAGGAAAAAAGGACGGATCAACCAGTAACTCCCATCCTACAATTCCTCTGTTCTCAACTACATGCTGCTGCTCATCAAGAAAGGAAAAAGCTTGGAAGCCTTCTCCTACAATTCTCCTACAAACAGCGCTATTAAATAACAGAAAATCTGCTTGCTTATGAAATGTGTATTTTTCCCCTAAAGAAGCTAATGCACTGAATATATTTATGCCTTGCTCTTCTGAAAGCACCTGTTCCACTTACACAAAATGATGTTCAATAGTATGTTGTAACGTTATGTATATGAATTTACATATATGTATAAATACATATAATCACAGAGGTGATGGTAGGATTAGTTACAGCAGAACAGCTGTTGTAAAGACAGTGAATATCTCTAAGTCAGAGCTAGGATGCTGTATTAGCACACAGACAGGAAAAGATACATGTACAGAAATATATGCCAGGCACCCTGTGGAAAAATCAATGCAAATTTTTTTCTTACTGGTCTCTGCTAGTGGACCATGTGGCTAAATAATAGATGTTTAGTCCTCAGAAGTATTTTGATCATGGAAGTATTCAAAGGGAACTTTCACCAGTAAGGCTTACACTTGGGAATCTGATATCTATTGGCAACCCATTTTGATTGTTGGGTAACTACAAGGAATGTGTTAACTATTTCTGTCCAAACATAGTATTATTTTGGCATTTTTACAGTCACTAAAGTATTAACAGCAACAGTCAGACAGAAAGGTGGAAATGTAAGGATTACAGCAAGCACCAAAATTGAGGGACCGAGCAGTTTACCTTCTGTGTATCCTGTAAAAGTCGTATATCCACATGCAGCAAACACTACACTGATAACAACAGCAAGTGAGACAGACACATGTGTGACTCGAGACCAGTTCTTTAATGTGGGTTCTTCCAGAGACCCATATATTAAAAAGCTGTTATGGTTGCAGATGAATGCTGAAACACACATGACAATTAAAGCAAATGTATGAATTCATGCATATATGCATATAAAATAAATTTACAGAGTGTATATTCCAAGGTGGGAGAGACACAGCACAGTTTGAATCCACTCATTATTAAATACAAATATTAATCCTGCAATGAGTGGCAAAGTTAAATGGCTTGAACTTTTACTTATTTGATTTGATGAAGGTTTATATTTATCCTGAGATGATTCTGATTACTTTACCCTAAAATGCCATGCCATTTCCCACCCTCCTCACCTCCATTTCATCTTACTGCACTACTTTTGCTCAAGAACCCAAACGGCAGTTTTGAGATTTTATTTTTTAAATCCATAGAACCATTTGCTACTTTCAGATTTCCTATGACGTCCATTTTAGGTACCAGCAAGCACAGGAAGGCCTCAGATCAGCACAGTGTTAACAAGAAGTTATATACGAGATCCTCCAAGTAGGAAGAGATTTTAGAATGAGGATAATGGAGCTGACTTGAGACTCACCTGCATGGTTCATTGTGAGAAATGGGCAGCAACAGACACTCTCTAGCAGATGTATGCATCGCAGTCTAAGATTTTTCTTTTAGAGGTTATCCAAGAGAACACAAAACAATCACAGCCTTCTCAGTTTATCAATTAGACTAACCCTGTTGGTGCAGGAGATGTTTTAAGATCACCTGGACAGCTGAGCTGTATTTGTGCGCCACACTGCTGTCTCTGCTACAGTGGCAATAGCCTCTAGAGCCATCTGGGAAATGGATGGGGATAATGTCTTAAACCGTAACAGTTAAATTCACCTATGGATGACTCAAATTTAACTTCATTTTTTTTCTAAACCAGCTGAACATGAATATAAAAAAATTAAGATTAGAAGTATGCAATTTCTAGGTCCAAAATATTAAATATTTTCTTAACAGTTGATCCGAATATTGAAAATACAAAAAAAAATTACTTACCAAATGACATCACCCCAACAGCTTGTACTGCATTTGATTTTGCAAATATCCATGCATTTTCTGACTTGGGTCTAAAACAGACATTTGTTTTAATAGATTATCCTCTTTTCAACTATCAGTTATTAAAAAATAATTTAAAATACTATGCTGTGATACAGAACTGCTATTCAGATCTCCAGAACTCTCTGAAGGAGGCCACAGTATTCATCAACACTAAGTTGAAACTAGGGAGATACTCTTCTTACTTTCCTTGTTTTGATTAAAGTATTTCTGTAACCAGTTTTTACAGTGAAAAATGCCAGCCTGTTTCAGTGACCAGCTTTGTAAATAAACTCTTCAAGTCATCATATACCAAGAAACAGCAACAGGGAAGGTAAAAGCTGTTACAGATTCTGAGTAAGGTTATCTCAACCCAAAATCTCTTCTGACTAGAGGCAATTTCTTCCTTTGAACTTGGACATGTAATCCATGCAGTGTAGACATACTTCCTTCCTAGGCTACAAATCAAGACAGGCAGTTTGCCTTTCATTACATGTGCTCCAACTATTCCTCAGAGTGAAGGGCTTCTGTTAGTTCCCAAAGGGGTGATAAAGTGGAAGACAGTATAAGGAGATTTTTATAATCAGGCAAGAATGTAACATCCCCCACATTTCCTCCTCTAATATACCCACAACTCTGGACCTGTGGTAATTATACGTCTTAGAGGAGAACCACAGAAAACAATCAGCAATCTTTGTTAAAATCCATTTGCTGCATGAACTTCCTCTCTGAATAAAGAATCAAAATGAAGGGGAAGGACATGAAACATCCTTTTCCAGAACTACAATTTGCTAAAAATATCAAATGAAATTCACAATTAAACATTATATTTGTCATATTAAAGCACAGACAAAGCAACAGTACAGAGAGATTGCTCTTAAAAAGTTGGCTGCTGTTAACTTTGATTGCTCTGTTTTTATTTAGAGGGAGAGCTGCTGCCACCTGAGGCCTTAGCTGCTATTTTCCTGCTGCCCTAGAAAGCAGTAGGGCACTCATGCCAGTTCTGTGAAGGTAACAATGGCAGCTTTGTCTCTCCTTCTATCTGGTGATAATTAGCTGGTTTTGACAGCTGCAGTGGCATGCTATGCTAGGTTTTATTGCTTTCAAATATTTAAACTCCACTCCCACCAGCTAAAGAAAACCCCAAACCAAACAAAACAAATATGTTGCAGTTTCCCCTTTCAAAACTCATATCTTACTATTTCTTGAGAGCTCAAATAGTCAATCCTTCCTTTTCCATACTAAAAAACCCAGATTTACAGTATCTAACGCACATTCAGTTCAGACTTAGAGCACATTTTTGGCTCTTAACCTGTGGTTGCTAAGCTTCAGTTTGAAGTGAACAGAACCTGAGCATCAAAATCAAGTTCAGTTCTTTGTCCTCAGATGCAGTACACTGTTTTTAGAGGGCCATATTCAGCTGCTTATATTCATACTGCTAGAAGCAGTATGTTACAGTAGTCAAGACATTCTCAGAATCAGCATGTAGATTTAATAAATACTAGAGAAACAGAGATATCTGGCATTTGTCTCGTGAAATAGGAGTTCCAACCCACTATAGCTGCTGTAGTTCCTTATATAGAGTAGCCTTCCTTAACTTGATGCCACTTATTTCAAATCACTAGAAATATCTGTGGACAATGCACATTCATAATTTTAAATGTATTATTTTTCAGGAAAACATTCATATCCGATTAGAAAAAACCCAATAATATTCCAAAATAAAAACAGAATATAGAAACCTGTTACAACTGTTCCATACCATAACCACTAGAGGTCAGGTCTGATATCAAACATACAGAATGAAAATTTATTATCCTTTGCCCACAGAATTTGTGAGTCTCCTTACCCTACTCTATTAATAATTAACACTTAGATTATCTAATACCATATAAACCAAAATATTTTTAAAATGCACAGAAATAAAAAATGCTTTTGTCAAACACTTTTGATTTTTGTGAAAATGGTACGTCCTGTGCAACAGTATAGCTATAAGCTCCTATAATAGAGACTTAAAAAATGGAATGTAGAAAGCATGTGAATTTCAGTTGAAATAGTTTGAATAGGGTAGTCAAATAATCAAATAAAAAAAAGTAAAGATCACAGGAGCTAGTTTTCCCCTTGTACGGTGTTTGCTCATGCACTAGCAATATGCAACAGACCAAAATATAGCTTTGCTTTATGGATGAATGACAAATCAGATTAGAATATTATTTTGGGGGGAAAAATCCAAAAGAACAAAATCCTACTTATTTAGCAGCATAAGAAGATAAACTCCTTCCATTCTAGTTGCAGAATGGAGGAAGAATTTCAGATCCATGACTTGAACACTACCAGCAGACCGCAATGTCATATAGATGACATATGCAACAGTATATGACTATTTTTTACAAGTCATATACCATTGCATGTGTTTTGAAGAACATTTTCACACCTTAGGAATAGAGATATCTCTCACAAATGTGATATGTAAACTAAGAAGTGAAAGCAACACAGTAAGAAATTTCATTTCTGAGCATTTAGAACAAAGAGGCAACAGCTCTAGAGTTCTGACCATATCAGAAATAAATCACCCCCAAGTCCAGGCTGCAGAACGTACAGACTTGTGCAAACCTCCTGGAAAAGGGTGCAGGTGACATGAAAGTGTCTATATAAAATAAGACTTCAGACTGGGAAAGAAAATTATGTCAGGAAACTAGCTGTTAGTTATGGGAAGAGCCATACAGCGAATAATCACTTAAAATGACTCAAGATGAAGGGCACCTAATGGAAATATCAAGTGTCAAGGTAAACATACATACAATCATATCAAGATGTGCATTTGTGTAGGCCGATGCATACATTGGCTGAAAGAGTCCATCGCAAGAATACAAATTCTGCTTTTTCAATCCTGCTGCTGGTGTTCAAGCTGGATTTTTTTTGGGGGGGGGTGGGGGGAGGCAGAAGGAGTAGAGGTTTCAGAAGGACCTTTATTCTGACCAGTTTGATCTATGTCCTTGTTAGGAATTGTTAGGAGAAGACTCTAACTGCTGCTTATACAAGAACAGCAGTAGCTGTGAATATCCATGAATGACAAAAACAGCTAGCTTACTCTCCTCACTTGGTGCATAAAACCAGAAGTTATGCCTGCACGAAAACAAAGATTTTTTTCATGCTGAAGAAGAAGTAGTTAGATGAAATACAATGAAAGTAAACAGAAGAAATAGATTTGTGATACTAAATGCATTTGTTGAGAGCTGTCTATCATATATAGAAGTTGTAACACAAAGTGAAAGCTGAGAGGTAATATAGCTGTATTCTTGGAACAAAAATAGTAAGACATTCCAAGGGAGATCCCAGACAGGAAAAAGTCTCAGATGAAAGTAAGACAACAGTGACAATTAGAACTGTCCATAGGAAGGTAGCCAAGCCTAGCAATGAAGAAAGCCCAGAGATTAAGAAAATAAGACTCTACTCAGTCTTCAGTATACTTAAGGGAAGTACAGCATAATAAACATCTAGTGAGTTCAAAAATGTTTTGAAAATATTCATGTTTATCTACATAACAACAAGGGAAAAGGAAGAGAACAAATGAACCAGGCAAAGGTTAAGACCTCCTAACAGGGTAAAAGGCATTTCACATCCAGATCATGGCTAAGAGTTGGATGAATTTGTCTGACAGTCTAAACCAGCATATCTTCTACTTCTTGTAAACATTTAAAGTATAATATTCCCAATCTTAAGATCCATGCTATGCAAAAATCTTTTCTGTCATTTATGTAGAAGTGCTGCCAAATATAATACAGCAGTAGTCCATCAGAAGCAAAATATCTTTAAGGAGGGCTAGAGAAACATATGTCCCTAATCTCAACCCAGCTCACAGGTATGAAACACTGACTGGAAAAAAAAAGTTAATTTCTAGAGAGGAAGCAGAGTCATACATTTGACAGGGTAACTACATGCTGGAATGAGCAAAAGGCTTCCATTGTTTTGAAGTTCAGTTACAAACCACCAAGTTTAGGTGCAAACCAGCAGTTATCAAAATAATCCAGGAACACATGGCAGATTAATTCAGGTTTAATTCAATGATTTAGACATTTAGAAAACTAATTGTAACATTTCAATTCTATTTTAAGGTAAAATATCTTTTCACTTTTTATTTAAACTTTGAAAGTTTAAAGATACTGAAAATTTTTATAGATGCTGAATATAGCTCTTATCAATATAATGGAAAGAAAATGAGCAATGCTTACATCAGCCTTGAATTTTATATTAATCAAAGTCATCTTCATTGTTAAAGAACACAGACAAGACAGAGCTCTATGTCATCCCCACTTAGTTACAGCTGCTTTAACTCTTTCTTCCTAAATGAACTACTTAGCAATTCTGTAAATATACGGTAGTTTACATTTTATTAATTTCAGCACACATTAAAGTTTATCTTTGCTTACTATTGGATTGTTTATATGAAGGAAACAATCAACTTTCTGCTTTCAAGTTTTTTTCCTGAACACTTGGTGTTTCATCCCTGTGATCAGCTGCCAGCTGAGTAATTCTCACATCCTATTTATGTGTAGCAGATGCTCTTGAAGTTTTTCCTAGAGATTTATGTATAATGCAGACATTGACATAATGACATTCTTTCCAAAAGGACATCAAATTAAAATGATCCATCTTTACAAGCTACATAAAATATTGCTTTTTATGTAGCTTATAATGTTAGTTTCAATTTTGAAGCATGAAGTTATTTTATGCAGTATTAACACACTGCACATTTACAGTTTCAGATAATTCTCACCCATTGTTTTTGATTACAGTAGAAAAATATCCAGCTATAAGCAAATGGAAATAAAGGAAAAAATGGTCCATCAAAATGTATTTTTATTCAACACATTAAACTATTGAGAGTAAACGCTGGGCCAAGAACAATGGATTTTATCTGCAGGTTCATTATGTCCTTCAGGCAACAATAATCATATGGATGATGCTCAGCAAAAGCAAAATTTAAAAAATCTCAGTTCCATATTTGTCATGAGGAAATAAATTAAACCAAATAATCCCTCATAAGTACTTTTTTTTTTCTCTCCTGAGAACAAGAAAATAACATTCCTATAATGTCCCCAGACAAAGCACTCCATTCCCAAAGCAACTGGAAAAAAAAAAAGCAACACTCCACAGATTTATAATTGCTGTTTCTCAGCCTACAGTTTCAAGCACATCAAATCACTAAAAACAGTAGTAACATTGTTTCACTGATGGTCTAACACATTGCAGAATTGCGTTTAAGCAAAAAGACAGTTTTATCATTCCCAGACAATCTTGTTATACCTCTCAAGGAGAAGCAATCTTCACTTTGAAAAGTCTAAAAGGTAAGTGAAAACTGATTACTACTCAGAAAGTAACTATTAAAGCAGGAAGATATCTGACTGGGATTCCACTGGAATCTGACTTGAGTCCAGCACTTTTGAATGTATTCAGCAGTAACTTGAATGATGAAACAACAAGCAAGAAACATCCTTAACGAAAGCATGAAATGGTGCAGTTAACACAAGCATGCTAGAAAGCAGGGTGAAAAAAGAAAAACCATAAATATGTTGGTAAATGGAGAAATCATCTGATAAAGCAGTATTCAATTCTGTAATGACAAATTCTACAGTTATGCAGGGAGAAAAAAGGCTTCTCAAGAACAGGGCAAGGGGTAACAAGCAAAACACCCCAAAACTTCATGAGAACAGAGTAAAAGAAAGGAAAAATTGCCGGCTCTGCAATTCTGCAGAGACAGGCTTGGTGCTTCTGCTAGACTGCAAACTCCAGGTATGCCCACAATGTGATGCTATTTTCCAACGAGGCATACATCAACCTAGGTTACATAAACAGGAGCATGGCAATCCCCCAAAGATACAGCTGAGAGTGCATGTAAGATACATTAATCTTTCTTCTGTGCTCCTCAATGGCAATACCATAGACAGTTGGGGCACCACTATATCACTTCTCAGAGAACTTAAGGCAGCCATTGAGAATGATCAGTAGCACAGGAAATGAGGAGAAACACTAGAGGAACTGTGTTTGTTTAGTCTATAGGAGGGATCACCAAAGGAGGGACAAGTTACAGCTCTTTGGAGCTGTTTTTTAAGCATCTGAAAAAGAAAGAACAGTTTGCTGTCCATATCCACTGTGGTTAGGCCAAGAAGCAATCAGCATGAAATACAATAAGAGAGACCTACAATACACATTTGGGAAGAATTCACAAGAGGCTAGTTAAGAACTGGAATGAAAAATCATGGAATCGCCAAGAACAAACTAGACAGTCACCTGTCATCAAAACTAAGCATGCAATCAGTTCTGCTGTGTACAATGGTAGGGATTAAATATTGTCTCTTGGCCCCAATCACACCTTTATCTAGGAGTGTACAAATTCTTTTCTTATATGACAGATCTGAGGACTGTTTCTCATAATCATGATTTTTTTAAAACATCTTTGAAAACTTCAACTTCCATTTTATTTTAATAAGATTCACAGTAAATGCATTGTTTCACTTATTATACTATGATGGACCCGTATTAAAATCTATTAGTGTTCTTTATTCTCATTGCAAAAAAGAAGAGATGGCATACCATTATATCATTAACAAAACAATAGAATAGGGTTTTAATAATTAAAGCATGTCTATTTCTAACTGTAAAATACAAATAGTAAAAATAGTAAAAACAAACATTGCTAGAATGTTTCTGAGGCAAAAAATTCTGATTAACAATTTATCAACATGCTAGACACATTTTTGAAAACAAGAAGTGTAAAGGCAAAAATGGAAGTCTCTAAGCAATTAAAAAGTAAAACTTCAAGACTCACTCAAAACCCAACATTACTTATTGTAAGAAAAAACAAACCCATGCATTCCTTATTTTTCAGTGCATCACAACTGTTGAGAAGAAATGTTACCATAGTAACAAGGTCATCAGTAACCACTATATACAGCTTCTTCCTTTTTCGATAGGATTTTGCGATTACTCTTTCCATACCCCTGTAGCATACAGTATGAGAAACATCCTGCTTCAGAAAGATGGGGGGAAGTCCCACACTGAGCACATCATTTTATGGATGATAGACAACATCATCTGCTACAACTTTAGAAACTGCTATTCTAGCCATCTTCCTAGCATTAAACATGAATGCCCTGCAATTAACCCACATATCACAGCAGCAAGACAAACGAACAGTTATGCATAACACTGCTGAAACAATCATGGTGGAAGAATCCACTTACAGAAACATTAGAAATAGTGTATAAAGTTATTCCAATAAATAAAAAAGCACATTCAGGAATAGAGTTTGTTGTCTTTATTAATGTATCTTCACATTTAAAGGACAAGGAAAAAGGCAGACCTAGGCCATGAAGGAAAGATAATAGATTAATAACATTTTCTTGCAATATAATTATAAAAATATTGCCACAACACACGTTCACGTGTACGAAGTTGTCCAGAACACTCCAAAGTTTCAGAGTATGAGTGCTGGCAACAGTTTTACATGCTTGTATGGTTGTTTTCTCAAATGACAGAATAGTTTTTATTACCGTATTCTCCTTTTTCTTTTCATTATTTTATTCGAATTTTATTATGACATCATTATATTAACAGAAAAATAAATATTCCTAAGATAGTACCTATTTTAAGATTGTAAATATAGGTCATCTGACAATAATGGGCAAAATTATAGATTTCTCAAATGACAAAGCCTCATATGCCCATTCAGGAGCCACTCATTATTTTGCCATATGACCTGCAATTTCCAATTAATCTGTAGGTTTTTTGAGACTTTTTAAAATTTTCTTATGTGCAATAGAAAAAGAAAAAAGGATAAAGTATATTTCAGCAGTTCATTTTGTATTACTGTTAATACCGATTTATTTTTTCAATTATTCATCTCTCCCAAGACAGCCAGGTTCCAAAACTATACATATACATGTAGTAGTGACATAACAGATTACATGTGATCAAAAATTCACTTTGTGGCAAGTGTAAGATACTCACACTTGTGGACTGAATGTTACTGTTCTCATCATCACAATAATCAGGATGACGACAGTTAAAATCAGAGAAATAAGAGATACCTGTAAAGAGAAAAACATGACTTCAGTCAGTAATCTGCTGAAACGTTGTCCTCTTAGCAGCATAATATACTTTTTAAAAAAAAAAAAAAGATTAACAGCCAAGTGAAGTTCTAAATATCACACATCAAATATTTATAATTAGAAAGCTTGTCCTATATATATATATCTTTTAATTTGTTACTCTTTGAGTAACTAGGCAATTGCAACTATTTGTCTAATTTTAAGTGATATGCCCATTAAACACTTCTAATCAACAGTGCTCAGCATTTCAAGGCCTATATCGCCCAGTGCTTTACAAAATCTGAGTTCTACTAGCAGTAGATAGAAAAATTCCAGCAATTCACATGGAGACCAAAGTTTTTCTTAAACTATTCCAAGTTTTCTGATATTTCTTGGGATAGAAGATAGTCTGAACTTCTAAAGTATTTAACATGCTCTAGTCAGATGTAATTGAGTTCAAATACATTAAGTAATGACTAGCACTTCTTTTCTAATCACATACAGAAAAGTAAATCAAAAGTCAACTGCTACTATGATTTACCTTTCCCAGTTTTCCTATGTCTCGATACAAAGATATAGGCAAGGTAAAGATGATGGTGGTAAGAAGAATTATGAAGTGACGGTCAGTAAGCACATTATCTGGTCCAACTAAAGTAAAAAAGAAAATAATTTATTTCTCTAAGAGACTGAAATGAGGAATAAATTAGTTACATTTGAAAGGCTAGTAGTAACAAGCTCTGATGTAGACCAGGCTTTTATCCCCTTCATTCAAGCTAAGTAACAGTGAAATAAAGACTATGCATTAACTAACCTTGAGGAAGCCATACACAGCTCATGCATAATCACAAGAATTCTGCAAATTCAAACCAAATGCATAACATATGGGATATGTTATACCAAACTCTGGAAGTCTGGCCTTTCTACACATAGATTAGTATTAAGTTCTTTTATCATGCCTGGGTCAATGTTGACAGACTGCAAAGAAAACATTCTACTACTTCTTTCTGCCATTTACTCTTCAGGATTTTTTGACACTGTGCGTTGACATGAGTTACTGTGCTGTTGAAGACACAAATACTTAAAAGAATGATCCTAAAAAGTAAATTTTTGAGGTTTCTTCTGAGCACCTCCTTTCTTGCTGTTAATTGGCTTCCACTTGCAAAATAGAGATTACCACATGAAGGCAACAACAACATTATAGTAGTCCCTGCAATCAGTGGGATTTATTTGTACAACTGGTGGCTTTTTCAAGCCAATTACAATTTAAAATAAAACATACCTCAGTTTCAGTCAGGCTACCATGAATCGTGGGCTTGAATGAAAGCTAGCTGAATAATCATGGCTGGAAAGAGACTGGCAATTGACAGGGAAAGTCTGTGTTCAGTTCCTTCTATTCTATGGGAGATTATAATGCTTTCCCACCTCTTTCCAGGCAGGCATTCTACCAGCCAGGTGAAAAGATGCCATGCTGGGGGTTCCTCCTATTACAGAAGTCGTACTGTATATAAATTATTAGATATTCACTGTCACTACCAACCTGATCAAGTATTCACAGAACAATAGAGTGTGACAGTTAAAACTGCATCCATACCTTGCAGGCTTCAACTGCTGAAACTTAATAGTTCTCCTGTGGAAATCAAACAGTTCATACAAATACTAATTTCCACTGCATTGCAGACATGTTCTTTCTAGCTTAATTTGCCAGTGAAGAATGTTTTAACTTAGCTGGCTTTGTGCTAAAGTAGATGGCAAACATGCACACACACTGCTTCACTGATTCTGCTGTGAAAACTTAAGGCAGAGGAAGGGTAACAAGAGCGCAAGTTCAAAAGCTCAAAATGCCACATCTGGTTTTGCAGTGAATATCTAAGAGAATTGGAAGTTACATATGCAGTTCATGACCAACTATTACAGATATGCTTAAGTAAGCATTAAATCCATTATATTATTTGCAAGTCATGTAGAATTATTCACTAGATAAAGTGCAGTTTCAGTATTCAAATGATTATTATAGAAATTATCAAAAAAGATGACAAAATATGATGACCTTGTAAATATACCACTGTGGAAGACTCCTCCTATTTGCTTAGCATTTCATTGAAGCACATGGTCTCTTCACTGACACAGAGTCCAATGATAACCAAGGACTAGGATTTATAGTTTTTAATTTGAGAAAGACTTATTACAAAAAAACCTGAACAAAATAACGACCCAAAACCTCACAAAACCCACTCATACAAATATGCTTCAAGTTCTTAACTCGAACTATATTTAAGAGTAATTTAAAAGCAAAGTAATAGGTAGGACTTCAGACTGTCACAGGACTCTAATCCCTAAATGCTTATGCTATAGTCCTACGCAATACATTTTCCACATTCTGAAATTTTTAAATGTATCTTACCTCCAGGAATTCTCTGAAAAACTTTAGTTAAAGTGTCTCCTGTTATTATGTTGTAACTGATCATAGCTTAAAGAAAATAAAATTGTCAGTACAAGGCAAATACAAAATATTTGATAAACATTTAGTACACATATTTTGTAGACTGCAGGATTATATGCCACTATCCCTCTTCCATGAATTCTGGCTAGCACCTACAACTTCTAAGTTTCGAGTTTAAAACAAAATAAAAAAAACTCTTTAGCATTCCCCTTTATTTTTTATCTTTTTTTTTTTAAAAAAAAAAAGGTATAACCTAAGCAAGAATCCAGTCTGATAAGCAAGGCCATTGCATTGACTTGCCATATAAACTTATTTCAGAAGAGGAAAAAAAGGCTGTTTAAAATTAATTGTTTCTAACAGCATTCTTCATCAGTTTATTTTCAAATTCTTATTTCTATTTAGTAAAGTTCCTGTGTTAGTCTAATAATCAGTCCTCCAATCAAATGCATAGGACTTCCTAGCTCATGTAAAAGTTCGAAAAATCTTTAAACCAGAAAATAGATTAAGATATCAGATATGGACTTCCATTCCTTCCTCTCATTCAGAATAACTGTGGCCTTAACATTCATATTTCATTCTTATTCTACACTAGAAGTGTGTATATGTGTGTGTATACATACACACAAAATATATTTATATACTCGTGGTCTTCACCATTTAGACAGCATACATATAGGTATTGACCTTAAGTAATGTATAAATATTCACCGTTGTGAAATCGTAAGTCATTAACACTACTTACAGAAATAAATTCAAGCACATATATATGCATAACTAGTTCCGTTGTAGGGACTGAGATCTTTACAATTCTTTTCCATATTCTTTATGAAGTAGTAATTATATTCTTTAAGTCAACGTGTGTAACATCATTGCCTGCAGTAACAGTAACTTGACTCCCTTAAAAGTCTCAGCTACCTGTAATAAATTCAGACTGATTATTCCCAAAGTAGGAATTTTGATCTGGGGCTATGTGGTCACTTAATTCAGACTCTTAGTATCTCAAGTCACCACTTCCTGCAGCCCCATGTGTGAAACCATCAAGCTTATTTAAGATTGGACAGATTCAGAATATCATTTTATTTTAAACTTGCAGTCTAATTAATTCCTGCGCAAATTATACCTGTTTGTTCTTTTACTACTTCTTCAAAGGGGTCTTGACTGTCCAATTTCCTTGTAGCTCACTGGGTATGAGGCTAAATTAATGCTTTTTAAGAGCAATGACACAACATAATAATCAAGCAAGATCTGATCAGTGGCTTCTCCAATGACAGTAACATCCTAACATCATACTTTCCTTTTGTTTCATACACATCAAATCTGTGCTCTGGTACTCATTCTAGAACAGAATCTTTTCTTTGCTATTTCTCACAGCTACTTTTGTCATTAATTTTTAAATGTGCGATCATGAATTTCTCTATTACATTTCAATTCATTTATATTATTCTGGTCCTCCAATTCATTGAACTCTTCCTCACCCATTCTTCTGAACACACCAAGTAATTTTTAATTATTTTTTTTTATAGGAAAGAGGCATATACAGTATATTCTTTACAGAGTTTTTAAATATTTAACCAGTAAAAGAATGAGGTAATGTGAAAAAGCTTATTTGTAAAATTTAAACATTTATATTTTATGTAATCTTACCAATAAATGGATATAAAAATTGAAGAGTTGAAAGAATTAGATAACCTACAAGACCGTATGTTTTTCTGACCAGCTCTTGATAGGTGTTGGTACTGGAGAGGTTTCCTCCTTTGATCAGTAATATAATGGAATAATCTGTTAAAATATAAAACTACTGTGAAAAAACAGTATGAACCAACTTGTGGCTGTTTAATGCTCATCTTTTTCACTCCTTAATAAAAAAGTCTGTAAAAAGGTAAATAGTGGTGCTGGGAAAAGCAGGGATCAGAAATCTCACAGAGGATCTCAATCCACCAAAACCAGGAGTTATAAGCCCATATTGGAAGGAAATTCCAGTTTTCCCAACTAGGGACAGCAGAAACAGATTCATTTTCATTGGTTTCCAGTATGGTCAAAGGGAATGAGAACTGCCATGAAAACCAAAAAAAGGAAAATTCAGTTAACAATGCAGAGGGCTCCTGAATGGATGGAGCATTTGATTATGTCCTGAAAGAGGGTCAAATGCAAGGACTGCCTGCGTCATGGTGCTACAACTCTCTATCACTTTACTCATTTATCCAAGTTTGTGAAAGATAAAGTGCAGTTACTATTTTGTGTCTTCTCCATTGTTTACTATAAAATTATTATAAACATTTTTATTGGATACTTTTAAAACAAAACAGATGCAAAGTGATTTATCCGGAAAACCATGAAGCAATGTGCCTTGAGACAGAGCTGATGTTACAAGCAGAATTACTCCCAGATTGAACCTCAACTTTCTACGAAGAACAGTTCGAAACATTGCTGTTATGTCAGGCTATTCTTTAGTATTCATTTGAGCACCATGGGATTTTCCAGTCCAGATTAGTTACGGCACAGAATTTATTACCTTAGCGCCGATGTTTTGACAGATAGTAGCAAGACCTTGTCTATTCCTCATCTGGCTTTCACTTAGCTTGTAGTCCATGCTACATTAGGAACAGTTCTTTTTTGTCAACCATATCAGTGTTTATTATCTTCTGAGAATGACTAGAATTATGAGATTTTCCACAGTCTTTACAAAGGAGATTTCTACTGTTTGTTAATGTGAAAGCCAATCCAGAGATTCCCATGAGCATATCCAATTCTTACACAATATTTATTCACTTATACTACAACTGGGAGAGACGAAAGCAGAGATACAGAAGTGTTCGTTATCAATCACGTTGCATACTGAGCTGATCTTGTACAAGAAATATTAAGTCTTTGTAGCAACCACAAAACTTGAAAAAGATTTATTGTTAAATGACCTAAAACTGTATTTGTCTGTCAATCTAGGACCGCACCCAGTATAATGCAAAAACATCCCCTAAAATTAAATACAGTGAGAATTGCTAAATAACAGCTATTCACCAATTATTCAGTAAAAACTATGGAAAATAAATGCTAATGTTACATACTTATCCTGTACTTTAAATGCTACAAGTCAAAAAGTTGTAATTATAGTTATAATCTGCTTGTGCAAGATATATTGAGTCACATCTTTTACATAATAAAATGTTGAGTTTAGTTCACAGGTTCTGGGCCTATGGCTATAAAGTCTTCAAAATACTTAGAAATGCAAAGGATAAATCAGATTTCCTAGAGAAAAAGAACTGAAATTTCTGAGCTATGTTTATGATATGATTTCATTAATGTATTTTGCCATCAGCCATAGAGAAAATTTTCCATTTGTAACATGTTCCTTATGATATATTGCTCTCCAGTCAAACTTCAATCATTTATGCAGACCCTTAAATGACATTTTAAGCAATAAAAAGCATCAACTGCTGCTCAGCATATGGGCAACAGAATGTGTACCATTCATCTTGAGCTGATTTGTCATTTTAAGACTTGAATCAGAGTCTTTATAAAAAAAATCTCCTTTAATGCCAATGGATTTACTTAAGGTTAAGTTTACTTACCATGTGATTTCAAAACTTGTCCCTTTTTGAAAATAAATCCTTTTTTTTTGATGAATGATAATTAAATAAAATATTCAAAATCATAGTACAACCAAAAGGTTTTCATTCTGTGGTATACTTAAAAAAGCAATATACAACCCACTCAAGGATCAGTCTCTTAATTAGAGTGAAAACAGTGGACTAAACCAGGTGATTATGAGGCACAAACAAGAGCTATTCTTCCAAATGTCATTTTGACCTAGTCTAAGAAACTAAGCTTTACAAAAATTAAATGCACACAAAAAGCAGCTTTATATGTTGCACAGCATAATTCTCTACTTTTACTAACCTGCTTAAGGGATTAGTGAGGTAAGGAAAAAAAATTGTCATTTTTTTTGGCATACATATACTTGTTTAAGTTATCATTAAGCTCAAGATCAGATTGCAAGATTAATTTTCACTTTACAACAGAAACTGCTTTTAGAGTACCTGTGATATAGGCAACCCCAAATAAAAGCAGTACTCCTAGTGGAAAACCAGCTTCCTTCATTGAATATGGCAATCCTGTAAATAAGAAAAGGAGAGATTATAGAAGAACCTTTCCAAATAGTTATTTGTAACAACCAAAATAAGAAAATATTCAGATTTTAAAAATCACTATCAATCTCCCAAATTGGACCAGCATGCTTAATAATCTCAGAAAGACCATTTTTAGTGGACAGTGTTGCCTAGGTGTGAAGTTCAGTCAGCACTGAACTGAACTGCCCAACCAGTGCTCTCTGATCATTATGGCAAAGAGGCTGTAGGGTGTTTATCACTGTGAGATGTGATCCCAGCTGACACCTCTGGATTCTTCCATAGTAAGCAAAGAAAAATAGAGAAAAATCTTTAGCAACAGCAGCAGAAAGTAAAACAACAGTGTTATTCTCCGAACTGGCTAGTCATTAATGTATAAATAGGGCTGAACACAGCATAGTGAAGAAAAATACACTTACCTATAATGCCTGATCCTATGATAGAGTTGATAATGTTAAATCCAGCTGATGCTAGATCACTGTTTCCTCCTTTATTCCTGGGCTTACTAACAAGGGCTGTTTGGTCATCTGTTTCTACCTACGTCAGGAAGACAATGATAACATTATACATACGAAAAATAGGTGAGAACAAGGATTTTAGATGTAGTCTATTGAAGATCAAAAAGAATTGTCATAGACTCAGATTTGTAGAGGTATTTTGATAACTAAATCCCATTTTTCTCAGCGAGAAATCAAAGGGATGTTAGTCATCTAATTCTTGTATGCCTGACCCATAATCTTCTGTAATTAATTAATTCTTCTCTGAAAAAAAAAAAAAAAAAGAAGTTGAAGGACAAAAATGTATATAAACTCAGAGGTAGGCTGTTAAACAAAGAACTTTTTAGTCATGTTCCAAAAGCAGAAATGTGAATCAAGTATTTTTGAAAATATTTTGGCTAATATGACTGGTCAGTAAAAACAGACCCCTGAATCAGGGGAATGAAATCAATTTCAAGAGTTACTAGTAAAGTATGCCAACATCTGAAGATGCTCTAATTCAAGGTTTTATCCAGCATTTTAAATATTTGTGTGTCATCTAATGGTTTAGTTCATTATGAATAGTTAACAACACTATAAAATTGGCTAGTCCTAGAAAGTTTCTGTGGGAATTCCTGGTACAAACCAAATTTGTAAACAGTAGCTTCAAAAATTAAAGCTCTTAAACGCTCAAAAAAAAGCATTTCTTCATAATCATGCAGTGGTCCTCTCCTCAGATCACCACTCTGCTGTCAGAGAACATTTTAGAATCATTCATTAGAAGACCAGTATTTAAAATGAAATTGTGTAATTCAAGAGAGGAACATGCATTTAATGAAGAAAATGCCCACCTGTGTTCTACAAAAGCAAAATACTGTGTACTTACCATGAAAATAAAACCATTATCTCATGGGTGCAGGAGCCTATTTAACATATAAAGCAGGTAGTACAAACTCAGATGCTTGTCACTAATACCCCTGCAAAAAAATTAAATGACCAATAAATCTAAGTCATCTGTAGATAGTGGTATAAGGTGACAAGCATTAAGAGTGCCTCGAAGAGGACTACGCATCTAAGTGGAACCTTTAATCCTTAAGCAGTACTAATGTAAGAAGAGTAAAATGGGCTCAAATCAAAGGCCAGCGTAGCCTGGTATCCCATTTCTGAGACTGGCCATGGAAGGCACCTAGGGAACAGTATAAGAACGTGAAAAACAGATAGCAAAAAAACTTTCCTGTCCTGGTTTTCATCAGTTTACATATCCTGGACTTGCCAAAGCAGATACATTCTTGGTGCATCACATTCCTTAACAGACTACTCATTGAATTTGCCCCTTTTTTGAAGCCATATATATATTGTTAGCATCTGCCATATCATGTGACAACAAATACCTGCGGTGGATTGACCCTGGCTGGGGGCCAGGTGCCCACCAGAGCCACTCTATCACTCCCCTCCTTCTCTAGACAGGGGAGAAAAAGTACAACTAAAAGTTTATGGGTCAAGATAAGGACAGGGAGAGATCATTCTCTAATTATCATCACGAGCAAAACAGACCGAACTTAGAGAGGGAATTCATCTAATTTATTACTAAGCAAAACAGAGTAGAGCAATGAGAAATAAAATCAAATCTTAAAACACCTCCCCCCACCCCTCCCATCTTCCCAGGCTCAACTTCACTCCTGGCTTCAACCTCCACCCCCCCCCCTCAGCAGCACAGGGGGACGGGGAGTGGGGGTTACGGTCAGTTCATCACATGGTGTTTCTGCCGCTTCTTCATCCTCAGGGGGAGGACTCCTCTCATTGTTCCCCTGCTCCAGCATGGGGTCCCTCTCATGGGAGACAGTCCTTCACAAACTTCTCCAACGTGAGTCTCTCCTACAGGCTACAGTCCTTCATGAACTGCTCCAGCATGGGTCTCTCCCATGGGGTGCAGACCTTCAGGAGCAAACTGCTCCAGCGTGGGGTCCCCCACAGGGTCGCAAGTCCTGTCAGCAAACCTACTCTGGCGTGGGCTCCTCTCTCCACGGATCCACAGGTCCTGCCAGGAGCTTGCTCCAGTGTGGGCTTCCCACAGGCCACAGCTTCCTTCAGGTGCCTCCACCTGCTCCGGCGTGGGGTCCTCCATGGGCTGCAGGTGGAATCGCTACACACCCTCATCCTTCCTCCATGGGCTGCAGGGGGACAGCCTGCTTCACCATGGTCTTCACCACAGGCTGCAGGGGGATCTCTGCTCCAGTGCCTGGAGCACCTCCTGCCCCTCCTTCTTCACTGACCTTGGTGTCTGTAGAGTTTCTTACATCTTCTCACTCCTCTCTCCAGCTGCAAAAGCTCTAACTGTTTTTTTGGGTTTTTTTCCTTTCTTAAATATGTTATCACAGAGGCACTGATCGGCTTGGCCTTGGCCAGCAGCGGGTCCATCTTGTAGCCAGCTGGCATTGGCTCTATCAGACACAGAGGAAGCGTCTAGCAGCTTCTCACAGAAGCCACCCCCCCCCCCCCCAAAACCTTGCCACACAAACCCAACACAATACCTCATCTTACGCATCACATGAAAAGACAGGTACTCTTCTTTGTTCTGAATCTACCATTATATATTTCTACTTGCTATCCCAAAAAACTTCTGCATCATCACAAACAAACAAACCAACCACTACTCCCTACTTATCTCCTATCACATGCAGTTTTATAGGTAACGTTCTCCCTCAGCTGTTTCTCATATAGGCTTACAGGTGCTACATTTTATTTCATTACTGATTTGAGCAGAAGCATCACTGTCATTCTCTCCTGAAATTTTAATGCTCTCTGCTACTTACAGCACAGAACACATGAAATCGCACTGGACTAGCGCAGTCCAGTTCCCTCTTTTCAGTTACAAGAAAATGAACACAATGTGCATTGTACAGCTCAAAGTTCTGTCATGAACCCTGGGCCCTTCCCCACTTGGAAGAGACACCTTGAATTGCCAAAAAGGACAAAAAAGGCCAACAGAAATTGTAACACAGGTGAAATGGCTCCTGTGTGAAGATTACTGCTCTTTAAGGTGAACTTGGACTGCAGATGAGGAGGGAATTCTTGATGGGAGGTGTGCTAGTGAGCTATGTGATGTGAGGAGGCTGCGGAAGAGATGAATGAGACACATTCTCTCCCAGGGACCAGCTGCAAGCCCATGGGACACAATATCATATTAATAGTGGTGGGCCTACTGGGAGGCTGGGTGCTCAAGTTCTGGTCCTCTGGCAAGACTGAATTTTAGCTGTGCCAAGCAGCCACAGTTCCCCTGCATAGCAAGAATATGGCCCCTCAGATTATGTTTTTTTACCTGCATGGTACCTCTAAGTCTTTCTTCCTCATATTAGTTAAAGGGAAACTGAACTGACACGAAGAATTCGTAGCTGTTGTCAGCTCATCAGCACAGGTAGGGAGCCGGGCTGAAGCACCGACCCACCCGGGACGCTTCACGCAGCTGGTGGCTATAAAGTCCGCCAACACCAGGCATGGAGCCCCTCAAACGCTCACACCCCTCATTCCTTCTCAGCGTCCCGCAACGACGGGCCGATGGAAGTAAGGAGAAGTCAGGTGAATACCGCGGAGAGCCTCCCACCTCACCCCTCCCTGCTGCCCCTAATCTCAGCCCCGGTACCTGGTGAGCAGCGACAGCCGGCGGCTCTGGGCCGCCGCGCTCCATCGCCGGGTGCCGCGGAGGAGCCGTGGTGCTTCCTTCACAGCTCTGCAGAGCTGCTGCGGGCTGCCTCTGCTGCCCGAGCCCCGCGGGCCCCGGGAGAGGCAGAGGAGGGAGCGAAGAGGCACGGCGGGTGGGCGGGGAGCGGCGGCAGGTGGGCAGCGGCGCGGACTCCTCTCAGGTGGCCTTGAAAGGGTCCCGCGGCACCTCCACGGGTTTTGGAAAGGCGGGAGCTTGTGGGCCTGGCTGGCCCGCGCCCTGCCTGGCACCGTGTCCGCACAGAGACCAGTCGAGTCCGGCTCGAGAGTACCCGAGCCTCGCGCGGGCGGGCGCTGTGAGGCGGTGGCTTGGGGCGCCCTGTCGTGAGGGGGCGGCGGCCCCTCCTCCAGTCGGTCTTTCCTTTGACACTCTCCGAAAAGTCAGTGCTTCTGGCGCGCGTCTGCGAGACTCTGAGTTTACAAAATAGTTATTTATCTCGAATGCACGAGGAAAGCTTTCTCTGTAGGGTGTGTAGTGAAAACCAGTTCCAATATCATAGTTGCTTACTTGTTGCTTTCCAGTTTTGTTATTTATGAGGCCTCGCTACTGCAGTCGTGTTTTCCCCTCAGGGAGGGCAACCTACTGTAGAGAGTGCAAGTCAGCAAAACGGGGATAAGTCAGGTAAAGAACATACTGGGGTTACAGTGACAGTATAGGAAAAGGCAGAACTAATTAAAAGATGTAAAATTACAGTGCTGAAAGCTTAGAGTCTGTAGATACCTCAGGTATCTTGAGCTGAGGCCAGGCAGTCTTCCAGCAGAAACATGCTTTGTAAACATAGAACAAGCCACACAAAGAAATGTACATCTTAAACAAAAACATGTAGGAAGTAGTAAGCAGTAATAACAAATTAGAGACAATCATTAATTTTGTGAAGTATTACTGAACGTAAAATGTAGGACTCACAAGAGTCAAAAAATAACTTGGGTAATTTGTTCCAATTATTGGAGGGCCCCATCAATAGAATGTGGACCCAAAATTCTCAACAAGATTAAATCATTATGGGGAAAAACCCTGAGAGATGATGATTAAATAGTAGAAGAAAATAGAGCATGCTAATTTCTTTTCTACAGTCTTAAGAACTCTTATATTTGCTAATACTTTGCTAGAGTAAGCTGCAGTGGTTAAAGGAGTGCATATGCTGTTCATCAGTAATTTTGTCCTTAAAGATCTATGGTGCATATGATTTAATGTGGAGAACAAAGCGCACATAAAGAGCATATATGACATTTTTGTTCAATAGCTTAAGCACATTAGCTTCAGATCCTTCAAAGAAATCTCTAAGCAACTCCATGACAAGCTACGAGCTGACATGTATTCTTGTGTGACCAGTCAGATGACATGACTCAGCAGAGAAAAACTTAGAGGCCTATGATGCAGAGAAAGTTCCTGTGATTTAATATCAATGTTTATTTGTTCTTGGACTGTACAAAGAACTCTGTGTAAAAACAGGGAATTAAGGTGTTCTAAAGCAGAGTATAATAAAGTGTATACTAGGTTTTCATGACAGCATTCTACCAGACTCTGTTTAAGTACTGTAGCAACTTCCTCACAAAGCCTTTTTGTAGAGCAATAGGTGTTCAATAATAGTCCCTCTGAGTTCTGTGATTTTGCTTTAATTCCAGTTTGGAGTATGCATTTGTTACCTCAGAAAGTAATTCCTGGTTTGTGCAAGTGCTTTCTCCTGTATTTCCTTGTTATTAATCAGATACATTCTTCAGGCATTTATTTGACACAAATTAAGTCAAGCTCCTGCTATGCAGCTCTTAAAATGTGAGGGGGCTGGTGCCTGAATGTGGCACCCATTTATTTAAAAGTCCTAGAATTTTACTCACGTCAGTCATACTGGCATGATTCCGAGCAGTGTTTGTAAACTTAAAAGCTTTAATTCAGTATACTAGGAGTGAATTAGGGAAAGGAATTGGCATTTCCCAAAAGATTGTGTAAGGGAAAAAGAGGGTCTTTTTCCTGTGGTGTGAGGGTAGTCTTTGATCACTTGGATTGCTCTGTGCTTCTTGCTGTGCTTTGGGATGCGGTTATTGTATGAAAAGCTTAATACTGGTGTTAATCTTAGCTATGAGACTAAGTAGTACATTGTGAATAAAATGACAGGGTGCGCTGAAAGTCCATCATCCAGTGTTTGCATTATGTTCTCTGGGAGTTTGCTGCAGGACAGTTTGTACAATTGTTTACTTCTGTGGTTGCGGTGGAGGGCCAAGCTCTGAAGGATGCTAACATGCAGTTAAACCACGGGGGTAGGGCAATTATTAAAAAACAAAAAAAAAAGCATCTTCCAGAAAGGACACTTAAGTTCTGTCCAAAAAAAGGAAACTGAAAGGATCATAAATCTTGGAAATCTTGAAAGGCATTAAGGCAGGCTAAAGTGAGTTAGAGCAACAACCAGCAAAAATGAATGATTATTAGTAATTTTAGCATTTATGAGCAGAAATCCTGCAAGACAATCCCGAGAATCCACAGGGAATCAAGGTTGAGGGGGAAGAGCAATCATGATAAAACCAGAACAGAGAAAGAAAGGAGGTTTTTTTGTTCACTGGAGAGAATCTTGGTAAGAATTCCACAGCAGAACTCTCCTCATGTGAAGGACCAGACAGTGAATATGCCTTAAACTGAATTATCGATAGAGTGAATAGAAAAGATAAGCAATAATGATTTGGGATGGTCAGATGTATTCATTTTGGAATCCTAAATTAATTTGTAGCTGGGGAAAGGAGAGTGCTAAGTTTTTGCTGAATATCAGTGGTACTAAGTGGTATTGGAAAAGGGCGAATGTGACATAAATATGACTGCCTAAAAGAATTCCAGGAACGATCCAGGAAACTGCATACCAATATGCTTGACATCTCCACAGGGCAAGGTAATAATAATAAATAATAGGATGGGATGGCACTGAGCTGTGTTGGCAGAGCTTTGTGGAGAAGCCTGTACTGTTACAGCTTTTGCTTTGCTGGTGCTACTGCTTCAGAACTGTATTTCTAAATGCCAATAAAAAGCTGTCATCTTTCACAAGCATTAAATATATTAAAGCAAACAAGACATTAAAAAAAACAGAGAAAACACAATACTATAAGCTCTTTGTGTACTCCAAGGATGTGGTCTATATCATCTGAAAAAACATGAGATAAAAGATACAAGGAAGATTAGACACAAAGGCCTAGAAAAAGGGAAAGCCATGTGATATGAATTCACAAACTTAGAAATATTTCATTTCCTTTTATTTCTTTCTTTAAATGAACAAATAAAACAGGGGAAAAGAGCAGGTTTTGTAGAAGATGACTGTTATAATCACATGACACTTTCATGTCAGAATTGTTAGTCCTTCCTGAAAAGGTCAGTAACCTTTTACTTTTTAATAGTGTCTTTGTCCACATGAAGGCAAATACGTTAAAAAAGAGCTACTGTTTTCAGCAGTAAAGTAATTTAGCTGTAAGATACCAAATAGTCTGCCAGTAAGAGTGATTATGGACCACTTTTAAAAAGATTTTGCTGAGAAATTAGCCTTTGTGATGTGTCTGAGCAAGATGGAATGGAAACTACCCAGCTTAATAAGATACCCCTGCAAGGATGGTCAGGGCTACAGGGGAATTCAACCTCCTGATGTTACAGTCTGCTTGTGTTGCTTAGTTGATGAGCTTAATAAACACCAAACATCTGGTCTACACAAGGAATGTTCTATACAGCATTATAGAAACTACTTAAAAGAATTATGGTTTGAGGAAAGTGGTTGTTTACACTCTAAAAGTTCTAACCTGACCTTCCAAAGAACCTGCAGTCTTTGTGAAGCTAGTGGACAAATGCTAAACTCATCTGGAAGTTACCAGTACAGCTTTTTCTCTCCTATAGTTGTAGCTACCATAATCAATCTGTTTTGGAGAAACAGAGTCTTCAAACATATAGGTCATAAATTTTGTGTAGGCAGTGTTGGTAACCTTTCGTTGATGGTTCTCAGTGTGGATCCTGTGTCTTCAGTCTTTTGTGAAAATGAAAATTTTCTGCTTCATGTATAACATGTTCTGCACAGTTGTGGTCAAAAGAAGCATCTGGAGGGGGAAAAAAAGTCTCAAACTGCAACTGGATCTGCCTTACTAGTTGGTTGTGGCAAATACATATTTAATTTAAATCTCACACAAATGCAGCTGAATAAGAGAATTTGAAGCTTTACATATGAATTTTTCGTATGGCAAGTTTGAAATGTAAACCTGTCATTTCTCACCAACTCATTAATTCAGGGGATCTGTATCTGGGAAAATCAAAACCAAAATTATTCTGGTTCAAAACATCCCAAATTAAGTGCAGAGGGCAGGCATGCTGATATGGGAGAGATGTACTAAGAACTCCTGACTGTGAATTGGGAACTGCCTTGCTGTGTTATACACTGTAATTTTACAGCTAAACTGTATGAGCCCAAAAAAGTAGTTATCTGCTTTCATAGATGTTCTGTTCACCTTTCTTGGAACTTGGACTTTTTTCCCCCCTTTGTGAACTTTTGGCAACACAGTAACTCTACTGTTGATTATTTATTAAATAATTGAGAAAGAGTCATCTGAATATGATGATTCCATTTATTCTCTTATTTCCTAAGTGAATAGTATGTGTGTGCTTCTACTTAGCTAAGGTTTTAGGATTGAAGTTAATATCACACTTTTACATGCTAGACCACTGACATTGTGGGGGAAGAGAAGCTGAAAACAGAAGCCATTATGTCTGCTTGATTGTTTACCTGGGAATGAGTTAGAATTTGAGTGAGGAGATGTTATAAGAATTGGGATTTGCTTGAAGCATTGCTGTAGCAGGTCTGGATATCTCTTTTTTGTGCTGCTTGACCAGATTTGAAAGGGTAAGACAAAGCAGGACAAGTGCCACCCTTCACCCCTTGGAAGAAAAATCTTTCATCCTCAGTCTGAATAGATCGGACTTTTTTACAAATAATAACAATAGTAGTGGATTGTTATGCCATCTGTCTCAAACTTGTTGCCTTTGTAAAGATACAATATAGTATGGTTATCAGTTATGTTATTAATGTAGGTGTAAATCTTTCTCAGGGATTGTTACACCTGGCTAATTTCCTCTCCATCTGAGTGTTGGATACATAGATAAACTGTAAATTGTGGGGAAGATTAAAGATATTACCTGGGCGATAAGGAACTTGAGTTTCCTTACCCCTACGCTATGATCCTGAACATACAAAGGAGGGCATTGAGGGTACAGATTTAACACTACAAAGAAGCTTGCAAATTTTATTTAGTAGGGCTGTTGGGTTATAGGAAAGTTTGCAATTTCTACAGTGCTAATATAGAATGTAATATAAAATCTGTAAGTCAGGGAAAAAAACCCTAAAAAAGGGTACTTTGAACTGTGAACTGATTGTGAAATTTTCAAAAACAACTTTTCAACAAATGCCTAAAACCTATCGCATTTTGCTTACAGGAATGCAGAAAATATCTGGGGGAAGATAAAGTATGAAAAAAGTCTTCCCCTGTCCTCCTATCCCCCAAAGTAAGTGTGCTAGCTTTCACTGAGCCTGGTGCCAGGAACATGGAAGAACAAACTGTTGAGTCAGGTAGCAGTGAGCAAGGCATAAGTGAGAAACAGCATCTGTCTGTATCCCTGAGGACTTGATAAATTGAGGTGAAGTTGGGAACCATTTGGAATAGTGTTGTGATTGATGAGTTACATTCTGCAAGGACAAACTGGTGAGGCAAAGTGTCAATCCATTTAGGATTTTTCCTCCCATTTTACTTTGCTATTTCACACTAAAATTATCAGTTTGTTATAGAGATAGAAGTAAATGGAAACAGGAGTTGGTTTCCACAAACCAGCCAGGTTTGTAGAAAAGGAATGTTCTTGAAGACTTTTACAGTTTCTTCTACAATGGCTTTGGTCTTTCAAAAGCCAAGGTAAGATTTTTTTTTTTCAGGATTTTCAGCCAGGTCTACCAAAAAAGTATAAACAAACTATCTCAATATGCCTCATATTCAGCAGATAATTTTTTATGCTGGTAGCTAGTGGGGAAAGTTGACTTGTCAGGAAAAAATATTAAAGCAATTTTAATTCATGAAGACATATAAGAATGGATTTAGGTAGCTGCCTGAAGCTGTCACCATAATAAAACCAGCTTACTCAGTTGTGTCACTCTGTGCCCCTTCAGAGTTGACTAAATGGAGACAATGGTATTTGGCTACAGCCTTGGGTTATTAAGTAGGTTGGCTTACCCTGCTGCTCCTTCAGAGGCTTTGGCTTTTAGTATCTACTATCTTTTTCCTCTTATCCTGGATCTTACAGTTTCATTCTGTAACAATATCTGTTTTTCTTCATGTATGTTTATGTTACTGTAAGCCCTTAATGTCAGATTTTTTCCCCTAGATGGTAGAGATTGCTGTCTTGATAATGTTTAAAGGAAATATAATCTACTGTGTATATCGTAGGTTGCTTACTGAATGTGCAATAGCAGATAAGTGAGTGTAGTCATGAAGAGTTAAAATGTGGGATCTTCAGGCTTTTTATTTAAGTTTCACTTCTGACTACAGGTTTATAGACATTAAAAATAATGCTATAGAATTATTTTAGATTAAAGAATATAGACATCATAAAGGCAAGTAGGAGATCTGGAGGCAAGAAAGTAAGGTGCAAGTGACTGATAACATGCTAGCCAGCAGCAGGCCTGAAGGCATTCAGTGTTCAGAGAATGAAAGGTGAGGGTACAGAGACATGTTTGGCAGGCCTATATTTATGTATAAAGGGTGTTTTTGTGAACTGTTATGAATTTCTTTGCTATATGCACAGTTTTGATTTATGCTGAGTATAATGGCATTGTGGTTACCGGTTGGTTAGCTTAATTGCTTCGATTCTCTTTCTGAACTGTAGCAGAAGCTGGTGATACTGCAAGTGCAAGTGATACTCTGCTGGATGTTTGTGATTCACTGATAATGTGAAGCAATGAGCAATCCTAGAGCTTTTACTACAGTATTTCTGCAGTGCCTTAACAGATTCTATACAGAAATAAAACAAGTTGCTTTACTACTTACGTGCTCTTGTTTTCAAAGGATTAAAATTCTGTTACTGTATTAAGTTCTGTTACTAGTGCTTGCTGGTTTGCCCCTGCTTTTCTGTGCTTTAATCTTGAATGTCTTCAGAACAAATACTAGTCAATGGCATGATTCCTTTGCTCTTTAGGCGATCTCTTCTGTGTTTTCTGAGGTGGATGGTGAATTAAATGTATACTTGTGGCTTATAAAATGCTGCCTTTAGTATGACAGCCTATGGGCTCATTTGGAAAACTAAAGTCAATTTACTCAGTGTTTTTCTTCTAGCTAAGAACACAATATACTTTCATTATAAAAAGAATGTTTTTCCTCATATTTTTATATGAAAATCCCTTGTATCCCTAATACACAATATTAATTCTTTCCTGAAGTTCTTTGCCAATGTTTTCAATTCCTCTTTGCAAAACCGAGTGGTTCTTACTCAGGAATATATTCATACAGGTAACTTCTGAGGTATGTTGTGATGAACTCACTCAGCAAGGGTTAAGGAGCACAGCTTTTTGCTGGGCCTTGTAATTACATATTACTGCAACCTTCCATGCTTCTGCTGCAAATTTCCATTGAAAGACTGTATTGTTAAGATGCAATGTCAAAAGTCAGTTGTTCGTAAACGAGGTGCTTTGTGCTGCAGGCACTAGGGGGCAATATTTGACTTCTTTTAGTTGCGTACCGCAAAGCGCTGAGTCCCTGTTAGGCTGTCGACATGTGTAGCTTAATGTAGGTGCTCTCTGGTAAGCACTGAAATCAGTGTCAGGATTCGCGCTCACTTAAGTTACTGCTTATATAGGCCCTAGTGGAAAAGGTTTCTACAGACACAATGGCAATTCAAAACAAATGGTGAAAACAACGCCTGAATTCAGAATCCATTGTGGGCATTTTGACATGCTCGAAAATATTTGTCAAAGATGAAAATAAAAATAAAATCAAATGATACTGTTCCAGTTCTTTTTGTCAAGAGTCATATTATAAAAACATGACAAAAATTAAGTACAGTAATAATTGTGTCAGAGATTAGTCAAACTCCTGTCTTTTCTTGACTTGTTCATAACAGTCTTAGTAACTTGGCATTCCTTATGACTCTGTCCATTTATGAGTCTTGATCATTTTCAGACTCATGTTTCTCTTTGTTTCTATGCAGAGAGTGAGGAAATAAGATGTTGCAAATCTGATGAAGAAAGTTGGTGTTTGAATCAAGCCATGTAAGTATTTAAGATATTTACTTTGTAAAATGTTACAGGCAATAAACAGATTATAGGTTATTTATGATGTACCAAGTGACTGAACTTTTTTTGCTATGCTTTTGGAAACTGTGAACTCCCCATAATTTTTTGCTTGTTTGTTATTTTAGAATCTAATTTATGGATAGAATATTAACGATGAAAACTTGGGCAAAGTGAGATCAGTGGCGGAACTCCTAAATGCTTATGGTGTTGTATGAATATAGCATAAGAGCTAAACAGTTATATACACCTGTAGGATGTAATGGATTATTTTGTTATGCTTCTTCTGTGTTTTTGTTACTTGTATATCTGACAGACTTGTTTGTATATGTAAAGTCCTGTAGTAGGTTCTACACTAATGCAGGTTTGGAGGGGGCTAGTAAGTGAAAGACTGAGGTGTTTTGAGAAAGAGTAGAAGGGGTAGTTTTTGTTTTTCCAAAAGGGCTAACAAGGGGAAGAGGAGGAGAAAACTAGAAATGGATTGTGAGAAGTGATGATCTTAAAATGGTAAGACAAAAATAAGTAGGAGGCAATCAGGCTTGTCAAATGTTGTTTTGCTAATGACTTCCCTGCCATTTAGTTTCTCCTTTTGTGTTTGTGAATGTGTTTGCAGTCTTTCAGATTTTTCTTTCAGAAATATTTTCTGATTTGCCACTCTTAACGTTTTATCTTAGGTGATTGTTTCCCAGTCACCATTCAGTTTGTAATCATATCTGATTGTTCATTTTAACACTAAATGAATACATTTCATTGTAAAAGGCAGCCAAGAAGTTTTTGGCAACAGTTACTGATTTTATTTCAGAGTGAGGTTGAAGAGCTACATGCAAATATGGTTTCCTTATTTTGTTCATTCTTAGAGACATGAAGAAAGAGGAAGGGTCTCAAGAGGAAAGAAAAAAAAGCAGATTTCCAATGTGTTGTCAATATGTCCATTTAAAGTTCAGTGACACAGTAAATATCTTTTAAAGTATTGACTCAATATGATCCAAGGGATTTGGTAAACATAGAGTGCAATGTTTAGTCACATATACCCCTACTGCTATGTAGGGGCTCCATATAATTGAATACAGAGATTTTCCATTAGCAGTAGGATGTGGATGTGCCTTACAAATATCTCTTCTGTGTTAAAGCATAAATGACAGATGGTATCAGTGACACCTTAATTCTGTCTCCTGCTTCAAAATAGACTTGCTGTCAATTAATGCAGACTAAAAGTGAATTATATTTGGTTATCTATTTTTTGGCTAGTTAATACCTAGTATTTTTAGCATGATGAATAAGATCAAATTAAAAAGTTGCATTAAACATTCCATTTAATTAGCATCATGGAACAGCAGTGAGAATGTATAGCAATATTTTCCAAAACACAAAGAATTAGGAATGAGAAATATTGTATTTTCAGAAAGCTATTCCTGATTTCAGCATAATCTTATCTTATGATATTGAACAAGCAGTACACTTTCTCTGTGCATGAGTTCCCTATTGCTAAAATGAGGATAATGATATTTTCCATTTTACAGAAGGATTGTGAAGAAAATGCCATTAATATTTTTCCTCAGATATTAATGTGATAGACACTATAGAAAATGCTACAAGAAAAAAAAACAACCACCAAAAACTATTAGCTGCTTTGAGTTTGAAAAAAAAAAAGTGTATTTTCAGTAAGAACTTAAAGAATAAATTCCCTTACAGCAGTGAGCTGAATTTATTTCACTTTTGATCCATTTGGAGAGTGACTTATGTAGGAAGAAATCTGAGAGAAGTTAGAAGTTGCTAATGTGGAGCCTGCATGAAGTTGCTAAAAAGGAAAGCTATGTAGGAAGAGCCTATAATTTTCATTCCTATCTTTGGACTTGGATTAATGCCCAGAATAGTGACAAATACAACGTCACTGGGGAAAGACTAAGAATCATCTCCATTGGCAATAGCAACTAAGTAAAGGAATGGATAACTGCATACTATTATAACAATAAAGTATTTTCTAATAAAAACAATCTTTTTCTATTTTCAGTACAGAAAACTGACGAGAGACTTTTTTTAACACTCAAAGTAGCCTTTTCAATGGAAGGAAGAAAAGGAAATGTTGATAACTCTGTGTGTGCAACCTTGTCAATATATGTATGATATATATACACATATCTATGTTCAACAGACAAATTCAGCTGAAGATATTACAAAATATCATTTCCCTCTCAAGGCCAAAAACATACTTTCTCTAGGCAAGTTATTGAAGAGGCGCCTTTTGGAAGAGCTTGGCATACAAGGTGCATAATTTACCTGAGAACATATCTTTGATAGAAGTAGGGGTGGCATTTAATATGATAGTTGTATTTATTTAATTTTCCCCTCTGTCATTTAATCTTTAAAAAGTACATACAGACACACTTTGGTTTAAGCATTAAGTACTTCCCCGCAAAATTTAGTTCCCATAGTGCTGTTATTGCTATCTCTTCAGAAGCCTGACTTTACCCCCTTCTCCACAAGAAACATTGCTTTACCTGCTCCCCATTTCTGCTTTCCCTCAGAAGACCTACAGAAAACCTCCCTGTGCTGTCAGAGTTTCTAATATCCTTGGAGAAAATGGGTAATGAACTTTTCTGGCTGCCTTTGGAGCCTGAGGGAATAACAGTGGTCTCTGTAGTTCTCGCCTCCCTTATTCAAAATTCAAATCACACTTTCTGTCTGATTTGGAGGTAAAGTATTTGTGACTATAAGATGCAATAGCTCTGCCTTTTGGAAGGGTTTAAAAATGTGAGGCTCTGGCAAAAGAATAAATGATTTTTAAAATTTTAGTTTGTTGGTTTTTTTAAACATGGTTTTATAGATGGAAAAGGGAAGCAGGTCATACCAGCCAGGTCTGTGTACGGAACAAGATGTTGCTGCAGTACTGTGTGAAAAAATGTTCCCCTTGTATACTGAGATATTAGTTGTATTAAGATTGGGGTTTTTGCTTCCTTGTAGTACTCTTGAAGCATGGTCGATTTAACAGGAACATTGTGAGAAGTCCACTGCTAATACTGGCCAAAAACCATCCAGAAACAAGATACGGGATTTGAACAGTAGACATATTTTCCTTGTCAAAGGGAGAATTTACTTAGAGAGGTCAGCTTTTAGGTATTCCTGGTGCTGTAGTATTCTCTGACCATATGACTTTCCTCATTTGTGAACATTGTCACTCTCTTAGGAAAGGGATAAATTATTGATCATAGAGGGTCTATTCAGATTGGGTCTGTGTTGAAAGACCCATTGACTTCTGTTAATCCACTTCATGCTTAGTATAATGAAAGGTAGTTCCAACACCCCTTCCTTTATTATTTGAAAGTATGCTAATACAATCATATATCTAAAGTTAGATATGTTATTTTGATACATTATTTTTTAAAGTCCTTGCTTAGCCTGCACTTTTTCCTAGTGAATATAAAATCTGATTGTGACAAACAATTTATTTTCTATGAAGAAGTTCACAGCCTTACCTATTATATTTGAGGCACTCCCTACTGTGCACATGGAGTAAAATTGAGTACATTTTATACAGTAAATAATTTGAGCAAAATACAGTAAACGTGCAGTTTTAAAATAAAAAGCATTTATATTTACAGGAATAATATTCACTATGTGATTAAATATTTTAAGCAATTTAACATATCTGCCATGCTCTTACATATAAAGAGGCAGCATTATTTAAGGCAAGATCAGAGATATATGCATATGTATATTTTTATACTAGAACCAAGGCTTAATAGGTACCTGGCTTAGTACTGGCTGGCAGAGAAATCTACTTGTGGGCTGAAAGGCTGCAGTAGCTCAAACTAGTGACATTGCTGGGGAGGTAAAGACATGTTTTAAATATTAACTGGTATGAAATATCTTGTTGAAGCCTGTTGTTGACACACATTCTTCAACAACAACAAGAGTCTGTTTGCAAGCAGAAATAGGAACATGTGATGATACAGCTGAGCAAAATACAGTTCTCCATATTATGTGCAGTTGCTAAGGATATAAACCTATCAGTGATATCTCATTTTAGGAGTTCAGAGAATGAATAATAGCTCTGTGACTAACTATTAATGATATGGAGTGAAAAAGAAGCACTGTTGGGTAACAGAATGTAGAATCATTTTACTATATGCAGCGATGAACATTACCTTGCACAAACAGTACAGCCTTGAAGTAGGGTAGGTGGAGGCACAGCTGGGTGGGAGGCAGGAAAGAGGATTGAGAGAATATGATGTATGAGTGAGAAATACAATCCTGTAAATAAATTTTACCATTAGAAATTTAACACTAGAGATGCTGCAGACAGAGCTTTGAGTTTCCAGACGCTCCCTGCTTTCGTTTTTGGATTAATGACCTTGTTATTTCCACAGCAACCATTAATGACATTGCAGAAAGGACTGCAGCTAGAGTTTCCACTGTTATAGTTATGGATTACTGCTGTTGTAGTTCTAACTATTTAAGATGATCCTCTGTCAATTCCTTTTCCTCACTATATGTTTTTACTAACATTACATATTCAATTAAGTATCCAGTTTGTATAACTGAAAACGAGCTGAACAGCCTTGCCCAGACTTTCCAAATGTTGATTTCCTGGCATAGCAGTAGAGATATATTATTTAAATGCTTTTAAAGATAATTTTAAGGTTAGTGGTGCTACCTTAAAAGCATAAGCACAACTGATTATAAAATTGAAAATGTCTGCATGATCCAGAGAATGGCCAGCAGGTTATTGGTACAGTTCACCAGATTTGGTTCAGAAGTGCACAAATGTGGTCACAGTCATTATAGGCAGGATAAGCACAGATCTGTTTAAAGCCAAGAAACATAGATTGATCTGGGCATGGATGAGGAGCCGACTGAGAGCCTGTGGGTCAGAATTAAAGGGAGGGCTGGGGCAGGGGACATCGGGGGGGGGGGGGGGGGGGTGTGTGTGTGTGTGTCTGCTACAGGCCACCTGACCAGGGGGACCGAGCAGATGAAGCCCTCCATAGGCAGATAGGAGCAGCCTCACACTCACAAGCCCTGGTCCTTATGGGGGACTTCAACCACCCTGACATCTGCTGGAGGGACAACGCAGCTGAGTGCAAGCAATCCAGGAAGTTCCTGGAATGTGTTGATGACAACTTTCTCCTCCAAGTGATAGAGGAGCCCACGAGGAGAGGTGCCATGCTGGACCTTATTCTCACCAATAAGGAGGGCCTGGTAGGGGATGTCAAGCTCAAGGGCAGCCTTGGCTGCAGTGACCACAAGATGGTGGAATTCAGGATCCTCAGGGCAGCGAGGAGGGCGTGCAGCAAGCTTACTACCCTGGACTTCAGCAGAGCAGACTTTGGCCTCTTCAGGGATCTGCTTGTTAGAATACCATGGGACAAAGCCCTGGAAGGAAGAGGGGCCCAAGACAACTGGCTAATATTCAAGGGTCACCTCCTCCAAGCTCAGGAGCGATGCATCCCCACAAAGAGGAAGTCAAGCAAAAACACCAAGAGGCCCCCATGGATGAACAAGGAGCTCTTGGGCAAAGTCAAACAAAAAAACGAAGCCTACAGAGGGCAGAAGCAAGGGCAGGTAGCCTGGGAAGAATACAGAGAAACTGTCCAAGCTGCCAGGGATCAGGTTAGGAAAGCCAAAGCCTTGATAGAAATTAGTCTGGTCAGGGATGTCAAGGACAACAAGAAAAGCTTCTATAGGTATGTCAGTGATATAAGGAGGATGAGGGAAAATGTGGGTCCTCTCTGGAATGAAACAGATGACCTGGTTACCCAGGATATGGAGAAGGCTGAGGTACTCAATGACTGCTTTGCCTCAGTCTTCACTGGTGAGTGCTTGAGCCACACTGCCCAGGTCACAGAAGGCAGGGACTAGGAGGATGCAGAACCAGCCACTGTAGGAGAAGATCAGGTTCAAGAATATCTAAGGAACCTGAAGGTGCACAAGTCATAGATGGGTTGCATCCATGGGTCTTGAGGGAACTGGCGGATGAAGTGGCCAGGCCACTCTCCATCATATTTGAGAAGTCCTGGCAGTCTGGTGAAGTTCCCGCCGACTGGAAGAGGGGGAACATAACGCCCATTTTAAAGAAGGGTAAAAAGGAAGACCCAGGGAACTACAGGCCAGTCAGTCTCACCTCCCTGCCTGGCAAGATTATGGAGCAGACCCTCCTGGAGACTATGCTCAGGCACATGGAAGATAAGGAGGTGACTGGTGACAGCCAACATGGCTTCACTAAGGGCAAATCGTGCCTGACAAACTTGGTGGCCCTCTGTGATGGGGTTACAGCGTCTGTGGATAAAGGAAGGGCAGCTGACGTCATCTACCTGGACTTGTGTAAGGCGTTTGACACTGTCCTGCACGACATCCTTGTCTCTAAATTGGAGAGACATGGATTTGATGGATGGACCACTTGGTGGATAAGGAATTGGCTGGATGGTCACACCCAAAGAGTTGTGATCAACGGCTTAATGTCCAAATGGAGAACGGTGACGAGTGGTGTTTCTCAGGGGTTGTTACTGGGACCGGCACTGTTCAACATCTTTGTCGGCAACATGGACAGCAGGATCGAGTGCACCCTCGGCAAGTTTGCTGACAACACCAAGCTGTGTGGTGTGGTCAACATGCTGGAGGGAAGGGATGCCATACAGAGGGACCTTGACAAGCTGGAGAAGTGGGCCGATGTGAACCGCATGAAGTTCAACAAGGCCAAGTGCAAGGTCCTGCATGTGGGTCAGCGCAATCCCAAGCATGACTATAGGCTGGGCGAGGAATGGATTGAAAGCAGCCCCGAGGAGAAGGACTTGGGGGTATTGATGGATGAGAAGCTCAACATGAGCCAGCAGTGTGCGCTTGCAGCCCAGAAAGCCAGCAATGTCCTGGGCTGCATCAAGAGAGGCGTGACCGGCAGGTCGAGGGAGGTGATCCTGCCCCTCTACTCTGCTCTTGTGAGACCCCACCTGGAGTACTGTGTCCAGCTCTGGGGGCCCCAGTACAGGAGAGACATCGAGCTGTTGGACAGAGTCCAGAGGAGGGCCACGAAGCTGATCAGAGGGCTGGAGCACCTCTGCTATGAGGACAGGCTGAGAGAGTTGGGGTTGTTCAGCCTGGAGAAAAGGCGGCTCCGGGGAGATTTAATTGCGGCTTACCGGTACCTGAAGGGGACCTACAGGAAAGATGGTGAGGGACTGTTTATCAGGGAGTGTAGTGACAGGACAAGGGGTAATGGGTTTAAGCTGAAGGAGGGTCGATTTAGATTAGATGTTAGAAAGGAATTCTTTACTGTTAGAGTGGTGAGGTACTGGAACAGGTTGCCCAGAGAGGTTGTGGAGGCCTCATCCCTGGATGAGGCTTTGGGCAACGTGGTCTAGTGGAGGGTGTCCCTGCCCACAGCAGGGGGGTTGGAACTAGATGATCTTTAAGGTCCCTTCCAACCCAAACCATTCTGTGATTCTATATGGAGTTGAATTATTTTGATTTCTGTTACAGCCAAGAGACAGAATTGCATAATGAATTACAGCAGGTTATTTCCACTTAAAATCAGAATACTTTTTTCATGGTTATTCTAAGAATAATTATTATTGAACCATAATATGATGTTAATAGTTCGTCTCACTACTTTCTCTTCTGTCAGTTTTATTTGCAAAATAAATATTTATTAGTCCTGATCTACAGTGCCAGTTCAGAAGAGAGCGCTTGCAGGTGTGTTAAATCCGGGGTTTTTTTCTGAATCCTCCAGCAGCAGCACATTAACGCCAAGGAGTTCTCTCCCATGCATGCAACTGCTATATCACTCCTTTCCCATTGTGTATCTCTTTATTGAAGAAACTGCACACTGTTGAAAGAAGTAATCTTGTGCTATTGCATTACCACACCAGCTCACAAGAGTGCAGTGTAGGGGCAGGCTGAAAGGATGTCGCAGCCAAGAATTGAAACATAATTGATATAGTAAGACTAATTTTAGGTGCAAGAGCCTCAACAGTTTCTTTACAAATAATGAAAAACAGACTTAAAACTATCTCAGTAGGTATTATACATAAGCAATGTTCTTTTCAGTGTTATTCATTTATCTGTCTCTAATTTGTATTTTGTGTATGTATTTGTATACAATTTATTTTTTAAAAAAAGTTACTTCATTCCTTTTTTCTTCTCAAACTGTAAGATACTTCAGTCACAATTTCCATAGATATTTTGCAGCCATCTGGGTGTTTAATACATTTCACTGCATTACATTTTTTTAATTGATGTTTAATAATGTAAGCGAATATTTATTTTACTGAAGATGAACATAATCTACAAAGCAAATATGTAGTATGTTACATTTTAAAAATACTTTCTTGTGGGCTTTGTTTTGAATAGCTGTTCAAGAGAATTTTATTTCCTTTAAAATAACAGCAGCTTTTGTATGTACAGCATTTTAAGGTGTTAAGTCATTTAATGAAGTACTGCAACACATCTAGTACGTACATAGATATAAATACTCTGAGTGGGCAGAGAATAACACCCAGCTAGATACACGTGCAAAATGCATGCTACAGTATTGATCAAATTGCTTAACATCTATAAATAGCAAGGAATCAGTTTATACAGTATGAGTTTAGTTATTGGGTGACCTTGGCTCCAAGTATAGCTCACATGCTACTTTTACCCTGCGACTGCATACATTGGATTCAACTAAATGAAATTGTCTATGCCTTGAGCTAGATGAAGGACCTTTTGAATAGAACATCTTCGCTATCCTTGATAGCAAAACTCTGCTTAGTATTGTAGAAGCTGACCTAGCATAATCCAGTTTCTGACTGTGGGGTCATTCCTGAGCTCCCTGACAGCACTTAAGGCATGGAGGATTTAAAAAAATATATTTTTTCACAAGGATATTTCTTGTCTTGTTACTTCATTTCTCCCTCATGTTGCCAACCTGAAGGACCAATAAGTGGTGTTGGTGATTGTTTGTGGTGATGTAGGGGTTTTTGATTGTTTTTTTGGTTGTTTGGTGTTTTTAATTGAGCTTACGTTTAGATCTATGTGGTCTAAAGGGCACTCAGTGGAGTCAGAACTCTAGTGACATAGACCTTGATGGTGTTGGAGCACCTGAACTTTCCTTCAGAAAATCCTGATACCAGAAATGTGATATCAATAACTTCAAGTATTCCTCTGGATAATGGTCTTAAAAAAAATACATCAGTGACTGTGCATGAACTAACTGAACTGTTATGTGTGATTACAAATAGTAAGACTCTTTGGTCTCATGGCTAGGGTCCCATAGCCTATAGAGTCGGAATTCACGCGTGTTCCCCACGTGCTTTAGTGGCAGTGCTAAGTGGAAAAAGTGGTTTGTGACAGAATTTAACAGCAGCCTTGCTTTCAGAAGAAAAGGGTCCTACAATTTCGGCTTCTTGTTGTGATACTAATAAAAAAATAATCCAGCGTAACCTCCTTATATAATACAAGGCCAACAGTGGTAAAAACAATAAGGTCTTAGCTTTTTATATGCTGCCCAACATTTGAGATGTTTGTTTTCAAACACTTTTACTTTGCTTCTAGATCTGTATGTGTTTATGGAGACCTAGTTCTGTCAAAAGGGGAAATGGTGATAAAATATGCATAGTATTGTTAATAGTACAAAGATAACACAGTATTAAAACATCTTTAGAAATTAGTGCCACAGACTGAGGACACAGTGACTTAAACCTGTCTTTAGATAGTCTCTATTTTAAATCTGTGTGCTCTTAGGCTTTGTAGTATTCAGATTTCCTCTCCATTTTGCTGCAGAAAGTTCTTTTGGCTGCAGATGGTCAAATACAAAAACTGTGCTCAAGTTATCTAATTGATAGCATATGTGTTAATATTTATGGAATTTGTTGAAACAAGAAAAAATATAAATAACGAATTTGAAACAAACCACAGTTCTTATGTTAATTGCTGAAGAATAATGTTATAGCACAAAGTTTAGTTGGAGGCAAGTCACTAATTGTTGTGTACCCCAGGGATTGATACTGGGGCCAATACTGTTCAGCCTCTGTTAACCTAGTGATGGGACAGAGTGCACCCTCTCCAAATTTGCAGACAAAACAAAAATGGTGAGGAGTTACTACACAAAACTATACACCAAGTGATTGTGCTGCCATTCAGATGGCCCCAGACAGGCTGGAGAACTGGGCAGAGAGGAATCTCATGATGTTCAACAAAGGGCAGTGCCAAGTCCTGCCAGTACATGCTGGGGGCCAAGTGGCTGGAAAGTGGCTCTGCGGAGTGAGGGACTTTGGGGTCCTGGTGGACAATAACTTGAACATGAGCCAGCAACAGACCCTCCATAGCAAAGAAAGCCAAGAGCATCCTGGACTGCATTAGGAAGAGCACTGCCAGCAGTTTGAGGCCAGTTATCTTTTTCCTCTGAGGTCATATCTGGAATACCATGTTCACTTCTGGGCTCCTCAGGATGAGAAACGTGAACTTCCTGGAGTGAGTCTATAGAAGGGTCGCAAAGATCATCAAGGGACTGGAGCATCTATCATATGAAGAGAGCATGAGAGAACTGGGACTTTCAGTCTGGAGAAGAGAAGGCTCAGTGAGGGATCTTGTTATAAGTACCTGCTGGGAGAAAATGGAGAAGGGGGAGCTAGAGTCTTGTCAGTAGCATCTCCTGGTGGGACAAGAGGCAATGGGCACGAATTAAAACACTTGAAATTCCCTCTGAACACACTAAAAAAGTTTTTCCTTTTGAGGATGGTCAAACATTGGAATAGGTTGCCCAGAGAGGTTGTGAAGCCTCTGTCTGTGGAGATATTAAAAAGCTGTCTGGACACAGTCCTGCACAACCTGATCTGGGTGACCCTGTGCAAGGGGGTTGGACCAGATGATCTCAAGAGGTCCCTTTGAACCTAAATGATTCTGCAATTTCTCTTACCTTCAGGTAATATAGTGGAAAAAAATTATCACAATGGCTCTGTATGTACATAAATCTCAGGCTATTGTGCTTAATGAGATTGAAATGTGGGAAGAAGCTGTTGTGGAATCCATCATTGGAGCAGCAATGCATCCTGTGCTTGTATGCTTCCCTGTAAACGTATTGGATTGTGCTTAGACCAATGGATTTGGTTATCTTTCCCACCAGGACTTTGCTGCTCCATACAGATCCATGAAAGAAATTTTCCAATTTCAGCTTATAGGTCCAGTCTGTCAGCAGGTAATGGGAAATGTTCATCTGGCACTGAGGTGTGACAGTAAAAAGGAAAAATTGCCTAATAAAATGTTTGCACAACACAATTTTCACTTAATATAAGCACGTTTGATGGAAACATTTGTAGACAATCTGAGATTTAATACATTGAGAAATTAAAAACTGAGAACAATACTAGTCATAACAGCTAGGTGGCCACTATAACATGGTATTGTTGCTTTCAAGCTTACACATCTCAGGTCATCTCTTTTGCAGATTTTAAAGGCCCATTTTTACAGCGATAGGTAAAAAACTATAGTAAACATAATTTTATTAAATGTTTTTATTCATCAGTACCAATTCAATAAGATAAGACTTTATGGTATATGAAAAATTTTATCTAAAATCCTGATTTTTATCATTACGTTTATTAAAAATGCTTTTATTCTTTTTGCTAGGCTTTTCTGCCTAGTTGTAAGCATGTATAAAGTGTCAGTTTTCTGCTATAGTAGACAGAAATTTTCTGCACTTGTAATCTACTGCCAGTGGTGCAGCTACTGGCAGTAGATAATGTTTTAAGCATTTGCATCAGTGAGCACATTTTACAGGCACTTTGAGCTATCCTACCATGCATTTGAAGGAAACATTGTGTCTCTTTTGACCACAAATTGAATTTACTTGCAGGTCTCCATTTTATAAAATATAAAAAGATGTTCCGTTTCTGCCAAATTCAGTTTTGTGTTTTAAAGTCTCTCTTCTTAAGATAAGCTGAAAGGCACTTTGGATTGGGAAAATTATTCTTGCTTTCCTGTCAAAAGATGAGGTGAAATATGGGAAATGAATACTTTGGGGGCAGAGCAGGCAGGGAGCTGGAGAATTGTTTTTTAATAAAAACTACGATATGCTGTAAAAACTAGGAAATCAACTTTTTTTGTGCAGGCATCTGAAAACAATAATTTATATAGTGCAATGGAAGATCCACATCTGTGGACATATGGAAGGTCCTACTTGTATGCAATTCCCTACGTTTCTATGTTTGCTAGCAGTGATTAGCAAGACTTCGAGAAACTTAGTGGATTGCTGAGTAATAAATTCATGTTTGTAACTTTGATCAATATGGAATTTAGATTCAAATCTTTAAACTATTCTGTAATGTTAGTAGGATTTCACTCATCTAGTTTACCCTTCCGTAGTTGTGTCCCATTTCAGTACAGTTAGTTTTGAAATGTGTAGTGAATGAATCTTTCCATTTCACCAGAAATAGTCTGTGTTCACAAGCAGGTAGAATTCAAACCTGGAAGATGGTGGGAATCAAATATTGCTTTTGTCTTGCAACATAACTTTGTCTCGTCCTCCCCCCCCCCCTTTTTTTTTTTTTAAAATGAAATTACTTAAACCAGCTCTTTTCTACTGTCCTGTTAGGTGCTATGTCATGAATAGTGAAGTTCTGGTGGGTCCAGTGCTGAGTGCCATTCTTCTCCCATTAAAACTGACAAGAAACAAATATACTGAGAAAGGAGGAGTTTAAGGATATGTGGAAGTGATGCAGCTCATGATGTGCTTCAGCAGAGTAAGTTAATTTTACTTTATTTTCAGAGGCTGTCACCAATATCTTTTTACAGAGACTTTTTTTAATTGTGTGCAAGCAGCACTTGTTCAGATCTAAGAACAGGAAAAAACCCCGATCAATGTTTGCCTAGAGAAGAGGAAATGGGCACATTGGAATTCTGTAAATTCCTGTAATATGTTAAAATTTAGGCAGTGATTTTTGTCTTGCATTAGGATGCTGCAGGATGTTTTGGGTTTTTTAACTATCCTTGTCAGACAAATCTGTATGCAAAATGGGTTTTTTGTTTGTGATGATTTTTTCTTTGAAAAAACCCAATGCATTGTTTCGAGCATTGATTTGTTTTTCACTGTAAAAAGGCCTAGCTGGCTTTTCAGTAAGTCAGCAGACAGAGCATGCTTCCTGTTGGCACTAGTATGTATGTAAAAATCTTAAAATGGTTGGCTATGTTTTCATTTAAATAAAAGCGGAGGGAAAAGGCACTTGACTTAGAGGAGGTCAAGTATATAAGCAGTCAGAAAATTTCATGAAGAAACTGTTCATGGTTTTAGTATTGCATTCATTTAAACACATTGAGTGAATACATCTTGTGAACCTTTTTACAGTGAGTAAGCGTCCTTCTTCCAGGAAACAGAATTTACATATAACAGGAATGAAACACTGGTGTCAGCATAGCTTTGTTTTATTTGCTGCACTAGAATAACTAACTAGAAAGTTAAGGCCGTACCAGGACAATACAAATTGTAAGGACTTTTCAACATTTAATTTTATTAATTTCTTACCCTGTTAGCTCAATTATTTTGTAGACGATGTCATATGAAAACATTTCAGATAGGTTATTGTTTAATTCAGTAATTGACTAAATGTTTTCTTGCTATAAATTACTAAATTTGCTGACCCTCCCAAAAGGGTTATCTGTTTCTTAGGGGGGAGTAGCATTTTTTGATTCACAAAATTGTGAACATAAAAATGCAGAATAAGAATGTAACAGAATATTTTATTTTTTGTAGTTGTCTCCACAGCAAACTAGAATTTAAATATTTTTGAGTACTAAAATTTATTCACGCACAATTCTGAAGTTGTTTTAAATAGTAGCCAAACAATATAAAGCTTTTATAAAATATCAGAAGTACTATAAAGTTGTATTTGATAATATAGACACATATGTTACAAAAGTGCATTGTTTGTATTGAAGTTGGGGAGGAGAAAATTAGATTTGAAATCTCTGTAGAACTTCTGTACTAACAATTCAAATTATTTTAAAGCCACAGAGTATCAATGCAGATTTTTGATTTTAGTTTTTTCCTCATCTTCCAATGAAATAATTTAACCTAACTGGAAAATAAGGGATTTTTTTTTTTTTTTCCCTTCTGTGTAATTTAGGAATATTGGGAAGAAATATTTAACAGAACAATGAAAACTTTCTTCACTGCTTAATTCATTTTTATTTTGTCTTTCTTATTCAGAGATGCAATAATAATAAGAAACATAGCTTTTTGAAGTCTTGTTGATTCAGATTTTTTTGTCTTGCTACTAAGGTATTCTATAATACCAAGTCAGTCAGACTTCTTGCATATTTTCCCTGTAATGATAAACCATTGATGATTAGTTGGAGAAATCCTTCAAACTTATTTTGTAGTTTTCCATTTCAGGATAGAATGTTACTTATTCCAGCTCTCTCATGATGACAAAGGAGAATATACTTCTAATAAAGTTATAATACTCTTCCAGCTCACTTTGGGACTCTTGGATCTCACAAAACTTGAATTTTCCTGTAATTTTTTTCCATGGGTCCATTTTCCTATACAGCCTATTTTACAACAGTCTGAGTCTTAACTCAACTCAGGTTCAGACAAATCAGTGTGACTCAAGGACAGACCTTGCCGAATGTATTACATCATGTGTATCTAAAGTGGTTTTCAAGGGAAACTTAAACAAAATACTCTTTTCTGCTGAATGAAAAGCAATGAATGATGAAAGCCCTGGACCGATAAATGAGTACTCCTTTCAAGACTTCTCTTCTAGGAGCTGTAGAGTTAATTTTTATCTCCATTTGTTTCTTTAGTTGATACCTTTTCAGGAATGTTCTATAAATTGTTAAATATATACCCAATGTTTTACAGCTCTGATGTTGGTGTATATATTGTACACTGTTTCACTGTTATTTTTTTAATCCTTTTACTAGTGTGCTTTGGCTAACACTAATCTTTGTTTATAAATGAGACATCCTTCATATTTTGAATAATTCCTCTCCTACAGACTTCAAAAAGAAATGCTTAATCACTTTGCCTTTTAAATGTTCCCCTTCTATTTAGTGATTTCTGCATTATTGTTCAGGAAACTGGGTAAAAGAAAGGCAAATTTTCAGCGTCACTCTTACTATCACTGAAAGCATGCTGATAAGAATTATTTCTATTCTCTTATGATTATCTGAAAAAAATTTTTTCTTGTCTCTTATAAATTTCCGAACCTAGTAGGTGATTTAAATCAATAATAGTGAATAGAAGGGTACTTGAAATGGGTCATATCTGAATTGTTTCTTTTGCAACTTCAGGTTCTTGAATTAGAAAAAAAAGTCTGTCTAAAGTATTTAAAGGCATGAGAAGTGTTTGATCAGTGTTGAGACAACAAATAATCATTTCTATAGCCTAATTCCTTATTTATATGCTAAAAATAAAATACTTGGAAATTTGGACTCCAGTGAAAGAATATTTTGTTTCTGCTTCTTAGGGTATTTTTCTTTATCAGGTTGATTACAGGTACCAGTCAAATCTAAAATACAGGCATTAGAAGTACTTCCGATGTACTTTGAAATTATTCAGCAAAAATGTTAGAGTAAGCATCCTGGAGGCTGGGGAATGTGACCAAATATTAGTCAGCCTTAGAGGTACTTAGTGTTTATTTCTACATGTAAATTTTTCAGCTTAGCATTTTTAAAGAAGTGCGTCACATCAGCATTAAAAAGTGCAAGCTGTTTCTGAGAGAGGCAACAGCAAAAAAGCAGCGGGCAGAGCTCAAAGATAAACGTATAACTGCTGGTGGTTGAGGGCAGAGAAGGGAGAATGCAGAGCTAAATATCCTGTCAGCTTTTACCTTTATAATGTGTCCTAGTAATTTAGAAATAATATCATGATGCAAAACTTCGGGGTGTTTTTCCTAGAATATTAAAACACAATCACAGTTTTTAGCAAACAGCGACTAAACACATGGCTTTCCACATTTTTATGTGCCATATAATGTAGTCTAGTGGCATCAGAATTTTATGGGTCCGTGTCTTAAAGTGGTTAGTGATTGCTTTCACTGCTGCATAGAGCACTACTGGTCTATTTTTATTCTGCTAACCCTGCATCTAAGCCTCTCCTCCCCTTCTCCATATCCTGTAGGGCTTGTAAGGTTCCAGTCCTAGGAAGATTTATTTGTGCAATGCTATATATAAGTAAGTTTTTTGTGTGTTGTACCGTTGAGCAGTCTCAAGATTAACTTGTTTAAAATTTATGGATCTGCCAAGCATCATTAAAATTTATAATATCCTTTTTTATAGCTAGATAGAACTTTTGGATCTGACTCTTATCCTCCTGAAGTTACTTAAGTCAGCTGTTTGCTTTAAAAAAGGTGCATTTCCTTTTGGAAATTCTGAGTTTAAAATTCTTTAGCTTATAGAATTTAACAGCTTGTCACTTAAGTTATAAGAGGTCTGAGTTCATTTTTTTATGAAGCAAGATGTGTTCACCTCCTTGTGTTTTTTCAGTACTTTAAGAAATCTTTGCAAAATCTCTTGATTTCCTTGTTAGATACATATTAATTTCACATACAGATGTTATCATATGACTTGTGATGTCTTTTTTTTTTTTCTCAGGACCTTCTAATTTTTTCTCAAACTGAGTTTTGCAGTGTAGATTTTTAATACACATGCTTAACTTTTATGCGCTGAAAATGAAATTGATAGTTAAGTTGGCTACATGTGGTGTCTCCAGACTGTAACAGAAAGTGAGTGTTCACCTGCTAAAGTTCCCAACCCTAATGTTAAGAGAATAGGGAGAAAATAAAAGGATCATGTCAACAATTTGTCACCTAACCCAGTAAACAGACATGGAAATGTCAGCAGCTTATCTGCCAGGAGGGATGAATCACTTGTCTCCTTGTCTGGGGAGAATCAGGATGGAGCGAACAGACCATCTGCCCAGAGGTGCTGTCCTAGAAGGGAAACAGTCTGCTGGCTAATAGGTTCCAGGATGCTAACCTGTAATCTTTTCTCACATGGTACCATAAGCAAGTAAATTACCTAAGAGAATGAGGGAATGGTAGAAAGAAGAGATCCAAACATAAATCACATTAAGGCAGAGTTCTTCAATAGCAAGTTGTATGTGATTTAAATAACTATCTCTTAAGATATAGAGCTGTACTAATGGTGAAAAGGATACTGGAATTGGGCAATGTGAATTCCAATGTATGTAATCTCGGTGCTTGATAACACAGTGAATCTGAGGGGAAGTTTGTATGATTTTTTTAACTTGTTATTTCCTATTGAAGGGGTTTTAATTCCAGTATTTTATCTAGTATTCTTGTAATAATTCTAATAACTCCTCCTTATGAGATTAAAAGTTATATAAATCATACTTAAAAGTCGCAATTTCACAGAGCTGTAGCTCAAGGTTTTTGTATGTAAGTATTCTACAAGAATTCTGATATTCTGTATTAGGCTTTGCATCTATTACTAGATTATGACATTGAAGAGAATAGTGTGCAAACCATATTATCTCATAACACGTTACATCTTAAAAATGTTAAAGGCATCTCTTCTGCATGTAGGAATATGTGGATGATAATCACGTTGCTTCAGTATTCAGTTGGATAAAAATTAGTATGTAAAGTACAGGTTTCACTCTTCATTATTTAAGATCTAAAATTATTCCTTCACTCTTCAATTTGTCAACATTTTTCTTTTCTTAAGTGAGTATGCCAGAATGTGATGCAAGACCATGTTCGAATCTGATAGATGCCTATGTTACTGTTGGCCAAAACCAGCCACATAGGATGTGAAAGGGAATGCTGCCTTGAATTAATTGCATCTCACTTACATTTACCTTTTGGTACCTGTAATTTATGTAGATATAATTGATTTTAGACTCTATACAGATTTTTTTTTTTAAGTACTGATTTTTTTGTCTCAGAATGTCATATAAGCCTATTGAAAGGCTTTTGCAAGGCATTTGATGTCAACACAGTTACTTTGATCAAATAAACCTGTATTCAGAAAAAAGTGCTGTTTGGCAAGACGTAGTTCTCCTAAAGCTGTTCTGATGCTCATCAGTTAGTCTAGTGTCTTTATTCTAAACTGATTGCAGTCTTTCTCCTCCATTCTGTGATTTTACCCAGGATCAGTGTCAAAGTAACCAGCATATATTTACATGGCTGTTCTCTTTCATTCTTTAAAAATACTTTGACCTTTTTCTCTTACTAATATAAAGAAGGTTGTAATTAAAAATAAAGAAATAGGGACAATTTGAAGAGTGAATTTAAGAGAAACATAAGGATCAGAAAGAACATAAATGTGCAGTGAGAAAATACTAATATTGACATCTATGCGCTAATGGCAACCTCAGCCTCTATTCTTCTGTTGTTCTTTAATGCACCTGAGATTAGGTATATATATAGTCAGATAACTTTTTTGTATATGGAATAATTTTTGAGCTTTTAAGTGTAAGTTCACAAAGAATGGCAATGTATATTTAATTTTAGAGGAGATTTAATTTCCAGTGACTATTTCCCATCCTTCATCTTTAACTTATCTGTTATTTCTTTTATGAATTCCGTGGTCTATAGAAGCAGAAATCTTAAGCGTTCACAGTATTATGCACTTGTCTGTAGGATGTCAGATTTTGTCATTGAAATAATTTGTATGCCTTACACAGAAAAGTAGTTTAATGGGAAAAGTCTAGAACATCTATGTAGATTTTAAAGTGCATTTGTGTAAATAGTGACATTTGGACTCTCAATGCAGAATGCAATAAAGATAATAAGTAACAGTCTTGGCCAAAGATCTGAAGTTTTCCAGGGGAACTGGTACCAGAATGTAGTCCTTTTGACTTCAGCATTTGTGTTTTAACTAAAAAGCCATCCTTTGGATCAGTGACAGGGATGGAGCTGAATTTACTCAGGATAGTTTGTTAGTATAACATACAGTAAGTTCTGGCACCTTTGTCTTCCAGAACATTTTTCAGGACAGAGAGGTATAAATTACTTGGGTTCTTAGATTCTGTAAAAAATGGGTGCCATAATGTCCTTTGATCTTTTGACAGTTTTTCCTGTGTTTCCCTGTGTTTTCCTGGTTTACAAGCTGTTTAGAACAGAAATTGTTTTGGTTTGTGTATCGCTTTTCAGCTTGTAATAAATAGCATGTTCAATAAAAAACAGTAAATCCATCCTGAAATACAATTAAATAGTAACAGATATAAATGCAATGGAAAAAAAATTATGAATAGAAGAAAACAGGAATAAGTTTGCTTGCATAAATACTGATGTTTAAAAAGTCACCTTCCACGTGATGTGTTTTTCTGTTGCAAGTTGAGTGCCTGATTTTTAATGAATTCCATACAAAAATATACAGGTCACTTTGTTCATCAGCTCAGAGTTTATTTCTTGAAGAATGTTCTGTGGAATTACACTTTCTTCACATGGTTTATGACTTGAAAGGAGTTACCCAACCAAGTCTCCTGAAATGTTTACCTCTACAGTTCTTGAATATTTCTGCATGTGTTTTAGTATCTGTCTGTGATTTGTTTTATTCTCAAAGGATATGACTGTTAATTATCCTCTGTTATTTTGAATTTTGAGGTGACTTTGTATTGAGTATTAGTTAATGCATAACTCTTTATCACAGAAATTCAAGGAAAATAAGTTTGTTCTTTCACACTCGTTTAAATTTTAATTGCCTTTTCAAGTAACAAACAAGCTTCAAGCTAAGACTTGCAGATGTTGAAAACTAGGTCATCTTGTTTATGCACAAACTCTGCTTGCTGTACTGTAGAGTGATGGTCTGTAAAAACGAATTAGAAGGATTTTCCTAGGATTAGGGAAGTCAATAAGAATGAGTATCCTTATTGTATCCTGCCATGAACTATTATTTTTTATTAGTTATTCACCTATTATAATTCTATTTTTTACTTACATGGGTTTACTTTAACTATCAGACTCTGGATGAGTAATTTTTAAGGAGATTCTCCACTGAAAATGTAACCCATGGAATCAAAGTAAGACTGGTATTTAACCTGGACTGATCCAGTGCTTTCCGTAATTTAGTCCTCTTTGTAGGGTAACTTTACACAGGACCGGTCACCATGAAGAGAACAGGATCATGCATGATTACATAGTAATACCATCTTTTTAACCATGAAATTAATTTAAAATGGGGTGACATAAAGCTATTTCCTTCCTTCACCTCATTTTAATCATACCATATCCCCAGTAAGCCATTCAGTTTGTTGAGGTGATGCATAAACAGGCTAGTATTTCTTCACTGCAAAACCTTATTATGTAACCATTAGTCAGAAGTATGAGGGTAAGTGGTAAAATGCTGACATCACAACTGGTTATATGGAGATAAAACCTAATTTTCATGTTTAGTGTCATGGTGGCAGTTTATACTTAGCTTGTACTGTTTTTTAGATTTGAGCTGTCATTTGTTGAGAGGGCATAAAAATTTCAGGATCATGTGTAGTAAACTAGGGTAACCACTCAAAAGGTATGGTGAGATTTTTGAAAATTTTGCTCTGCCTTGTCTATGCTGCCTGTTCACAGCCAGTATCATCAGTTAGTTGATTCTGGTGAGTTAAAATGCAACCTGGGTTTCAAATGAAGACCTACTTGCAGCTCAGTTTTGTTTTCTTTTACTGAATCTCTTGCCTCTTTATGGCAGTAATAAGAAAGATATTAAGAAAATTTTATCAGATTTCAGTGCTTTTTATGTCAGCTTGGTAAATAGCACAAGAATAGTGTTTCATTTACCCATGCTAGTTTCCAGTGCTGTTCAGAACAAAAACGCAGAGTTTCATGAGAACTGGAAGAAATAAAATTTATTAGCCTTAAGTTTTCCGTATTATTTATCTCAGACCCTGTAAAGGAGTAGAGTGCTTATGCTAAAATCCATATAAATGCCAACCTAAGAGACTGAGTGTCTCTGACATACCTTTCTTTTGCATTTGTCACCTCTTTATTACTCAGAAATAGTATAGGAATAGATGTACTAGAATCTTACTGCAGTGCTTGGTAGGTTGAGAGTATTGTCCACATGAAAGGCTAATCTTTTTCAGTTTCCCTGCCTCGTATCTTCCTGTCTGCTTCTATTTTAGAAACACATGAATATATGTAAATTAAATGATCTTGTACAATTTGTGATTTACTTAGTGATTTCTTCACTTTCTACTAGTGTGATGTTTACTCAAAACATTAGCCCTTTAAATGCAGTGGGGTGATAGAACAGAAATGGAGGAGGTTGGCTTTGTTATTTAGAACATTGCTTCACTTGGAAAATTTATTATTTAGGATTAAATTTGCAAAAATGACTAGGCTAGGCTGATAGTGTTCTGTTTTCACTGGGCGACTGAGTTTTTACAGAAATTTTTGTTTATGGCAAATGGCTAGCTCCTTTGAACCTAAACAACTAAAAACTGTAAAGGGTCCTGTTTTCATCTGAAATTCAGTGTTTCGATAGGAGTAATACTGTGGTAAGTAAATAATTAGCAATTTTGATGCCACTGCTTTTACTTTTCTTTGTACACAGGATTCTTCAACTTCACTGCATAGTCTATGCATACTGAATCTTACTCTTCCTTCTTTTCCCTGCTTCACCATGAGGGAAGAAATAACATTTCCTGGTTATTTTATTCATCACTCCTTTACAGATCAGGACGTATTACAAAGAAAAGCTTAAGACTTGAGGCAAAGAGTACATTCAATAGCAGCCCTGTGACTCAACTGTCTGAGGATTAAAACAGAATTTAACCCTTGCTAGCATTTTATTGAAGTTTTAACCTATGATGTCTTATGCATTTATGCACAAATCTCAGTTGCATCACTTGAGTAACTATGCAATGCAGTCTGTACAAATGCTGTAAAATAATTGTATAGGATGTATAAAGTGGGGCAATAATCTCTTCATCTCACTGTCTCATTCTGAATTATTAAAACAACTACACAGTTGTTGTTGCTAATACTGGCTGCGTATGTCTTACTACGAGATGCTAGATTAGAATTTTAGGTACAGGTGATATGTTTTCTTGGAACAATTAGTACAGTTGCCAAAGTGGCATTTGCATCTGAAGTAGAAATAACAAACCTGAAAATCAAATACTGTTGAGAATAATTGGTCTCAGATTACATGAGAAAGGAGAAAGCTGTTTCCTATGGAGTGGAGAGGGAGGATATAAGGAGGGAAGAGAGGTGCCAAGGTGATTGTTTACTTGGGCAGAGTAATAGGCAAATTATAGCCTGTGGAATAAGAACGTATTTCAATCAGAGTCAGCAGAGCTGCTAGAAATAACTTAGCTTGACCTTCAAATTCTGTTTCTGGAATTTGAATTTGGAAGGGAAACAAAGAGAACACCACAATTTAGTGAATGATTTCCTTAAGTTTGCTCAATTTACAATCCGAGCAAAGGTAATATATGTGAGAAGCACTGAAACAACAAATTTAGTGCAATTTTAAAGACATTTTCTTTGGAAGAGGTTTGTAGTTGTTCAAGATGATGTAGAATCATTTTGGTTGGAAAAGATTTTTAAGATCATCAAGTCCAACCATCTTTTCATGTATTGTGTGTTAATTTTTTGCAAATAAACAGCAAGACTGAATAGGCCGGGGTCTTTTGGGGGTGTGTTTTTTTCTTTTTACTGTTCTGGCAGAGATATTCTTGATGGTATTTGTCCTCTTATAATATAGTTGGCTTCCTTTAGACACTAGGTATCTTGAGTATGTGTATCACACAGACCCCCTGAAGTCCTTTGAAATTAAAGTAGTTAATAGTTAATGACAGGTGTATTATGTGTTGTACTGTAATTTTTACTGCTGATTCTATTTGCAGAGTATCTGGGGTTTGGCCTAAAACTAGGCTAACTGCATGAACCATCTTGGCTTTTCCTTTCTAGCTGTAGTATTATTTATGCCCTTTTTCAGATATTTGTGGTGTATTGTAAAAGGCATTACATTAGAAAGTCATTTACAGTGTTCTGTTTTGATACTGCTGTTCAGATTTTACTAGTGTTGTTGCACTGGCTTATTCATGGATGATTTGGATTCAAATTTTTTTGGCATCAGTTTCATACCTTTTTCTCCTTTTAAATAAAAATAAATTCTTTTTCTAAATAGCTTGCTGATTCTGTGTGCCAGATGTTGTCAAGCACACTGTGTCTAGAATATGCCTACAATATTTAACAAAAGCATGGGGGGGGAGAGGTCTGGTATTTTTGTAGCTCATCAGTATTAGAACTTACTGAAACTACTGTATCTCTTGATCAAAATGCACCTATGAGGTATATGGTATGACTCTGATTTGTATAGCACTGGCTCCAGAATGTTTGCAGAAGGTAAAAACCACATAGTGTACTGAAGATGGTGCTTCGCTATTTCAAAGGCTATTTCTCTTTTGATTCATGCAAAACTGTACTCACTACCTGTTTGCCATGGCAACTATCTCTTGATAAACCTGTTGCCTTATCTGTATGAGTCACTCTTGACAGGTGTGATTTGACTTGTCCTAAACAGTATAGAAACATCCTTACACTCTCTGATCAGTAGGCATGCTCACATGTAGGTGTCAAGGAGAACAGAATCCCTCCATTCAGGTTACAGATTCAGATTTAATGTCTGTTTTGACCATGGGAAGACATCCATATAATCTGTAGCACCCATAAATGAGATGTTGTCACCTTTGTCTTTGTAACACTGCTGAATCCTTGTATGTGAAATTCTCCGATTTGCATCTTGTGTATGTATATATAATACATGAATATAATAAGGAAAGACAAAGCTATAGATAACTGAAGAAACTGATTTCATTTAATATTCAGTGTCATTGTGTGAAGCATTTTTAGAATATATTTATATTCAGATATCACACCAAAATCAGTGTAGGATGCCATGACTGGTACAGAGATAGGGTAAGAATTTTTATTCAAAATCACATCCTATATCTAGAATTTGAATTTGTAAACAGTACTCAATTTTAAAGTGAGCTGGACCAAAGTTTTGGCAGTAATTGCCCTGAAGTAGTAGTAGCTCAAAATGAATATTTTAGTTTTGTGGCAGACTTCCATTTCTGATGATATTTAACTGAAATTAAGCAATGCCCCATGATGTAACTGATACCGTACTCATAAAGTGTAGTAGAAACAATCCAGGTGGATGGTACAAATAAATTACAAAATTATACATGCTTTGCTGTATCTGTGTCATTCATATCTGAATTTACATATCTCTTATAGTACTCTCTTTGTAAAAGTGGAAAAAGACATTCTAATCTTTGACCTGATGGGTATAATAATTTTTTGCATGGGTAAGGCAGAGTTTTGACTGAACAGGCTACCAAGCTTAGTATGCCATGAAAATATTTAATGTCATCATTAAATCAAGCATATTATTATATTGGCCTATCTTACTCCCTCCTCTAGATGAGGTGAGAGGTGACCCAAAAGAGGTCTTCTGCTGATCTTATTTTTCCTGTGACATAGGTTTTATGCCCAGCCAGATTCATTCAAGGACTCAAAACCAGCAGCATATCTGCAACATCATCTTGTTTGTCTACTGCTAGATTATTATCTTTGTCTGGCTAAACAGCCAAAAGCTCTGTAGACCTTTTTCTTCAGTCTGAAATTACATCCCAAATGTTCAGTTGGTTTTCTTTTTTTTTTTTTTTTTTTGCTTTTCAATAGCTTTTTTTTTTTTTTTTTGGATGGAGATAATACACTATCAAGTCACACTTTCTATTACTGTTTCTTCAGCCTTTTTTCTCACTTTCTTGAGTGAAGTTGGCTATTTTGCTTTAGCTAGCCCATAAAGATTCCAGGTTTCTAATCCAAGAGTGAAGCTAATTCCTCAATGCTGTTTAAGAAAAAAAGTGAATCTCTTCCACAATACTTATACAAGTGACATACATCATGGCTCTAACAATGATGGTTTAAAGTGCTATTTGCCCATACTTTCCATTTCATTGTTTTTATTAAAGCACCCTAACTACTTTTTGGTAAGACATAACCATAGTTTTGACTTTCAGTTGCTCAAAAAGTGAAATGTATTAGACATGTGACATCTCCCTACTAGAGTATTACTCCTATCTAGTAGAAATAGTGCTATGAAAGCGCCACAGAAGACTTATAGCTTTGCAAATAGTCATTGTCAGAGATGAGGAAAAGTGTCTTAATGAAAGGATTATATTGAAATAAATTATCTGTATATCAAGTAGAATCAATGTTTTACTGTTAACTTCATAAAGAGTTTCCACAAGTCATGACTAGAGAGAGATTTTCATTAGAATGAAAACAATCATGTGAAATGTGATAGCAGTTTGGGAGTTCCAGCCAGGGACCAAGATTTCATGAAACTATTGAAATTAGTCACCAATTAAACTAATGTAATTTATGGCATTGTTTTGTACTAATGTAATAATATTCCACACAGGAAGGAAGGGGGGCTGTTTGCATTTTAGAAGAGTATTTAAGCACATTTGAGAATTAATTCTTTGGTCATAATTTGATGACAGTTATATATACGGGCAAACTCTTTGTACCATTGCACATGCCATTTGGACTTTACCTTTGCATTGATGCTCCTTCTATGCCATGTCCAATTTAACTGGCAGCCAAAGCAGTAACAAAATTGTTACTCAGCAGCTCATGAAAGTGTACTTTATAATTTGTATTAAGATCAAATGCAGTAGTAGTTCCAGGCGGATTTATTTTATTAATAGGTAAGCTTCTTAGCCAAAAGTAAAGCCTGAGTCTTGTATAGCTAGATAAAATTCACTGCTAGGTTTTGATTCCATTTCACATTGAAGAGGGTACAAGTTTTCTTGACTGATCTATCTTCCTATGTTTGGAAGAAAGTCTTACTTTTTTTAAAGTACACTAATTTATGATGTTGTTAAATCATTGTTTATAACTGTATTAATTTTTTCAGAGCAACCAAGAGACTAGCCTAGAGTGTCTACCTAACTAGAATTAGTACTATATCTTGGGCAATATTGCTCTGTGGTTACTTCTTTAGAATGTACAGTACTGATAGTGTACCAGACAGTGGATTGTATTTGTATCACCCATTTTTCATTCAGAAATATTTTACTGTGTACTCTTAAGTAGTTGATATTCAAATACAAGTTACTAATTTGTCTGTAATAAATTGTAGAATAGATATTAAAAACGAGTGTATTATGGTGTATACCCACAAGATGGCAGATTAGCATATGTGACCTTCAGCATTTGCTGAATTTTGGTTTTAGACATGAAGCCTTCATGTTTTATTGATGCCAAAGGCCTCTGCCTGTTAAATGGGTATATGTTGAAAAGAGAGTGACTAGAGGCGTAGTGCATTAGCACCTCCCCTTTCTGCGGTGGTAAGGATTATTCAAAATTGAACCAATAACATGTCTGTGAGCACTAAACCACTCTCTTTGTTCTTCCTAATGTCATCAAAACTCTGTCTTCTCTGCTACCCATTTGAAAGATAAAATGTTTACTGTTTACAAGTGATGTAGTTAAGGATGGAAGAACATCTAACCTGATCTCCTTCTATGACAGGGTGACCCACTTAGTGGACGAGGGAAAAGCTGTGGATGTTGTCTACCTAGACTTTAGTAAAGTCTTTGACACTGTTTCCCACAGCATTCTCCTGGAGAAACTGGCTGCTCATGGCTTGGACAGGTGTACACTTCGCTGGGTAAAAAACTGGCTGGATGGCTGGGCCCAAAGAGTTTTGGTAAATGGACTTAAATGCAGTTGGTGGCCAGTGACAAGTGACATTCCCCAGGGCTCAGTATCGGGGTCAGTTCTGTTTAATATCTTTATCAATGATCTGGACAAGGGGATTGAGTGCGTCCTCAGTAAGCTGACACCAAGTTGGGTGTGAGTGTTTGAGGGTAGGAAGGCTCTACAGAGGGATCTGGACAGGCTGGGTCTATGGGCTGAGGCCAGTTGTATGAGATTCAACAAGGCCAAATGCCAGGTCCTGCACTTGGGTCACAACAACCCCCTGCAACACCACAGGCTTGGGGATGAGTGACTGGAAAGCTGCCCAGTGGAAAAGGACCTGGGGGTGTTGGTTGACAGCTGGCTGAATATGAGCCAGCAGTGTGCCCAGGTGGCCAAGAAGGCCAACAACATCCTGGCTTGTGTCAGCAATGGTGTGGCCAGCAGGACTAGGGAAGTGATTGTCGCCCTGTACTCGGCACTGGTGAGGCTGCACCTCGAATACTGTGTTCAGTTTTGGGCCCCTCACTACAAGAAAGACGTTGAGATGCTGGAGCATGTCCAAAGGAGAGTAACGAAGCTGGTGAAAGGTCTAGAGCACAAGTCTGATGAGGAGGGGCTGAGGGAACTGGGGTTGTTTAGCCTGGAGATAAGGAGGCTGAGGGGAGACCTCATTGCTCCCTACAACTACCTGAAAGGAGGTTGTAGCCAGGTGGGTGTTGGTCTCTCCAACCCAGTTCAGCAGCACAACCTCTGGAAAATCTACGTATGATCTCTGGTAAATCTAAAGCACAAGATGGAGAATTCTGCAGTTTGCCTTTTACTCCTGACTCTCCAGTCACCCATTTCAGGCAATATGTTGAATGCTGAAAATCCCTACCAGCCTGCATTTCTTTCCTGGGGCAACCCAGTGTGCTGGGAAAAGAGAAAGGAGATACTCACTGTGTCTTGCCCAGTGTAAAGACAAGCTAAGGTAGGGGCATGCATCAACATCTGAGAACTGTGAGGTGCTACCTATTTCCACAATGTATGCATAATCTGAGGGATAGACTAAATATATGGGATAAGGAGAAGTTCCTCTGCTCCCGTTCTGTTTAGTCTGTTTCCTGTCTGTGCCAGCATGCATTTCACCTGCTTATTTCATTATTTATATTGTTTACTACTTTACTGAGTGGTACCATGATAGTAGTTTAGCTAGTTTCTCTATGATTTCTGGTCAGCTGATGTTTAGGGTCTCAAACTGGCAAAATGTTGCAAGCTGGACACTGTTAACTACAGGCAAACAGTATGTAATAATTGGTGTGCATTTCTCCTGGAATAAAAGCAATGTGTAGTAACAATTGCAGCCCATTGTAAAACCTGTTTCTGTAATGCCTGCATTTTAGATTCTTGGACATAAGGCATCCCTTTTATGATTTTTATGCTCAAAATTGCATTTTGAAGAATGTGAAACATGTACATTCGTGTAAATTTTCAAGCCACTGTTTTATTGATTCATTTTCATAAGCCTTTATTAATCTGGAACTTGTTTCAGATTTTATACTTTGAAAACCATCTTCATTTTCTTTGGTTTCTGTTAGGATCGGGTTATTTGGAAATGTGCTGTATGCATTCAGCAGCAGCAAAACAAAGCTTTGTATTCTGGCTCATTGCCTCCATTGCAGGGGCAGACAGGTGGTGATGTCCTGTCACCATGACTACATGCAGCCCTTAGGGAGGGCTCTTGTAAGATGATAGTAATTCCTGAAGGGGGGAAGGGCATCAAGATACACTCCTCCTAGCTGTGGGTTCTTTTGTATGGGTTGCACTTGATTACATGTCTACCCTGTCGCGTGCGTATGTGCTCCCTGAAATGCAGGAATCGGAAGGAATATATCACTGCAGACAGTGCAACAGGGGCTGCTCACATTTACCAAAGTCTTGACATGGATTAGAAAGGTAAAAGGACGATTACAGTCAGACTGCCTGAGCTTCTGCATTGTATTGACTGTAGGTTTTCCCAGAGATGGGCACTTCAGAAGGAAAGGTACACCTGTGCTGAGGTGGAAGCAGGTTAGTATGGCAGTGGTTTAGGGCTTTGGTCTGAATGGGAAGGGAGAGCTCTGTGGCTGTGACCATGTCTAGTTACAGAAAGTAGACATGCCATGGTAGGAAATGTTAATGAGAGTAAATGGCAATAGTCCTTCAGCTCTGTCTTCCCTCAGTATGTCCCAGTAATTTCGGTAAGTAGAATTAAGAACCTGGACTGTACCTAGCACACGCAGGCCACCAGCTTTTGCTTGTGGAAGAGGTCTAATAGCATTTTCAGTGATTGAATGTGGTTTGACCTTGTTGACGTCGTAGCTGAAAAATGGGATTGCATTACCTTTGCCTTTGGATTTGAGTGTCTCAAAAAGTGCCACCTAGTGAATTGCCAGTATTTCCCTCTACATGCTTTTCTGTGGCCTGACCTGGCATGGCCTTGTTTAAACTTCTGAGATCTGCCAAGATTGCAGCTGGAGTTAGTGTTGCTGCAGCATACTTGTCGTTTCAGTTCCACTCCTCCTTTGCAGCAGCACAGGTAAATGTCTCTGCTATTGGAGGAAGTAACATGTTTGACTAAGGAGAGAGAAACTTGAGGGGTGTAAGAAAGTTAAATAACATAAACTGAAAAATGGTGAAGGACTGTCAGACTTAAAGGGACAGAACAAGCTAAATGAAAGCTGGCCTTGTGGTTCAAAAGGGATTTTTTTTCTTGTTTACATGACTGAAATTTTACTTTAAGGACCATGCAGCTGTCACTTTGTAGGTCTACATGTAATACCTGGTGAAGATGAGTTGTGGAAAAGTTTGTAATCTGTGATGTTACTAATATTAGTCAGTGTTGGAATTTTCAACCTAAAGTTCAGCCAGAAATGCTGTACACAGACAATGGGAAGGTCTCCCTGATTCAACTTTAATGTGGGCTGACAGAAAGGAGGAGAGTATAGTGCATGAGGAGAGTAAAGATGGGAAGAAACCCTGCCTTTTTAATGGGGAATTAGAGAGAATTGGCTAAATGGAAGAAAAGATTCCAACTGTACTTCCTTGAAGTGTGTAAGTCCCTGTGGTGAATGAATGAGAGTTACCACCTGGATCTTAGTTTCCCAAGGGAAGAGACTCTGTAAGTTTTCAGTGCTGTGGAGGAGTGTGGGAGCAGTGGTGAGCTGTGGAGAATGAGCGGTCTCCTTTGTACTCCATCTTCAGTTCCTTCATTCTGCTGTTTGCTCCTAATTATTTGGGAACAGAAAGAAGCAATGACCTAGAAAATATCAAAATATCATTTTACTGTAAAATATTTACAAACTCTAGCTTCAGCTAGACAAATTCTGCAGACTGATGAATTGGGAGCAGCCATGCTAGTAAACTGCATTGTTTTTCAAAATTGTCAGTTACATATTTTCATCTGAAGTACAACAAGGACCATTCTTGTATATACATACAATATGTAAAATAGAAGTAGAATGGTTAGAACAAGAAACAGGCTTGCAAAATCGCTTTGAAAATTTCCCAGCTCGGCCATCAAATTGCCCTGCTTGCTCCATTGACAATTAAATAATATAAATCACCTAGCTAAAAAACATTGGTTGTTCTGGACAAGTATTCTGAGACTAATAAAACAAATGGGGGGCTTTGTATTTTAGTTACCTACTAAGTTTTAGGACTTGTTCTTGCATGTCAATCATGAATAAATACAGGGTGTCAACATCAGAGTTCTGATGAACTTGGATCACCTTATGCAAAAAGGCTATAATCGTGCTGGCTCTGGGAACTGAGAATTCCCCTATAAGGCTGCCCACTGGAGACCAAGTACACCCTAAGGTTCTTTGCACTCAGTATACTATTCCATGTATATGGCCAGCAAGTGGCATGTTGCTTCATGTCCCCATTTGGAACTCTTGAAATTCTTCTGCTGTGTATCAGAAACCTGGAGGGCATGGGCAGAGAACGCAGGTAATTTAAATACCACTGCTGCCTTTCTGCATTTCCTATTGCACAACTTGGATGAACCAAATAATTTCTTTTCATTCTTTGGAAGAAAAGAAGAAAAAAAGTGTGTTAAATGGAGCAGTTACAGGTTTTTATATCTAAAATATGTAATTGAAAATAGACATGTAAATTAAACATTTAAAAATGTAGATTCTGGGTTAAAATGCTGTGTTATGAAATAAAGATAAGAGTAAAATAAAAATCATTGCTTGTCCTCATTTCTGCCCAAACTCTGCAACACATGAATTAAGGATGTGCCTGGTGCAGATGGGAGATGTTAGCAACATCCTTTCTACACAGTGCACATTCATGGAAGTAGCATATGCTCTGCCAGTTTTGTCCCTTGTCGCTTTCAGAGTTTGAAAAGAATGTGCTGTTCCCTGGTGCCTGGAGTTGCAGTAGCAAAATCCCATCCAAAGAATAAATGATACCTATGATATGTGTCCTACATGTTAGGATCTGACTGTGCCAATTAAAGCTACCATCCTTTTTTTCTTCTGTATCTTTTTGTGTTTATGTATTTCATTTAAGGTTTCTTAGTTGAGAGAGAGAATTTATACAGCTTTCCCATTGCATACTTTCATATGCTTCTCAGATCTTTTGCTATTTATTTGCATGAAGAGGTAGGATAAGGCCTTTGGTATTCAGCAGAGACAAAAAGCTGTTATTTTTTTCTGGGTCAATCAATTTCCCTCCTTAGATCAGAGCTGGGATCTCTGAAGTGTATACCAGAACTGAGCTTCCTGCAGAGTCGTAAAATTAGACCCATCACTGTCATCCCCCTGTAATAGCAACAAGAGAAAAAAATGCGAAGAAGTGTGAATTTTTGTGGCTGTTGAACTCAGTCAATCAATTCCAGTTTTCTGGGAAGGAAATTCATGATACAACCACTCACAGTGTTTATATGACATAATTAAAAAAAAACCTGTGCATGTTATCCTTGAATATAGCAGCTATTATATGGCATGTTGTTAAACTGCTTCTTTTGGTTTGCTGGATTTGATATCGCTGCACTAGACTGAGAGAAAAAACGGCATGACCCACTTTAATTTAGGATGGCCGATTTCACTCATTAAGACTGTACTTTGCTTGTACTTTGCTGTTAGCGCATACCTGGGGCTATGCCTTCTCAAAGCAAACCCTACATTTCTGCATTAGGAGGCTGGTGGGGCAGAGTGTGATCCATGTACAGGCTATAAGGGTTTTAGAATAAAGAGTAAATAACCCTCTGATACTGAAATTCTTGTGAGAGACTTAGTGTTATGAAAAACAGGAATGCCATGAAAGGTCTGGAAAATGCTTTGTGTATTTTCTTAATATGTGTTTCCTATAAGAAGAAAGAATACCTTTTAGGGCTGATAGCATTTTCCCCCTTACCTCTTAATGTAGGATATGAGAAAAAACGTTACATGGCTTTTATTATACAGGAAATGTACTTGAAGTGTAGAATGCTTAGGAAGGGATGCCTGCTTTACTGCTATAAATTGTTCATGATATGTCTTTTCTTATATGCATCAAATGTAGCACTTGCTGCAGAGATGCATGTGATTTTTCTTCTCTCCTGAGAGCTGGTAATTGGCTTCAGTTTACTTAGGCTACTGCAGTACAATTTATTTTCTTAGCTGAGGCTCATGTTGCAGCATGTTTTCTTCTGTGAGGGTGAGGTATTTAATTTGTAAAGTGGTGGAGAGTATGCGTTGTGTTACAAAGACAAAGCACATCCATGCTCTGTGGTGTTTAGTGGAAACAGATCACAGCCATCTACCATCCGCCTTTACCTTATCTTGTCTTTTTATTAAATTGCACATGAACTAATCATGATCTTTTAGAAAACATCCATTGTAACTAGCTTAGTAATTTGAACACATGACTAATGAACTGTGGTTACTATTTGCTTTGTCTACTTATAATGAATTATTTCTGTGGTTTTCAGCCTCAGTCACGTGGTGTTATTTCTCTTTTCTGAGTTTTACCTCTGGATAACAAAACATTCTTCAAACAGGCAACAAATAGAAAATAATGAAAACTTATTTTAAGTATAAGGTTTTGTTGTTAGTTCAGTGATATTTTTCCTTTTCAGATTTATCTATCTAGATGAAGCACTAGAGATGAACGTAAAAATCACAACAAATAGCACTTCAAGAGAGTTAAACTCTTCAATGTAAAAATATTCACACAATTGTAACAATTCATGTAGCAATAATGATGTAATATTGAAGTCGTATACTGGAAGTGAACCCTATGAGTGAGTGCTTTCTTGATTTTATTAATTCCTATCATAACTTTACCGTCTAAATTATTGACTTTTTTCTTTCAATAAAGTACAGTATGCAATTCATAATGGACTTAAGAAGTGCTGAGTACTCACAATTTCCTTGAATGGATTAATGAATTTCACAGTAAATACATTTGACTACTGGGGTTCCTAACTTGCCGTAATGGCAGTCCCACTTAATGTTATTGTGGCCAGTCTGCTCCTTCTTGAAGGAAATGGGGGGTTTTTTTTGCCACCACACACTGAGCTTTCCTCCTTTGTTAATATTACTTCAGTGCTGAATTAGCTTCAGTTAATTCTGCAAGTTCATTACTCTTTTATGACTGTGCACATGTTAGTACAGCTGCATTAGCTCATGTGAGGCACTAGGACTTCTGGGAACACTTGCTTGGGAACAGCATTAAGCTGTGCTGCCCTATGAATTAATTTGTGATGTACTGAACAAGACTATGTCTCCTTACTGGGCATCCATGTAGAAATTTTTTTAACCTAAAAACTCATTAAATAAAACCAGCAAGTAATGAACTTATACGAAGAGAGTGACCTAGCTCTACTGTCAGCATTACTAATACTCTCATTTTGGCAATACATGACAGATAAAAGATTTAATATGTAGTGGAAGGCATTTTGTCTGCAGTTGGACACATTGAAAATTCACCTGTCATAGACATGTATCAGTATAGTCATACAACAAAGATTTTTAGTAGCCAGTAAGGGGTCCTCCTTTGACTGGAAACTGTGGAGAGAGACTACAAGCACAATGTGGTAGGAATATAAAACCATGCTTAACTAGGATAACCATCACTACTGACTTGCTTAGTAGCACATAGGGAGTTTTCAAGTGGCATTTCTGTTCAAATGCTCTGGAAGCATACGAGAAGAGTGTGTAATGTGAGATTTAAATTATAGAAGCTCTATTGGTTTCTGTGGCAAAAAGGAATAAGTAGAAGGGAAGAGGAAGCTCAAAGAAGCAGCGAAGGGTAATTAGGAGGACATAGGTACCCTCAAAGCAGGGACCCTATTTACAGTCCAGGTTAAACCAAGACCTTCAGCCATTTCTGCTGGTCTAGGCTGAAGGTATTGTCAATGTTTTCTCACATGCAGTGCTTGGTAATGAAGCTGGTACAGTAATGCTTTTACCGAGTACTGAAAGAGACACCACCTTCCTAAAAATGAATGATGAACTGTCATTCCTCATCAGAACGCTTGCCAACCTGTTCACAGAGCAGAAGTTCTGTAGATTTTAGGTGCTGTTTTGAACAGGTAATATGAGTAAGTATGAAGAAAACACAATTGTTAGATGTGAAGTCAGGGACCAAAGAAGCAGAAAAGCTCCAAAAGTCTTTGGTAGTAAATTGAATAATTTATGAGGTCAGATAAGGTAGTCAGAGGAATGGTGGAATAAATAACGTTCGTAACTTTTACTTCAAGGATTTACATATTGACATTAACACAATGCGATTAGAGGATTCTCTAATTTGGGCCTGGAGGCCAGGTACTTGTAAGGATGCCCAGACAACTGTGGAAGGTCATGTCTTGAGCTTTAACCCCATATTCTAAGAGGGCCAGGGACCAGCTCTAAGAACTAATGGTATGAGCAGGCTAAACAATTCTGTGTTCTTGGTAAGGCATTTTTTTCTGGTGTAGGTAAAGCCATTCCTGTGAAGCACATATGGCTTCCCTATTGCATTGTATACCAACTCAGACTCTGCTGCAGTGATTGCTGATGCTCATCTATTAAGATCTGTAATATGAGTATAGTGTTAGCTATTCTATCAGTTATTTTATGGCTATCCAAGCAATTTAATATTTGGCCAACATATGACTAATATGACATAATATCCACAGATGAAGAAAGCACTGAAAACATGCCAGTGAGCAAATTCCAGGAATGTTCTACTCACTGCTAATTTTGAAATACAACATTTTACAGTCAATAAGATAATATTGTGTTTCAGTGTACTATATCTTTCTGCCCTTGAACAGCATGAAGACAGCCATTGTAAGTCAAAAGTTACTGTGTAACGTCCAGATATTATAACCCTGAACATTACTTAAACTTAGCTGTGTTATGTGGTCCCTTTCTTGTGAGATCAAGTGAAATAGTATTTATTACTTTTGAGAATTACTGGATTAAAAAGGATGACTGTACAATTAAAAACAACTTTTTATCTGTTTGCAATGAGCCCTTTGGCTGAATGTTATACGGGACCAAACAGAGGAACTTTGTTGGAAAGTTTGTTTGCATATTTAAGGTTCATAAAGCACTGGCAGTTTTGGTAGCAGCAATGTGGCAAACTAAAACAATACCTTAGATACTGAGCAATGCCTTTATGGTTTGGAAGGGCTCTTGAGGATTCACAGAAAGGCTGTTGGGGCAGAATGTGTAGGCATCCTGTGTTAATCCCCAGATGGTATGCTAGTGACAAAGAAGTAGAAATCAATGGCGTATGGTCAAAGTTCTTAGATTATTTTTTTTAAATTGTTTTACATAAAAAAGTTAAAATGTGAAGAATAAGGTATTTAGCTCTAGTGATAAAGAAAGCATTCTTTATTTGTACTAAAGCCAGTTTTTATCTTGCTTTAATGAGCAGAAGGATGCAGACAAAGAAAAATAAATACAATAAAAAATGAAATCTTTATTTTTTGGCTCATTTGTAATATTGTTTACATTGTTTATGATAATAACAATTTCCTGCATGCATTTCACCAACACATTACAAGTCAAAAGCATTTGTAAAAGAAAGATTCCACATTTAATGTTAGCTTGTGTATGAAACACAAAATGTCCTGATGTCCTTGATTATACAAATGTGCCATTTTGTTCTTGGGAAATATTGTGGATCCTATTTGTACAAGTCTAGTGCAGCGTGATTCAAAAAGAATTAAGAATAGGCTATGTAAACAGACACTGCAAGATAGCAAGGATTTCATGAACAATGAGACTATCTTGGAACTTCTGATTCAAACAGCGCTAGAAATTTGCACATTCCCCTAATACTTTCCTTGCTATGTCCTGTTACCAGATATAACTATTTGGAAACAAGCTGAGTTCCAGATTTACACAATTTACTTCACATTGAAATATATGCAAATAGAATATTAAAACAAGATAGTCTACAAATACTCACTTTTTTTCTCATAATGTGATGATGCCAGTTTGAAATTACTGTGGTTAGAAAGTAAGCCAAGTAAATGAGGAAAGAAATATAAGAAACAGTGATCTAAACTTCAAGACACTTTTCTTATATACAGAACTGTTGCCAAAGGGTATTTCTTTACATTATTTATATATGGTAACCACATTTTCAACAGGTTCAACAGTTTGCAATATGGCCTGTACAGCCTGATTCTACACCATATAGTAGCCACTTCAAATTTAAAATGCAAAACTAAAGAAGCTAATAAATAGCTGCAAACTATTGCTTAATGATTTGAAAGAATGAGGTCTGGTTGGACAATTTGATTCACTTCGCCACTGACACATGGCTTCCTGTAGTGGAGACTGTGGACAGTGGAAGGAGCAAGATACAGCAACAAAAGCATTGACATGGATCAGTGATACTCTCCAAACTATCTATAATGACACAGAATACAACATGTCCTTTTGAGCTCTTGCTGTTAATATTTACATGGAAAAGGGTATTTTATTGATTCACTGGCTGTTGGCCATAATGAGAGAAGACAGTAGTTAAAGAACCGTCTAGGAAAAAATTTGAGCTTGTTTAAAAAAAAAAAAAAGGCAAAAGAACTCACAGGTATATTTTGATGAAGCTATTTTTCCAGTGCAGAGACTACACAATATTTTTTAAGTTGTGATTGCTTTAACAAAAACAGTAACTTATTTATGTTTAATGATTTGCATAAAAATAAGTCATTGCAGATTCCTGTAAATTAGAGGAGACTTTCCAGGCACATTTATCTGGATGCACATAATCTGGATGCAGCCATACAAGTAGTCAGTATGCCTCAAATTTAAGAGCAACCCTGAAACGTGGAAGTTCCTAATATCTTTAGCTTTGTGCAATGTCATATTTTTGTTTACACATGATTGACAAGTGCAGCATGCCTATGTAAATCACTTCTTTCTGTACATTATAGAGAATCTGAGAGTAGAACACCTGGTCCTCATACCTCTTTCCCCAACATAAAACCTATTACAAAAATAGTCACATATAATAGTAAACAACTTGTGAATTAAAAAATGATAAATATGCTAATAGTGATTTTTTAAAAATATGACAAATGTAGCAGTTGCATTACAAACAGTGAAGAGAATTACTGTTCTATATGTTTTGCAGTATGTGAAACAAAAATGTATCGCTTTGCACTCATTTCATGCTCCGTGTTCTCTGTGGAGCCACTTTTTCCTTCATTCTTAGCAGTGTCAGCTGTAGTAAAAACAGTAACCTCTTGTCAAGTTTGTTACCCTGATTCACAGAGTCACAGTTTGATGATGAAGGTTCACTGTTTTGTTATAGGCACTGACCTTAAGTATATATATATAATGTATATATATGCACACACACGCGCGCGCGCACACACACACACATATATGTGTAAAAACTGTCAGTTTGGCATAAACCTCCTGCAGGAGTCCAGTTGATGCTTCATTCTCAAAGACTGTAAACAAGTTGTCCCACAAGCAGAATTCTTAGATCTTTATTTTTTATTTTCCCTGACATCTTTACCTTTGTAGTTCTTTTCTGCTTTATCTTTTTCATATTTTTCTTTGTCTGGCTTTGTTACACTGTCATAAGAAGGTGGGGAAGTTGTAGAGGAACTCTCATCCGTTTTTTCTGGAGTGGAGTTTCCATTTAGTTTATCAATAATTATCTCTTTTATACCCGGTCCATCTCCTTCTTTGTTTTTATTTCTGTTATATATACTAGACACCTTTTTAACTTTTTGCCTTAAAAGGTAGCGCCTGTAAGCACGCTGAATAATGACAGCAGACACCTCCTCCTGTTTTCGTTTTAATGTGGTGGTAATTGGTTCATAGGAGACTTTTGAAGGATTGGCTGCCATAAACCGATCTTCCATCTGTATTCTGAGGGCATCCATCTCCCCACTTTCCCCCAGAACACGCTTTGTGAAAGCAAACAAGATGTCAAGGCAGTGAATTCTGTCACCGCTTACCATGGGCAGATCCATTGCAATAAGCTGGACTTTGTTCGGTTTTGCTATAAGAAGAGGAGGATCTAACGAAGCTGCAAAATCAGACAGCTTACTGTATTCTATGAATTGTGTTGCATCGGGATCAAACTTCTCCCAGACCTCATAGAACATCTCAAAGTCATCCTCGCTCAAGGGTTCAGCGCTTTCTTCAGTAGCAACACTGAAGTTCTCCAAAATCACAGCTATGTACATGTTCACCACTACCAGAAACGATATGATAATGTAGCTGACAAAGAAGAAAATCCCAACGGAAGGGTTGCCGCAGTCGCCTTTCACGGAGCTCCCTGGATGATCTTTATGGGGGTCACAGTCTGGCTCCCCACTGTTAAGAATTGGGGCTAGCAAACCATCCCAGCCAGCAGATGTGGTAATTTGAAATAGGCAGATCATGCTGTTGCCAAACGTTTCAAAGTTGAACATGTCATCAATCCCAACTTCCCTCTTAACGTAGGCAAAGTTGGACATGCCAAATATCGCATAGATGAACATGACCAGGAAGAGCAGCAGCCCAATGTTGAACAAAGCAGGAAGAGACATCATCAAAGCAAAAAGCAGAGTGCGGATCCCCTTAGCGCCTTTAATGAGACGCAGGATTCGACCGATTCTGGCAAGTCGGATGACTCTAAACAGTGTGGGGGATACAAAATATTTCTCAATCATCTCAGCTAAGAACATACCTAGAGAAAAAAAATGAATATAATTTTATTTATTCATTACCTATAGAAAGATTTATTAATTGCTGTCTCCAGAACAGTCAGTATTGAAAGCTGTTACTAAGTTGAAGAACCTTCCTTATGTTGGAATGCTATCTAGGAGAAGGGCAGTAAGTAAAAGAAAGATGACTGCTTGTGCCAAGGTAGCTAGTGTCTGTCTAAGGTTTCAGTTATTCCTAAAGCAGCCTGGAAAGAGAAGCCTCTGTCTTAGATATAATTAATTCTTGAAACTGAGCCTATTACCACTGTCTTTTATGAAGGACTATATTGTATCAGTATAGCCTCTCTCAGGTGTATCACTCTTTAAGGCTTAAATTTTGTCACAGCACTCATTTGCACCTTGGAGAGTCATTAGCTTTTAATTGACAGAAATCTAAATGTTCACCAATACCTTAGTTAGCAAAAGCAATTAAAAATCTCACCCCCTTCACGTTCTTTTCAGTTTTAGTACTGAAAGCAAATTTGTGGTTAGTTCACATATACCACTAAACATTCCTCTTTATATTTGTACATGTTAATCTAATGTGCCAAATAGTTCATTTATGTCTTTTGATGTGGAAGATGACAGCGAATCTAATGGGAGAGAGAAAAATCTTCTATGTAACATTTCATATATTGTATGCTATAAAGTATGAAGATCTGAATCAACATGCAAGCCATATAGGAAACAGAAAATTTCATATTCAATATCATAACATTCTTGAAACAAACATTCCCTTTTCGTTCCACTAGTTCTTTCCTGAAAGAGAATTGCTCTTACCTACTATGGAGAGAATCACAACCACAAAATCAAAAATATTCCAGCCTACAGTGAAGTAGTAATGGCGAAGTGAAATTAATTTCAGGACACATTCTCCAGTGAAAAGGATAATGAACACAAGGTTAATTCGGGATAAAATTGTTTCCATTTCTTTACTCTGGTCGTCTGTTTCTACCATCATTGTGACCATGTTAAGGCAGATGAGTATCATGATGCTGATGTCAAATACTTGTTTGGTTACAAAATCAAAGACCATGCCTTGGAATTTGTTCTGCAAAACCAAAGGTAGAATATAGTTTATACTCCGAAAATATTTCTTTGCAAATGCCAAATGGGAAACCAAGTCCCTGCAAGATTTAGGAGTGCAGAGCAAGACCTATTCACAATACATCTGTTAATATAGACTAAACCCCCGCTGGTTTGTGTCTCATCCTCTTAAAGCAGATCAAGAAGTGTACCCCTGTTGGCTGAAGGGATGAGAAGAGAAACAATGCAATAATAATAATAATATTGATAATATTTTTGGTGTAAAAAGGTGGTATAACTTGATACCCAGCAAGAGTACCAGCCAAATGGAAACTCATTTTCTTATCTTTATTCTTAGCTGGTTTTAGTATACTAACCCCCAGAGATGTCCCTCTCTTCCTTAAACTAATGGTGCTTGGTGAGACTGTTGTACCGCTGAAGTTGCGTGTCTCAAACGCACCACGACTGCAATATCCTAGTTTTCCTTTAGTGCTTAGGTAAATGTTTATTGTCATACGTCTCTCCTTAGAAAGACTTTTTTAACTACTCAGTGCATAAGATGCAGCAAGTATTTTATTTTTCCCAAACACTGTAGAGTTCAGTAAACAACAGAGTAGTTTCTTATCTTAGACACAAATTTATCCTAGTTTATGCTTTACTCCCTAGAGCATTCTTTTATTGTGTAAGATTATCTGCATCTGTGTTTCTCGTTCACCTTAGGTGACCACTGCCCCCTTCTGTCTTCAGCAGTGAGGGCCAATGCATCCCCATTTCCTACAAATTCTCTGGGAGGAGAAAAAACAGAAAATTAAGTTTTTCTGTGGGTAACAAGGATGAATAAATGATCCAATCAACTGTACTTTTCCAGGACTTATGCAGGGAATTATGAAATTTATCACATTCACTTTATTAAATCCTACAGTTCATATGTCAGAGTGTATGTTTTTAAAAGAAACACGAACAATCTAGTCTGCTGAATTAAAAAAAAGTGGACAAATTCTACCTTTACAAGAAAATAAATAGAAAAAATAATTTCCTTCCAGACGTATAACCTTCTCTTGTTAGCTACAATATATTCCCAAATGAGCATTTAATATTAGGGGTATTCAAATCAAATCAATCTTACCACTGGCCTTGGTATAGGTTTCTGTGGCTTTTTGGATCCCAGTTTTTTCATTGCATTGTAATATTTCTTCTGTTCTTCTGTCATAAATATATCTTGACCTCCAAAGTAAAGACATAATATAAAAACTAATTACTATCATGTCCACACATACACCATTTAACTATAGTATATCTCTCTGTAATATTACATTTATATTTGATTTATATAACAAAAGTGATTTTTTTCAGGTATTTATAGTGTGGATGCCATATGCATTCCTAACACACAAAAACACCCCTTACTCGTACCTTATCAGGCTGATGGTTGAGTTTTTCCGGTGTCTTCATGCTCACTTTTGCTGATATGGCTAAAATGGTTCTTACTATACTGATGCTGTTAAATAACTTGCTGATTAGGATATGTTTAGTGCATTGGAGCCTGTCTGGTGCCTTACATATCCTAAATTCTGGATAGGCTTTTAGGATTACAGCTAGCCAGGTCTAAAAGTGGGGTAACTTTGAGGCACAAGTTGTGTCAAGGGAGAGTATTAGGGTCTAATCTGAGGGTTTTAATGACAGCAAAAAAAATCACCTTTGATATAAATTTAAGAAAAGTAATCTAAATCATGCCATAGCAAGTTATTAATTAAACCACCTCTGGAACCTTGACTAACTCAAATTAGCCTTACATGTTGCCAGTCAGATGTTCAACTGACTGACTGACTGAATTTCAGTAAATTGTGCTTATTGATGAGTCTGAACTAAGTCAGATGGAAACACAATCTCAAAGTCACTGTCAATATAATTATTTTAAACATACTTGTATGTCAAATGTCTACAGAAAAAATAACCTTCCTCTTATACCTTTTCTTTATTATTGCTAATAAATTAGAGATTGTATTTGTGACTAAGTTCATCTAATTTCTCACAAAAGTGTTAGAAAAATACAGCTCTTCTGTACGCAGTTTCCAAAATATTATGAACTGACTCATGATTTGTCCTTCTTTGCTTGTCAAAATGCTGAAATGTAAAGGTCAAAATCACATCCACAGATTTAGCACAGATTATCTTAAAAAAAAGAGACATTTGTATTCAAGGACTTCAAATAACTTGATTTGTATTAGCTTTACACAAATAAGTTATTAATTCATTATAGCTAATAATTTATGTCACTATGGAAACATTTTAAATACTTATCTTCTTCTTTTGTTGGTTGAAGTTGTCAATAATGACACCAATGAAAAGGTTCAAGGTAAAGAATGATCCAAATATGATAAAGATGACAAAATAAAGATACATATACAAGTTGTCCTCATACTTAGGTTGATCTTCTACCTACAAAATATTATAAATGTTATTACCCATGAGAATACTAGATGTAAAAAACAATGTATATAATTTATGAATAGGTATATGCTATCTCAGCTAGAAAAGCTATAAACTGCACTCAGTTATTAAAAGGACTCAACATGTCCATTCCAATCAATATTTGGAGAACTGGAAGCTGACAGAATGATTACTCATATGGAATTTTAAAGTAAACATTCACACAGATATGTTTATGTATGTACATATATACAAAGTTCCTTACATAGAAGGAAGAAGCAATGTGAGACTGAGATCATTCATTAGTACTTAAAATTTTAACAATACAAATCTAAATATTTTATATTGTGTTCAGTAGATTTTTATGCAACAGAATCAATCAATTTTACTATCGCCTGAATCTCCTTGGAACTCTTTCAGTCTTGCATGAGTGTTCTTACATCTAGCTAAGAACAGATGCTTTCAATAAATTTCTAGTGAGTATATGTTTTGTGAAATCCATTAAATTGAGACAAATTTCTAAGGAGGATTTTGTTATTGTCTCAATTTTTCCGGATTCCACATCTCAATACCTGCACCTCTACTGCACAATGTGCCAGAGTGTAGAAATGCTGAAGTTAATGAAACAGGATGTATTACTCTGGGAGACAAGTATCACTGTGTGATGATGGATATCACTAATGGGACTATAAGCTAGGTTGTATAGAACTAGTTCAGGCATCTGTGTTGCACTTCTTTGTACAAGGTAAACATAGTTTTAGTTTTGTAGCCAAGATAAAATTCTAATCCCTAGAAAACTTAACAGATGCTGTTCAACCTTAAAATCTCATTGCACTTAAATAGCTAGATAACGGAAGTGTTCGGCCTAAAGAAACAATGAAATGCACAGTTACAAATTATAAAACAAGATTAATATATTCAATACACAATAATTACATTATATAATCTTAAATTAATTCATACTCATGATTACCAAAGAAAGTGGTTAAAAAAACTCTTGTTTTTTCATTAGCATTAGCTTTTCCAAAAAAAAGTCCTGTTAATTTAACTTATTTGGCTAAACAGAAGGAAGTGGGATTAATTCTTCCCACTACAAATTCTGAGATTTGTGAAGTTACATAGAAGTTCCTTTCTAGACTAAATTTATCTGGAAAAAATATGTATTGGTGCTTATTATAAGTCTTAATGTTATTGTATGTGTGGCTGTTTAAATTCTATACTCTGTAAGTATATCAGAATATAACCAGCAGATGATCTTGAAAGTCTTACACTTACATCTCGTGAATCAACAGCAGCATACATAATATCCATCCATCCTTTGAAAGTAGCCTAGAAATAAAATACAGTTGTTTATCTTCCCTATAAAAATTCATAATGTGGAAAATAACTAGGTCACAGCATTTGGACCTTAACTTTTGATAAAATCATATATAAATTTATAAACCACATTTAATAATGCAGGCATAATAAGACATTTTTCATACTAATACTAGTTTTTTTGAGAAATTAGTTTTTAGGTATTCCAAAGATATCAAAAATCAGGCTCTGAAGGTCTCAGCAAGGGCACAGTGTGTTTGGAGCTGCAGATGTTTACATTGCAGATGAAGAATGGCAGACTCAGATAGACATTAGTGCTGGAGGTGTTCGGGTAGAATCTACTAGAATCACTCGTGACAGCCATTTTATCAAGTTTACAGCAGGAATTGATGGAGTCAGTAATACGACTCCTGGACAGATGCCAACATGCACCTGAATGTTTTTGCTATGGCTAAACTGCCATGGTATTTTTAGGAATGTTTTAATCCCACACAACTAAAAGGCATAGACTGTTCATAATCAAAATGTACATTGGGTCTTGAGGGATAAGATTTACAGAACACCAAAAAGTGAACTGTGAAAGAGCTGTGATTAACTTTTATAAAACTTTGGGCTGAGTTCCTGGTGAGACTTTATCAAAGTAGAATAAAGAGTAAAAAAGATCCACCATCCTTACTCTAAGGAGGTGAATTTCATGAATGTGGAATGTCCACTTTCTGAGGAGCACCAAAGGGTTGGTGTGACATGCTAGTTGAAGGTGTGAGTGCCTGCTCATTAGCCAGGGTTTCCAAGCTTATTCACTATAAAGAACAAAAGAGCTGAAAAGCCTATGAAATGAACAGATAAAGAGCATCTCTCCTGAGGAGACTCTGAAGAGGAACCATCCCAAGGATTATATTTGCATCTGTACTTTCCAGAAGTAGCTCTGGTACTTTGGTACGGCTGTAGTTTTCACAGCAGAAAACTTGCACTCTGGGAGTGTTCGTGTCCTCCTGAATCTTGCAGTGCAATACAAATTTACTAGGAACGTATGCTTGGAGCCAGGCTTCATAGATATTTCTGGATCAGTTGACAATTGACAGCCATTTGGTGCACTTTGCATAGCAATATTAGAAGAGGAGCAGAGTTTGAGAAGAGCAATAAATACAGGAGAAGAGTGGAGGGAGAATGTTAATGGAGACAGCTGAACAGCTGACATGATCTAGGCTCAAGGATCCCTTAATCTCTGCAGGAAAAGTAAAGGGTGGAAGGGAATATTTGAAAAGGAAAATAATGAAAAATCAGAACAAAAAGAAATAAAGGGAAGAAGAATGAAAGGTCCACAGTGATGTAGTAATTAAGGACCAACACTATCTGGGTGGGTGACACAGATGACATTCAGACACAGCTTCAAGAGACTAGAAGTTTTCCTTACACATCTTCAGAGGCAAGTATTGATAATAAGGTGGTTCACTTTAATCTCTAGTACAAGGGTAGCAATGAGATCTGAAGTCAGAGAATTAGCATCATCATTCAGTACTACTACTCAGCACATGAGAGTCACATTGCTTCAGAGGCAAAACATTTTAAGCCAGGTAGTTCATTTGGGAGCCAGGGTCAGTAAGGGATACTGCTCTGCGCCGGGATAGAAGGGACAAGCATATCATTCTTAGATAACTTGGTGATACCAGAGCAGTAACAATCCCATGACATTTCTGGTATCTTTTCATACAGTGAAGCTGTATGTCAAGTTACAGACAAGTGATTCTACAGAGCTCAATCATCTAAAGATAATTGCTTGCTTTCTTGCTTGTGTTTTGAATCAGATATCAGCTATCGGAAGCTTCATTCTAAGCCAAGGGGCCTGTAAAGAGCCAAGGTCTTTATTCCTCTGGTATAAAAAGAAGGTATGCTTACTTAGTCCCTAGAACAAAGATGTTTCTGTACCACACTGCATAGGAAAAGGACTTGAAGGGGAAATACAGTTTACAGACTTTGTAGAAGTAGCAGTAATTAATAGAAGGAATATGCCATGCATGTAATACAATACCATCAAATACTTCACAAGGATAATACTATAAATAACATTTATTTAGTGTATTATAGTGACTCTTTAACAAGCATTAGTGGAATATCATGTTTATAAATCATGAGTATTTTTTGTGAGAAAAGTATTTTACGTTTTCCTATTTTACCCACAGTTTAATGTCTTTGTAGTTTCATGTACTTTCATGAAATGTTTATTTTAGTAGCAAGTGCTGTTTATCTGCAAACATCAAGAGAAAGTGTTATATGATTAATCAGACCTAATATTCAATTAGGATCTGTCTATCAGTAACTATCCATATTCTTGCCATGAACAGCTCCTACTTTTCTCAGAGGATTTCAGATCTCTTACACAAGTATTATGATAATAGAGAAGGAATTGGCTTCATGCTACATGAAACATTGGGTGCTCCAATCTCAGATTTTGCATTATTTATGATTCTTTTCCCTAAACCCACTTCCAGGTCTGAAAAATCAAGCCCCTATTAAACAAATATTTGCACTGGAGACACCAAGTTGATACATGTTTATTTTTACCATCTAACTTACAAACTGGTTCCTTAGATGATTATAGACATGAAGAAAAATCCACTCTACCTTGACCAGGCTGTTGACAAAAGAAGAATTATTTCACAGTGCCAAAAGTGCCTAGATTAATGGATTTTGACTGTGAAAGAATGTTGCTGTGGATGTGTAATGATACGTTGGAACAGATTATGTGGGAGGCATTGGCAGTAGTTGCTCACTTCAGACCAGCCAGTCAGTTAGGATGTCTGCCCGCTTTTAAGCTGCTGTCTGCCCTACTGTCTCACAAGGTAACTGAGCTCATGAAGGAGGGGAGACCTTTTGAGTAATTGGAGGGACCTCTGAGCCTTGTCCACTGTGGTAAGACTCATGAAATGCATTCCTGGAGTTTGTATAGTGCACCACTAAAAAAATTATTGTACCTTTTTCACTTACTATTTTCACATTATTATCATCATCATGGGACTGTATTCCCCAGCCTTGGAATGGAAAGTTACTCTACTATCATTAATACAAAAATTACAGATGACAATGCTATAGAGTTTTGTAAGCTGTACATCATTGCAATGAAGAAATTATTCCACTGCTTAACAGTCTTAACTTGCCCATTTTTCCTAGACTTCTTTAAAAAGAGCAAAAAGAAAATATATAAATTTACTTACTACTTGAAGCAGAGCAAGATATCCAGCTCCTACATTATCAAAGTTTACTTTCACATTTTTCCATCGGGCACTTTGATTGTTTTTTATGAGTTCCTCACACTGAGTATAATTGTTGACATCACTGACATCAAACATCTCACCAGTTGTAGTGTTGACACAGTGATAGAATTTGCCAGCAAACAGATTTACTCCCATGATGCTGAAGATGAGCCAGAATATAAGACAAACCAGCAATACATTCATGATAGATGGAATTGCTCCTACAAGGGCATTTACAACCACCTAGTGTACAAATTAGACAAAATAGCCACTTAGTTTATGAACAGAAAAATACCTTTAAAAATGTTAAAACAGTATTAGTATGGAATGGACAATTAAAATATTACATTAAATATTTATGGGGGAAATGTTATTTAAGGCTCAATAAAAACACTAGTGAGATTGAAAATAGCAAGAAATAAAATAATATGGAAACAAAGACAATGCAAAAGTCTGAAAAAAACCTCAAAAAGCAAAAGAAAACCTGTTAGTAGCAAGATGGATTCTTAGAATTTGTGTGCTCTAGAGAAAAAGAGAGAAATAAATGTTAAATTCCAACAATACAAATCAAAATATATAAATAGAAAATAAACCAGAAAAAGATCAAAGAATGATGATGTGGAAGACTGAATAAAAATGTTTGCATGTAAAACTATCATGACTAATGATTTTATTCTCAGAAACTTTATGTATATATTGGCACCAGAGTATTTTAGCATCTACATACAACGTAACATAATTAAGCATATCTTATTTAGTTCTCATTAGCAGCATCTGTTATAAGTCTTGTTTTTAAATTGCCTGGCTCACTATAGTTGCTCTTACACTTATCTGTTAGGGTTTTTTTTTTCAATTGGCTGCATTTAATACAGTTGAGCTACTCTATATGGGCAAGTGGCAGTAAAAGATCAGATCAAATCCCGTGACAAAAATTTTCTTTTACTTATTGTGATTGAACTAAAAGAAAGCTGCAGATAGTCAGACAATAATTTTCTACCAAATCAGTAGAGATGGCAGTAGGTTTTTTGTGTATGGTTTTGAAAATAGTAGTATTTTTCAGTTCACTAATTTGACTGAAAGTAGTTTAAGATCAATAGAGGTTTTGCCCATTTATTAGATAAGGACTTAGGAGTTTGCAGTGCAAATCATGTAAAACATGGTGGTGCTGGCAATGTGCCACAGGACACAGTCACCTACGCTGGCTAGTGTGGCCACCACTAGAATATCAACAGCCTCAACCCAGACAGGAACGACACTATATGGAAATTTAAGAGCTATGACCAAACTATAAACTTGTATTGCAGCATCTGGGTATTTTGAAGCGAAAAATTAAAAGGAGATTTCTCAATAGCATTACCTTGTTAACTTTTTATGCATCAGTTTTTCCAGGAAATAGCACAGTCTGCATTTTCAGCAGACAGCTTGTAATAGTTTGGGATTTTTTCATCAGATTGGTAGAATATGAAAATTGGAAGGATTTAGCTGTGTAGGAGGAGAGGTAAGATGGCAGCAGATGCATTCATATGAAGGAAAGGCCACTAGCTGAGAAAATTATTTCCCATCTCTCCTACACTTCCAACCTCATCCTTATTTCAGGTATCTGTTCAGAGAACCTGTCCCTAAAACTGCAGCATTTATTGTGGATTTTTTTCCCCCAGGCAGGTCCACGGGGAGCCACAGGGAGGCTTTAGTTTCTGGTGTGTCACTCTTGTCAGCTGCTTTTTATTTTGTTTTGGTTTAGTTTCTTTCTGGCTAATCCTGTTCTATCCTGAACCACTGACAAACTAACAGAGAATAGAATTTAGCTACAGAAATTTATAACATAAAGTCCCCAGCTAAACTGAAGAAAAAAACCCCAACCCTCTGTTCTAAAATTTCTCATGTCCTTTTACTTTTCTATATAGGTCTACAAATAAATGGAAATTTTAACAGTCAGTTGGCTGGGATAACACAACTATGCAGCAGTGAGCAGGCAGATTTAATGAGCTCAAGGTCTAATCTCCAAATGTAAGCTGTACAGATCTTGTGTATAAAGACATGTTGGAAGGGCTTTTTTTCCACACATTTTTCCATGCATTCCCATTCTGGAGTTCTTTGCAGGAGGTATGAGTGTCACACTTCTATGTAACTGAATGCATACATGCATTCAGACTCATTCATTTTATCTCACCCTCATTCCTTCAAATCGTGACAAGGCTCTTAAAGGTCTTAAAGCTCTTAATGTCCGAAGCGATTTAATGGCACCAAGTTCAGAATAGCCCAAAGCATTGGCTATTAAACTAACCAATGAGACCTGTACAAATACAGAAAAAATATCATTATAAACATTTTTTTACACTGTTTATTTAAAAAGAATACAGATTCAATCAACAGAAAGATCAACAGTGACAAATGGAAGAACACGATTCTTTGTTCCAATATGTGACATTGGAGGCCCAATCCGACAAGTTTCATACTTGCTGGAAAGTCATATGAAGGCATGTTTGAGAAAGGATTATATGTTATGAAATGTCTGTTATAGCTGGATAGGGTTTACCAGTAAGATGGAAGCACATTGTTGGTGAAGGATAAAATTTTCAGAAATATTTAAAGACAAAATAGCCATACTTTCAGTAACTACATTAAGGTTCAACCTTCCAAGCAATTTAAAATTCTGAATACATTAGGATAGTTTACTAACTACTGACAATATTATTAATATCTGTAATCACTAATAATATGCTAAATAATGTAGTGATTAATTAGGTTTTGTTATAAATATTACTTCTAAGTCAAACACTCGGTTCATAGCAACAACTTCCAGGGTTATTTATTATGAAATATTTATTGACAGAGGTGGTACTTTCTCACTTGCCTGACATCTCAATAATTTATTTTTTCTCCTCTAAGTACAGGAAAATATTACGGGATATATATAAACAGATGCTAGCATTATAACAGTAAGTGCTTTGTTATCTACAACAGTAGTGAGCTCCTGATTCATGTTACTGGGATTTCATTATAAACCAATCCACTTCAGGAAGGATCAATTAATTTGTTTCTCAAATGGAACTGAGTTTTAAACAGTGTTAATGTGAAATAATTTAATTTACTTACTTTGAGCAGTTTTGGAGACAAGAGTGGGGAAATACCATACCTTAGCTGTCATTTATTCACTTCTACCAAAAGCATAGAAAACACATAAATGAACATGGGCATATTTGAAAAAAATCCCTCAAATGTTAATTTCTGTACCTCAGTCTAGAGAGTTCTTCAAATAATTGGCTGTACAGAAAAAGGCATTCACTGATAATGGTGGTAAAATTTGGCCATTATATGAAAAGGTGGTTTCCTATGGTACTTGTATTCAAAAATAACAATTAGATGAATCATAAACACAAGAGTTACAAGATTATGTCTCCAAAGGACAATCTGAGAGCAGATAGAACTCAGTTGTTCATTACTGTGTTGCTATGTATATTAATCTAACAGAAAGTAGTATTTTAGTGAATTCATACCACTGTACCTTTCAACTGGATCAGATCTCAGGATGTAAATCTTTTATCAAAGGAAAGGCTTATTTTACTGCTGTAATGGATAATTTTGTAAAGGAACTTGCTGAGATTTATAAACATATTAAGAAGAAAATCTTACTGATTTTCTGTAGTCTTACTGAAGTTTGTTCACTTAAAAGAGATAACATTATTGTTTCTTCCATTACAATAATTATTGTAATTAATGGTTATTAACAATTGTCATTAGTACAATTTATTTGTCCTGTGATTCTACGGTGAGAGAGTTCTTTTTTATCCTTAGCCACTCTTAATATATTCCAGAGATAACAAGACATGGAATTCTCTGTATTTTTAATAGAATATACATTGATTCACTCGTATCAACAAGATACTCAGACATGCCAAACTTTAGAGTAAAGACAGAACACTTTGCAAATTAAAAATAAACTATGAAATATATATTAAAAAACATGTACCTCACTGGGAATGCAAGACATCTCTCTTAAAAATGAACTCACATTAATGGTTTCTTCCTTTTATACCTTTCTCCCCAAACTAGCACTGTGCCTTAGCTATCTTTCACAAACAAGACTCCATAAGCTAGTTTCATAGCTGTAGGTCCTGTGACTTCAGTGACACTCTGTATATTGGCAGTTTTTAGGTTCTAATTGTGAGTCATTCTCCAGCGTAGTTTGTGCTTTCCATTTCAACCTATTCGCAGCTTTCTTACCAAGGTGCTAGTGCTCCTACATCATAAACCTGAAGCTGTTTCACAGAGAAATACTTCATCTATTGTAAACAACAGGTTTTCCTCTGAAGGACAGTTCAAATGAGAGGCAAAGATTTGCTTGGAATTCTTTGATAGTAATTCTATTGTATATACAGCATAGGTATATACAGCATAGGTATTTACAGCTGTTCTGTACTGCTCTGGCTTTCTCAGTCTTCTTAGCTTGGTCTTCTGTCATCTGTTCCACCTGTTTTGTTGCTAGTAGGTGAGAAAATAAATGTCTTTGTACATTGATAAATAGATTAATTTATTTCTTTTGAGATAGGAATGCATGCCGATACAGTAATTTTAAAAATGAATATGAACTCAAAATGTTGAAAAGAATTTTTACATTCATCTCCTAAAACTAAAGAGTTGTACATCCACTTTTCTGTGTACAGCTCTTCTGACGTAGACTTACCTGTTGCAAAAAATGTTTTGAAACTTAGCAGTCACAATTAGCCCTGCTCAAGATATTCAGTCAGGGTTGTCACCTGAGCCAGATTGCTGGTCATACAGCTCTACATTGACTTTATTTCTATTTAGGCCTAAAGTTTTAATCCCTATGAATTCTGTGCTACTTGGTGAGGTGGCTAATTTATGTGATTTGATTCCAGGTCCCCAGTGGCATATGGCTCTCCTTACTTCCAACACTGCTTATCCTATCTTTCATGTTGTTTATGTGTTCAGGTATTACACTTAACTAGGAATAAAAATAAACTACAAGATTTGGAAAAAAAACCCACAAAACCAAAGATTTTTCTTTCTATTAAGAAATTAATGATTTTTCTTATTTTTTGAAAGATAGATACTGTATTATTGGTTTTCCAGGTACACATTTTTGACTCTCTTGAAGACAGGACACTGGACCAAATGTAGCCTTTCTTATGCCTTGTGTAACCTCTCTTGTGTTATGGTCCTATGCTAAGATAATATTTTTTTCTATATGTACTTGGTGAATAATTCTTAATTTATGGCATTTTACTGGCAAGTATTCAAAATTCATTTTGTCTAGATGCATAATTGTAAGCTATGATTCTCTTCCCTGACTCACTGAACAAGAGCTTTAGGTTTCATGCATATATCACCTGAATATCCCTTTGAATTAATTAATTAATTTCATTAATTTCTGGATTATACAATGTTATCATAGTGTACCACGTTAGGATACACATAAGATACATGAGATTGTCTAGGAAGACAAAGTGCCATCTCTTTGGGTATCTGGTTTCCCAACACATCAATATGCTCATCTTATTTCTTCTTATTTTTACTATAAAGTTGTTAGGGCAGCAGTTGCCTCTTACTCTTATACTAAATACTTATACAGTATTTAGTATATTAGTATAATGTGACCCTGATATTTCCCAGAATGTTGCTGCTGAGTTAATTATTCTGAAAAGCTAATAAAAGTTGAGAGCACAGTTTAATTAAATTACTTTAACTGTTTTAACAAAAAAGCATGAAACATTTTTTGCTATATAAAGAAATATTATATAAGGCATCAATATGACCAACTTTTAATGTACTGTACAACAAGCCCAGTTGGAGGGTTGTTTTGCTACGCTTATTTGTTCAAAAACTGTACCCATTGGAATGTTATCAGGCATGAGCAATTTCAGGAAGGTCAAAGATTTCATTCCACTTACAAATTCATTACTGCCCCACAGTATTTGGCAAATACATGATTTGTTTTAAATGTTACTTATTTCCATTTCATTCAAGTACAATTTATTAACAAAATAATTTAGAAATAAAGTGTCTATACCAAATTATAGGACAACCTTATAAAGTTTAAAAATGTACAGCATAAACCACTATCCACTTAAGATTATCTAAGATTACATATCATAGCAGAATACTACACAAACAAATTTAGTAACTGACAAACTCATTGGGTATTTCCAGATTCCCTATCTCCTTCCCTGATGTCCTATCTCCTAACTTTGTATGTGGCAAAGACAACTTAGAGTCATTACAGCTGTACATCAAAACCTAGACATAATAAACTCATGACAGATGGCTTCTGGAAAAAGGGGTAAGAGCAAAAACCAAGGTACAAGCTGACATGCTCTATAGCATCTCTAGTTGTACTGGGTTAAGATATTGCTGTCTCAAGCATTTACTGGGTATCTCTGCCAGAATTAGTCTCCCCCAATATAGCTAATATGTCCCTTTTTCTCAGCTGCCTGCATCCAAAATTCAGTCTCTTAGCTTAAACCACTGGTAAATGTGAACTAATTGAACTAATTTACCAGGTTGTGATTTTGGGTAAATAAGGCACTCCACCCAAGTATCTGCTCCCTGCTATAGATATTGTTGCATATAACAGAAGAGTGAGGCAGAGAGATGGTCTTAAACTGAGGTAGCCAGATGTACCAAGAGTCATCCGTCATGGCTGTAAACTGACAGAGCTGAAAATTGCCATTTCTTTGTGTAATTATTAAAATCTAATTTGGTCACAGTCACTGAGAGCAATTATGGCTGTTTCTCATGGTGAGAGAAAGACTCAGGTATGTAAGATATTAAAGGTCAAAGCCCTAAAGGACTATCAGTGTTTACTCTTGAATAATTTTAGAGGATGGAATTAAACAATTTGATTAACTTTAGCCACTTCTAATGAAGAAGGGCCACTGGTGTTCTCACTGAATCACACCTGTTTAAACTGCCTGTTAAAGCAGTGTAGGTTCTCTGCTTTTATATAGGAAGGTAACATGAGTTCATATATTTCTTTCAGGTGCTGTCTGGTGGTGCTAAGGGAATTGCTGAATTAGCCTTAGGCACAATAAGACATTTTTTACCACTTTCTGGAGCATTGAATATAATTTTTCAAAAGTAGATGGTTCCAATCTCATTTAGTCATGCTTTTGTTTATAAAATTAAAATTGTGGGTAAAAAGCTGGCAAAATAAGCTACTTTACTTATGATGATGTTCTTTATAATTCTGAGAGCCTGCTCAGATAGCACCATCTCTGAGGCTAAACTATTATTAAGAAACCATGGAGTATGGCTTAGAATAATCTGTTTAGGTTTGTATTACAAAAAGAATAATTAAAAATGAATTGTACTTTATTTTTTTAAAAAAATTCCATTCTTAACATAATCCTGGAAGGGAATATCTGTATTCTGCATTAACATCATCTTAAGAAAACCATTCATGCTGTTCCATTCTAGTGTAGATTTTCAGGACAGAGCTAGAGATTAACAGTATAACAAAACTAACTTCGACAGGTTAAAAAATGAGAAGGTCTTACATTTTAAGTTATGGGCCAGTCTGGCTAGGTTGTTTTTTTTTTCCTCTGAGAGTCACAAATCTGATACATTTCTATTATATATTCATAAAGAATATGTATTTATGGGACCAGGATTTATGCAAACTTCTCAAGAAATACGGTAGCTTGGGTAGAAACTTCTATAAATGCACATTTGCCCTGAGATGCCATCTCTCAGTTCCACACTGAGGACATGTATAGCCAATGAACTGGGTCAGATAATGTGTGAATGCAAGAGACCAAAATATTCTGGGAGTAAAACCAGCTTTTATCCCTTCTGACAACATAAGCAAGGCCTTTGCACAGAAGTATATCACAGCTGGGAAAGCAGCCAAGAAATCTTTTATTCTCTTCTATCATAAACTCTGTCTTAGCTGATTTAACTATTGCAGATTGTCAGCCCATTAAAACTAATTATTTTTTAGACCAAATAGGCACTGTCTTTCTGTTTTTCTAAAAATGATAACAGTATAGTTTTGGGGGGATGAAGTTCTGAGAACTCAGATGAAATCTAGACCAAATGTTTTGTTTCAATTGCAAAGCTGCAATGTTTGTAGAAAAAACTTGCACAATATAGTGTCTTATTTGCTAAGGAATAAGGTAGTATGATCAGAGTCCATTAAAAATACCATGTTTCAAAGTCAGGTTTTTTTCTCATAAAATCTCAAGTTTGGTATATCCTGGGTATGAAATTATTAACCATGAAAAATGAACAAACTGATGGTTAGCCATCCTTCTGGCATACAAATGTGCTTTAAATAACACATCCAGATCACTGCAGGCTATTACTAATGCAGTATAACTATACAATGTGAATTATATTTGCATGTTTATAAGAAGATTACTTAGTAGTAATGAGTTTTACAGCATAAAGGACTTTACTATAGTGAATTTTACAATATTAAAGACTGTGTACTTACATCAACAATCAGGAAGTCCAGCCAGCACCAGGCATTAGTAAAATATATTTGAAAACCATATGCTACCCATTTTAAAAGCATTTCCAAAATGAAAATATATGTAAAAACTTTGTCAGCATATTCCAGCATGGTCTTGATAGTTTTGCGCTGTTCAATATATATATCTTCAAAAGCCTATGAAAAAAATATATTCAGGTATTACTAATGTTTCACAGAATATACATGATAAAAATAAGGAATAAATCAATAAAAAATAAGTATGTCAGAGCTACTCTCTTCCCTTATTCTTCTGCATCCTCTTATTTTACATATTTCCCATCTTGAACCATACTACAAATTGGAGTAGCTTTATGTATTCTGCCCTGTCTGGGATTGACTATATATATCCTATTTTACTAATGAATGAAGAAATAAACTCAAAGCATGAATTTTCATCCACTGCGGTATTCAGAAACTTTTACATGCACACATAACACCCGCCCCCCCCCCCCCCCCCCCCCCCCCCCCCTTTCTTAGGCAAAATTTCTTCCAGATATCTATATTCCATTCTAGAAAGTAGTTTGGGAGATTACATTTCTATCAACAGCAATCAAACTTATGTCCAAAAGTCTAATTAAAGAGCAATGTATTTGCTAGAATGTACACTATACACGTTGATCCTGTAGCAAATGCTCAACTTGAGTAAAGCTAGAAAGGTGAGTAATGTAAATCTTGTTGGAAAGCGGTTGTTAGGTTTAATTTGCTGTCATTCTTCTCTATCTCCTGCCTCCAAAAAAGCAACAGAATGAAGTAATTATTCCATTTTTTTGTATGGTCTTTTGTAAGCAGAATCCAAGAAGTGGCTGAGCCTAGAAGGAATTAAGGACTTAAAAGCATACATTTAGCTGTATATTCACAGTAAACAATGGTACTTTGTACTCAAATCTCTTGATGAACATGCTGAGAGTTGGCAGGCAATTTAAATCTTGAGCAGCTATGCTGGCTTAAATAAAATTGCACCAGGTTTACACCAAGTTTCATTCCATCCTGAAATGATGGAATGCAGGTAGTTTTATACAGCTCCAAGCAAAACAGGTCCTTCTGAAGCAAATTTGAATTTCGCTGTTGCTTCTAAGGAGATACCTAAATTTTTCAGCGCATGCATGTTTTTTTCTACTTACTAGTGCTCCACTGCTGAGGAGAATCATGAAGACAATGAAAGTCTCAAACCAGTTGTGCTCAACTATACTGTAGCAGGTTTTTCTAAGATTCCACCAAATTTTTCCTTTGCCATCCTCTATACTTACTTGACAACATGGAAATTTCTGCACACAACCTGCATTAGATTAAGAGATATTAGGATCCAAAAGCAAATTATTTCAAAGTCATTATTTACTGTGGTATCAACACTGTTAGAAGCTTTAACAAATTTTATAGTATTTTTTAAAAATAAATACTGGAATCCTCTTTTATAGGATCCTGAATATATAAATTTAGATAAATAATTTGGAGAGAAACCAGACAATACTAGTCATAATTATGAGTAAACTCAATCCAAAAAACATTTATATTTTTGACTGTTGGTGTGTAACTGTTCCATTTGTAGATAGAGTGTCACAAAAAATTGTTCAAATTACAAGGGCCCTGAAATATGACTGAAATAACTGAAAAGCATTTTAAGAATAGAAAAGTTAATGAAGTTTCTTAGTTACAAGATGTATGCAGTGGCCAGGCAGATGAAGTTACTCAAAGACTAGGGAAACCTTGTTTTGACATCTGATTTCCAGCATTCTAGGCTAAAAATATTTTCTTTCGATTGTTGAAGTCATGAAGGTCCACAAGGTTTGAAAGTCTAAAGAACTTAAGTATGCCTAATAATAATGCCATTTTACTAATACATCTGTTAAGTCAAGAGTTATTCTACAACCTTCTGTAAAACAGGCTTCTGGTTCAAGAGCTTCTTCACTTTCAATTTCTGCTTGTTCGCCCTCTCCAGGAGGGGCAATATCAACAGTGCTGCCTTCTGATGAACTGGATGCATTTAGTTTCTGCAAGTAAAGTTCCACAGAACAATTTTTTCTCATTAGATACATATTCTGTAAAAAATGATACTGAATCAAATCATGCCAGTCTCTGACTTTTGAAGAATGCTAAATGTATACTAATATATTTGTATCACCATAAGTAAAAACACAGTAATGACATGTACATTGTAAAGTTTGGTTTCCCAGTTTATCTTGTCATAGGGAACAATTAAATATAGTTTGGTTACTAACCTGATCCATGTATAAGACATCTGAAGTATTCTTATTAGTATTAAAACTGGAGAGCTTGCACGTACCACACTCTTGAGTTATTTCATTTTCTTTACTATACTGGATTACACTGAAAATGTATCTTAATTTACCCAGTAAAACGAACTAACCAAAAGCTCCTACATATATCTTCATGTCCACTACAGATGGTGTTTTCACAAACATACACCGTATCTGGATTAAAAACTTGTATATTTAATGGCATTTAAGGGCAAATTTCTGCACAATTTAATTTTTGCAGAAAGCACAAATTACCAGATCCAAAATATCTTCTTTGCATTCCAGTCTCCTGTGCCTAATTGAGAGAACTCTTGAGGTCCCTTCCATCCCAGATTTTTCTGTCATTCTACTATTGTGTACAGTGAAATACTATAGTCCTTACTACGGTAAAAACACTTCTAGATCTGAAAACTGCAAAAACTGGAGACTCATATAAAGCAACTGAAATAAGTAACTTTTTACCAAGCACATTGAAATTTGGATCAGATCAAGCTTTTTATCAGTCATGCATGACTGCCCATAATTTTGTCCTTTTAAGAAAGCATATTTTAAAGGACAAACCTGCTAAAGATGCACACAACTAGCGCAATAATTGGACATAGAGTTTGTAACTTGTTTTCACTTTTCAATACTGTTTGCGTCTTCAAGTGCTTTCATCAAAGATATATTCTTTTACTGTGAAATAAGGCTTGTAATCAGAAAGCAACATTAAAAAAATCATGACTGTGAAATATATCTGGTTTATACCAGGTAGCAGTAATACATAGGAATTTTGAGGGGAATCTGTAATGCATCTCTAACTTTAAATTGTACAGGCACTGATGTAACAAAAGGGCATTTGCTCACAGACTAGGTTTGTGGTTTCAGCTAAGCAGATCTCATCATGCCCTTTGACCTATATGAAGACCTTTTTATACAATTTTTTTGAGAGAATGCTTAATACCAAGTACTTTTCACATTTAGTTTTCAAGATAGTGACATTTTTAGAATATAAAAAAATTCTATTCAGATGATTTGAAAGATTTTGCAATAAATAATAAACAATAACTTTTTAAAGAGGTATTTCCATGTATTCTCTCCTTCAGAGACAATGCTGAAAATTAAAACTAGTTATTTAACTCTTCAGTTAAAATCCAGTCCCTTCAGGAAAATGCATTGGGAACTAAGGGCTTTTTTTCTGCCAGGAATGAAGTAAATGGCACATATATCTTTATCTAGTTTGGTAAGCAATTCTTACGTGAGATGAACAAAGTTTAAAAAAAAAATTCATGTTTGGTGATGGATAATTTCAGGGTTAAGTTTCAAGAAGCTGCTGTTCACACACATGTGCAAATGTAGTCAATATAGTGTTGCTCAGACCTTAGGCTGCATGGCTGTTACTGCATTGTGACCAAAAATAGAGGATGTGTCACATAATAGAGAAGATTTCTGACAAGCACTGAGGTATGAGTTTTAAAACCACTGTTTCCCTTTTTAAATATTATGATCTGTCATACATGGAAAATCACACTGACAAACGTGAAAAGATTTGTATAAATACATTAAGAATCAGATTTTTCCAATGGTTAATTTTTGCTTAGTAAACACAATAAAGTATCATGTTTGCTTTTTCATACTGTTCTTCTTCTGTGATTTCCAAAAATTATGCATGTAAAATACTTATGGCTGTATTGCCTCTAAATGGAATCATTTTATTACTGGTCATGTAGATCAGTAAGTCTGAAGTAAAATATTGTGTACCTCATATAATGAGAATATTTAAAACTTTGCTTTCTGTATTACATTTACAGATCAAAAGGCACATTAATGTACTCTATGTTAAGCATTATTAGCACACCACCTTACTGTCCACACATAAGACTCTCTTTTAAAAAGGAAAATCATTGTAATACAAAGAACTAAGAAGTCTGAAATGTGTCACTGAAATTATAGGCAGTTTCTTCATGAAATAAAAAACAAATATTGTGAAAATAATAATCTGTCACATTCAAGTTAGGAAAATTAAAACTAATTCATGGCCTGATCCATCATCATTAAATCAATTACTTAATAGTAACAAGACAAAGGTTCATAGTAAGCATCAATTATTAATCTATATGAGTGTCAATTAAAAGGCAGTCGATTTTTTAACTGCTGCTTCCCATGTAAACTCTGTTGCAGGTAGTCCTGTCAGCATAGTTGCTAAAAAGCAAGTGACAGGAGTCGAATTTATAATCGGTACAAACAAAACCTACTATAATTCTCTTCATTATTTTTCATATAAATCACTCTCTTCATTATTTTTCCAATAATCTCAAACAATTGCATTACAAAAAAAACCCCAACTCATTAAGTTAATAAAACTCCTCTTCTTTGCTTCAAGACCCTAAATTAGGAAAGAATCATTGCATTTTAAATAAGGCAACTTTAATGATCTTTCTTTTTCTAGCAATAAAACTAATAAAACTAATAGGAAACTCAAGATACATGATGGATTAACACAATCTTCTTTTCACCTCATAAATGTGATTATCAGCCTCTAGAACACGCCATGCCCTGTAAATACTTATTTGCATCTACAATGATATCACATTTTCCTTTACAAGGATACATTTGAAAGCAATTGCTTATGATGCAGCATTCTCAAGGCCTGAATCAGCAAAACAACATGCTTGACTAGAGCAGAAGCCTGAGCAATACTGTGGAAATCACACACACAAATAAAGTAAAAAATAAGACTACTTCAATTAGATTATATTTTTCTGACAATAGTATTATAAATATTATTGTATAGAATATAAAATAAAAAAAAATGCTTCATCACCAACCCAAATACTTGGGTAATATATGTACAATCAGCCTCCATACTGTCCTTTCAGAGCAGTGCATCTCTTTTCAACAGCTTAGATCATTAAAACAAGCTTTGACCAACAGCATGTTAATGTGCCCATTTACAAGAAAATGCATTCACTTAAGACCTGGTCTTGCTCTCATTTGATTTTATTCTGTATTTCAATAAGAGCAAGAGCAGGCTACTAAAATTTTAAGCTTTACAAACGGCTTCATGATTCAAGTGACAATAAAGTAAAGGGATTCAGCCATTACAAATTGCCTTTAGTAATTCAGCCATGTGGTTTTATCCTTTGAATCTTGAAAGCTGCACTGTAATTGAGTGATGAAATATAAAATAACTGGTAACAATGATTCCAAAGTGATTCTAAACTGACTTTAAATCTCAGATGTTATGATATTTGACTTTTATATAGTATTAAGAAAACCACTTAAAAAATCTATTTCCTTCGAGTTTATTTGATATTTGAGGCATATCTTGGTTTAAAATTTAATCAGTAAAATCTGAGAATTTTCAGAATACACACCAATATGAATTACTTTTGGCATCTCTGGATAATTTATACTTTGATATAGTATAGATAGATCATGCTACAATATAATCAATGGTACAAATGAACCATTTGGTTATCCTTTTGAAGCCAGTGAGACTCTGCCTGAAGACAACAGCTTTGAATCCTGCTATAGGACTGAAATCTCAATCCCAACAAAATTTTGACACCAAGGTTTACTAGGATGATTTGACCTCCTTAGTTTCATGTAACTTTGGCTCCTGTGCAATATTTGCTGACCCTATTCCTGAAAGCTCTGCCAATTATGCATAAATGGAGATTATACTTGCCTATAATGAAAAAACCCCTAGGATAAATATACATGGAATTTTATAAAAATGATGCCAACTACTCCATAGCTTTTCTAATTTACACCAAGTCCCTCAACTCAGTCACAGACGGCTATCATGAAACACATTCCAAAATGCCATGATTTATGAAGGAGTTTAAAGAGTTTTTTAGGGGGAGTTATTTGCTAAGTATAATTTTAGCAATTATGAAACTGTTTGCTCTGCCTACAGTTTATAAAACTCAAGATATGCACTGCCCAAATGAATACAGGATGTAGTTTGTAGCATCTTGAAGATTTGCATTACAGTGCATTGTAGATTTAAAAGTATAACAGTGTACTTTTTATGCAAGTAGCTACTGCGATAGTTTAAATATTATTCATTAAGGAGCTGAAGTTGTGGCAGTAATCATTACATAAATCACTTAACACATTTCATTAAATATTTACATTTATAAGGGCTGAATCAAAAAGGGTTGTTTTTATTGTTTAAAAACTATGCATGCTCCCTTTTTCTTCGGCCTCTTTAACGTATAACATTCCGGTACTTTTATGATCCATACTTCAAAACCTGTAGAGCATGCAGTTATTGCTAAATACTGTATTAAAATATCCAGAAAAATCATTAGCAGAGTTAAAAAATGTATGTCGGGGTTGCCAATCCCACCTGACCATGCTGTGATGTGAGTCCCATGACTCAGCAGAGAGCAGCTGTGCATGTTTCTACTGTCTTGCAATGGATAGGGAAGGTACATAGCTGAAGAGCATGCAGGCCAGTCAAAATCCATTAAAAAGTGATTATATATATATATACATATATATGTATAACTTGCTTAGGTAACCTGTGTGAAAGTGGTGACACGTTGCTCTACCTGGTTAAAAAGCACCAGAGCTGCATTCTTGATTGCTCCAGCTTGGTTCTACCCCTGTGAGAAGTAAGAATGGTAGGTAGTGAAGTTCAAGACACAGGATCTCTAGTTTTCCTCTTTTTGGAATCTCTAATTCAAACATGGCTTTAACACAATTCAAACATAATTATTGACTGTTTTATGATCAGTTGGCAAAAAAGGGAAATACATACCACCTGAAATGTTCAACAAATTGTTCTACTGAACTTGTTAGCTTATTTTAGAGAAATAAGAAATGCAGAAGCTAGGCCTAATAATCCACACTCTGAAATTGTGATTCATAAATAAAAATACAATCAATTAAATTAATAAAGACATGGTTAGCAGATTTGGAAAGTATTCCAGTATTTATATAGTGCTTAATGCATATTAATGAAAATTTAAGGGTGTTTTTGGTTTAATGTTCTAGTCTTCATTTAACTGACTATGTGATGATCTCTTTTATTTGCAAAAAATGTACATACAGTAAACAAAATACATTGAAGATGTATGTCTTCCCATTCCTCCTTCATTCTCTAATAATGGTGGTAGAACTTATAGATCTCAATGAAAATAAACCTCCTTAATTTCTGTTAAAATTAAATATGATGAAGTATCATATTGTGTTAATTTCTAGTTTAGATCGAATATGCTATATACTTCTGACTCTATAATCTCTTTCTAATTGTTCCAAAAGAGGATTGGATCGGTGTCTGGACAGTGGCCCTTCAGTGTATCCAAAGATATGGTTTCATTCATTAGTTATCCACAGCTAGTCCATAATTTAAAGAATCTGTGACTTTTGAAGATACTGTCCCAGAATTGATCAGTTTTAGAAAAGGGGAATTTAGATTGTTGGATATTTTAAAAGAAATATGATAAAAAGTCACCCAACAAATTGATCAAATCACTACTGGGTATGTTTTGGCTAAGAAATTTATTGAAGCCCAATGGCAATGCTTAACTTTTGGGAATGTATTCCTGTCTTGTTACTTAACCTAGTCACAGAGGCACTAGTAAAGCCAATAAGAAAACTGAACTTACTTATTCCTTGTTTTGAAAATTCAGTGGATTAGATGATGAAGAATATTTTTAATTTTATTAAAACCATATGTTGTGATTGCAGAAGTTAATTGAGCAGCCGTGGTTCTCCAATCTGAATTTATACTTACTGTACATATACTGTAGATATAAAGGCTTTTGGAATTCTGAATGATAGATGCCTGTAGCTATATATATTTCTTTAGTTGTGAAGTAAGCTTTCCATAACTGATGAATATCATTGAAATTACTTTTCTATGTTGAAATCCAAAACTTTATTCATAAAGTTGCCATTCAGATGTAATGAACAGTTGTTAAGTGGTATAGAAGTACAAGTTAGGAGTCTTATGTTTGGTCAGATTAACATAGCCTGTTCATTTCACTGATCAGCAGGCATATTTTATAATAGAAACAGCAGCCACAATGCTGACTTTAAAAAGCACCAGATGATCCCCTTTAGTTACTTCTGATTTTCTTATTATCTTCAAAGTTAATTGTATCTAATATCTTGCTTTCAGAGCAGAAATCTGTTATTTCTGACATTTACTTCATTGGGTATTGCACCTGTATTTTCTGATAGTAGATATTGCAAAATCCTCCTCCAAAGTATCAAAGAAATGTTTGCTTCTTTCAGGTGCTTTCAGCCAACTATTACTTTCAAGTAGTGGGTAACTTTTAAATCTAATAAATGTTATTGTTATGTTTCATCCAAACAGGGACTTCCCCAAATTTCTAGTGATACATATTAGAAAGATCTGTTTAGGTCTGGAACTTGCAACCAGGTTCCAGAATAGCATCTGTCAGATTTGGGAAGTTACTAATTAGCAAAATAATTAGAAAGTGTTTTTCTGAAAGGGAAAAAAAACTGTCAACCCTCCCCCCCGCCCAGCCTTCCAAATGAAACTTGGCGGTTAGAGTTATTTTGTACCATAGTATATCTGATAATAAAAATAGGAAAAATTGCAATTTGTTCCTCACTCAGCCATAGTTACAATTTCTGTAGTAATTACCTGCTCTTGGCATATGCCTCAGGGGCACACAGACCCTACCCCACTTCTATCATGACCTGTTATTGCTGATAGGCTTTAGATAATCATTCTGCTCTTAACATCAGCGAGTGTCAGTAAGACACCAGAAAAAAAATGGTTCATTTTACAGTTCCTGTGCAGATCTAGCTTCCCACAGCTCTGTTGTTAAATAAAAAGTTATTAAAGGGGATACCTCCTGAGGTTATTTTAAGTGCTAAGTATAGCCAGTTAAGGCAGGGAAAGTTCTGCCCCATCTCTTACCCCTCCTTTTGCAGACCAGGCCTTCTCCTAGCGGGAATGTTGTCTCAGTGGTATCCCTTGAGAGGCAAAATAAAGCAAATGATGGTGTACTGTTCTAGAGAGGTAACTTAAACACTGTGCCAATATACTCTCTATCTTCCTCAAAAGACAATCAGAAAGCAGCAAAAGATTCAACAGCACTGCTGACTTGGTAGAAGATTGGGAATCTTCACAAATTCCTGTCACACATCAGAACATCTGTTTGTATATTACCAAAGCAGGTGGATTCTTAAACACACACTAAAAAACCCAACCACTTTATCCTTTCCCTAAAAATCATCCAGAAGGAATGGAAAAAGGAATCCAGAACAGAAACTGCAATTAATATACAATTCACAATTTTCAGGGCACTGGTAAGAAATTCCTGTCTTATTAGATACTGTTCACAATATGCACACTTACACTGTACAAATACATGTCAGAGTTAAGCACTGAACAGTTGTGTGTGAGCAGAACTCGAGGGAAGCACCATTGCTCCAGCTTTGTAACGGTAGTCAATATTACATTCTATGGAACTCTTGAGTCTCCACAGAAGTCCTAAACTAATCCTGTCCTCATTGAAAATTATCCACAAGTTCTTAATATATAAACCATCCATCATTTACTGGCAGATTTCCCACAGTCACCTGAAATTTTCACTTTCAAATTGCTTATACAAACTTTTGCATTTTATTTCTCTTCCTGAAGACATACAGACACATCCAAAGTCCATAAAAAAGGCAAAATCCCTTTTCATTTATTACAGTCCTGAAACTTCAGGATGGCCTTAGAAGAAAAAAACATGATGCCTGAACCAGGTAAAGAATGAACAGAGCAATTGACTTGGGCAAGTCACCTTGAAATTGGTATAATTCAGAACTTCTTAGCACAACAAGGGCTCTTACTCCATTTCCTTGAGTTGTACTTACATCATATATTCACTTGGAAAGCAGAGGAGTTTCTGTCTTTGCATTGCATTTTGTTTTGTCCTCAGCTCTTCTGATAGAATATATGGCAGTACACTGTAAACTGAACCATTCAATCTATCTTAAAGAAGAAATAAACAAATAATACCTATGGGATGATGTTATTTAACTTACATCACCCCAGTGACATGCCTTATAGTACAGAACAAAAAGCACTGTAGCAGAGGAAGTGGTAAAGACTGCTGGGGGATCAGGAGCCAGGTGTGGATGGGAACGTCCCAAGCCAGCTCTGCTGCTGAGGCTAACATGTCACGTAACCACATATTTAGCATCCACACAGCTTATAAGCCTCCCAACTTCCTAATGCATATTACAAACTTTTTTAAAAGTAACATATTCAGGAAATTTTTTGTGTGTAACTTCATAAGATGGGGTTACTAGGAAGGCACTCATCACTGTATTTGGCAAAACTAAGCACAAGGAAAGCAGAAAATTTATAGTAAAATGTCATTTTAAAGAACATCAGAGTATATGAAAAGACTTAGAAGACTTTGTGAAACATTCATTGGAAAAGACAAATAACTTTTATTAGATCAGCTCACATGAAAAATACTTAACTCTCAGACCCAGAGTCACTTTGAAAGCTCGTTTTCTGATACTAGTTGATTTCATAAACTATCATTTTACACTTCCTGAATCTCTTATATTCTTAAATTGCCATGGATAAGCACTACTACTATACTGTCTTACATATCTGCATTGAAAATGTTTGTCTCATAACTGAGCAACTCAGGCAGAAGAGAGAGTATCTTGCTCAATCTTACAATTGTTACGAAGAGTAACCTTCTTTGCAGTTGCAAATAAACACACACTCTTTATGTTCCTTCATGTTCTTTAGCAAAAAAAACATACTGTGATTAGCTGGATCATGGCTATCCATTCATGTTATGTGGCATAGGCTGGTATTGCTGAGGAATACAGCATTATTTGCAAATATGGCAGCTGTACAGCTATGATACAGTCATAGAAGAACTTTCTTTATGGTAAACAAACCCTTTTATATTAATGAGTTATCACATAACATCATAGCTTCTAATCTAATTGAAAACATATTTATTCATGTTTCCTGGTCCCTTAAACCTCACCGTTCCTACATTTCTAATGACAATGGATAAAGTTATATTCTGCTAATGCATGTATTGACTTGTCATTGATCATTACTCCAACATACAAAGTTTTCCTTGAACACTATTATCACCTGTTCACTTCTGGTATTTGAGCCACTTATATTTTGAGTCTCATGGCTTCTGATTTTTAGGCCAATTTCTGTCTCTTTGCACAATAACAGTAGCACAAGGCTTTCAAGTACACTGTTTCCACATGCATCTATATGACAAGATTATTCTGCTCTCCAGGATAACTTGAGATTCTGCTCTATCATGACATTGATTGATATCTGGATTACTTCAATTCAGATAGCTGCAGTCTCTGAACCCAAAATCTGTACGAATATTACTCACAAAACTTTTTAGATAATCCAGAATACATCACTGATTTATGATGTCTCAGGGTTTATTTTTAGAACTACCCTAAATATAAAAAAAAAAAACTTTTTCTCCACTTCTATTTGATTGGGTATGCAAAGCTGTATACTCCTGATTGCTCCTTAGCCTTCTGCAATACTCTTATTCCATAAATCCTGATCGCATTATAGGTACTACAGAAAGAATGCATTATGAAATGTGTGCTAGCCCTAAAACCTCATAAAATTGTGAAAGCAATAACCATATTTAAAATGATACATCTTCCAAATGCCTATAAACAGAGTATTTAAAATGTAAATGCTAAGGACCCCCCAGTATACCATCAGTTAGGGTTATTTTTTTCTTGAATTATAAATTACATAAAATAATAAAATATAAAATATCTTTACATGGGATAAGACAGTTTTTAAACAATTCTAAAAATGTAATTAAAAAACATGTAAATGCATGACTACAATTTAATTGTTAAATACAAAAAATCCTACCTGTTTGCTTCCTTCCATATCAGATTCGCTGCTAAATTCTTCTGTATTTAAATTTTCAAAATCTGATTCTCCAACTGCAATTGGCACTGTCACAGTGAGGCCTGGGTTGTTTATGAATGACATGTAATCATTTTCATCGATTACATATTTTTCCACACTGCTGCCTGTGCCTACACCACTGGTGGTTCCATTTCCATCTTTAAGATAATTCAGATCTTTGCTTATTTCAACAGCAGTATGATTGGAAATACAGCTGTCTTTCTTGTTGTTTAGCTCTTCAAGTGCTTTGATTTCCTCTAAAGCTTTCTGCTTTCTGATGAAGGCTTTTTGGATGAACTCCTGTATCTTTTTTTTAACATAATCTATTCCCTTCTGAATCCTTGCCACAGCAATCTGGAGATTGTTCATTTCATTATCATCATCTGTAGCAGCAAGGTTGTCTGAACTAAATGAGCTCAGCAGCAAGGCCAGAAACAGGTTCAATACCTAAAAGATGAGAGAATACAACTGTATAGGAAATACATACATAGAAGTGAGTATTTTTACAGGATACTGGCAAATAGTACACCTTGTTTTTAAAAGCAACATTCACTGATTTTAGACAAGCATATAGCACCTTAAATTACAAAAGATCTCCTTACTTGTTTTGATCAGTATTTACTCAGAAGATGAAACCAGAGAAGCTAATACCTAGTTATTTTAAACTTTTTGATCTTTGTTTGAAGCAGCATGGTTGCTTAGACTCTAAAATAAAAAAAAAAGTTACAAAAATTCTAGTTATACACATTCATCAGAGGTTTGAAAGGCTTCTGTCTAAAGCTCTTTAAAAAAATTGGAATTTAAGTAGAATTAATTAAACATGAGTCATAAAATTAGACGAGTTTCTATGATGCAGATATTTTAGAAACATATCAGTTAATGCTATAATAACCTACTTATACTTTCTAACTACTATTTGGAAGATTATACCAGAAGACTGTGATTTTCTGTTAATTCTGGGCTTCAAACAAAGATGAAAAGTCTCTTAAATTCTATAAAGCTTGTCATAAAAGAATAAAAGGAATATTTAAAAATTAATTTTACACTAATCTCTAATATTTATAATAATACTATATTATTTATATCTGGGTTTTTTTCCTTTTTCACTTGGCAAAAAATGAAAATTCTGTTTTCTCTCATGTAGGAATTTAAAAATGAAATGGATTTCTTTCATCAGCAGGTAACAGTCTTAGCACCAGTATTGCCTGAGAACTGTGGTTTATTGCCTCAGAATTCAATCATTACTCTTATTTTAATATAAACTCCTATAAACTGTAGCTATTTCACTAAAGCTTATAAGCAATTAATCATTTCATACTTTCTGTCTGATATACTACCAGGCATCAAAAGTTGTCATGATATGGCAAAATGGCATAAACGAATCTCCCCATAGTAAAATGTATTAGGTCTCTCATTTGTACTCTCTCTTAGATTTAATTCTGCAGACTTTCACAATTCCAGAAAAGAACCCTGAAGGTAAAAAGACACTTGGAAGAAAGAACACTATGAATCTGAAACAGTATTTCTATGCTGAAGCTAATGCTAAAAAATAAATAGTAGAGCAGGTTACTGATCACAAATGACTTCCTGGGGCTTTCCACATTTCTGCTGATATAATGTCAAGATTGTGAGGTCATGTAGACAACTAGGATACAAACACTTTGAATTCTATTTTATAAAAATTTAAATCACATTAAAATATGTCACTAATGGAAGAGAATTTTGACAAGTAATGAAATATAGTTTTTAGGTATATCAGAATGAACTGCAAAGATTAACAGGAAAAGAAACTTTAAAGTAAAAGTGTAAATGGTACATTCCAATTATAATCCTGATTTCTAAGAAGTTCTTATCAATTCAATATTTATCAATTGAACCTTTAGCATTTTACCTTGTCAATTTGAATTAAATTTTTTCTATAAAGGTTTCTTCTACAATTTTGAGTTAGAAACTTTCAAACACATTTTTAGGATGGACGTCCAATCACACTGTACTTTGGTTTTGTTTTTTACACCTAAACAGGCCAAAAAGGTCGGTACTTGAATTCAAAATATTCTGTATAAGAACATCTAAATTACACTTTATTTTTATTAAGTCAGAAGTATTAGTGCTGGAATTAGCTGTAATGAGTGTAAGAAAGTCTGTTACATTTTTTTCTCCAAGGAAGCAGCTGCCCAGGAGCTGGTGCAGCATAAGCTTTATTATTTCAAGAGTAGTTAGGAAGACATTTGGATTTTAACAGCACCTATATATTAGCTGCAGCTCTCCCATGATAGGGTGTTTGATTTGACATTTTTGTGTATTCCTAAATTCCTGGACCCATAGAGAGAGTACTTAAGGTGTGGAAATGAGTGAAAAGGGGGAGAAGAGAATCATCATGCATTTTTACCCAAAATCTGGCATGTTTAGATTTCTTTTTTTAATTCTAAACAGAAGTATGACAAACATTCTCATTGCCTAGCTGTAAGCTATGTACATTTTACATCAGAGTTAATGTTCAAAAATACTCATCACGTACCACTAGGTTTCCAATCACCATGACCAGCATGAAAACAATAAGGCACATGGTTTGGCCTGCAACCTCCATGCAGTCCCACATCGTTTCTATCCATTCTCCACACAGCACTCGAAATACAATCAAGAAAGAGTGGAAAAAGTCATGCATGTGCCAGCGTGGAAGCACACAGTCACTGGAGATCTTGCAGACACATTCCTTGTAGCTTTTCCCAAACAGCTGCATCCCAACCACAGCGAAAATGAACACAATGATGGCCAGCACCAGGGTCAGATTTCCCAAAGCCCCCACTGAGTTGCCAATAATTTTTATCAGCATATTTAGGGTTGGCCAAGATTTTGCCAATTTGAAAACTCGAAGCTGAAAAGCAAAAACGCAGAGGAATCATTACTGTTAGTTATAAAACAGAAGCTAGGTCCACGTTGTTTAGCAGAGCATATCTATTTCTGTAGGTTACTTTGTTCTTCGGTAGGAACATATGATTATTTTAATGGAAAGCAGGGAGCATGGAGTTTGGTATTTGCCTAAACTGCAGTGTTCAGCATTTCATCTTAGTGATGCACACAGAAAAAAACCCATAATTTGTGTTTGTACCACATTTGATTTTAATATTTTTAAACATCCACTTACAGATGATTAATTTAATTACTAAATTACTTAAAGACATTTTAGAAGTTTATACTCTTTTCACCACCTTGCTGCTCCCTATTTGCTGGCTTGGTTCCACATTTCCCTCAGCACCACATTAGGTCTTCAAGGCTTACTTAGAGGACAGTTTTTGAAGCAACAATTTGATGCTGATATTGTGATTCCATTGAAATCATAAACACTAACTTAAAAATAATATTCAGTAACCAAACTACAGTATGTGAAGCTTGGTACCATGGCAATTGGTGCTAATAAACTAAGTTACTACTACCTGCTGTCTATATTAGGAAATAACCTAGGTTTTCAAGTAATGTGATAACAATAATACAGATTTAAATCATGACTCTTGTGCATCCAGTAAACATACCTATCAATTATTTTGTGTACAATACTAATTGCTATAAAAAAGACATTTCTAGTAGAAGCTCAATAATATTTCAATTTAAGTGTTATCCTAAAGTCAGATTGTTATGACTCTTTGTTATATGTAATGCAGTTACTAAATGTTTATTCTCAGTGCCCATTAAAATAAATGTTGTGAAGAGAGGATCTACAAAGTGTTAAAGCCCCTAAGTAGACTTTGTGTGATTAGCACAAAGTAATGTCCACAATATAAAGACTAAAAAAGTTATGATTCTTTACTCTGGTGGCAATATGTATGTTTTTACAGATACTCAGTTTTGATGAATCTTAATGAAATTACTATAGAGAAGATTTACAAAATTCTCAAAACATGGCAGTCATCAAAAGATGACATCACCACATTTTTTTTTAGTGAGACAATTGCATGCAAATATTTATTTATCAAGGTATTTACCAATCTGAATGACCGAAGAACAGATAATCCTTCAACATTTGCAAGACCAAGCTCCATTAAACTAAGGCTAACGATAATACCATCAAAAATATTCCAGCCTTCTTGGAAATAATAATAAGGGTCCATGGCAATTATCTTTAGTACCATTTCTGCTGTGAATATCCCAGTGAATACCTAAAACAAAATGTAATAATTAGTTGAGTTGTTATGAGAAATTTATAAACTTGAGTAATTTTTTCTAATCCAGCTTGAGTTTTCATACCTGTTACTTGTACCTGTACCTATATAAAACAGCTGACTGCTATCTCCAGCTGGCATCTAAGTATTTCTAAACACTGAAAACTGGTAATTAAAACCAAATTACTAAATTAGGACAGATATAGGAAGGCAGAAGTTTGATAAAGCTATATAAAGCTATTCACCAGTCAGTAGCTGAGCTCCAATTCATGTGTGACTGGTATGTGCTGGACTACGCATTCAGCAAATGATGTGATATGAGCTGGTGTTTTCAGGCCTGCTTCTAGGGGATAGTTACAGTAAAGCAAAAGAAGACTTGACAGCAATGTTTTTCCTTGCTCATAGTCTAAACAGCAGTCTTAGGAGAAACTCTCTAAGGACAGACTCTCTAAGGTCTGCCTTTTAGGTCAGAGTTGAAGAGTATGGGTGGAATAGACAGGGGAAGTTGGAGTTTCTTGCACTGGGGTCTTCGTAAGGACATAGAGGTTTCAAGCGCAGCTACTATTCTGTGTGATAGCTATTTCCTTTTTGGAAAAATAACTTCATGGTGATAATGTTCGTTGAAATAACTGGACATGCCAAATGTGAAATTATCAACATGCCTTAGTGTTTTAAAGTCCAGAATTTAACCCAAACACTTTCTTGCAATGAGTAGTGATCAGTGGTTTGTGCAGCATAATAAAAAGGTTTTGGAGCATAATGCCAAACCACTGAAAACATACGATTATTCTGCACAACACTCAAAGAATATCCTAGATGATACAAAAGTCTACTGACGTACACCAACATAGTCTGCCATTGCCTTGTGATAGTTCTTTACCCAACTTGTTCTCAGCACTCCTACAGCAAGTTTTATGGAAACATAGCTGACTTTTTACAACACTACATAAATACACTCATGACTACCTTTTAATTTAAGATTAGGAGGTGGATATAATGCTGTGAAAACTTTCACCATTGTCAAAGTGTAAACATTAACATTTTTAAAAGTGTATACTTTTGAGAAATTAGAAATATAGCAAGAAACACTATACTGTTAGATTGAAATACGAGAGATGTTACCATATAATCAGAATGTAACAGATAGTGCTCTGTGTGGTAAAGAGAACACAACAAAGAAGATTATTCTTGACAAAACTGTCATATTTGTCAAAATATTTGAAAAAAAGCAATGAAAAACATTTCACTTTAAAATATTTCCTCCACAAAATAAACCATTCCATCCACAAACTACTTTTTCTTGAGCATAACTGCATCGCCAAATACGCAAAACCACCTTTTAACAGAAGTAAACTCAGGTTTCCTTATAATTACTTAGGACTTTTGAATACTGAATGAATTTTAGTATTATGAAAATGAATCATTGCATTTTAGAACTATTTCTTTCTTCTCATTAAAACGCTACAGAAAAGGCAGAGTCATATTTGTCGTATTTAATTTATCCTCAAACTGACCGTGATGTCACAAGCAAAGAGTAAATTAACATATTTTGAATGGAAATCACATTGAGGTTAATAGATTAATACAGGGAGGAACAGAGAATTTAATTGAAACCAGCAGGAATAGTATTCACTGCATATATGTAGTCCTAATTAAGGATACTGGATTGTTACAAAGGTAGTTAAAAATATGACTGTTGCTAGCTTAGTGTAAAAAAAGAAAAAAAGAGATGTGAAAAGGCAGAAGGCCTTGTGAGTATGAATGGTTGGAGAGAAATAATTCTAACAATATGACCAACATTTTAAAATACAAAATTCTGTAATCTGTGAGGAATAAAAGAATATGCCAATCTTTGTCCAGGAGAAAGGAAACTGTAATGCACACAAGAAAACGTAGGGAGTAAGTTCATTTTTAGTTCTATTTTTAAAAAAAGTCCTAGAAGGATGTATTACCACTATATATAAGGAAAATGTTTAGACTTTAAAATGTACTCTGACTGAGAAATCTATTACTGCTCCATTTAAATATTAGCAGACTTTTCAAAATTAATCTTTTTGAGTGATTATTTCAGAACACTTAGTTAGTTTTGATTTTCAGGACTGCCTGCTGTGTGAGTCAATCCAGACCTCTCCTGTGTAAACTATTGGTAGTTATGTGAGCCGGTGAAAAATTTAAAATATATGAATCTTCTTCCGAAACAAACACTTGCAAAGTTCAGTCCTCTGCTTTCTGAGAATTAGAAGCAAATGGAGAGAAACAGACAAGAACATTTAAGTGTAATGCCACATTTAGGTATCTGCTCAGAAAAGGAATTACATGTAGCCCTAAATCTCTGGATCTGGTTAAAATTGGGAAAGGCATCACTAATAAACTTACAGATAGAAGGTGCTTTTTGTTAGAGAATAAATAATAATCTTCTAGTTTAATGAGTATTTTTTAGTTACCTAAAGTGGCCAGGACTTACTGCTAACAAGAAATATGCCTTTCTTGGAAATGTACTTTCACTACAGTGTAACTGAAAAAATTCAAAGAGAAGTTCTGACATCTGAATATTTCATCAATTTCTTACAGAAGAAAAATATTTTCTGTGATGGAATATCAGTACCATGGCAAAATTAGATAACCTTTAATATTTTAAAGAAAAAACAAGGTAGACCTAAAGAAATCTGACAACGCAGTGAAGACTGCACTTTCACACATACTCAGTTATTTCATTATAGCAGTTAAAAAATAGATTCATGAAAGTTAAAGGCTCCAGCAAAAATCACTTTATCTATGAAGATCATATATACAGTTTTTAAACTGCTTATAAAAAACAACCTGGAATAAATTTAAAACCAAGGCAATGCATTTATACATTTCTTCTTTTAGAAAAGAGTATTTTTACACCAAGTAGTGCATGACAAACCACTTACCAGATTCCCCACAGAAAGGACACTGCTAAACTGTTCTGTCATTGGGTAATGTTCCATGGCCATAAACAAGGTGTTTAAAACAATGCAAATAGTTATAGCAAGATCAACAAATGGATCCATCACAACTAAATTGACGACGTGTTTTACTTTTAACCATGGACTCCAGCAATCCCAGATCAAGAAAGTATTTGCAAATCTGTACCAACATGGTGGGCATTTCTGTCTGGATTCTTCAAGCTCTGAAAAAAATAGAAAAAAAATAACAAATAACGAATATTCCAATTATATCCTCTGGAAGTTCTTGCTTAAAATATGTAAAAAGATAAATCATTCAAATAAACAGTTCACACTAACATGGGATTTCCCTCACCTACGTTTAGCCATCTTAAAATTAAGCATCTAATTTATTTAAGCTCCTCTATAACCAGTGGACAAGGAAGTTATCTCTAAAGAGTGAATCATCTCAGACATCTATCTAAAGAGAAAAATGTGTTTATCTCTTTCCAATGACAGTAGGGACAGTCCAGACATTTAGTTTAGGTTAGCTGACCTGCTTACAGCAGATGTCTTAATTTTGGATATTAAAAGTTAACATGACTCCATCATCAATGAGCTGGTATATATAATTTGTGTAAGCTCCATAAAATATACAATTTTTGTTAACTAACACACATATTTTGATTTGAGCAACTAAATATTATATTTGTTACTACACTGAACCACTACAATATCATAGCAGATAAATGACTCGGTGCACATATCTATCATTGCTTATTTGAATCAATATACAGAATTTCTGTTTTAATATACAGAATCCCTGTTTTCTTATTTTAAAAGTTATCATTTCACTTTGAAAATCTTATACAGTTGCACTATCAATTGAGAAATAAAACAATATTAGTATTAGTAGAACAACTCTGCTGTCAGAGTCTTTACAAACTATTTTTTCTTCCATTTCAGTGTCACTGTTGTCAGTTACAGAAGAACAGTAACTTCTACTGAGTTAGTAACAGCAAGGATGAATGTTTAAAGTGATGGGATGTTTGAGGACAGCCCAGAAGGAAGATTGATATTTGCTTAAGTGAGAAATACTAAGACTACAAAATATGCAGGAAATAGCCACAACAGTTTCAATAAAATTTCCTCATAGTGGAAATCAACCCAGGTCTGAAATCAACCCAGTGGCATCAACCCAGGTCTGAAATTCGCCATTTTCAGACATCCCTTAGAGCACAGGCAGGTCTCCATCATCATGTCACTTATGGGTGATTTTGCTAAAATACTAAACATGCTGGTTTACAGTATTTGCTAGTAAGGATTTAGTACTAAACTCTCCACTTTGAGGACCAGTGGATTGATTTTTGCCTCTAATATTGTACTATATGGGTGGAATTATGGGAAGTTAAAAGGTCAGCTGCCACAGCTCTCAAACTCATTGAAACTACTAAGTTCTCCCATTACATCAAACTGTAGCCTCCAGGCAGAAAAGAGTATCATAAGTAGTGGAAGTCTTCTATAATCTTTATAAATCGTAACGAAGACAGTGCTTCCAAAGGAATATATGGATTGGGTGGAATAATCACATTTCTGAATATGTAACTCAAAAGGCTGAGAGGTAGGATGGGACTGGCCTTGGACAAAAGTGGCCACTCACACTGGATGCTGAGTTGCCACAGAAGACTCCACTCAGCAACTTCTGAAATAATGGAAACCAGATGAGGGTAGGAGGTGACTATCAGGATGATATAGTTGACGTTGACATGTTTTTTTTCTGGCCAGAAGAATGGAAGGACAAACTATTCAGCTGGAGGAAGAGAGCAGCACCCTCTAAGGAGATATCCTCTCTACCTGGGAGGAGAACTAAGAATTGTATACCGAGTATCAAGAGGTAACAGTTCATGCTTGCACTAAACTAGGAAGATATACTCAGAAAGATATGATTGTGAGAATGGTTTGTGAATACTTTTAGAAGAAGATAGATGATAAAAGCCTTATATCTCTGATTACAATTAGTTTGGGTTTTATTTGTTTATCTGAGAGCAAAGGGCTTAAGAGCTCACTTTAAAAAAGTGTATTTCAATTCTGACTTAATCTTAAGAACACTGCAAATTTCTTGGTAATTTCTTGTCCTTTTAGAATATGTGTTGCAGGACATCTGCTGGGTTTGTCTGACTATAACAGCTGTCACAGTGTGCCAGTAGCCAGTAGATAGATCCTTTAAACTTACAAAAATATTTTAATGGTATATGTATGAAGTGTGAGTGTACTCAGTTTCCATTGAATAAGCAAAACAATTCCAACAATATGTGCTTTTTCATATAGTAAATATATAATTGTTTTAATCTTTGTTATACTTACCTAAGAAAGTTTAAGAAATGCTTAAGGAAGGTAGTTCATGTGTATTGGCATGGGTTGATTACAGTCGGTTGTTTTCAATTAAACTGTAGTTTTCATTCCAGTTTCCTATTGTCTATCCTTAGATTTTAAGTTTAAGGGCAATAATTGTGCTAACATATCACTGCCTTTATCATAGCAATTCCTCTGTATCTTAATCGTTTTTTTCCTGTTGTTGTCTTATAGGAAGAAAATTCCTGTATTCTCTTTTTGGGGCTCTGGCCATACCCTAGCTATGATTATTTTGTTTCTATTACTCTTTTAGTCCACTCAATAGAGAATATTTTGGAAGATGTCATGAAAAATAAATGACTAAGAATTTAGAATGTGTAATTGATTTTAGAAATGCTGAAAAGCCTTTCGTATCTGATGTTCAGAGGTTTCACATGTCCAGTTTTACATTTACAATGGAAATTATCTATATAATTGCTCTGTACATATAGTTAGCAGAAATTTACTGAACTGCCTGTCAGATAAAATGCATCAAATACCTTCCATTGTATTTGTAAGTATGCTGGCTATACTCATTGCTCTTTGTCTTGCAGCAGAATCTTCCAGCATTTCCATGGAAATTTGATAAGAACTCAGTCTTCTTTTTCTTATTTCTGTTTCTGTAGTGGTGCCCTGTAAATGAAATATGGAGGCATTAAACCATTCTTTTCAAAGCGAATTAACAATATTTATTGTACAAATATTGTGGTAACAACCAAAATCAGCTTTGTGCAGCATACTAGACTTTTCTTACACATTGAAGGTTTTTGTTCCTGTAGGAATTTCTTTATTCTTTATTGAGGAACTCAGTGGGAATTTTGTACAAATAATCAGCTGGGGGACACAGTACAAAGGCAATGTGATACCAAAAGTGGTTCTCATTTAAATGACTGAGAGAACATAATTCTTGTTAGGTATCTTTTTGCTACTGATTATTATTATTCTTTCATGAAAAAATGATCAAAGTTGAATCCTGTCACCTTAATTTCCAGCAGCTAGTCATGTTAAATAGTTAAAGTGCGAGTACAGAAAGAAGTGAACTATTATTTGAGAAAGTAATTTTGATACAAGAAACATGAGTATAATTCTTGGAATTAATTATCTCTCTAATACTATATACTGCATTCCTAACCTGATAAGTATGGCTGGAAATTTTTAGATGAGAAAAAAAATGTCACATCTTATTTAATATTTCTTCTACTTAATTCTCACCCACCACAATGCTCATATAGAATTTGTGATATATTCTTGCAATGAGTACGCAAGTCCTCTCTGTTTTGTACGGCTTCTAATTATCTTTTCAAAGCAATAATATCTGGTTCTGATTTAAATGTGCCTAATGTGTCACTACTTTGTAGCATGTAGGTGTCTTTACTGTTGCTTTGCTTTTCTTCCGGAGTGTGGCCTAGGGATCTAAACACAGGAGTGGAATTAAAAATTCCTAAGTCTTGGTTCCTGCTCTACCGCTGATTCTGTGGTTCATGGAAACCACTCTCTCTTTTTTTTCATTATTCTGTCCCCATCCAGAAAAAGAGTACAAAGACTTGCAGAACTCATAAGGGATTTCAAGGTTGTCTTAGTGTGAAGATGAAAAAACATTTTTGAGCATTCACTAGTACTATTTCTTTAGAGAAGACTCTTGAGTTAAATGGCTAAATCTTTTTTCAAGTGAATCTATTTCTGAAATAGAACTATATACGCATAACCTCTAATGTAATCTGATTGAATTTCTGGTATGAAGGTCTATATCAAAATAGTAAAGAAACAAAAGAAAGAGAAACGTGTAATAGTAGTAATTAAATCTCAATACTTATTTATAATGAAAATATTTTTTCAGGTTGAACACAGTGCTATTGTAGCCACCAAAACACCATACTGAATCCATATTGAAATACTACGTATGAAAAATCTTGCTTTTTTGAAGGTTTGAAACAACATCTTAGCTTACAGAAGTCTGAAACTGGGACTGAAATGTAATGTAATTGCAAAGGTACATAGGAAGTGTATATACTTTTCCTATTTAAGTTATGAAATGGTTCTTTTAAGATAAATGTAGTAAGGAGTATTTCTATTAACTATCTTGGGAGTAGTAACTGCATTCTGCTTCATTTTCGTAGAAATGTTAGTGCCTGCTGTTTGCAGGTGTTTTCCCATACATATTTCCAAGTTATATCCTTAGTTATATATCAAATGTCTACCTTTGTTGTTGAGGCAAAACTGTGTACAAATTGTCAAATTCAATTTATATTTTTTTCTTTATGTGCAGATCTCTTGCTGAAGGCAAGGAGAATACTTCAGTGAGCCTCAGACATGGGAGGTTGAGTACTTTTTTCCCCTTATTTTCTGTTATTTAGAAACTATTGCAAGTTATTTCTGACAGCTCTAAGAAATGATAAGGCAAGCAGAAGTGAGCAGTAAGAAAAAATTCCATGTCTGAACCAAACTGTAATAATTACTGGTTTACTTATCATTACCTCTGGTATAAGCTGACCAGTTGGTGAAGTTAGAGTTGAAGGTCCTCCAACCAAAGAAACGACTCCATTGCAATCTACAGTGCTGTGCATCTTCCCATTTACTGGAAGGGCTGGTATCATTCTAGATGACACACTCGCCTGACTAATATTACTGTTGCGCCGTTCTCCATGTCGATTTGGAACAAAGAGTGAATCTCTTCTGCTCTCATTGTCTTCAAGAGTGCTGTGCTCATCATCAGCAAAGTCATTTTCAGATCCTATATCCTTTGCTCGACCTCTGAAACTGAAAATGCTTGTTTTGCTGTTGCGCCTTGGTGAGAACAGGGAACCACGAATGCTTAGCAAAGACTGTAAGAGATTTAAAACAAAACAAAACAAAACAGCATTAGAACTGAAGTTCTAAGTTCTTGGATTTTCAAAGAATAGTTACAGTGCTGGAGGAAGGATAGTCACTTTTTTCTTCAATAGTATCAGTGTGTCCATTAGGAGAATGTGCTCATTAGGGAACCTGAAGCAGAGGGGGAAAATTTCTTTTTAGTAGTAAGGTAAGTAAGTAAGTTTGGGCAGTTTTGAGCAAAGGCGGCAGGTTGAATTGGAACAGACCCATGACTGTGCTGGAGACAGTTGTCAACATCACTATCAAGGTTTTGCAGGTATTTGTCTTTTATTCCTTCTATTAGAGGACAGAGCTAAAAATCTTTTACTTTTCTTCCCTTCTTCATCCCCTGGATTCCCAGGGATACCAGGTGATAACACTCACCAATCGTTGTTTCCTAGAAGGTAGAAGTTTTGGTCTTAAGTTTGGTATTAAATTCAGTTTAAGTTGATGTAAAGAACTTGTATGCCCTCTTCACAATAGGCTCAAGAGTGTGGGAACAACATACGCAGTACTCTAAAACTAGAAAACAGAGGCAACAGTTTGGGGAAGCTCTGGAGGTACAGTGAGAACATGACTAGTAGCACTCTTGGGCATAGCACTCTAGGGCCTATAGCATAGTATGACTTGGCCATCAGGCAGCTCAAAGCAAGCATTCACCAAGGATAGTTACCTAAAGATATCCTCTTACAAATGAGAAGAATAAATCAGTGGTTGTTGGTAATTCATCTTTTAATTACAGTAGAAGCTGGTTAATGGAATGTTCTTCTCCCTTGCTACATATTTTATTAACAGCATTCATGAATAAATAAAATGAGTACTAATTGTGGAAAAAAGAAACCTTGCATTAAGCTTTCTTCAAATCTGCATTTCTACAAATCTTCATATCTCGGTACATCAAAAACCAAGTTTGATATGATCTCAATTTTTCACTAGCTTTGCACGTGGAAGGTCATATGTAATAGGAGTATTTTTTATCCCATGATAGTTAAAGTGAAGGTGAAAACTGCACTATAATATATACACCTATATTAACACTGTGAAAACCAAACACTGAATATATACATATATCAATACATATGTATCTCTGTATATGCATATTCAGATTTAAACATATATACACATAATGTATGTGCTGAACTGGTAGTACTGCGTATTGCAAAGGCTGGCAGGTGTTTACTATTATGAGATGTATTTTTTCTGCTATTACAGCTATACCAAATTTTAATAATTTGGGCTGAAGTTTTCTATGCTGGCTGTCAGCCTCAGGCTGAGTTACTTGAAGAATATCAACCAAATGGGCTTGCTAACTCATTTATGTAAACTTGGCTGGAGAAAAAGTGCTGTTTTGCTTATACTGAAAGATAATTTTCTCTAAAAAAAGCTCTAGCTGTTATAGAGTATGACACTGAATTCTGACAAAGTGGTAAACTAATTACTGCACCCTTTGTATATTTCTTTATAAATGTATTTGGCCAACCTACAGTCTTTCAAAAAATCACATGCTCACTAGGTTTTGTCTGACTGCCACTGTTACCCTTGTATTTTTTTAGACAATGTTTCCATGGCTGCTATGTTTTGTTTGTCATCCAATCTTTCCAGTAGGTGTTATCATGCTCTGAGCGCAGCTAAATGGATCAGGCCCCTCAGGGATTTAGGAGGAGTAATGCCTGCTCTCAAAAGTCCCTGCTGGACTGACACAAAAGATATAAGCCAAAATGGCTGCAGTTCTAACATATCTAGAAATATATGTGTCAACATGCTCCTGGAAAGTAAGGTCTGAAAGGAAAGCTTGGCTTTTCTTGCAGGCTGCATCATTCACTTGTATGTGGAATATTGTGTCAAAGGACAAAACGTCTACAGAGGCTGACCGGGCAGATTATCTCCCTTTACCATTCTACTGTGTGGTTTCATGCTCTGGCACCCTATTTCACCAGGGAGCTAATTGCATGACTAACAAGACAAACCAGCTCTTCCTTTACCAGTTCTACTGCCCGTAATCCTTCGAGTCTTGTGGCAGCTCCATTTTATTTCATTTACATGCAGGCAACGTTTGCCCCAAAGCATTTTTACAACTGCAAAAACAATTACCAGGACAGTCTTAGTAAATTATCCTCATTTAGATTATTTACTTGATACAAGTCTGTTTGTATTTTAAAATTTTAAATTAACTTTAAAAAAAGTTATTTCAGATGGTCACTTAGTTACTGCTTGCTGTGTAATTCATGATGTCTCAAGACGAGCTGTTTCCTGTGTATTGCACCATTTCTTTCTTTTCTTTCAAATCTAAGACATATACAATAATTGTTTTCACTTGATTTTCATGGATTTTAATTATTTGTTCTACAACATGAATTCACATTTAATTTTAATGTTACCAAAGATAATTTAAAATGCCTTGCTTTCCCAAGCTGCTTAAGTTTCTGTGGAAGTTTCACAGTTTTTCATAACAATTGCCAGGATGAAAGCTTTCTGAGAGTATGAATAAACACATGCAACAATGCTTTACTGTATGTTAATAAAGCCACAGAAAGTTTATTATCTATGGAATCTCTTTATCTCAAATTCTCCTCCCCTCAGTACACATGCTTCAGTATTAAGTATTTTTTCTGTGCTCCAAAAAATATATTTAATATAAAGATAATATATTCCTTAATCAGTATCTTCACCACCAGTATATAAGAGAGCATCTGGGAATTTAGGCTAGACAATGGAGAGGCCTATTATCGAGTAGCTAGAGCACAGGACCAGCAGTCAGAAATTTCTTTCTGCTCAGACTTTGTCAGTGACTCTTCTTTAGTGTGGTCAAGTCACTCACCATCCTCATCTATGAGCTACAGACATATATGACATATATGACATATATATGAGACAGAACTGTACGGTCTAAGATGAGATCTCTGGCTGCAGCTCCTTTGTATCAGCCTGACTTAAAGCCCATTCCAGTTAATGAAAGATTTTTTGGAGTAGCTTTGGCCCCAAACTAATAGCACATTTTATTAGATTGGAAGTACACTTTTACAATATTACTCAAAGAAATATCAAACTGTAACACTTAATGGTACTACCACTGTTTTTTCCCTTCACTTATCTTTTACATAACTTCCAATATGTAAAGCTTCTGTAATGTCAGTCAAAACCAAATTAGAGTAGACGTACATGATTTAATAAAAGAGAGAGCTGTACCTGGTGGGGAGATGTGAACCTTTTTTCATATGTCAGTTGACTTCCTTCGGTAGAGAAGCGGAAACTTTTCCTTCTGATACTGTCTTCTGACTCGGACTTGGGGAAGTTATCAATATCTCCTTTGTCATCTGCTTCAGACATTTCTTTCTGTCTTCTTTTCTTCCTTCTGTTTCTTCTTTCTTTAGCACTCTTTGAGCTCAACTTTGATGCTTCTGAAGAACTTTCCAAGAGTTCTCCTAATCCTCCTACACCACTGAAATCTCTCGATGCAACTGATGCTGCTGCTACTGCTGCTGTTGCCTGTCAGGTTACAGAGCAAGGTATTCTTAGTAGGCCAAAAATGAACAATTTTGTAGGCTCTTATCAACTGTTTTTATTATCAGCAGTGGTAATACTGCTGGTTGTACACCCTTGAGTATGCAAATATACACAAACAAATTGAACTGAAGATATTGAATTGTATAGTTCCTTATTGTTTAGTAGCATGAGCTATTTGAAGCCTCAACTTCAGCTGAACAATAGCATTGCTATTCCTTAAAGACTTGCTGCACAAGACATCGATCTAAAATTAAGGAAGTCAGAAAAGTATAAACATGGGGGTATTCCATGTATTTCAGACCTGCTTCCCCATTTTCTCTCAAGAAAAGCCCCACATCGTGCTCTAATTCAGCTGATCCCTTCTGAGTCCTTACAGAGAAAACTAATCCCTAACATCCACCATATGAGTTACTGTATCACAATCCAACTAGCAGCCTGCAAGTAGTTGAATCCAGCCTTTTCTCACTGTCTTCACAGCAAGGACACTGCCCTCACTTTCCTTATACCTTCACTGGCAACAGGCACACCCTCTAAACACGTCTCCAAGCCCTCCCTCCCTCTTCATGTTTCCCCTCCCACATTCCCCACTGTAACAGCATTCTTGGTCTTTGTTATAGATACATAAAAGTACATTTATTGCCTGTTGCTGCTACAGCCATAGAGAAGAAAAAAATTAGGTTTCTCTGATGGAAAGGGATGAGGTGATTTACTGGAGCAAAGAGCCACCCCAAAACTCAAGACCAGTATCTTCAGCTACAGTGGTTGGCCTAACTGACTTGGCTCATTAAGGAAACCAGTTCATTTAGTCATCAAATAAAGGAAGAATTGAGGCTGTGTTCAGTACTCTTCCTAGAAAGAACTGTCTGGGAGATTGCTATGAAATTCTGCAGTGGAAAACATGTTTGGGAAGCTGATAGGCTGCTGTCAGCTTACAAAAAAGGGTGGTATGAGAAATGGCAAGAGACATTATATATATAATATATATAAAATGTATATATAACAATACATTTTGTTATATAACAAAGATGTCTAGTAATTATCTGGCAAAACATTATATTCAATGCCAAGCGTTTCAGGAATCGTGAGATATCTCTCTACAGCAGGAAAGGATAGTTTGAAAGCACATAGTATGAATTAATGGCTTTCTTCGCCACAATGTACAACCCATGCTATACAAGTTGACTTGATACAGATTTTTTCTGCTATGTAGAGTATTAAAATGATTCTGAAGTGTTTATCAATTAAAAAAAATGATATGCAAAATTTTGTCATACTGGTTTCAGAAGATCATCCTTCAAATGCTCCAAGAGAAACAAAGGCAGCAGATGTTGAGTCACCACCCATCTACGTCATAATACCAAAGGTCAAACAAGTGAAGCAATCCAAAGACTGCTGTGATGACTTAGGTTTGTGGATGAATAGGTTCAGTGTCAAGGGAGTGAAGAGGTGTGTCCTACAGTCATTTCCATCTCAGCAACCAATTCAGCAGCTCAGTGATCTACCTTGTAATGCATACTTTCTGCTAATATTTTCACATACAAAAGGGATCTTGACTGTAATACTGCTTTCCTTATAATGAATTCAGTGGTGACTCATTTAAAAAAGTATCAACTTTCCACGGCCTTTATCCAACCTTCCTCAGAGTCTCTGTTTCCTATGGTTCTCTTCTTCTTCTTCCTAATTATGGATCAGCTTCATCTCTGTCCCCACTCTCAAACACACAAACATCTGGATGAGCCTCCTGATAGCTTTTGATATAATATGATTTAGTCCTTTTCATGGATGAAAATATCAGATTTAAAACCAAAAGAACTCTTTGCTGATATTTAACTTTTTTTAATTTGAATTTTGCAGGATTCTGCTTTTTCTTTAACGATTTGGAAGTGATAAGGTTTAATGACTAAAGTAGAGATATGCTAATTAGATTTCACAGATCATGCATAAAGCTTTCAAGAAAAAGATGGAGAGTTTCACTTTCTATTAGCACTTTATAGAATCATTCTAACTTAGTGAAAGTAGCTGTAAAATACTACCAAAACTATAATTTCTTAGACGATTCTAATTTGCTAGCATTTTATAAACACCGTCCTGCTGAAAATCACAGAATGACAGAATGACAGAATGACAGAATGACAGAATGGTAGGGGTTGGAAGGGACCTCTGCAGATCATCTAGTCCAACCCCCCTGCTAGAGCAGGTTGCGCAGGATCATGTCCAGATGGTTTTGCGTATCTCCAGAGGAGACTCCAGAACCTCTCTGGGCAGCCTGTTCTAGTGCTCGGTCACCCTCAAAGTGAAGAAGTTTTTCCTCATGTTCAGATGGAGCTTCCTGTGTTCCAGTTTGTGCCCGTTGCCCCTTGTCCTGTCGCTGGGCACCACTGAAAAGAGCCCCAGCCTCTGGACACCCGCCCTTTAGATACTCGTAAGTATTGATGAGATCCCCTCTCAGTCTTCTCTTCTCCAGGCTAAATAAACCCAGCTCTCTCAGCCTTTCCTCATAAGAGGGATGCTCCAGTTGCCTAATCATCCTCATAGCTCTCCACTGGACTCTCTCCAGTAGTTCCTTGTCTTGAAATAAGAATCCCAGAACTGGACATAAAAATACCGGTTAAAAAGCAATAGAAAATCAGCCCAGAAATTAAACAGATATCTGACTCATGGAGCTGAATTCTTGCATATATTTTACTTTCAGATAAGAAAACCTCACAGAAAAGTCTATATTAAAATGTCTTTTTCCCATAAAACTTTAAATAATTTTCTTCTGTTTTCAAAGAAAACAAAGATTACTTTAAAAGAATTCTGAAGTAATACCTTTGTTATAAATATTGCTAGTCTCTTCTAAGGACATATAAACTTCTGATTGACTTCAGTGTGCTTGAATTAGGGCTATGCTTAAATACCTTCCTGGATAGAAACCTAAAAGAACACTGATTACAATTCTCTCTGTTTTCTGAATATTGGGAAAGAACTGTTAAGTACAGCAAGCCTGGCAATTCTCACTCAAACCATAAACCAGAAGTAACATAACTAGACTTTTTTTTATGCTGTTCATAAGATCTGTAACATAAAAGCATCACGAACGATGACTACTTAAAGTCAGGTTTCTAAGACACTCTTATCACAAATATTTTGCAGTCTTTAGGTGAACTTAGTAGCATTCTTTTCTGTACCATTAGCTTGCTTTTTTGCTATTTGGTTAGTTCCTGATTTTTGTTGGCTATTTCCACTTTTCTAACTTGCATGGTAAACAAGGCTTTTTTCTTTTTGTAATTCATTGCACAATTTATACATGTTCTAACTCATAAAAGATTATTATCCTTGCTGTAAGAATAATGCTGTTCAGAAAGTACAATTTCCATCATTACCTGAGCTTCTTCTTGTTGCTTCTTCAGTTGTTCCAGCATCTGTTGAAATTCTGCCTCTTTCTGCTCTGCCTCTTCCATGGTTGCTTGATTCTGTTCTTCGTAGGCCATGGCGACCACAGCCAGGATCAAGTTGATCAGATAGAAAGAGCCCAGAAAAATCACCAGAACAAAAAATATCATGTATGTCTTCCCAGCAGCACGTAGTGTCTAGGGAGTAGAAAGCATATCTATATATTATTCCACCACTCATCTTTGTTACTGCAACAGCATTATGCTTTCAGCTCATGTACAAATAAGCCTATTTGTATAATTTTGTATTTCACCTACAGTTTACTTTTTATGTCATAGAAACTTCTTACCAGCTGATACAGGTTTTCCCAGAAGTCCTGAGTCATTAGCCGAAAGAGTGACAAAAAAGCCCAACTGAAGGTGTCAAAACTTGTGTAACCATAGTTAGGGTTTCTACCAGCTTTCACACATATATATCCCTCTGGACACTGCCTATATGAAAACCAAACAGGAAGTACTTAGTCATAACTTTTATTTCCTTCTGGAACATATTTATTATCTTTTGGAAGAATACGCATTATTTTTCCTCAGGAAATCCATGAATTACAATTTAATTCATTCAGAAGAAAAAAGTCCTAAGAAATGAACTAATAAGAGAGTAAATGAAAGATACTCTTTCCATCCATTCACTGGTTGAAATGACATAATACTTAAATTCTCCTCAGTCACATTTTCAAATGGAATCTTTATTCTAAATGAATAATTTCCTGGCAGAAATAATTGCTAAAATGTTGTATAAGGTTACAGACAGATTAAACAATATTAATAGCTAAATCCAATTGTACTGGCAGGGATCTACCACATAATGCAGATTTTATTTTTTTTTTTTAATAAGCTTCTTTACTGTTGCCAGTTAGGCATCAGAGTTCAGGTAACAATTCTAGGCTCATAATTGGACACATGAGTATGGCAGAATTTGCCAGTAATGAAAGGGCTTGAAGGCTTTTTCAAGTTAGGCTTGAAAAAAAGATTCAGTCTTGAACTATGAAGTCACTATTGTGCTTTCTTAATATTTTACGTATTCTCTTCCTCAGTTCTAACCTTTGCTATCATCCTACATTCTTCAATCAGTGCATCTCGAAAATAAACTTTACCAGAGTTCAGATTTTATCATTAACACCAACATCATTTTCCAATCAAGCAGGAAGAAAAGCTGTTAATGAGTATTTCATTTAGCCAGAGAGTAAAATATTTTGACTTAAGTAAGAAATCATTGTTTAGCAGCAAAACTCTATGTTCTGTAACACTGCTAAATATGGAGTTGCAAATGCTACAGATAGGTTTCAGGTTACTGCTTTTTCTACAGAACATAACAGATGATTTTTGAAAAGGTCTTACCCTGCATCAGAGCTATTACCACAAAGTAGAGCATCTCTTTGTCCTTCCAAAATGTAAAAATGAGCTGTGTAGAGAGCATTAGAAATATATGTGAATAGACCAAATGAATCTGAGCCTACTACAAAGTAAAATAAAAATAAATTGTAATAAAATCGAAGTGGCTAGCTGCCTGATCACTTTGTAGTTTGTTTAGGAACCCTTCTGGTTATTGTACTTGTTTATTGTATGTATTTGATCTCTGTCAGTCAGTGACTGTAAGCAGTTCTACATAAGGCAGAAATATAAACCATTCAATACTCTTTGGTTGATCACAAATAGTTACATACTATAGCCACAAATATATAAAAAATAGTTATATCAGTCATTCTTACTTTCATCCTCAATATAGTCCTTCCAGTTAAATGTGCTCACTGTCATATTAACAAATGTACCATTTTCATCCATTGTGCTATTAAAGTAGGAAATAACACTTATTTCAAAAGTAGAATTGTCTGGAGGCCACTGCAGGCATTTATTCCTCAAGTTGCCCATGAACAGCTGCAGCCCTATTAGTGCAAATACACTCAGACAAAACACAGTCAGGATCATAACGTCCGAGAGCTTCTTCACAGACTGAATTAGGGCTCCCACAATAGTCTTTAGGCCTGCAAAGAGAAAAGATCCATAGATTTATGAAAGAGTATCTTTGCCCTTCCCATATAATTAAGATGTCATGCAGACACTTAAAAGAAATCCTTTTTTATTTCTCAAAATGTAAAGCTTCATGAGCAGCCTCAGAGCTTGTGAAGATGAATGACAGAAAAAGATTCTTTTTTATGAATATGCAGTGTACATATATTCCAATAACCTGAATATATCATGTTATTCTCAAGCAGGAAATTTTATCAATCATTCTTTCCTGTTACATATTTGATTTTATGTCTTAATTTTTCTCTGCATTTAATATTCTGCTATAATTCAGTTTCCAGTTAATATTAAATATGACTTCACAACAATATGAAGATAGAATGAGATAGAATGGCAAGTAATCTTGAGAAGAAAAAAAATAGTATTAAATATGGCTTCACAACAGTGTGAAAATAGTATGAGAAAGAATTACAAGTAATTTTGAGGAAAAAAAAATAAATCATTTGTGTTTGATAAATTTTCCTGTGCAATATTTATCCCCTTTTTGGTAGCTTTTTTGTTGTTACTTGGTTGTCATTAAGACTAATGTCAATTTTACATGCTAAAATGAAGGAAAAAATTCAAAATCAAGAAAGCCATAGCGCTAAAGCTTTTTTAATGTAAAAGAGAAAACTTGTTGCAATAAAATGCAGAAAAACAAAGCAAAATAACCCATAGACCTCATATTTTATATTTCATGCAAGAATCTGTTAAACTCAAAGGCTGATTTTGCAAAATAAAACAAGCTAATGCTGAAAAGGCAAAGAATCGTAATCCAGGGTTATGATCCATGCCTTTTTTTTTTCTTTTTTTTTCTTTTTTGGCAACACAAGCAGCGAACAGCAAGACGTATGCTCAAAAGAAGTGAATTCGACTTCAATGGAATGAAAGTCAGCCTCGGTGTTTAACCTCGCTCTCACCTGGAATGACTGATATTGTTTTCAAAGCTCGGAGAACTCTGAATGTTCTCAACGCTGAGACATTGCCCAGGTCCACAAACTCTGTCACATATCTGTAATAGGGGAGTTCACACACAAACACAATGACAGCACACAAATAACAATCGGAGTTACGAGGGGCCTAACACCTTACACAGTTACATCTTACCTGGTATTACAGAAATAGTTTTCAAAGCTCTCAATACTCTGAAAGTTCGAAGAGCTGAAACATTGCCTAGGTTTACAAATTCTGTTACATACCTGTAGGATTAAATCACAGTTATTCAGAATTGAGGCAGAGCTTATACTAATTATGTGGGTCTTCAAAACCTCTGTGGCAATATTGGCAATCATACTTCAAAATCTACCTGTCTCTTCAGTACACCTCGCTTTTATAATTACTTATTTTCATTGATTTTGCTTAAATTTCATTGAAGTGAAACTCACTGATTTGTATTTGGACAGCTAATTAAACTAATTAGCTTGTAATAGGACAGTGACATGAAGTCAAAAGGATGGCTTCCATTCTGATGAGCAGAAAAATGTAGGACATGAAATTAGTGTCCCTCAGCAGTAATTACATTAGCAGCTGGCACTCCATGGTGACTCCTGCCATCTTTTACTTTGATTTATGAGTGAATAAAATGTGTGATACGGTGTCTAAACTTCAAAGGTTGCAGAAAATAAATACTTTTAAATCAATATATTTATTATTATAATATTTGCCACTAATTTCATGCCCTAAAAGCTTAAAAAGTTCTTGAACCACTTACGCCATTAAAATGACACTGAAGTCAAGCCAGTTCCACGGGTCTCGCAGAAAAGTAAAACCTTCTAAGCAGAAGCCCCTTGCAAGAATTTTGATAAGTGATTCAAAGGTATAAATTCCAGTGAAAGTGTACCTGAAAAGCGTCAGAGCAGGAATAATGCATTTTTGCATACTTATGCCTATAGACAGTGCTATTCTTTATCAAAGGTGACATACAAGAAAAGTATTTAGAAGTGAAAGGAGGAAATCATTAACTTAACTTGTCCCAAACACTTAAGAATGTAATTGTTTTTCAGTAGATTTAAATTCAAACCTGACACATATATACTATTCATTTTCTAAAAGATTGATTTAATCTCAGTTTTTGTGCTTGCAAATAATTTCAGACTCTAGTATGTATAGATACATTTCAGACTTTGATATTTATATGTACATTCTCTGGCACTCACAGGGCTGCCTCTTTGCTTGCATTCACAAATCAGGTAGATGTCTAAGTGTTACAAAAAATGAAGAATTTTTTTAATGTCGAAATCAGAGTTTTGTGAAAATCAGTTCTGCATAATAACTATACTCATGCCTATAATGCAGGTTTATTTCATAAATAATCATTAAATATAAGAAAGCATGCCCAGACTGTTATTCTTGAAGATGTGGAGCACGATTACCAATTTACCTGGTGTGGGAACAACCATTCATTTAAAAACATAGAATTGTCAGTTATAACCAGTCTAATGCAGGGACTTCCTGAGACCCACATGGGTCTGTGTGGACCTCCAGAATAAAGGAAATCTACCTACAGACCCTACTGCTCTCCTTTCAGACTCTCAGCAATCCTAACAAGCCATAGTCACTGTTGAGCATACTGGGAACAGGTGAATACTAGTGCAGTTTCCAAATACAGCATTCAGAGTAAGATTCCTTAATGCAGTGAAATAAATAAATAGAAATCAATAACGGCTATTGGAGAACAGGAGGGAACCATAAGTGGTTAGAACCAGGTTGTTCATGAGTAGTATTATTTCAAAGAAAAACATAATATTTCAAAGGAAAACGCCTATCTGTATTTTGTTAGAGAACAAACATGTATGTGTAACCATGATCAAGAGAACCAGAGATACTTTGAGGTTTCCTTACTTCTGTCATCTCTTTGTTACTCCTTCATAGGTAGGCCCTTTCCTCAGCAGTTTGAGTTTCTTGATGTTTGGGTGTTGTGTGTGCTTGCTGTGGCTGGCACTTGGAGTTCACATCACTGAGCCATGATGAATGTCCCACTGTGCTGAGATCGTGGATACTCAAGCGATATGTGGCTGGCCTCACCAATGGCATGCAACAATTTTACATGCACATTTGAGGTTCTGGAGCTCCTTTTCCAATTTACAACTCAGAACACAAGAGCTCATGTTTGTACTTCATAGAAGTTCAGATATTCCTCAGACATAATTTTAAAGAACAAGGTGTGTTGGTTTTGCTTGGCAAGGTTTTGGTAGCGGGGGGGCTACAGGGGTGGCTTCTGTGAGAAGCTGCTAGAAGCTTCCCCTGTGTCTGATAGAGCCAATGCCAGCCGGCTCCAAGACGGACCCGCTGCTGGCCAAGGCCAAGCCAATCAGCGCCTCTGTGATAACATATTTAAGAAAGAGAAAAACAGTTAGAGAGCGCTTTTGCAGCCAGAGAGAGGAGTGAGATGTAAGAAACTCTGCAGACACCAAGGTCAGTGCAGAAGGAGGGGGAGGAGGTGCTCCAGGCGCCGGAGCAAGATTCCCCTGCAGCCCGTGGTGAAGACCATGGTGAAGCAGGCTGTCCCCCTGCAGCCCATGGAGGGAGGATGAGGGTGTGTAGAGATTCCACCTGCAGCCCATGGAGGACCCCACGCCGGAGCAGGTGGAGACACCTGAAGGAGGCTGTGGCCCAGTGGGAAGCCCGCACTGGAGTAAGCTCCTGGCAGGACCTGTGGATCCGTGGAGAGAGGAGCCCACGCCAGAGCAGGTTTGCTGGCAGGACTTGTGACCCCGTGGGGGACCCACGCTGGAGCAGTCTGCTCCTGAAGGTCTGCACCCCGTGGAGGAGACTCACGTTGGAGAAGGCCGTGAAGGACTGTCTCCCGTGAGAGGGACCCCACGCTGGAGCGGGGGAACGGTGAGTCCTCCCCCTGAGGATGAAGAAGTGGCAGAAACACCATGTGATGAACTGACCGTAACCCCCCCGTCCCCGTCCCCCTGTGCCGCTGCGGGGGGGCGGAGGTTGAAGCCGGGAGTGAAGTTGAGCCCGGGAAGATGGGAGGGGTGGGGGGAGGTGTTTTTAAGATTTGGTTTTATTTCTCATTCCTCTACTCTGTTTTTGCTTAGTAATAAATTAGATGAATTCCCTCTCTAAGTTCGGTCTGTTTTGCTCGTGATGATAATTAGAGAATGATCTCTCCCTGTCCTTATCTTGACCCGTAAGTTTTTTTTTTTTCATTGTACCTTTTCTCCCCTGTCTAATAATGAAAGAGGGGAGTGATAGAGCGGCTCTGGTGGGCACCTGGCCCTCAGCCAGGGTCAACCCACCACACAAGGCATTACTCTTAAACCATTTGAATTATTCAGGGGGAAAACAGAAAGATATTGATGATCTCATGGAATCTGATTCTTCATGGCTCTGGAAAAGCCCATTCTGGCATGCAACTTTCCATAAATGCTTTTTGTTTGGAGTCACACAAAAACAAAGATGTAAAAATAAAGAAGTAAAAATGTTTAACTTACTCTACATTCTTTGTCCAGTCTGGAGGGTTACTCATGGTCATAAATACACAGTTGGTCAAAATAGTGCACATGATAAGCATGCTGAATAATGTAGATTATAGTCAAGGCATGTAAATCAAGAAAGGATGACAGTTTTATAACACTGAAATATTATTAAAAATATCAAGTTTATAAAAATATGTACAAATAACATGACATTATAAATAAAAACTGAAAATAAAGCTTTCCACATAATTTTATCTATTTTAAATGGTATGCCATCTGGCATGCTATGGTGCATTTACTGTAAAATAATGCATTACTTTTATAATTATGGCAGGTTTAGAATTTAAATGAAACTTAAACACACCTTTAAGTGTGTAAAAATATGAAATGAGTACCCAAACATAGTTACTCATCGAAGCCAGAGGGATCAATCTAAAGGATCTTTAGACAGAGTTGGTTGTTTATGCCCAAGTTGTTCTTTGGACATGATTGAAATATATTTGAAAATATTCTCCTTTATTCTGGCCTGGATCTTTTATGGGACACCTACCCCAATGCTGAAAATACAATGTTGGAAAAGTATGCCTGAAATAGCAGCTCTTTCCTCATGCTCTTTTGTCCTCGCTAAGTGAGTCTAGTTCATGAATTGTACCACTGGTCTTGGTAAAAGTGTGACCTTAGATATGTTCAAGTGCAATGGTTTGTTACTAATTTGGCCTTAGCTGCAGGGCTTAGTATGGGATCAGGTCTCCTTTTGTATATAAAGCCTGATATTTAAACTCTGACAGCTTTAGGTAGTTCATAGAGAATTCTCTCAGTAAGAATGAAGATTATACTGGAATTCATACGTGACATTGCTGCTTCTTAAGGGTGATCAGCATATGTTTACTTAGCATAGTACACTTGTCTATCCATATAACTTGTATATCTGTATGAAAAGTATTATTTCAGTAATTAAATAGTTTCAAATGGCAACCCTTAAATCAACATTAAGAAAAAAGGATATGAATGTACCAAAATCTTGATAGCAATTTTTCTGATGGGATTAAAAGGAGTTAAAATGTACAAGGCAGATGTGGCACTGAATCGGAAAATTGCCTTTCCCTTATTCAATACTATGAAAGTCTGCAAAAAAGAAATACAAAATTAAAATACGGTGTTGACTACATAAATGTCTTTACCTCCTCCTAAAGGATTCCATGCTCCTCCGGGGAGGTTCAAGTTCCATTCTACTGTCTACCTGTGGTAGGAAAATAACTGATATCTATGAATACAGTGGATTAAGCCTTCCACAGCCCATTCTCCAATTTGCTAAATTTCCCAGCATGTGGACTGAATTCTGATATTATTAAAATTGGTGGGAATTAGCAGTACCAATGTCAGTTCATCAATAATAGCAAAATGTGGCATTTCATCACTAAAATGTTTTCAATTTTATTTCTAACAAAGTCTTTGATTAAAGTCAGAGTTTCAAATTAATCAAATATATTCCACCTTGTGAACAAACACAACAAAACCAAAATATCAAAAGGGCAATTCTAAATGCCAGTTTGTATTTGGAACAAATATTGTCAGAATTATATACACATATATATGGTGACAAGGACAAACACCTGTCACTAAACAATTAACCATAATTTTAAAATAATTTTGCTTTTATCTTAGATTTTTAAATACTGCCAATATCAGTTATATTTTTTTTCTAAAAATGTATCTGTGAAAAAATAAAAGAGATTAATAAATTGCCAGCTGACATCATTCTGAGCAGTCAATTGTATGCCAGAATGTGGCATCCTATAACAAATCTTTTCTTCAGAAAAATACTGTTTTCATTTTTAACAGTATGTTCTTATTTTCCCTATATGTAAGCACCAAATTTAGGTAGTTACTATCTTTTAAAATTTGACCTGATAAACCTCATGTTCACTTTCATTCTATTGGCGGTCATCTCCTAAGTGTTTTCATTTTTATTCCAAATGTATTTCTGTGTGAGGTTTACTTGCATCTTTGATGCAGTTTGAAATTTCTGCAGGACATGACTATTCTTCATTCCTTTTGCTCTTTGTCGATGGTAATGGCTCTGCTTTGTGTTACCATAATAGAGTCTTTGTTATGCTCTCAGCAGAGCTATATAGTATCACTGTTCTCCATGCTGATTTCCATTCTCTGTAAGAACTTGGCTGTGATCAGAAAAATGCTGCCCTCTCCATGGCCTTTACTGCCTGTCTGGTCTGCTCTCTCTGGGAGAGAAGGCAAAGCTCTCCACAGTGAGAAAGAAATCAGGTAAAGGAGTGTTGCTGGTGCCTCCTGTTCACAGAATAACATCAAGCATAGCGTTGAGGATGACAGCGAATGAGCTCAAACTCATTGGCATTTCTCTCTGCCCTACAGTCCTTCACCCTTGAAGCTTGAAATGGTAGAAAGATGTTGCCTGTCCCAAGATCACTGCTGCAGCAGAGCCTGAAGACAGACTACATACAATTCATGTATAGTTTTCTCTGCATCGACAAGTCAATAATTAAGAGTAGTTTATGCTATAAGCTGGAGGAGGAAGGACTAATTCTAGTTCATCATTTAAGATGTCCATTTGGTTTTTGTTGAGCACATTAGGCTGGTACGTAACATAAATACAGGTGTCACCTGTGACAAAAGATTCTGCAGTTTACTAATGACGCTCATAGACTAACAAGTCCATCAGTAATCTGAGGTTTTACACTTCTGTTCCAAAAAAATCTGACTACTTTTTCTAGTCATTGCAGGTTAGAAAGTATAATTCAGTACTTCTCAGGTTTTATGATACTTCATTTGTAGAAGACTTGTTTAGAAAACTTCATTCCTGAACTTATTTATGCAACTTTATTCCTGAATTTTTTTGTAGCTAGTCAAGAAAAGGTTTTAGTGCACTTAATTATATTGTAAGTAAGAATCTACATGGAACCATTGATATAACCAAAACCATATAAATGAAAATAACCCTTGGCAACACTCCTTCTCTGAGCTGTCATTTCTTTAAGTTTCCTTAATAATGTTAATATTTGTATTATATACAGCACAGTTTATTTAACTTTGGCAACTGTTAGGTTATGCAATTACATATGGATTCTGCTTTATTTTGCATTCCTATTACTGAAACCATAATTTTAAAAACAGTTTTGCGGACCAAAGGCAAACACAAATTTAGCCACAAAATTGAGAGTACTATTGGCATGATTTTTTCCTAACAAAGTATGTTTCTTTACAGTTTAAAATATTTTATGTCTTAATTTTTTTATAGTTGCTCAACATCAAGTTTCTTATCTCAATGGCAGCCTAGAACACTTCAAGCCGTTATCAGAGCAACTGTGTCCATTTCCTTATCTGTTTCAGAGAGATGGCAAAAGATAATCCCAAGCACTTGTCTATAAAACACCTTCTGCATTTTTTAATTTAGAGTTATTATCCACGGCTTCATCTTCCTTCACTCTCCTTACCTATAACACTTACCAGGTCTATCAGGAACTGAAAGAACATCTTGATGCTGCTAAAGGAGCATGCGGAAATAAGCAGATAGTACAGAAGAGAACCTGCTCTTATTTTCAGCTGTACCTTTTACTAATCCATTCAGGAGGTATTTTTAACTATTCTCAGGCTGTATTATTTCAGCTCCTGGAGGAATTTAACACAGTCTACAACTAATCCCAGCTACAGAGATATACTTGTTTGTTCCTTGTCTTTCTCTTGTCATATAATGGTAGTCTGTTTCCAGATTGTATGCATCATTGCTACAAGACCAAAAACCATATACTGTACTGCAGATCCTGACTTTTAAAAAGGTTAAGGGGCAAACTTTTTACTTGAATAGATCTGTTTGAACTAGCTTTTCTATCTCCAAATCCCTGGCTTGCAGATCACGTGAAAATGAGGACTTTGTATGACTGTGCACATCAGAAGGGGAAGTACACATCTTTTAGGAGTTTACATTCTTCATGGAACACAACTATGCTATTAACAGTCCAGTTGTGTTATAGACTTACACGTGTAACTCAGGCACATTACTTTTCTCTCACAACAAGTAACTCTTTGCTGTGTATGAAAACTCTCAATTAGTCTTCAGAACAACAAAACTGTCTTTTTTCAATTCCTTCCTCAAAACCCAGCTTTTCTGTGCTGTCTGCCACAGACTTCTATTTGACAGCTGTGCAGCAGAGATCTATCATAGCAATCCCAAGCACCGTAAGCATCAGTAGTAGAAGTTTTATACGTCCCTAGATTTACACAGAGTCTCTATATGCTACATATATTATATATACATATATAGATATATGTTTACATATAGCTATAACAGAAACAAAGAATATGGTTACAGTCCTTTATTTCACAAATTTGGATGGATGCTACGTGGTTATCTACAACCATCTACAACCAGCAAAACCATGCTTGGAACACCTCTTTTGTCCCATCCAGTCTTAATGCTACATTGAAATCAGGAAAATTCAGTCATGTTCTCAAGTTCAGGCAAGCTCAGGAAAGCTGTATCTTCCTTACACTGAGATAAATAACAAGTAACTCAATGGAAGTTGAAGGAGTCACAACACAGAACAGCATAAATCAGTTCTGTTAAATGAAAAGGTATTTCTGTATATTTAGTGGCTTGATGACTCTAACCATCATATTTTGAGATTAAACTTTTCTAGTGTAGAAAATTATATTCTATTTTGTGGAAAAGATTATTCACTCACTTTTTGATTGATATAATATGGGTCCAGGTCTTCCAAAGGTTCAGATACCATTCCTGGAGGTATGTCACCATAAATAAATGGCAGTGTCTTTCCTGCCTCCAAGTCACTGTTTGGTTTTGGACCATTTTCATCATCATCATCTGTATGTTCTTGCTTGGGCTTTTTAGCTTTTTCTTCTGCAGAACGCTTTTCAATAGCTGCGAGAGAATCTCTAGTAAAATAGCGGAAGCTTTCAGGTCCTGGTGGTACCAGCAGTGCCTGTGCCATGTTTTCATCCTGCAAATTTAATTACTTTTAGCCTCTTGCATAAGAATGACCTATAAAAGAAAATTAGATAATTTAGGAAAACTAGATTGTACCAACAGAAAAAACCCCAACACTTGCTCAGAAACTCTTTCCTAGGCCTGAAATAGAAGCAGCATATTTCAAGGCTGAGTGAAAGTTAAAAGCAACTGCTCAGAATTTATTTAGATATATAATAAATTATTTTTCAGCTTTTTCCTGCTGGTCTAGAAAAAGACACTACTGCCCACAAACACTGCTTTGCCTATGTCCTTAGACTCTCCCAGTCAGAGCAAAATACTGATTTTTAACAGTGTGTATATATATATATTTTTTTTTTAACAGCCAGCGAGTATAAATGCATATTCTGTGAAGTACTCTTGAAAATTGTAAACCTATATTGTACTAGTTAATACATTTTATCTTCCTGTATTTTTTCAAATATCAGTAATCAAACTTTACAAACTTAAATAATTTCATTAAATGTACAAAAAAGGTTTTGTACAATTAATACAGTTTGAAAGACAGCAACTGAATTATAGGAGGAACAAGCATAATTCTTTCATACTGACAGTTTACTGTGCTGAAGGTTAATGTTAGATACCAAAGCAGGTTAGGTTGCATTTATTGACTGTCTGTGAGCTGTGAATCAAGACCACAGGCCTTTTACTTAAAAGGAAACAGGATATACAATGAAGACTATGTGGGAAAGGAATACTGATCCTGATTTTTTGCAAGGCAAGTGTCATAATATTATTTCAGACTAAAACTAGTTTGAAATCTAAGACTCTGGTTCCCTATGAATGTCTTAGGTGCCAGTGCTGGATGATGTAGTCCCTGCTGCTTTTTCCTGCTCTCTGCACCAAACTGTCTCTTTATGAAGCCCTGCAGTGCATTGGTTGAAAGTAATGTTTTTTTCTCTCTTCCAAGTCCTTCTGTAGCAGGACCAGTTCCTTAAACTGACACACTGTACAGCACAGTGGAGAGGTCTGAATGACTGGAGGGAGGGAATGACAAAAGGAAGGCAGATCTGGTTAAGAAGTGCCACCAAGTAAGAAATGATAGTCTTATTTGATGTCTACTTTGCAAAAGTTTGTGGCATAGTGTAGTAATAATTTTAATTATGAAAACAAACTTTTAAGAGTGAGTTTCAGTGCCTGAAATGAGTTCTAATTGAGTTTTCTGTGCATGAGCCACATAGCCTTCCCTATGTTACCTCATGAATGTGCAACATCTGTATTCTGGAGTTGCCACATCTAGATGTGAGACATAATATTGTATTCATTTGCATTCATTCCGTAGTCTTTCTCTGAAAGCTTCTTGCCTGTCTGGAGCAGTTTGTAGAAATCACACACATACACAAAGTGCTACAGCAATGATCTTAAGAAATCATGGATTCCTCTTCAAATGACCCCCCAAAAATAAAATCCTGTATAAAAGTAGAAGGGGATGTTAAAAGTGCTTGAAGAATCTACAATAGAAAACTGGACAAAAGAAATGAGCCTGCATATTCCTAAATCTGAATTACCAGTCCAATGACATGGTTGGTAAACCTGCTTCTGTGCCACCTCAAGTCTTTACCTCTGGAGTGGGTTCACAGCACAGCACCAGTGTGTATGATCAGCACAAGATGGAAGCCTTTGCTGATACCTTTTTTTTATTAATGTAACTCCCAATTATCAGGATCCTAAACTCACAATTGTCTTTTATCTGAGAATTAAAAGCACACCCATTCTCTGGATACAGTCCATACTCCTTTGATTATTGCTTTTGCCCATCCGGGATTAATAAACTGAGAAGATATTTGAGGTTTCTCTTTGGTCTTTCTGAATAATTGATTCCTTTATTCCACATTTTATGGGTCTGTGATTCAAGTTGTTGACCTAGGTGCCTTTTCTATGAAAATAGTCTTAAAAGGTGCACCCTTCTATAGTCATCAGTGGATCTGTCTTCTTTTTACAGTTCAGTGCATTTGGTTAGGCTGCTTTTCATCCATTAACAGTTATGGTTATGAATGCTATAATAAAATACATTGTACTCACTAGAAATATATGTATTTCTATTGCTAGAAGTCTACAAAGGGGCCAATGAATGACTGGGAAAAATAATATTAGCAGACTTGGGGTTGCACTGTATTTTTCAGTCATAAACCATGCTTTAAAAAAATTTTCTTGACAAGTTGGAAACATTACTTGAGTCCTGCCTCCACTACTGTCTAGTGCAGTTATATATTTCCTGGCTGCTGCTATTACACAAGAAGGTTTTTCCTATGCTAAATATTCCCCAAGTGTTTTTATTCAGATTACAGAGCTTAATAGAACAACGCACAAATACGTGTTTGATTACTGTTGCTATCCATGCAGTAGTTTAATAGAACAATGAAAGAAAAGTAATTCTGTTCCCTGCACTGAACCCTCAACAAGCACTTATCAATCCTCAAACTAAGAACCGCTCGTTTGTTAGTGATAGCTTCCCTCTTGTTCCTTCAGTGATTTTAAAATCGCTTGTTATCCAGGAATTAAACTGCCAATACATGGGTGATACTAGGCAGAATTCAGACAAAAAATTCTGTGTATCTAATAGTTTCAGAATAGCGTTCATCAAAAAACAATATTTAAAGCAATAGTCTCAAAAAGACATGTGGTCCAGGTCCTTCAGTACCTGATACCGCTCAGCAAAAAAATTTCAAGTATTTGAAATACAATTTGGGCCTAGATACAATATGTATAATGGTCTACAATTCAATAGATTTCATTAGGAAAAATAAGCTCCAATTTATCAAAGACATGCTTTTGCCAAATATATCCATTTAGTCATATTTGAGCATTGCATTCCATAAATCCTTCTCCAGTTTTCCTTCAGTCCCTTCCTTTAAATAATAAGATTGAGCAATAAACAGTATCCATATGTTCTTAATTTTATGCATATTTCAGTTAATTATGTTATGTCCATGGATAACTTGTTACATTTTATTTTTGAATATAATTATCTTCTCACAATTTACACAGAAGATGATGCAGAAAGTAATTGAAATATCTGTGCTAACAATGTCAGGTGAATTTTTGTGTGTCTCTGGAAAAGCCAGAAGTGGCTGAAGGTATCTATTTTTATGATATCTTAAATCAGGCAAATGGTAAAAGTGAAAGTATCAGTGTAAGAACCAGGTGGATACTATGATTATTTATTAAAATCTTCAGGTTATCTAACAGGTTATTTGCATTCTGCATGAAACAGTCCACGTACACCCTTCAAAATTTTAAAGGTGGAGAAATAGTAAGAAATGAGTCATCTTAACTCCCTCTCATAGTATTTGGGAAGTTGTTTTGCAAAATTCAGGTATTAGCTTTCTGGAAGTGAAAATAAGTTATGTTTAAGTTTCTGATTCTATAATTCTGTGCTCTAATCAAATTCCAAACTGGGTAATGCTGCATTCAATTTATCCTAAAAAAAAAAAAAAAAAAAAAAAAAAAAGGGTAAATATTAGTTTGTTGTGAAGATGATCTAAAATGAAATATTTTTATTGAAATTTCTCATGACATTTGTGCACAGAGGCTAATTTCACAAAGAAAAACCTATTCCCGTATCTGCTGAAATGCTTTGAAATATTTTTACAGTTACAGATTATTATCTTTTCATAACTGACATTTACCTTGTTTTTCCTGGCATATTTACACTATTGTTTTACTGCTTTAAAAATATTTGAATAAGAAACGGAACTCCAATAAGAAAAAAAGAGCCCCAAAGCGTCACTACTATAATTCAAAGTGGTAAATGCAATGTAATGCAGAATTAATTGAGATATCTAAAGAGATATCTGGTGAAAATTATCCATGCGTCCTAAGTCAAGGAATGCATGAATGTTGGTTCCAGAAAAGTAGGTATTTTCAAGGAAAGGAGTGACTTCCTCAAAGCTGAAAACAGCCTCCAGCATTTAGTGCCTGCTCAGAACCTGCCTCTTCTTTAAACTGTAATCTACTAATTTAAACTACGATAATTTGTGTTTACAGGTCCTAACTGACTAATATGTAGGATTTGTTTTCCTTTTTTTCCATTCTTTCCAACATTTATCATTCATCTATTGTGTCATTTTCCTCAGACTATAATTTATCTCTAGCAATGACTATAATTTTTGTCTGGATTTGTACAGTCAGCTTCAGTAGCCTGTAGGCATTAGTGTTATGTAACTATTCAAAATAAAAATAATGAAATCACCACCAGGTATTTATTAATAAAATTAATAAATCTCAGAAGACAATAATACTTACTTGTTATAAGAATATGAAATCAACTAATAAGAGTATGTAACAGAAATAACATTTCCTTAATAAAATCTTACTTGAAAAGGATTTACAATGGGGTAGTGATATGGGGCTGAATATGAACTGGTAGTTGCCATTGGCTGAAACCTGACCGAAGAACAAGAAATACAGGAAATACTAATGAATTAACACTGATGTGGTGCTTCATGGAGTTTGCATGCAATTTTATTTGATGTCCTCAGTAATGACTTGCAATAAGGTGTGAAAGCCTGTTAACTAAATCTTAAGAACCCCAACCTCAACAAAAGAAAGTACTGTAAGAGTTTGGAAATCTGGGCAAAATATAATACATGAGGCTCAATCTGACTGGTGAAAGACTAGGCAGATGGGAAAACACTTATAACATTAGATTAGAGACTAAAAAGCGTTCTCAGACCTGTCTGAAGGATCCAGAAGCTGCTTCTTGGGAGGATATTTTTGGACACTGCTCGCTCTCATCAAGACATTGCTATGGACAGTCTTTCCCCCCCGCTTATTTGCCTGTTTGTGCCCACTGCCATTCCACACTCCTCTCTTTTCTTCCCTCTCTACCTCACTGCACCATTCACTTTCAAATTTTGTTCCTGTTTCTTCTCTCCTCCTGCCTAGGAGTGGAAATAGTGGATTAAGATTCTTTACATCAAGGCCAGCATATGCTGTACCTACTAAACTGGAGTAATCAAAAATAGATAGGTTATGTAAAGAAATGAACCTGGATTCCTCAGATACATACCAACAAGTTGTAGAATCCCCAAAATAAACAGTTTTACCTATTTATTTCTAAAAATTGACTAAAACTTCTAGGAATTCTTCTATAGGTCTACCTTATATTTAACACCATAAGTTGCCTCTGAGAAGGTGTTAAAACAAATCAAGTGTGAATACTTGAAGTATTGGAGAAAGCTGAAGAAGGTCAAATGAAAACTATATGCAATTTAAGAGGAAGAGGAAGGGCCTCTTTCTTAGCCCATCGACCTAGTTGGAATACAGTACTTAATATTTTGCAAATACCTTCCAATGTTAAAGATCCTTACATTCTAATGAAAAATAGCTACAATACAGGTAACACAAATTTCTACAGCAAACCTCATTAAAGATGTTAGTTTCATTTTCCCCCTGATATTTTAGTGAAGATATATAGTGCTATATCAAATGGTATATTCACTTCATAGTGAAATATTTCTGGCCGAGAAAAAAAGATAGTCTTACCTTTATTTTTCTAAGAAATGCCAAATTTCAGAATTTAGCCACTGGATCTTTTGCTATCATGAAAACAAAAAGGCTGCATTTCTAGCAGAAAAATAGAATTGGTGAGAAGAGTTTCTCCTTGGGAGCTGAAGATTCTTCAAGACTGAAGTTTCTTCAAGACTCTCTCATTCTTTGTTCCTGTGTCCAAAGGGTCTCAAAGTTAATTGTGGTTGACAAAGATAAGTCTACATATTCACATAGACACATTTTTTCAACCTAAAAGCAAAGAGACGTAGGAAAAGCAGGATGGAACACAAGTTAGTCCACAAAACCTAACACAGACCAAAAGTGCATTTAAGAATATTCTTTAAGTGATACGAGTTTCAAAATTTCCATTTGTTCTTTTACCTGCATGATTTAACTAAAAGGCAAAAATGGGGCTTGTTGAGATTACTGCCTGACTAGTGCAGTCTTTAGTAGAGCCAGGATAACTGTGCCCAGGCTAACAGGAATGTTCTCATCTGTCACTTAGGGAACTGCACAGTGTATCATTGCTCCCCACTGGATTCACTGTCTTTAACCAGGAATAGAAGTTAATTCAGTCTATATTTGCATACGAATATGAATAGTTCTTCATGCTATTTATCTTAAAGAATGTTAGTATAAGTGTTTTTCTTTGTGAGACAAAATTTTTCTTCCATCTCGAGCAATGCAATACCAGAAAAAGACAATTTCTTCTCCAGGTTCTTCAATTTAAAGATTGCATCATTACAAGGGCTGATCAAAGTTTGGCTATAGCTTCCTCAGTCTGTAAAGCTTTAATAATCTGCGTATCTGGTTCATTAAATTTAAAGAGTCTACTTACAGCGTGCAAACTTTAGTCTTCAGCCATTGAGATTGAGATGAAATGTCTTTCAGACATTTATTCTATTTTGAACTAGATATATTTCTGGCTCTTTTCGTACTTTTTATGTTGTTGTTACTTTGGTTTTATTCCTAGAGAAGAAAAGAAAAAGACATCCCTCTCTTTTGGGTCTCTAGTCTTGCCAAAGCAGCCCTTAATAATACTCTTCTCCAAATATAGTGAGAATGAGCAGCCACAGTAGAAACTCTGTAGATGAAATAAAGAAAATCTGTGCAGACACAGATTGGGTCAAAGAGAACACAGAAAGTAAGAAAACAGAAAGTGAAAGCTTTCTACTAGACCACTGCTTCTCCATTCTATAAAGACAGAAGATCTCCAAGTACTACTACATAAAATATATTTCAAAAACTAACCTAGAATTTACGTAGTACTAGTTACTATTAATCTAGAATTACGTTTTCCCAAAGATGCAATAAGTGGTACCACAATTAGGGCTTGTACTTGTTTAATAACGTAACATAAAATCATTCCGATGATTGCTTGTAACATAAGTGTAACTTAAAGTCGATCCTGAGAAAGCAAACTCTTTTAATATCCTGGTCATTTTGAGTAAGGCACTGATTCAGCACATCTTACTGTGGTGAGTCACTACTGGAGAGGCTCCACTGAAGACATCTGAAAGCTGTGTCTCCAGTACTACCCTCAGGGGATCATGACTCTGATACTGCCACCAATGATGCTTATCCACCAATGCTTATTTTCCACCGAATGCAGATTTCCCTGGAGGTATGTAGGGGATTTCCCCATCTCTTTGCCTGTTGGGTGCATCTGTATCCTGCCCCTGAAGTAGCATTGTGGCTGAAATCCGATCTCATCGTCAGATACAGTGCAAATAAGCAAAATGTGTAAGTGTGGGCTGTTGCTTGCAGGCTTTAAAATAATATGAAAGGGATACTATAGCTTCCTAATAAAAGACTAATCAGTAATACGAAGCATTCATATGATATTTATTTTCAAGAGAGGGGGTGTAACTTCTATCCAGTTCTTAAAATACTTGCCAGTTTGCAAAATGTTGAGGAAATCATCTTTAATGTGTGTTGAGGAACTAATCTTTTTCTATTTTGCTACGGAAACTTATGAAAATGCATTTGCCATACAAAACATTGCTTATGAACCTAAAAAGAAATAACAAACTAAACTCAGAAAATTAACTGAATCATTAAGAACCATGCAGCTGGAACACTTGCTTTCCTAGTCTTGCTGAGCCCCAGAAACTAATCAATACAAAATATGACAGAATAAACTTTGTACAGCACAAGATTAATGGATTGTATTTAGACTTCGACAGTTGTCTAGGAAACTGAAAGGGAAAAAAATTGGAACTTCTGGCTGAGAGGCTTACACACAATTCTCAGCTGAATGTGATCATTACTACACAAGGAGGAAAATGCACAGAAAGTCAACATGAAAATAGAGTGCTTTATGCCTGTGGTTTAACACAGCCTATGAAAAATGTACATGGATTTTTTCAAGGCATTCATTCAGGCATCATGGAAGTGCCCAATAAAACTTAACCAAGCCCTAAGTTTGGAATGTTTTCCAAAGGGATTATGGAAGTAAGATTTTGATCTAGTCATTACTTGTGTGTAATAAATTGAAATGAACACAGGCTATGAGGTACAAGTTCGACCACCTCTTTAAAAGGTGTCTTGAAATTTAAGTATATTAACTAAATATTGTACTAATTAGAGGCCTTTAGCTTTAAGTAATATACATTACAGAATGATAGCTAGTGTTATAGTAGCTACTAGAATTCCAGTATTCTTCCTATTATAAAACAAACTAAAGCAACTTGATACATAGGAAATACATGGCAAGCAACTTAAGCTAGTGTTAGTAAAAACCTTTCAGGAAGACTCCTTTAATACTCAGTTACAGCTTCACTTGGAAGAAATTCCTTCCTAATGCAGGTTGAATTTTTTTTATATTGCTTTTGGTCTGAACTTCTGTCTCAGGTCAGACTTTTTCATATGAACATTTTGGCCTTAAATATCAGTGACAAGCTTTCCTTCAGACATTTCATCTGAATGAAAGTAAACATTAGAATTGCCCTCTCTATTCCTTCAGTTCAATCTGACCTTGGACCTTTGGGCGCCTTTGAGATTAACTTATTTCTGTCATCAAGTTTATTTCACTTAGACCTACAAACCATTACAAATAGATTGTCTTTCTTACTGTAAAACCTAGCACTTTTGCTTTCATTTGTTGTACACAAGTTTTACAGATGTTTGGGCTTTAAGTTAAAATAAAGTGAAACGGAATTAAAAAAATATATTCAAAGCTGTTTATGATGAATGGAATTTGCTTTGCTCCTTGATAGGGTGCAAGAGTCCAAGTTAGGCATATGCCTTCACTCATAAATTAAAAGTGCTTGGTCTCTTTGTGTAACATAAAAGTTATCACAAGAAACTTGGATTTTTTGACACAGCTTAGATTTAGGGAATTCTTTTCATCTAAAGAGTGCTTTTCAATGGAGAACGCACTCAAATATCTGTTGAAATATGAACAATTTATCTGTGGTTAAAAATCTCTCTTTGACTGTTAAGTTAGGTTAACTTTTATAAAATGTATAGAGCTTTTTTATTCCTATGACTTAATGTCCTAATTTTGTAGTCTACCAGCTTGATCCTTATTACTTAACCACTGCACAATTACATATCCATTCAAAAGTAAATGCTTTTAACACTAGTAACTGTAGAGAAATCTCAGTGCTCAAGGAAATCAAGTTGGTATCATGTTAATTGCATCTGAGAAAAAAAAATAGTCCCGTGGTTTTAGGTGGGACATTCACATTTCCAAGATTGCCACACATATATTTCAAATATGAATAAGAAGGGATTAAAATATTCTTGTATCAAAGTCTTTGTACAGTTACACAGTTGTACTTTGTGACTGGCTTTTGAGAAGACAGTGAGAATTGTTGCTAAGAAACTGCATTCATTTTAACATCTGAAAACTTCTTATTTGGACATTTAAAATTAGACCAAGAACTTTGGTTTTCTGAGAATATACTTTTAACCAACATAAATTTGGAATTCCTCAGTATATCCAAATATTAAAAGATAGTACAATAGCACATAACAAAGGGCAGACTTTTCAGGATACTTGAACCAATGTAGGCAAGAGTTTGGGGCATGTGGGCCCAAATTCAGGCTACATGGGCTCAGGAAATCTCTACTCCTATCCCAGGACTACCAGATGAACGACATTATTTATGAGAAATGATGGCAGTTGTTTTTCTCAATGAGTACAGTAGTCAGGCCTCATAGTGATATGTTGACCTGTATAAAAGGAACTCTTTTTTCCTGTGAACAATTAATTTCCTTTTATTCCTTGCTCATTTTAGTTCTTCGCCTGCATTTCTGTAGCGATTTTGAATACAAGCTTGTAACTTCTTAGAAACCTATATATAATCAAACATAATAATACTTTATGGTTAAGCAGAAAATGCAACAATTTGTGCTAGCCCCAAATTTCACACACACATAGAAAAGGAAGGTTCTTACTTCAAATTGTTCTTAAAATAAATTATGCTAAAAGACTAGAAACTTTGCTCCCCTCTCATATCAAAAAGGAGAACCTAATATTAAATAAGCAATGTCTAATTTAAGCATAAATCATCTATAAATGGAAATTGCCTGCTATGTATCTCTATCCAAAGATCTTCCTGTTAAGTGGCTATACTGGAGTACAGTAAAGGGGATCACAGAGCCAGTAGTACTGAGACCCTTCCAAGGCATTTTCCATATTGGCATCTGTGATATCCTTTCAAATTTACTAGTGTCCCTCATACCTTCATTCAGGAAATCCTGAATGTGCCTGATGCAATGCAGGTATAGGGAGTGAGCTGTATGTGCCATTGAGCTAATCTATACATACATAGTAACTTTAACACATGAAACACATCAGCTTTGCTGAGCAGGTAGCTCCATATATTTTTGCTGAGCAGGTAGCTCAATATATCTGGGATGTGCCAGACTCACTGCATATGGACTACACAATCAATATATCCATATTCAAAACATGATCATTTGATAAGTAGATATGACATCCAGCAAGTTGATGGATCAAGTCAGGAATCCAGAGAAGTAGCAGGAAAAACAATTCCAGGTTGAAAAAGGGACCTGTGCACATGGTAGTTCTATGATTACACTTGTCTAAGCAAACTGCTCATTAAGAAGAGATCAATAACCATAAAGAATAAATGACTAGACAAATAATTAATCTGCTCATAAATAACCTTTTCCTTACATGTGAAACATGTTTTTACATGTGAAAGAGCCTTATAAAATCTTAATCTCTTTAATTAAATGTTAGGATTTTAGTTGCATTTTTTTTCTGCAAACCATATTCCATGATCTGTTTTAGTTGGTAGAGTAAGTGAACAGTAATTTTTTGCAGGAAGACCTTACCAAGGTTGGTGACCACTTTAAAGTTTAGCAACAACTTGCAATGAGTTTTGGGGTGGGCTGGCTGTGCTTTTTGTTTGATTTTTTTTTGTTGGTTTTGTTATGGGTTTTTTTCATTTTGGTTTTTTTTTTTAAACGGAAAGAAATAATTTTGGGACGGGTAAGGAACAAATGAGAGATCAGATACTTTTGTGACCTAGAATTTAACTTGCTTACTCCTGTTTAGGATTACAGTGATAGTATGCAGACATTATGGTTACTCAGGAGCATATGGTGCTCCTACTCTGTATTTATATTTTGAAGTAATACAGTTCCTGTCTGAGCTGCTCTGCTTTACCTCATCATAAGACAAGGAAAATAAAGCAATAACACTATCACAATAATATGCTAGGGATTCCAGTTGCCCATAAAGAAAATCTTGATGAAAGCAGATGAATTGGTTGTAAGATGCCAGCTCCAATATCAAGGTCCTATGGGAAGGCAGTCAATACCAAACTTAGAGAGAGATGCCATTGGCAATGTGCTTCAGAGCTTTTAATCAGGAGTGGCAGCTGTAATGAGTAACAGCAGCTCTCCACTGAAGAGGATGCAGTTTCCTATAGATGGATATTATGGTGGTTGGCACTTGGTTTGAGGGGCTCACTGAAGCCACGGCTCATAGTGTGTACCTTTGTTCTGTAAGCAGTCTGAACTAGTGAGCATCAATTTTATTGCGATATTTTAAACCTTTTCTTTATTCAAGTGAAGATGAAAAAACAATATTCCCTGCAAATGGCAACAGTATATATTACTGATTAACAGCTATAAGGTAAAATAATATAGAAGAGTTACACTGAGTGGCAAGTAAGCTAATTAGACTTTTGAAAGTTTTGAAATTTTCTGATAAAAACAGAGTAACTTTAACTTCCTGAAACTTATTTTCAATAGTCATTTTCAGAGGTGAACAAATAGATAATGTTAACAAATAAAGTACCAAATATCAGAAACTTGCATTTATTTTCCCTTAAGTTTAACTCAAGCAGAGTTGAAGCAATTTTTTAATTTGTGACCGTATGGCAAGAACAGCATATGGGTAAAAAGGGCCAGGATTTGCACTTTAGAGAACAAGGTCACAACTTTCTTGCCTTGTACAAAGAACTCTCTTAGTATCTGTTATTATCTGATCCATCAAAAGTTGTGGGACTCCAGCAATGTATAGCACACACCTAGCAAATTATACAGGGCTGAGAACATCAGTAGCAGAAGAAAATGGATACCATCAGTCAGAAAGTTCCATCTTACATCCCACCATCCTTTTTGCTTCTAAAATCCTTAGTCTTCTGAGGGCAAATAAATTTATGTCCATGCCTAATCTTCATAAGGTACAAGTTAACTCATCTAATGCTATCTGACAAAGAAAAAGAGGTGAAAACACAAAATGTGTCACCAGCATATTGATTAAAACCCCCATACTTTCTATACTTTCTCCTTTCCTTTGATCCCTCCCCACTCCAAGTTACCTGATAATGAAGTGACCAAATTCCCACTCCGACAGAATCTGAGAGGGCACAGGGGAATGGTTTCATGTTCTCTAATGAAAACGTGAAAGTCTCCACCTCTGCTAGCATCTAGTATTATCTAAACAGAACTTTACAAGACCAAGCTTAATTGGCACAGCTAAGAAAATCAGTATGGGCCCTTAACTTCTGCTCATTAGAGGGAAAAATCATAAGCTAACAACACAAGCATAATTTCTATAAATATCATGGCCTAATAAACAACGTGTCTGTTTAACAGGTGCTATGAAGCTTCAAATTACTGCAGCAGCTCACCTTCTAGTCTTTAGTAATCTTTCCTCCCAAAATGGAGATGTGTAAGAGAGCAAAAATTAAGCTGTTAAGAGTTAAAAAGTCTTGTTCTGAAACTGTTTTCTTGACAAATCAATTGTGAAAGCACAAAGATGATATGTTTTTAAAACAAACATCATCATCATTATTATTATTTATTTATTTTCAAGTTACACAAGGATGCCACAGGCACATTGATTTGGCAACATAAAAAATACAAATTAAAAACTTCATTCTTTCCTATCACCACTTCAGGTACGGGCCTCACTTGCTGCTCTGAGTGCCACCTGAGACCCAGTCCTGCTTGCTTTTTCTCATATGAATTGAGATGGTAATTTTTAAACCGTGGGCTCCTTATTCTGTTGTACATTTTTTTGGCATTTTTTTATTTCTACGGTTTTCTCTTGGAAATAACTTCCAAATTAATACTATGATAACATATATAGTTTTCATGTGGACATGTGTCTGTAGAACCACTACTGAAAAAAGAATTCACATACCAACGTGATCTTCAATAGATATTTTCCTTTTACCTTTAATAACTGACTGCTTTAATTATTACTGATAACAATGAATGGGACAATAGATAAATGGAGAATAACATAATATATAATAATTCTTGTGCTGAGTTCTTCAAACAGTCCTATTAAGAAGCATATATTAATCTAGACAGTAATGTTACAGACAAAACGTGAACTGTATCGTTGGTGTGGACCTCTGGTTAATTAACAGTTGGTAAGCCCATTCTCTCATACACAGACACACAACCATGCAAAACATGGCACAGAAAGAAAATATTCCCTTACGTATCTTTTACCAAACCTAGCTAATAAGGGAGTTTGTTCAAATACCATAAATATATATATATATATATAGTGAAAATAGCAGTAGCAAACCATATAGATTTTATTCCTGGATCATCAGAATCTGAGATGCTCAGAATCTTATGAGACCTGGTGTTCCTGAGCCTGAAAATCAGCAGATTTTTCTTCTTAGGAAACAAGGTCACTTCTATAAAATGCTGGGAATTAATTTAGTATACCTCGATTATAAAATGATCTGATTTTGCAAGTAAGACTACTGCATCACAACATCACATTAAGAGTAAGAGGCCAGATATCAGATTTAACAAGGTTAAAATGAAAAAATCACACCATCATCACAATCAGTCGGTACAAAATGGCTTTGAATTCCCCATTCCATCCTTGACTGTCCCTTAACAGCAAACCAGAGGGTAAAATCCGATTCTGAAATGTGGAAAAGATCATATTGGTAAGATTTATTATGGGTACAATTAAATGTTTTGCCAGCTTACCTGATTGAAAGAGAATGACAAATCACTGCAAAGCCCAGCATCCAAAAATAATATGATAATATATGTCTCCTCCTGAAATAGTCCAGATTTCCATCCACAAAGCTTTACTAATTAATTATAATTTCTGTATTCTCAGTGGAAAGGAAAACACAGAGACCTTTCCAGAATCCTCTCTGATTCTGCCTCCGCTTCCTGTTCTCAGTCTCACTCTATGGTACCCAACATATATCAGAAAACAGCTTATTAGGAGAGGGGGGGTGAAGGGTGGGGGAATGGAGGGGGAGAAGTGAAAAAAATGCAGCACCTAACGTGGCAGCTCCACCTACTGGTAAAGATAATGAATACGTTGAATACGTACAAAGCATCAGCTTAGGAGGCATCTTTATCCCAGTTTATTCTGACCTACACTTCAAACAGCTCCTGTGTAGTAAGTTCCTCCAGGCAAGAAGCAGAACAGACCAGCAAAACCACACTGATTATTGAATAACCCTTTTAAAGGCTTTTTCTTAAAATAGTTCAATTTTAAAACAGTTGTCTATATACATTCAGCAGAGCATTTAGTTTTAAATGTGCTGTTTCCTTTAAATGTGCTCTTCCATGGGAAGAGAGGAATGTGTAAATAAGAGAGCACAGACACTGACTGCATGCACCCTTAACTGGTGTATGCTGAACTTGCTGATGATCCTGATACTGTCTTATTCATTAAATACTACCGTGTATTTTTGGCTTAATGTTAATTTCTTAGTGCGTAAAATCTGCTATGCTTATGTAAAAAGTATAGCTCAAAGTCTTTCCCTTAGACAGCATTCCTGGGCATGTGCAGATATACATCTGCTCACCTAGGATTCCTCTGGTCATCCTGGGAAGAATTATTAGAGCAGCGGCTCAAACATTGCCTGGTCCACAGGCAACCATATTGAGTGAATAGTGTGCTTCAGGCAACATATTATTTTGTCCTGCAATGTCAGTTTGAGAAGTATTGTGTCTGTGGAAGCAAGACATAGAAACGCTGAGCAATGTCGGCAAGTGTGTGCAATATATTGACTCATAGCCTTGGGTTAGAGACCACTACAGTTCCCAACTAACTTAAAATCTAGCTACCAGCTTTGTTCAGTCATGAACATTTAATCAACAAACGTTATTCCACAAAACAAGAAAAAAGAGACAATTTTGCTCTCTGGTAGCTCCTCTGTTTTCTTTAAGTACCTTTTCAGTAGTGGCTAAAGATAGCCCCATTCTCTGTCCCACTGGTCACGCAGTTTGTTTTGGAAGCAAGGACTCCAGGGCAGCCAGCATGTATCCAGCCTGACGGCCGCTACCAAATCACAACTACACAAAGCAGCAGTCGTGGTGACAGCTGCCTACAACTGATGACCCTTATCTCTACTACAGATATCCCTATTTAAATTAGCATACTTAAACCACAGTCCTTACGCAGTTGTGTCAATTTGTGAGTAGTCCTGTTGATTTCAGTTAAGCTTGCTGCCTGCTTGATGAATATAAATACCAATTTCCTGATTTGGCTAAGAGCAGCAAACAGAAATACATTTTCAGAGCATGTATGTATTCTGTATGTACCAAATAATTGCTGTATATAAAGTGAAAGAGATGTTCCCCCAGCTTGCAAATGCAGCTGCATTACTTTTTGTTTGTTTTTGTAAAACTGGGGCACACGGGGACACTCGTGATCACACTGTTCAAGCCAATCCCCGCTTTTATTCCAAAGAGACTTTAAGGGTGTGAACATATAGCATAATTTTATAAGGAAAAAAAAAAAAGAAAAATATTTGTTCTCCCTTTGATTTTAATATTTACATTTTCAAACTTTCAGAAGTTAAGAAGGAGTGTATTTTTAGTAAAAATGTTCACTGTCTCTAAAGCATTGGGTTTGCTTTCATAGGATTATATTAATTTAGCAAACCTATGAATGAACAGAAGCAGGTATCTTGATTTAAAACTGCTTAGGAACATTGTTTTGCAACCTTATTGTGTTTTCAAAATCAAACCAGTCCTTGGATAGGACTTTCATTTGCTTACATGTTGCATTTCTTTTATTTATTATTTTTAATCTTAAAAATTTTTCTTAGTGGTTTTTGGAAGTGTTCTTTAGAAAACCTTTATGTCATAGTCCAAATACAATCATCACCTAGTAACTTCCTAGTTAAGGGGGGGGGGTTATACATGTTGAACCTGTTTCTCCTGGAAAAATAAAGAAATTCTAATCTATATAACAAACTATTTCAACCTCATTAAAAAAAAGGAACATAGTCCTTAATATCAGCAGTGTAATTCCAAGAGAAAAGGGTGTATAAAAACCAGTTTTGAACTGACCTAGTTCAGAGATTTGATTCTCTATTAAGTTTTATAACAGCATATTTTTAATAACTAATTTTTGTGTGCTGATGTTCCAAAAGATAGTTAGATTAATGTCATATTACTAGAGAAGCCCCAGTCTTGCTTTTTTTTGTGGTAGTGCCCTTATACTGATTGCAGTCTTCTGTGATGTACTGGTTGGCACAACCACTATATGTTATGTATTCGTCTATACCAAGACAGCCTTCTCATAGGCGTAGGTCTGATAGTAGAGAAACGTTGCATCCCTGATTTAAACAGTTCAATTATCAACCCTCACACTAAAAAAAAAAAAATCCAGAAAAGAAAAATTTTGTTTGTAGAAATGATCATGCCACACAAAGTCATGGTAAATATTCATTTATGAATATAGCTTATATAGAGCTCATATTCTTCTTTAATCAATGTACAGGATTGCCGGCGGAGTGGTTCAAATTCATCGAAACCAGTCAGAGTCTTTGATTTACTGAAATGGAGTTTGAATCATGTTCTTAAGAATTCCTTAGCACTTTTTTAATCTATCAGTAGAACAACAGTGCAGAAGGACATAACTATGCAAAATGCATGAATAGGCATTTATACTATAAATACAACCTTACACACCTGAATTTTTAAACATGAAGAATTAATTTTAAAAAATTATCTTGCATCACAAATCTATATAAAATATATATATGCAATAATATGTATACCAAATGTGTACATACTATGTATACAAAATCTCTCTCCCTCTTTTCCTCTGCCTTACTAGATCCCGCTGAACATTTGACTGCCAGATCTGAAAATCAGAAGTGGTCATTTAAAAGACAACAACAAATAGACTGCTTTGACAAAAGTAATTTATAAGAAGACCAGCCTGGCACTTGTTTCAATTTAAATTATTAGTGCAACTTTTAATGAATCATCACTGAAAGTTCATTTCAGAAATCACATTTAAAAATATAACTTGAAAAGCCCTGACATTTCTAAATAATCTGTTTGTCTGGGAACCCTGCCCCAGGTGCAGTTATTCTTTCAGTAATGAGTGAATAAATACAAAGCTATTCAGTCACTTTTAACTAAACAACTGAAACAGAAATGTTGAAGTATCTTAGCTGAAAAGAAAAAAATAATTTGGAAGTATTAGATGAATGAATACAGCCCCTGTGTGAGGACAAGCCCTGTACATAGCTCACATGTAGCTTCTCAGCAATGCACTCATCAGCTTGTTTTAACATCAGATAATTTGTTTGATTAATACCATTATTTTTGGACAGTAATTCTCAGGCACTATACATTATACTATAGTGGACACTATACATTACACTATTCATCATTTGTCAAATTAACATGTACTTAAAAGCACCAAAATATATGACATGCTGTCATATCTATTCCTTCAACTACTTACCTGTATTAGCCTTTGGAAATGACCTAAATTGCAATGTTTAGCTAAATATGATAGATCTGACTTTAATTCAAGTTCAGGACTGGCTGATATAACTGTATAAACATTTTTTTCCACCTTTGGTTTCTTTCTTTTTTCTCCTTTTTGTCTCTAGAGTGCAGAATCAAAAAAAACTACTTTAAATAAATTTTGTACCAGAGTTAGCAATGCATATTTACAAGCCATGGACCTGCCATAGTGGCTTTCCAGCTAATCAACTGCACTTTAACTTGAGAATCTATTTTTATTTCACTGCCACTTAGGAGGGTAAGCAAAATTTAGTGAAGGCAACGCACAACTTCAGTGGAAGAATCTGGTGTAACATTTAAGGAAGATCAGTGGTAGGCTTGCAAAGGAGTTTCAATAGTTTCTTTTTATTCAAAAACTCTTAGGTTGCACATGTGGAATTTCAAAACTGGGAAAGAAAATACAAAATGTGGCAAGCAGTCAAATGTTACAGAACAGAACTGCAGAACTGCTTGGTATAAAGAGGAGCCTGAGAATATGCCTCAGTTCCACATCCTTGCTGTATCATCCGTAATAACATAATGTTCTGTTTGTATAGGATCACTTAAAAGTATAAGGACTTCATAGTAACTTAAGCCTTTGACAGCTAAAATACTTTAACAGCCCGTAGAGCATACTATCTGAAAAATTACTGGCTTTAAGGCATTCATAATAATATCATAATAAAGATATGTGATCAGCAATCTGTACTTTAATGGTTGTGGCTTTCAAAATAATACAAAATCATTTTAACATTAATGTTTCTAAATAATAGTTAGACCTCTCCTGTTCTTGTAGAAAAACAATACAAAGGCCATACCCAAATGGCCTCAGTCCCAATAATTCCATTGTTTTAGTAAAAATGAATTAAAAATAAGTCTCAAAGCATAAACCACCCCAACCACCTTCCATATATGCCTAAGTGTTTCCAAAATATTGACCTCTAGTTACAACTCTCCTGTCATTCAGATGAGCCACAATCACAATTACAAAATTGTTGTGAGCTGAACAAAATGCACACAACAATTACAGCTTAGAGATGTCTTAAAGCACTCACATTATATACACAGTATATATACACACACACGCTTTGTGTATATATTTAGAAAGAGTAGGGCTCTTGTGTATCTGTGTTTTGAATCAATAAGATCATCATGGGAGACTGATATCTGTTTAGTCTAGTGGTCCCACAGTGGCCAATACCATAGGCAACTAAGCTCAAGAGAATTAGCAGCAGACAATAATAAAATACCTGGTCAATAAAAAGATTTTTTCTTCTGCCAGTGATCCTCAAGCTAGAGGTGGGTCTAGCTGGCACACTACTTGTTGTAGGAGTTTCACAGCCAACTTCACTTGGCATTGTTAATTACGTAGTGAGAGAGTTGGTGAAAAGTTCCATAGGTTAACTGGGAGGATGCAGCTTTCCTACCATATATATGCTAGATGTTTCTGCCCTCTAGCATGTAGCAGGCACTGCATCCACTGCCCCTACAGAAGTATAGGAATTTCTGAGTGCTAGAATCAGGATTCCTTCTAATCTTGTTAATCTTGCTTGATAAGACTTCTTATTTTATGTCTATTTCGGCACAACACAGGAGAGTCATAGAAGGCAACTAATTCATAAGGAAATACTATTTTGCATGACATATAGTATACCTTAAAAACTTAGAGATATACAGGCCAACAGCTTAGAAGGATTCCGAAAGCCACTATATATTTATGTGAGTAATAAGAGTTAGAAGAGGGAGCAGGCACTGACTCAGATAATAAGGATTCAGTATCTAAGGTATGCAAGCTTCTTGTGTAACTTCCAGAACATAATATATGTTTGTATGTCAGTTCCTCACCTATGGAATGGAGATAATAATTCCTTACTTCAGAAGAGGCTATAGGATAAATTAATTTTGTTAGCCAACTATGCTGTAGAGAACAAGACTTAAGCAGTATTTTAATATTCCTTGTAATGCGAAAGAGGCCAGCCAGGCCTAGGAAGCTATTATTTTAAGCACTATGTATTCACAGGACACAGACTATGTTCAAAAGAATCTACTATATATATATGACAAGACCGATAAACAAAGATGAAATGCAAGCAAGCAGTTTCAGAGTGAACAAATACAATTTCAGATAGACAGATTTTAAGAGGTGGACAAATTAATTAAATGATACCTCAGCAACAAGTGAAGTAGTGCTCTCAGAGCTAGTAACAAAATCTAATAATGTTCTCCCAGGACACCTATAAACAGAGAGATTGCATTCATATGTTTTCATTCCATTTATTGCTACTGAGTCATGTGGTTTAATTGGTCAGATGAAAGGTAATCATCAGTTGGAGAGAGGGGAGGTTTTGTTAAGCAAACCTCAAGTTATGATTTATTTATTTGCTAGTCTTTAAAAGCTGGAACGCCTGGAAGAATTGCTCTGTTTAATAACATATGCTTGCCAAGTCGATTTTGCTTTAGAAAGTTTCTCTGCATCTCACAGTATGCCTAGCAGTTGTCCACACTAAAAATAGTACCTTTATAATTAAACTGTTGAAATATACTACACTGAGAGAGGTCATACACAATTTCAAACAACTGACTCTAATATGTTAAAGAAAAATAATTTTACCTTGATCTGGTTTTAGCCAAGAATGATAAAGACACAGAACATGTAAACTGTTTGGTGCACTGAATCATGAAGTAAGCACAAGTTAATGCCTTAATAGTTCTGACTGTAGGGGTACTAATGTCTCAGAGAGCAAAGATGGAAGTGATACGTACTTTCAAAAACTATTGTACACATTCCTTTTCACATCTGTCTTCAGCACTGGCCATTAACAGTGACGTTAGTGTTAGCCCCAGGCAGCCAAGAAATGACTGGCTTTACATTTTGGAAACATTATGAATTTTATGGTGATTTTATAATGATTTAAAATATTCCCTTCTTCAAAAGTAATTATTGAGACCAAATAGTTTTCATTACATAGAAAAATGTTCAGAAATCTTTTAAATTCCAAAGCTATCTTTCTTCTCAGGCAGCCTACACTAATACACCTCAGATGCAATGATTTTAGATATGAAAGACATGTAATAAAATTAAAAGATTGCTGATGTTTAGTAGTCACCGGGATAATTTCTGTTAAAGTAACTCTAGAGCAGGAAAAAAAATATGCTGCTTCATATTTAGAGTCATCTTAAAGTTCAGTTTCAATGAGTTACTTCAATGAGTAATTTGCAAAGGTGACTCTCAGACTTTGAAGACAAGACTGATAGGCTTTATGATTTCATCAGAACTAAATAACAAAGGCTGATAATGTTTGATTGAGATTAATTTATGTCTTTTAATAAGATGACACATCAAGGAACCATGAACCCGTTCACTCTGCAAACCCATCTTTTGCTTAGCAATTTACAGATTCAGGTTGAGAGTTTGAGAGTTAAGAGATTTATGGATAAAAATGACAAAAAGGAAAAGTAAGAGTTCTAAATACGTGAAATAGCTATTTCTTTGAGGCATATAAAGGACAGGCGTAGATAAATGTCTGTTGGCCAGAATGGCCACTGGCATTGCTCCTTAGGCTTAACATCCCATGCACTGTGGAAACTGGAGTTTGACCTTTTGCTCCATCTCTTCCGGGTAAATGTTTTTGCATGATTTAATAGAATGGTTATTTTTTATGCAGATGACTGTTAGCCATGCTCTGAGAGGCAAAGAGAAATTTCTGGTAGAAATGAGCTCTATCAGCATGGTTGAGTAAGCAGAAAGATTCTTCTAGCTATCCTAGTTTTAAGACACTTAAATAAAATTTAAAAAAAAATCAGAAAATGAGATTTGTTCAATGGATATTTGCTTTCATTCCTCTTTAATTACTATTAATGTGATTAATAAAACCATGAATAAACCATGTTTGTAGGTGTCGTTGGAGAGCTTCAGTAGATTTAGAATCAGGTCTGAGAGATTTCATGGAAATTGTTGATTTTCACAGTGCTCTTCTGAATTTTTCATAGAAGAACTCTTTCTTTTCTCACATAATTATAATTGGGCAAGTTTGTGCTGCTGACAAATGCAGTTTTTGTAAGAACATGTAAACTTAGAAAATTCCTGTGAATTTCAGCAGTTAATTTTTTATTGTCTTTGATTTATTGTGGCATTTTATTCTGGTGTATGTGATATATTATCATATCTCATTTTCATTGTAGTCTTCACAGAGAATAGGGAAGAGTAAAGGTAGCTTTGCCAATGAGCTTTATCATTAAGATGTAATTGTCATATACTTACAGATTAAAAACTGAGGGAGTGATAGACTGTAGAAAGATTAAGATTACAGAATATAAAAAAGAATAAAAGTTTCTCTGAGACTGGGAGAAAGAAAATAGTGTTTATAGTGGAGCTGAAATGCATGTTTCTTCCCAGTACTCCTTTAACTAAATGATTACTCTACAGCTAAGCATTATATATTAATATTATTATAAGTAATAAAGATTCATGCAATCTCCAAATATCTTGTAATACTGTTAACTCACTTTTAATATTTCAGATTTTATTAATGCAAATGATCTTTGTTTTGTTAAATAGCATAGAAATTCTTTTTGGTTTATGAAGTAGGTTAAAATAATACTGGAAATTTTAATGTTACATATTCCAATGAAATGATTGTTTTGTGAAAAGTATATTCAAGAAGTGACTTAATTAAAGTAGGCTTTAGAATATCAGCTTCATCAATTTAGGCCTATAGTAGGCCTATATTAGTTCATGGTGCATTTCAATATTTATACAAAGTCGTCAAAGTAAACTCAAAAGTACTCACGCATATTGGTCTCGGCTTTTTGACGTAGAAGGTCTCCGTGGGAGGCCGAGCTGCGTCTCAGCACCACGGACAGCGCCCGCCCCCTCTCCCTCTAAATGCAGCTCTACAAGTCAGTACACGCTGTCTATAATTTCCAATCAAATACTTTTTTTCGAGGTATAAACATTTTTTTAAATAAAATAGTCTTTTAGAGCAAAAATTCCTTAAAACAAGGTGAAATGAGAGTGGGGTTTTTTTTGTGACAATAAGATTTCTAAAACACTCGGTCCATGATCACACGATAGGTATTTTGACCTATTATTATCATTATTTGAACTATTTTCGTACTTTGGAGTTCTGTCAGGGTCCAGTATCCCATTGCAAGGATTGAAAAAGCATAGAAATTGATCTTTTTCCTGGAGAACTGACACTCCAAGGGTTTGTGATAACCGTGATGAATGGTTTAAGCTGATATAAATATGAGTTGCTACTGAAAGGGACAGTCTCTCCAGCAACCTCCTTGTGCTGATGTTAGAGATTTTTATGATGAGTTAGATGGTGGATCCTAGTTAAAAATTCCATGGTTTTCATCTAGATCCATTCCTAGTTAACTCTGCATTTTTTCCTCCCCCAAGCCACATGTTTTGGTGCAATGAAATTTTCCTCCACAGCTATTTGTTGAGCCAGCCCTGCATGCAGGTGGCTGCTAGCTGATGTGACAGAGCAGGTGTAAGTGACAGAAAACTTTTAAGGAAATAAAGAGATAAAAGTAGACACACTCAGTTGTACAGCATTCCAGTGTAAGGCATCCTTTGGTGACAGTAAATCCAATGTTGCTATTGTGGGGATCGTGGTTAGAGACAGCTGGGGTGAGGCATTCAACTTGCATATTAGTCTTGATACCTAAGAGTATCCAGAGTACCAAAGAGCAGTTTCAAGATGCTATAAAATGCAGATGAGAGCTTTGGATCAAAATAAATGAAACAGATCACCATAAAAGCCTCTTTATTGATCAGTAATGTAACAGTCCTGGCTAAATCCAAAAATACATTCCTTTTGTCTTACATAACAATTTTTTTTTTTCACTGCCTTTCAATAAAGCTATAAATGTAATTTATATATTGCAGAAGCAATAATCAAAGGGGGGGAAAAAGCAGGCACTCATTTTCTACTATTTTGTAGGCCTGAGTTCTGAATAAAGAATTACTGTTTTATTTTTAAACATAATGTGCCTTTGTACATAGTAAAATAAAGATATCTGACAGAACCTTGAGTTTTCTGCAATTATTCATATACAGATGTATCCAAATACTTCATTAATAATAATAAAAAAGTTTTGCAGTTTAAACCTCTTACCAATTTTTTAAAATATGTAATCATGCATTAGTCCTAACCTACTTACTTTATTTTAAAGGTGTATAATCAAAGGCTAATATGCGATTAAAAACTAAAATACAGTTGTTTTGATAGGGTGTTAAGAATCCAGCTGAGTTCATTTCCTTGCCAGTAGGTGGAGCTAGCACGTAATATGCTGCCTCCTTGTTTCCTCCCCCTCGTTTCTCTCCCCCCTCCTTTTTTTTTTTCCCCCACAACCAATTTTCTGATCGATGCTGGGATTCAAAGAGGGAATCTCAGAACAGGAAGCAGGCGAAGAGACTACCGAACACTGCATAGGTTCCTTTGTTGCTTTGATGGGGAGGTTCGTTCTTTATTTCTTTCCTTTTTCCTTTCAGTGAAATTAAGAGTTTGCAAGCTTCTTTGCCAAGGAACCTGAACCTGCAGTAGAAGGAGCCTCATCATCTACAAGTGTATGGATATTTTTTATGCCATGATTTGTAATTATCTTTTAATCAGGTAAGACAACATGATATTTAATTAAAATGCTTAGGCAACAAATTATAGTTGTCTTGTACTGAGATTCTTCTCTTGTGGTGCCACACCTAGTTTTCAATTAATATTAATAGAGCAAGAGGAGAGGAAATAACAGCTATCTTTGCCACTGCATGGATTTTTCATAGTATTTAATTAGGTCTTAGCACAATAATAAAAAAATGTTGTTGTTCTTTGGAGTTCTCTGGTCCTATGGTTTTTTAAGATTGCTTGTTTATAATTAGGGTTACTTTTGAGTTTGTATTTTTCATCCTGATTTTGGTAATTTGTTGGTGTTTTGAGATGGCCATCCACAAGTGTTTTCTCTTTCTACTGGAGGTTATATTGATGCTGTGTCCAGAATACAAATTTGAATGTATTTTAAAGCATACAAATACATCACTTGGATTGTCCAGTTTTAATGCAGAAATGTGCTGTTGCTTCTTTATACCATCTTCAGTCAGAGGCTTGCTTTACTTCCTAAATTCATCATTTTGTTTCTTTGAGGTATAGGAGATATACAGGATTCTCCCCTCCCTCATCTCCCAAAACAGCCTCTCCCTGATGGAAGACAGAATGGAGGACTTGTCTGTGACTAAACATGGTTTTGCACTGCTGCAAATATCATATGAACCACATGTGTTTTGTGAATCATTTTATATATGCAAGAATGAATTTTTATTGTAAAAACTTGATTCAATATGGTATGAGAAAGACAGAAAAAATATTCATTATTTTTTTAGATGCATGATACACACTGGGAGAGACAGCAGAATGACTCAGGAGGTGGGAAGCTCATGCAGCACCCCCTGATTCTTCTTTCAAATCTTCTGGGTTTTTTCTTACCTTCCCTTAATTACAGAAATAATTTATTTAGTTGGGAAAACAACGTAAATATGCATTGACTTAGTCAGAGATCAGAGAAAGGGCTCAGTAGTCAATATGTGAGAAAAAAGAATGTGTGATTAATTTAAATGCATTTTGCTTTCTATTATAAGGTGGTAAGTAGAAAAGCACTTAATCAAAATTTTCACACACCTGTGTAAAGGTAAACTTTTTTTTAGCGGTGATTAGTGAAGCAACAGAAAATTGCCTGTTGGGATTCGAATGCCTTGGGTTTAGATGATTCCTTAGATACATGTGAAATGTTAAGAAGGTTCACACGCATTCTTGCCATCTATGCATGTTGCCTGCTTAGTTGTATTTTTCTGATCAATGTTTACAATATGTATATATGGGTATGGCTCAGCCATTGTAGTGTCTGAAGATATGTTCAGTAGATTGAAAGGATCATCCATTCTTGAACAGATCTGGAGAGAAGATGAATAATTGCGTCCAAATGATCTGCAATTTCCTCCAGTGACAAATGCATTAAATGATGCTCTCTTATGTCTATAGGCCCCAATTCAACAACAAACAGGCATGTCAATGGGATGACTCACATTCTTAATATAAGGCAAGTGGATAAGTACCTGGCTCTAGTCTCTTGATTTTTAGACTGCACCAATGTTCAGAGATACAGTAACTCCTTTTAATCACAAAAATTTTGCAGTGTTCATAAAATGCAGTTAGTAGGCCAAATGAGCATATAGCGTCAAAGTAAAGCTATAGATTTACTTTTGTTTTAAAAAATGTAAATCCATATAGTTGTTACAAGCCTTAAAGGAAAACATTGAAGCTGAATTCTTACAGATTTTGAGTACCTTAATTATGAACGTTTATCTCTGGGGAAATGCAAACACATAAATGGCCATATCATATCAAAGCATGATCCAGTTCCTTTCAGTAGCAATGAAGTCAGATGTTTCTGGAGGAGGTCAAGCAAAAGTTGACCCTAAGAGGAAGCTGGCCTTAACTATCTTTTCTGAAACTTAATTTTAAGGGATATTTAAGCCTTCTTGTTATTTTTGTTCATCTGAATTACTCTAATTGAAGTGTGCCCTGTACACATGTAAGCATCAGATCTCCGCAGCAGAGACCAGCAGACCCATCTGCAGCCAGACTGAGAGCCCAGCAGCAGTTATGCTGCCAGCACTGCTTGCTTGATTTCTTCATCACAGACCTTGATGAATGGATTTGCTGGGTCACTACCTGCAGCCCTGCTCTACTCCTGAGTAGCCCCTAAACTCTCCCACCGAGGGGACAGAGAGGACACTGAAACCTAATATAGCCTGTCTTGAATACCAGGCACCAACGAATGCAACCGTAATCCCTTCTTATGCATGCAGCTCTCAGCTGGAGCACGAAAATAGCAAACAAGCTTTTTACTGTGTTGCTTCCATTGTTTTAAGGCCATGCACACACTCACACCAACTTCTCCAGAGGACAGTGTGGATCCTTTGCAGCAGCAGACCCTGGTCCTAGGCTTCCCCAGAGTGGGGGCAGCTTCTCGTCCATCAGAGCCCCCCCTGTTCCTCTCCTTTGCCCCCAGCCCCAGCTTGCTGAGCAGGCACTGGGGAGTCCAGAGGTCTCCTTTCTAGAGGCTTCCTGAAACCACTCGAAAGAATCCATTTCTTGTCCCTCCTCTCTTCTCACTGACACCTACCTGTCTCAGAAATGCTGTCTTAAAAGAAATTTCTGCCAATGGGGGCCTGAATCTCCTGTTCTTCTGTTAAGTCTTTGAAAGACAAATAATGTACCTAGTTTCAAAGAGGTGTTAATGAGGGGAGGCAAATGATGTTGTGAATCATGAAATACCATAAGGATAAGAATCATTAAAAAAGCTAAGGAGGAAATTGATAATTCTGTAATCACCTCATGTTTGGGAAGATATGCAGTAAAGAAGGTTTGGGACCAAAATACTGCAAGAGGATGATTTAAAGAATCATTGAATAACTATATTCATGTTATTCAGTTCAAATTCCTATTGTTTCCCACCTTGCAACTTTACCCCTCTCATTTCTGCTCCTGAACCTACTATTGTTCCTTTTTCTGCCCTTACCTCCAATCTAAATCAGGCTGCTTCCTCCTTCTGCCTCTAACTGGTTTGGGACCAGTAGAAGAGCTTTGCTTCTGCTCCTTGTTTCAGCATTTGATACCTCAGCATCTATCGTTATCAATTGCACTGAAGGGGCTGCTAATGCTAGGCAGAAACATAGTCAACATTTGGCAGCTCTGTAAGTATTTATTGCAAGCTGCTAAGAAGCTTTTTCTGAGCATATTTGGAAATTATTTTAGAGAAGTGCTCAATGGCCAGATTTCAATAAATTTAATCAGGAGCAACAAAGTGCAAGCTCTTAGGCTGCCTGAGCAGCCTATGTGACAAAATTCAGAGTAAAGAGATTGTAGCAAAAGTTCTCAAAAAAAAAAAGAACAAAACAAAACCCCTAAAATCCTGGAAATATATTTTAATGTTGCAGTATTACCAACATACTCATTAAATAATCACAAAAATCGTTTTTAATCTTCCTTTTAAAAAACCTAACAACATAAATTCATTGTTCTTTCCTTTTGTGTTTTACCTGTAGATTAGTGAAAAAATACTTTCCAGCTTTTCCCTATAAGCAGACTACAATGTACTGTTTCCATTAAATGGTGAAGTTTTTCTTACTATAAGCATTCAAGATGAAAGAAATCAGTACCATGAGGAGCTGCATTGTCAAGCTTTTCTTTCTAACTTCATTGAAAGATGTATCTTGCCATTTATAGTGTCATTAAAGAAAGAAATCAGGATGCGGCCAACAGCATAAACAAATTCAGTCTCAGTAATTAAGGTTTGGCAAAAGTGAAGACATTGGAAAGATTCTCACGATGGAAACTATTAAGCAAACAAAATTGTCAGCTCTGTTCATACTATATAGAAAAAACTTAAAATATTAAAAAATCAGCAGTAACTTATCTTTTGGGTCTATCTGAAGTTCAGTGATTGTTTCTATATGAAATTTTCTTAGGGTTTGTGTAATTGCAATCACAGTTGTTTCTTGATTCTTAGCTCAGCTTCCCTTAAATGTGGGCAGAATCTCATTTTGGCCAGATGAATTCTTCTTTTGACCTGCTAATGCTAGCCAGTTCTCACTCATCTTCTTTCCAGAGTGTGGTGAAAATGTAGACGTCAAGAAAGAAGATCTTGTTCAGTAAGATAACAGTTGCTCCATGCAGTGTATAGTTACCTTAACTGGACAAACTGATAACATATAACAGCAGCAGGCATGTATTTTGGGCTGATGGATGTCCAGGTTTTGAACATACAGCAAGTGGTCTTCTCATGGTCTAGCATGGACTTACTATATAACAGGAGATGCCCAATTTTTGTGCCATACAGTGCTGCTTGTCTGGTCTTAAATGGAGCTGTAACGTACAGCTTCTGGCAGCATTCAGATGATGTCAAATGACCCACTCCAGCCAAAAAAATTGGGTACCGTTCAACCCTGCAGTAAAAAGCATGGCTGCAGTAGATTCAGCCAGCTCTCACCTTAGTACTTTGGCTTCAAAGGCAGTATAAGGGCTTTATGGAACTGTACAAACCCGCCTGATTATTTTGGCTACTCGTTTGGCCTGCTAGCATATCACTCCGTAGCTTTCCGGTCACTAGTACTGAGATAACTAGATTAAAGCTACAATATTCCCACATCTACTGCTGTCATTGCTCTGACAGCAGTGTGAATTTTGTGTTGGTTAAATTATTACCAGCAGGCTTTCAGAGTGGGACAGAAATGGTCTTCTTGTTTGAATGGGTGTTATTTATACGTTCACTTTTTTTTTTCTATACCACCCTCACCATGTCTCACCCTCCTCAGTGTAACTGCAAAATCCTCAGCAGAATTTGACCCCAATGAAGTTTTGTTTGATGATAAATGTAAATGACTCACTCTGAAATTAGGATTCTGACTCAAGTTCTCTAAAGCAATACACTGTGTTCTAGACTCACCCATTTGTCGTGGTAGGATCGCAGATATATGAGGAGCCAGATTCTACGTATGTATACAAAATGGAGTCAGATGCATGCATAAAAATTTGACAGTCTGTGATCTCAAGAAGAATAGTGGCCAGAGCTTAATACATCGTAAACTGCATGCAGATAGAGCAAGGTCAGAAAGAAGTGTCCTTTCCTTAGACACCATGATCTGAATTTGCTGTTTAAAAATGAATTCCATAAACAGTTGCCAACAAAAAGAAGGTTGAAGTAGCACCCAAGTATCTAAACAGACCATGTGCTTATAAGGAAGCGTATGGCAAATTTCTATACAACCACAACTATTACAGAACAAGAACTCTGCCCAGGATATTTGAAATTTGACCGCCTACCTCTAAGTATACTCACTGTATTTTGTTTATCAGTAAATATTTGTACAAAATGCAAACCAGTGGAAAATCCTACCACTTGGGCCACAAGGCAAGCTGTGTTAGATCAGTTTGCCCCACTGGAAGTCTCTGGAGAGTTTATTCTAACTGGCACTGTGGCACACAAGGTCATATCACAAGAGTGTAACAGGTGTGTTTGTAGAGTGTGTGAGCTCCATATGTTTTCTTTTTACTGAAAGTCAACAACAAAACCATGGAAACTAAAAGATAAGTACAGATACCAGGCAGAATGAAAAAAATCTTCCATCTGTAGTTGCGTTAACCTGAAAGCGGACACGGAGCAAACACTGCATGATTGTTTCCAGATTGAGAATTGAGTGATGGCTGCACAAACATTCTGATGGCAAATGCATTCGCACAGGTTAGATTTTGCAGTGCAGGGGTGAGTTTCCATTTTATAGAAGTACCACAGAAGTGCTGATAGTAGACAGCCTCCTAGGTACCACGGCAATACCACCGAAAAATTCTCCTAGTGAAGCAGTGAGAATATGCTTTGAAAATACTGGGGTGCAGGATGAGCTAACACTTTATTTTAATCTGGCTTCTGGGAAATACTAATAGACAAAGTGGAAAGCGCCCAATTTTACTGTCAGTAGCAATGGTAAGATGCAAATCTTGAAGTTACTAAGGAAATCAATTTGACTAGGAAGCAATAGACTGTAAGTGTTACTGGGCCACATTTATGAGAGTCACTTTTCAATAGAACAACATTTTACATTTTGCACACAGTTTGCATTTGTAGTTTTGTTGGCTAAACATATGCAACAGTCACAGAACATTTTCAAGAGTTATTGTTTCAAATTATTCTTTTTTTACAATAGTTTCAGTTAGAGTTAACATTTAAAGCACTCCACAGCCTTTTACAACATTTGTGACTGTAAAAAATATATTTGTGCTTTTGCCAGCTGTAGTTTTTATGAATTACATGATCTTTGATCTGAAGCAAAGCTTTGGCCCTCTAAGCCAAGCTGAAGGCAGGTTAGCCTTTGCACAGAGAAAAATCTGTTACTCTATTCCACCAGTATTCTTCAGAAAAAAATAAATTAAATTTGAATGTACGCCTCAGGGTATGAAGATGATGACCTTTAATATCATACAGGACACTTGGGTGCTATTACTCACACTGATATCTCGCTCTGTGGAGCGGCAGGGGCTGGGAACACAGAAGCATTCTCCATTGCTGGGAAAGGGATTATATTGCTTTTCTCAGTATTGACCTCACTTCCAAATTAGTTTAAGGATTCACACATTCTCAAAATAATCTGTCCTTAGTGAGAAAGATGATGGATATGATGCAGAAATTGAGTGAGCTGGTATAAATACTGTGAAGATGGGCAAACAGCTCTGAAACTGTGATAAGGAAAGGAAATATCCACTGGAAATCTAGAGCGGAGAGATTGATGGGGGGAAAAGCAATCGAATGTAGGGGGGGAAAAGAAATTTTTAGGAGGGTACACAAATTCAGTTCATATGAGAAAAAAGCAGAATCCATTGTAAAGCAAACATTGAAATGTGTATCCGGGTTCTTGTACAGAGGTGAGCAGTGCAGTGTACATGGCTCCAGTGGGAAGATCTCCTCGCAGTGGTACAGCTCCAGGTTGTAGGTGATACTTTGAGCAAGGAACGCTTGTGAGAGCTCTTTGGGGAGCTCTTGTATTCCCTCAAATCAGAACCCATTTTGCTGGCTCAACCATAGTGGGAAAGGAAAAACTCTCCTGAGGAGGTTTTCAACATCTGCTCCCTTGCTTTACTCATACGTACCAACAAATGCAAATGGCATATACTCAAAGAAAATTTACAGTTAGGAAATGATTCCAAACTGGAGTAAATTGTCAAACTCCACCGAGCAAATCTCGGTTCCAAATCACCCATGTATAATGCGCTGCAGTTGTATTTTAGCCTAGACTTTTGTAGATTATCCTGAGCAATCCTTGTTTTCCACATAGTTATCAAATGATATTATAATGAACAAACCTCGCCTCCCCCCTTTTTTTTTTAAGTTACCTGGAAACTGAATCTGTTTTTTCCAAAGACAGTGACTGAACTTTACAGCTGTTGGTGCTCTGTGCTCGTTTCATGAGTTTTTCTCCTCTTATGAAAAAAATCAGGAGGTAAAATAGATTTGTTTCGGGCAGATATATGGTTTAACTGTTCAGCTTTCCATTTCTGGCACCTTCTCAGACTTAAAAAGAGAAGTGGCACAGAAGTTTTTTTAACTTCACTACCCAGGAAACTGATGTCTAGGTATGAAATAAGGCACCCATTTTATTGCAGTAATACTTTGCCATCAGGTAACTTGCTGAGGGGTTCTCATGAATTTGGCATTCTAAAAAGGTATGTTCCAGCTGAGGCTCATGTTAAATCAGGGGACTGTTACAAGCTATACTGTGCACAGTGTCGGAGTAAACACTCATAATGATCTCCTCTCATCCTACATTTATGAATCTGTGTTGTTCCCTCAGGCCTTTCAAGTTTCTTGATGGAATAGTGATATTACCTTTCTGCTCTTACTTAACTGCATATGTCTGCCATATGCACTTTGTCCCTCAGGATAACTTGATCCATAAAGATTGTTTTGTAGTGTTCGGAATATTCTCAATTAATGTCTTGATATGACAGTTAGGTTACCAGGACACTATAAAAGGCAAGCAGAAACTGGGCCTGGCAAGCTATTTCAGGGTTGGGTTTTTTGATGGTGTTTCTATTTCATTGTGGGCCAATTAACTACTCAGTTTCCTTTCAGATAAAAAAAGTCTTCTAAATTTAATAGGCAGTTGTTTAATGCTGCTTAATGTTGTATATCTGACTGAGCTTTTCATTACCCAGAGAAACAAACATGCTGGTCAGGTCACCAGGGAGCAGTGGTGATGTTTGTTGTCTTCCTTTGCATGGGAGATGGGGGGGAGGGATGAAGCTGTAGCTGTTATGTTTTCTAATGGTTCCTGTATGATGGTCCGGAAAATGCTATGTAACCACTTGGCGGTGTTCTGCACAAGTCACCATCTGTATTATTCATCATGGGATCTAAATTCATGCTGTTGGGTTTAATTTTTCCTTTTTGATTGCCAAATTTTGAATATACATCCAGCCTTATGTGCCTCACACTGGTGACATCTTCATTTAAAAGACATACTGACTCAACTGTAGAGATGCCTGTAGTGTGAAGTTTTGGACAGTTGGCAGAGCTGTAATAAATCATAACTATTACAATCATTGTAATTAATATATATGCTAAGTACTACAACAGGAATACTCAGTTCTCACCCTGCCTCATGCATGTGTATCAGGCTTCCACATATATTTTCATATGGCATTCTATTTCCAAAACCACACATGGTTTTGTTTCTCAAAATATAAAGTGGTAATAATGTTAGCAGGTACAAAATAAGTGGCTGATGTTTAATAAAGTGTGGAAGTACAAGGTTCCACTAAATAATGCAATTTTTAAAATGTGAAATAAAAGTATGTTAGTGGCAGAGTGGAGCAGTCAGGGGAGACTGAAGTGAGGCTGTCTTTACATTCTGGAAATCAGACATATGATTTGTAGTCACCTGTGAAAAGTGTGATTTGAGTGAATTGCCTGGCATTGCATTGGAGTACTGAGTAGGATTCACCTCATCTCTTTCCCTTTATAGTCAGTGGAGAGAAACAGGCACTTCTAGGGCACAACTTGTCTCATCTTAAGGTAGATATCTAAAACAGGTCAGAAGAATTGCCTTTTAAAGGACCCATTTTTCTCCAGCAAATGTGAAAGGAGTTCAGATTGCCTTAGATGTGGATGCCTACGGATCTGACGCCAGGAATGGCGAATCCTACTCATGACACAGGCAGAGGTGACATCCGGTTCTCCAAGACAGCATACAGACCTTACACAAAGGACAGTGCTTTCTGCCCACATTGTCCTTTTTCCCCTTCTCACTAGTCACTTCTCCCAATCCACATGCAGAACCAAGGAAGTCTCCTCCAAAACAAATCTCACTGCTTTTAAGAGCTTGTCCATGTTGTGTACTACAAATGGACCAAAAGTAAGGCAGACCTCAGTTCTAGCATATGCTGTCATTTGAGTCCTCCTTCCTGCAGTAACAGGTGGTTTTTATTGGAGTGTTTGTACATAATTTTAGGGAGACCATATTGATACCCATATGAACAATTATGAATTTTATTGAATGTACATTTACACGTACTTCAGACCTCTGAATTTGTCATCTTTATAGTTTACTGTAAACTCATTTTCATATCTTATTGTCCATCCTTCCAATTAATTCCAGTCCAGTTATCTCAGCTTTTTATTCCCTTTCTTGTCTATTCAGTCCAACCTTTTTAGCTTTATTCTATCTCAGCTTGCGCCATTATACTGACTTGCCCTTACCCCCTTTCCCTTTTCCTTCACTTTTTCCCAGCCTGGTCTCCTGTGAAGTCAAACTGATCAACCTAGATGATTTTCTTGGTCATAATAATCTACAAGTTTTTGAGCTTTTCTTGTCTCTCCAGCCAGCAGGACTACTACAGCTAATTTTGAGACAATCTCTCTATCCAGGCAGACAGTCCTTCCACATATTTCCCTGGAGGTTTTTTCTGCTGCCAGTCTTTAATCCCAGATATGTCTTCCTTTCTTCCTAGCTCCCCCTTTTTCCTTCTGTATTTCCTTGTTTTTTTTCAATAACCAACGTAGGGAATCATTAAGAACACAGACAAAAGGATTCCCACTCTTAGGTCAGCACAGTTCAGAGAGACACAGACTTCGGCTGCAGGAAAATACCCTCAGCTGGACACTGAAACATTAACAGAAAAGGCATTATCTCTGGAATTCACACCCGTAAACCTCTGGGGTGTTCTTCCAAATATATGCAAACTAATTTTTCGAAATTTTTCAAGTCTGGGCAAGTATTATAGATATCACTCCAACAGAAAAGTCAAAATGCTGTTCTGCAAAGAGTTCCGCAAGACTTCATATTCATGCTTTGAAAATTGGCAGCTATAAAATTTTAAAGAGAAATATGTATCTGTAGCTTTTTTCTTGGAAATAGTTGCATCATCTGTGTTTAACCTTCCCTCCAAAAATCAGCCTGAGGCAAAAATGGAAAATTTTAGCCCCAGCACTTGAAGTATGTCATAATCAAGCAAGGGCAAGGAGGAAAGAAAGAAGAAGAAAAAAACCAAAAACCCAACCCAAAAAACCAAACAGTACAGGTCAGGCATCTCAGCAATAAACACTACTGCCAGCCCCATCTGTAATTATCATGAAACATGACAACCTGTAACTAGTAGCTGGCTTGGACCCATCTGCACTCTATCCCTAAGGATATAGTAACAACTGCTAACCCGTAAACCATCATAAGTCTAAAAGATTATTTAAAAGTATACATGGGACCTCATCTATGACTTAATTTCCAGAATCACTGAAACCGCTTTGCTTCTGGCTTATTTGAAGTGGCACTTCCCTGAAACAAAGCCAGCTCTTCCATTCCAGTGGCAAAGGGAATCTGGTGGAGACCACACATGGGGAAGGGAGCTGTGCTCTTTGGTTGTGCTTTTTGCTGTTTCTATCTGCTTCGGAGGCCTTGGTAGGTTTCCAGGTGCAGCTATGCAGTAGGATGTGCAGGTAGGGGCATGAGTAGTGCTGACGAGGAAACAGTCTGTGGCAGCCTGCCCTTGGAGGCTGATGGATATCCGGGAGTTAATGCTTCTTTCAAGCTGCATTAACTCCTGCAGGATCTCCTCAGCAGCTGGTGCTGTGCAGCTGCAGGGACCCCAGCAGTGGGAGCGCAGCTCCCCAGGGAAAATTCTCATATGTTATCCATTGAGATGTTTGTTTCCCTCGTGTGGGATGGTCCTCATGCTTTCTGTGCCTATTGTGTTTGGTTTTAGAAATCAGTTCCTCAAGAGGCAGTTGTGTTTGTTACTAATAAACTACCTTTGCAATTGCAGGCCTATTTAGAGAATACTCTGATTAGGTTTGGTATACATGAGTATCTGAATCTAAACTCAGGGTTATTTGGCATGTGGTGGAGGACGTTATTTTCTTCTTAAAAACACACCAACAGCTTGAAATAAGAACAACATCTTTTAAAAGCGGAGATGATATAAAAACTGTCCTAGCACTGCCTTCCCCATGTCCGTTTCTATGGTTTTACAGTCACTGTTTCCTCTTTAAAAGAAAAAAAAAAAAACAAACCCCACAGCCACCCCCACATGAAGAAGTGGAATTGGCTGACTGCAGACAGTAAGCAGCATGGCTATCTGTATCCAATACAGATGATAAACAAATTTAACAGGAGGGATGATCATGCCCCCGATTCCTTCCTGGCTCGGTGGTAAAGGCACCATCCCTGTCTGCTCCTGGGACAGGCTCCTGCCTCTGCCCGAGCTGGGGCTGGCCCAGGGCCTCCGTTGTTCCCCGCTGGTGACTCTGAAAGGCGGATTCGCCTCATCACCGCGGAGCGAGGTCCCCTGCTCCACAGCAAACCCCCAGCACGCACACAGACACACACACTCACTCACTCACTCTTCTGCCTCTCTGTAACCCTGCCGTTATCTGCCCTACGCTAAATGCCTGCCCCTCTCCGCCCCCCTTCCTTCTCCCGTTTGATCAGGTCCTGCCGAAGTAGGCAGGGGAAACTTTCCTTCTGGAAAAAAAATAATCTGCCTGAAGCAGGTTTTTCATGGGGAGTCTGCAGTCCGCAGGCGGCGGCGGCGCTCCCTCTGCGCTGCGCTGTCTGCCAGGCCGCAGCGCGGGTGCCGCAGCCGCCGGGCCGGTTGCTAGGCAACCTCCCCCCCCACACACACTCCCCTCGGCGCCGCTCCGTGCCGGCGGGCTCCGCCGCCATTGCAGAGCAGCGTCCCTTCATAACCCAATAGCTCCCCGTCCGTCTCCCCAGCCGGCTTTTCGCTCTGTGTGGTCGGTTCGAGTGACACCGAGTTGCCTGTCTTGTAGTCCGGGTTGGCAATGCGAGGTGACGACGCCCAGGGCGGAGGTTCGCCTGCAGCACCTGAGGCGTCCGGCAGCGGGGGCGGGTTGAGGAGGTGGCAGCCCGGGGGGGCTCGGCACTGCGGCCTGCGCTCCGCCCTGCCTTCCCTCTCGTTTGTCCGCAACTCCCGTGTCACTGGCTCGTTGGCTCTGCGAGGTTAAAAGGAGCCGGTGGAAGTGGTTTGGGGTTGAACTGGAAGCTGGTCACAGCAGTTTGCTGAAGTGGAGGGGTCCTTGGCTCTTTGTCTTTGGCTTGAGGGGAGTTTGGCCCAGCTCCAGCGTCAGAGCCTGATCTGGGCTTACGTAAGCACTAACTGCAAAAGCACAGTTTTGTTCATAGGTTGTGTTTGCAACAGAAGGCAGTAAGAGGCAATAAAGGTGGAAAGGCACAATATTTTCCACAATCACTTGTCACTAGGTTCAGAATCATGATTTATGTTGTTCATCCAAAATTGCTAGGCAGTTGTTAGGGGGATATTAAAATCTCCTATCTACCTGGTATCTTTTATCCTAAAGGATATAAATTATATATGATTAAATTTTCTGTAGCCATGCTGTAGTTAAGATTAATGGAGATTTCATTCTAAACATCTTTACATAATGCCCATACGGGGAATGTTAAACTCAGGGTTCTGGTTTGTCAGGAAAGAAATCGCAGCATGTTTTATTAACAGCATAAGTAGTCAGCACATTCTCCTATTCAGGCATCTGGAAATATCTAGCTCATCCCGTACATATGGCACTTCTGTTATCATTACATCTTTGAATCGTATAGTCACTCTCCCCACACAAACACACTAAAAATGGATATATCTCTAGCCCAACACTTACTTATTCAAGAATGTTCTTGTGGGGATACGTTTTGTGCAACAGATATCAGGTCAAAGATTGATCTGATGAAAAGCCCACCTCAGATGAAAAGCCCACCTCAGCTAGATGGCTGAAAGGCCTCAATCACTTAACCAGCTTCATTAGAGATTTGATGAATGCTCTTCTCCTGTTACTTTGTCTCCTATGTTGCTGTTTGCTTTGGAAACACTCAGTATATGTCCCTTTTTGAACTGTTGTTTTGAATCTTTCTCAGGTGTGAATTGCCCTTTGTTTTTTCCTCTGGTCATGGAGAACTGGAAGAGCTCATCTGAGCCTGGGAGAAAGCTTACTTCACTGTATACCAAAACAGTTAAGAATGGTATTTTCATCAAGTGAAAAAAACCCAAATTGTCTAATGCTAGAAAGAAGAACTTAAGGGCCTCTTATCTGGGAAAAAACAAATAGCTTTTTTTGTTCATTTGCTGATACTTGATTGAAAATCAGCATTTGTTCAGAGACCATTTCTGATAAAAGAGGAAAATGGAGTATGTAACTATAACCAAATGCAAGTCATTGTCAGCTATTGGCTAACAGTAAGTAAAGATAACAATCAACTGATTTTTTATCAACGTATTTTTCATACTTAGCTGGAGTACATCTTGCCACAGCCCCATGGGCAGTACCCTGAAATAAGTTTTAAAGAGTGAGAAAATTTATTTTAAGGAACCCCAAACTTTCCCAATAGAGGTCTTTGTATACCTATTTTCACATTAGATGATCCTTGCCACACATTTTGCATAAAATGCTGTCCTGATGTCCATGTTGAAAAGCAAAGGGTGATCCTGGTCACCTCCTGACCTTGGAAAAGCAGCCCTGAGGCTGTTGTAATTGAATGCTAGCCCAATTTGATCCCTAGATTTGCTAGTGTTTGAGCATTTTAATAAACTTTTTTGCTTTTTTATCCTACCTATAGTGGGTTCTACACCAGGAACAGGATCTGTGCTAGTATTTGTTGACTGTACAATTGTTAGAGCTCTGTTCAGCTCCAGCATTCAAGCACTGAAGATCTGTTTATTCGTACTTTGGCGCCTTAAGCCCTATTGAGCTTTGCACTTAGGAGAAGCTCTAAAATTTGGAAGACACTGTAGATAGTCAGCAAGTCCTTTGCACTCTAAAAGCAAGGGGATGTATTAAGCCTCTTAATTTCTTTTCTGTAGTGTGGTGGGTCAGCTCTTTGATCTGTCTGAAATCCAGCCACTTATTTGTAGTTTTCAGCCAGACCAGTGAGCTACTGTGGCTAAAATGCAGAGGTGCAGCAGTGCTCAAGCCAACACAGTGGGAAATGACCAGGGTTTAAGTGGGTGGAGAATGGGACTGTCCCTTCTGACAGCACCATCTCATATTGGCTTAAGATTTTCAGAAACTGCATTTTCAAAGGTGACTTGCTAGTTATACATGTGTTTAAAATATTGGACAGTGTGTAGGAAGCTGTATTTTTATGTAGCTCTTCTAAGAGCTGTTTTGAAAAATTTGTTGTATAGAAGCAGCTGCTGTTCAAATCTCACAATTCAGCACATAGATACTGTATGAAAAGACCTCTGTCAGAGCTCTGTCTACTGAACATACAATGTAGCGTAGTATGAAACACACAAACCTCAAGCACAGGAAAATTTATTTTTATTTGCCGTCTACTAATTTCAGCAGTGGAGTAGTGAGACCATAAATCTTAGCAGGGATACTAACTACTACACCAGCTGCAAGCCTTCCACCTTCAGACAGGGCAGATGTGTTATGCAGTCTTTCATGCAGTGCCAACAGGTGCTGACACATCCAGAACAGCTATAGCCCTTTGAAACAGAACAGGGTTTTTTCCAGTATTTATTTTACCCATGTATAGGAATAGTGGTGATGTGAAGTGCAAATAAGAGAATGGACTATGAAATAGCTTTTCTCAACTTGATTGTTTTAATTTCTTTTTGTCAGGCTAGGGGAAAAGGAGAATACTGGAAGGAGAAAGAGCTGAGTAAAGAGAAACTGAGGGCAGATCTCTCCTATTCCACACCGATCCATGCTTAGGCATTCTGATCTCTTTGTAAAGAATTCCTTGGGACTTCCCTCCATGTGATGTCACTTTTTTCTATCCCACACCTCACTGAATCTTCAAGAACTTTCTCAGCCAATAGTGACTGAAATCAAAACCCCTCTTTTTCTGCTTCTCTGGTATATAAACAGGAAGCTCTTGCTCCCTTGAGGCCTGGGAAGAAACATAACAGATGGAGCAGCACAAAACAATGAGAAACCTACTCTTATTAAGACCCTGAAACAGCGAGGGCGGAGCAGCACAAAACAATGAGAAACCTACTCTTATTAAGACCTTGAAACAGCGAGGGCCTGTTACAAGTGTCTTGATTCTCATCCTGATCAGTTTTGCTACAAATCTCAAATTCATCACTGATCCTTCTTTTTACAAGGCTGGCCTTTCCTACAGCCCTTGAATGATTGTGGTGTGTCCACTCTCTTCATTCTCTATTTTTCACTGGTAAAAGGTTTTTCTAACAAATCCTTCTTGCTGCAGTTTAACCCCACAACCTGTTTGCCAGATAAAAAGAAAACAAATTCCTCCTCTTCCTTGGAGGAGCTTTTTAGTCGTATAAAGTCAGTCATCATGCCTTCCATCAAAGGAATTAAGAAAGAACTCAAATAAATCCCACAATTCCTTGGATATTTTCTCATAAGTTATGTTTTTATTGCTGTGGTCTGAATTCTCTCCAGGTGGCTCCCATATTTTTTGAAATGTAGTACTCAAGTTGGACATACTGCTCCAACTAGAAGAGCAGAAGGAGCAGAAGATCATTTCACAAGTTTATAAATCAAAGTGCTTTTTTTTTTTTTTCCTCAGTTCTGACAGTTTTCACTCATGTTTGGTTCATGATGCAGTAAGTACTCTAGATCTTTTCCTGCAGAGCTACTGGGGTTTCGTTCCTCATCCTGTAATTTTTCAGTTATTTATTCTTGCCTAAAGATAAAACGTAGGACCTGTATCTCTCAAGTTGCATCATTTTTTGAGATAATTTCATTATTTGTGAGGATATTTTAAATTCTAATACTGTCTTCCTGTCTACCTGTAGCCCTCCCAGTTTCATGCCATCTGCAAAGCTAGCAAACATGTTTTTCAGTCATCTAGATCACCATGAATAATTTAGTAGTATAGTAAATGTTTTAAGTAGCATGGGGGGAAGATGTGACAGGAACTTCTTTAGATTCAGTGTATTTGATTAAATGTATACTATTTAGAAGAAGAAAAAGCTCCCTTTTCCCTTTGCTACATCTTTTGCTCTTTAAATGCAAAAAATACTATTTCATTTTAGAGCATAAACTTCAGATTTGTTTTAAGATTAAAGTTCTTAGAGTAGTATTAACATATTTTGCAAATTACAGCAAATACCACAGTAACCTACACTTTGGTCAAAGTTGCTCATCACCATTATAATTTTGGGGCAGATTTTATTTAAAATTTAATTAATTGTTTCAGCAAAGAAAGTGGAAATATGCCAATGTAATTAGCTCCTATCACAAAGTTGGGAGGCATTGTCAAAGAATGAGCAAGCTATTACACAGAAAGCACTAGATGAGTTTGATGACTGGTGTTACTGGAATGAGATGAAATTCAGAACTATAGATGAAAAGTCATGCACTTAGGGACAATTCTAATACAGTACAGGAACACACAGCTGGAGAGTAAAGGGATCACAGAACCACAGAATGATGGCAAGTTGCCACTTGTGCATTTTAATGCTCCACTTTAACACTGAACAAAGACAGTTAATTTTTACAGATGTCTGAGGAGAAGCTGGTAATCTGTTTTCCTTCTGATTTTATTAATCAGGATTGTCTGTAGATGAAGGGCTCCTAGACAGCCAAGAAAGACTTGGAAGTTTCTCTCAGCTCTGTCCTGTCAAAAATCATTCATTCTCATTTTACATATGACACTGAACACTTCTTCAACTCTACCCTTTATATGCGCCATAAGTGTTTTGCCGTGTGATTAAAGGACAAAGTCCACTTCAAGCTTTCAGATGTCCCATCGTAGTGGGAACGTGGGTACCGCTGGTGATAAAATCATTTGTAAAATGTACCCATGGCTGTAGGTAGGAAGCTATACAGCAGTCAGAAGTTACCTATTACTAGAATTATTCTTAATCCATGTTTGTATTTTAGGTAATTTTTGACCATGTTTGAACAAAAGTTTTTAAATGTAGGTTATGTTGGATTGGGTTTTGATTGATACTTGCTATTTGATTTGATCATTTTCCTGCCTCTGCTAATGTTATCTATTGCATTTATTAGAGCTATGTAGTATCTAATTATTTTAATATATTTTAAGGATTCTTACTAGCTTCTCTAGATGTACTACTGTGGTCTCTGCTTTATAAGTATATATATTTCTCTTTTAGATTGCAGAGATCATATTGCATTTCCTGCCTGTTCTGTGTCTCTAAAATATTTGTTCTTTTCACCTTTCAACCTAGTAAGACTGTAGACCCAAGCACCTAAGGTAATGGGATACAATGTCCCACTATTTCCTTTTTGTCTTTACTTCTTGCTGTCCTTCCTAACACTATGCATGTAGATTGTATAGCACTGGTGGAAATCAAATTGAGATCTTGGATAATTTCAGACCCATATGATAAGAAACAACTAATCAGACACTTTAATATACCATTAACAGCAGAATGAAGCTCCTTTTCTATATTGTGTGAATTAGCTCAGCTTTCCAGGTACTTGGTTTACTGTAATTTTCATAAGCAGTTGCATAAACACGTCTGTACATATCCACACATATAATCAAAATACTTTCACAGTTAGAAGCTTTTACTCCTTCTGTGAATCTGTGCTGTCTCATAATCCTCTTATTGTGAGACTACAGAGAAGTTGCAAGTAAACCACAGTCCTGATGAGAGCCAACCAGAAGTTTTCATCCAAAGCTTTTAACAAAAACAATTGGCTACATGGAATTGTTTGCAAAATTTCTATTGATTTCATTGAATCATTTGTAAAATTAGAAGACCCTATCAAATGAAAGACTTTTCTAAAAAGGCTTTTAACATTATTTTAAAACATTGTGTAATGTTTAAATGATTCAAAACCAAATCAATACTTTTGATGTGGTTAAATTATATTTCTCATTTGACACATTTTTTCTTAGTTGCTGAAAATTTCAAAACCACTATTTTGATCCAGTCAAACTGTTCATTCTCTCACCACAATTACCAAAGAACCAAATTATCAATATTTGTCCCTCTCTTCATTGTCCTTTTTTCAAAGCCACAGTGGTGTTTCTTCAGCTACTATATTATTTCCTTCTCCAACCTTGCTCATTTTAGAGTGATTCTGCTTTTTATTACTTTCCACAGCTTCTTTAGTCGTCTTTGCAGCTGAAGGAAAGGAGATAGCAGAGGGACAGAAGTAAATGACTGCCTGAAGGTCTGAGTCTACAGATACAGGAATATGTTGCTTGGAAAGTTTGAAAGAAATTTGGGTACCTGTGAGAGAAGGAGGGAAGGGCAGAAGGTCGATCGTGGGGAAAGAGAGGGGCTAAAACAGTGATATTAGTGCAGCGGGAAAAAAAGTATGACAATCAGTAAGCACAGAAAATACAGATAAAGCAGGAGAGGGAAAAGAAGTAGGATGGCATTTAGGTGGAGTAGTGCCCAAAGATGGTCTTATTGATTTGCCACATGGGAGGGGCGTACAGTGCTCCTCATCATCTAGTCTGGCTCCCTGCTACAGTGGGTGGTTTCTGGACAGGAATTCACCACTGCAGAGAACACTCAAAACTGCCATCCTTCCCTCTCATTGTGGGCTTTCCTAGATTTAGAAAGAATACACATCAAATATATTGTATAAATTTATTTTAGAAAACTGATACAAACTATAGTTTAAAATATTCCAGACTGCCGATAATCCAGTCTCAGCAACTGCTTTGGTTGTACACTGTCTGTGCAACCTCCATTTTTCTGTTTTTCTTACTTTGCTATCCCTCCTACTTTCTTTCTGTGTCACCTTCACAGTTTTAACAGCTATGGTCTCATCAGAAGTAGCTGCTATATATTCAGAAGAAATTTTGAGAATCCTGAGACCTGTCTAGTTATATAAAATCGTGTATTTTAGTCCCAGAGTCTCAGTTTAAGCAAGTGTTCGAGCATGCAAAAATTTTTTACCATGTCTGACAAGAATTTATGGATGTATATCAGTACCATCTAGTGGCAATAAGAGCTATAGCATTCAGTAGGCTCGCACAGGAAATGCCAGATTTAACTTCAATAACCAGGATCCTTCAGCAGGAAGTTAGGTGTGGTCTGTAGAAGGAGAATTAAAAAAAAAAAAAAAAAAAAAAAAAAAGACATGATGGAATTTTAGCTGCAGTCTTCCTTGATGCCATTCCAAACCCACATAAGTGCAAGATTCTTCACTGGTAATGAATTTTTAATTCTTTCCTGCAGTATTAAAACAGGATTATGCCTTTTTTCCCCCCTTGTAATTAACAATAAAATCTAACAGGATTCTGCAGCAGGACCACTTTCATTTTGCTAATTAACCCTTCTGCTGCTACTAGTCAGTGCAGCTTCCAGCAGCAGTTTGCTACAGACCGTCCATGACAGAATGCACCAGGTGCATTTGCCCGCAATGGAAGAGCATGCTCACAGGGAGAACCTGCAGGAGTTGGGATGTGTGTGGACGTCTGTGTAGGTGTAAATGGCTATGTGCATGTGGTTGAAAAGGAGGAGAAAGCCTCATGTTGCAGTTTATTTAGCAGGCTTCAAAAATATGAATTTATTGCAGCTGTGCTGGAGTATGTGTAATTAGCGAAACAGTAAAATAGGATCATGCTGATTGTATTCTAAGTTTTATATCATTTTAATTTGATAATTGTCTCTTGGGTATATTGTCTTACTCAGAAGTTGTTACTTTTTATTGCATATGCTATATTTTTAATGTGCTTACTCAGGAGAAGGACTCTTGAAAAAATTCTTGAAGGCTACAGCAGAGATCCCATTTATCATTTGAGATCAAAGTATTTGCATTGGGAACATTTTCCCCTTGTTCTTTTTAACTGAACTCTCTGGAGACATTCAGAAGAGATGGTTCTGCTCTTAGTGAAAATTGTGAAAAATATATACAATTGATATGGTATCAGACATAGGAGATCTACGTGCAATATGTAATGATTAAAGATAATTTTTGTTTAATTCAGCAATTCTTCCAGTGCACAGTGTGTTGCCAGGCAGGGGATCTGAATACAGGTGCTTATGCCTGAATCTTGTTTCCTGAGCTGGCAGCTCTGCAAAGGCAGCATTTTTGTACCTGAAGAGAAGGAGCATCTCACATTGTTTTCAACTGGTCCCTCTGACCTTACATGGCAGTAGTGGATTCTAGGAGTCATTTCTGGTCCTTACAGCTAGAGGGAGGGTTGGTCCAAGGTGCAGCTTTCAGGATAATAAGAGGTAAATTGTCTGGAATATCACTCCTCAACACTGAATCAGAAACACTTCAGAACTGATGATTCCTGACACTGAATGTGGTGGAAAATATCTCCTACTTTATTCACTGGAATAGATAGCATTACCCTTGATAAAGGCAAGAAGATGTTATTGTATTGTATGTGACTTTTTTTTTTATACAGTCTGTAGAATTGGCAATCTATCGTCACAAGCACTAAGTGAATTTTAAACTAAATGTTTTATAAAGAATTTATACCTTCAAGACAACTCTAAGAGGCCAGCTGCAAAGGAAAATGGTTTGTCTTGAAATGAAAACAAATTAAAAATCTGTTACACAGCAGCCTCCTCTTGGATAATTACTGAATTTAACAAGATGTCCCACAGAAAATTCTGTGAAGGTATATTCCTTTACATTGTAACTATTTGTGTTGCTCTAAATTTCTTCTGTGTTTTTTATATTTTTAGCACTTTTTTATGAGAGAGGCTAAACAGTAATTAAGAGGTGCAGGATGAAAAGATGGCACAATCAGTGCTGGTACCACCAGGACCTGACAGCTTCCGCTATTTCACAAGAGAATCACTTGCAGCTATTGAGCAGCGTGTCAACGAAGAAAAAGCTAAAAAATCCAAACAGGAACGCAAAGATGACGATGATGAAGATGGCCCAAAGCCAAATAGCGACTTGGAGGCAGGAAAGACACTGCCATTTATTTACGGCGACATTCCTCCAGGAATGGTGTCTGAGCCCTTGGAAGACCTGGACCCATATTATATCAATAAAAAAGTGAGTGTGTTGTATATTTTTATCAGCCTTTAAGAAGATTAAAATACAAGGAATCCTCTCACAGAAATAGTGTATCCAGTATTTTGGACCCAGTCTTTATGTAGAATGCATTCCCCCAGCAGCTGATTTCATTGGCAGAAATCTCAATTGTCAGAACAGAAATTTGTAATGAAAGTTTCTGGGACCTGGTTTGTCAGTAGAGATGCATTTAGGTTTGTTTTAATATACCTGGCATTTTACTAAAATTTGTAACTTTCAGGGTTTTACACACAGGAGAATTGAACAAGTAGCACAGGCGTTATCTTTAGAACTATTATTTTATTAATTGCTGTATTATAGATGTGAAAGGAGCAGATCTTCACTATGAAACCCATCTCAAAGGTAGCTAGACACTTTCTCATTAGCTTTCTTTGCTGTCACATGGAAAGCCTAGGTTGCATTCTCTTATGGCTGGGGAGAATAGGCCGATATGTAAAGGTAATTTCTCAGGATATGCCAAAGATCATCATCTTCTATTTTGTACCCTATGAAGGCATAGCCTAGGTGAAAAATTTTTCATATCCAGATTATATTGTTCTATGATTGTTATCAAAGAGGAGGTGTTTAAAAGAGGGACATAAATAAAGAGGAGGTAGGAATTCCTCTTGGAGTGTTGACAGAATGCTATGTAATTTTATAACTATTTTATAGATATGTTCATTTTTTTAAAAAATAAACCCACATATTTTCATTGTGTTTAAAATTACAACAACTGTTGTGGCCAAGCACAAAAGTGCTGAACTTTAGACTTTTGACCAGATGGCCTTGGGTTTCTTCCAGAATTCCAGTCCCTCAGGTTTTGGCATCAAATGTATTGCACCATCATTATTTTACTAGTAAAGAAGAAATTGCTGATTTTTTTTTATTTATTTTTCTGACTTCATAATTTTTTTCTTGTGCTTTCTTTTCTTTCCTGTGGAAATTAGCTAGTGAATAAGAACAAGTAAATTTAAAAAAAACAAACATGAAAGCTAAAAAACTACTTCAAAGAAAAAGGAGAAAATGCTCAAGAATTGTTAGGAGTCAAGCTTGAACTAAGTAAAAAAATACAAATGAAGATATTTCCTGCAGGAATTCACTAATATGTTGAAACAGTAACAATATAGTCATACCATGATAAACTAAACAGACAGAACAGCTTTAAAAAAATCAGCTGTACCATAAATGTTCATTGCAGAATTTCTAAAACTTAATTCATGATATGGAGAATTGTGAGTAAAATTTGAAAACAAGGTTTTCAATTAAATATCGTGTTCTGCTCCCTTTACTCAAGTGATTTACCCTGTTGAAGTTTGGAAGTAAGGCAAATGGAATTTGGGTCAAAGTGCTGATCCCTTTCCTTCCTTCTTTCCCAATTCTGCAGTAGTAAAAAATCTAAATTCAGTGCTGGAAATCCTAAAGTTAGCACATGGATTATGCTTTGGAAACCAGAAAAGTAGGTCCGCAATTAAGTGCGGACGTGAAGTAAAATCCTGCTGAATTGCTTGTTCCTGATTGAGAAATGCATAGCAGTTGTCTCGATCTTTTCCAAAACCATAGTGGTTTCTAGTAGGAAATGTAAGACTCCAAACTATAAGTGCATTGCAATCATAATTTCTCCTATTATTTTGCTTGGTATTCTTTGCATATCTTTGAACACCCTTGTTTAGGTCAGGCTCCACTTTATTTTTTTAATATGTCTTGATGATTCAGCATTGCACAAATGATGCTTCATCAGAGTAAAGGGAACACAAAACATGAAAAACTCTGATTTGAGGGCATATTTTCGTAGAATCATAGAATGGTTTGGGTTGGAGGGGACCTCAAAGATCATCTAGTTCCAACCCCCCTGCTATGGGCAGGGACACCCTCCACTAGCCCCAAAGCCTCATCTTTTGGGCAGCAAAGCCTCATTTTCTTGAACTCCAGGAAGAATAGTAATAGAGTGAAAAGCAATGGTAGCAAAGATAGTGAATTACAGATCAATCTTTTCTCCTCTACAATAAAGGACCAAAGTATGGCTTGAAAATCAATGGGTATCTGGGAATGCAAATATGTTCTGTTTGGAAGCGCCAAAATTTATGATTTCAGGCAGGGGGAGGCGTGTTTTCAGGATTTCAGCTGCTGTATTTGGCATACCTGCTCAGAAAGTAGAGCATAATCTTTACAAATGCTGCCCTCTGATTCCAGCTGAGGCAGGTCATGGCTACTGGCTGTGCTCCAGGTTTGCATGGCTTCTGTTCTCTTTGCGTTTTTTTGGGCTGCCTCAATGCTAGCCAGATCCACTTACCTTCAGGGAGCATGAACTTTCACCCATGTGTAGAAAAAAGATGATAGAAATACATAGGAATTTCCCCAAATGCATGGAAATCTAAATAATTTAAAAACTTACGGCATGTTAAATAAATGATTTATTTTTCTTTATTTCTCAGGTTTTAAGAAAATTATTACATTTATAAATGCTTTTTTAATGTTGGTAGTATGCACGAGTTATTGCTGAAACTGTGGAGAGACAGTGAAAATACATGGATTATTGAATTCTATATTAGGTAAAACTAAAGCATGATGTAAGAAAAATAGAATTGTAGGTATGAAACTCTCACAAGAAATAGCTGAAAAAATAAGCAATACGTTACTCTTGGAGTACAGCAAAAACTATTCAGTACATTAGTGTTATGTTGAAAAACTGGTTATCGAACACTCAATTTCCTTATTTTCATGAAGATCACTCTTGAAATTTAGATCGCTTTGTAGTACTGTTGTCTTAGTACTTTGATGTGATAATTAACGCTGGTTATTTGATTCAGGGAATGTTGATGTTTTAATGGTTCTCATTTTTTTAAAGTTATGTACCTCAGTGTATATAAGGTACAAAAAGTACACTAATTCTTCAAACATTACATACACTTGTACTTTATATACTTTATATACTATATACTATATATAGTCTCTGTTTTCTAGCTAGCAATAGCAGGATTACTTCTGATTTCTAAATAAACTTATTCAAATGTGTTCATGCAATTGTATTTATAGTAATTTGGCTAAACTCTACTATGCGTGAACTGGGCAAGGGGACTGTGATTCTGGGGAAGGTGTAAATGGAATAAGAGTTTGACCAAATATGATTAATGATGAAAGGAAAATGATTCTGGGTTTGAACTTGTAACTTGTTTGTAACTTGGTATCTTTTAAATGCTATTTTTCATTCTGTGTTTCTTTTTCCAGACCTTTATAGTATTGAATAAAGGCAAGGCAATATTCCGATTCAGTGCCACCTCTGCCCTGTACATGTTAACTCCTTTCAATCCTCTTAGAAAAATAGCTATTAAGATTTTGGTACATTCATATCCTTTTCAAGTGGTTAGTTGAAAACTATGGTGAATCAGATGTTACTTAGTATTTAAATCATTCTCTGGCACATGTCCCAGGATCAATATGATCTATAGCGCTTTGTCCTTCTTCTCTCCACTATTTCTGTCTTCTGTTCTTTTTCTTATTCCCTTTTGACATTTGTGTTCATTGCTGGATCTTAATATAGTAATGTCAGAAGCCAGACAACCAGTCATCGTCCCTTACAATTTCTTCCTGTGTCTTTTTTCTTCCCCCACCTATTTTTTCCCTTACCTCTTATTTTTCCTGTAATCATCACATCTTTTTTTTTTTTTCATCTTTCCCCCTCCTCCACATTTTTCATAAACTGCAGACATATTGCTCAAAATACTTTCAGTTCTTCACTGGCACTTTATGTGAAAAATCAAATCTTTGATCCCAGGTTTGTGCTTGCATGAATATTTAGTGAAAATACGTTTCATTATTCCTTTTCATTTTCTGATTCAGATCACAATTGCAAAAGGATAGGCTGATAAAACAGCTTAGCTTTCTTCTTTTATTATACGTTCCCAGTCCCATATATATCTTACCTGTCTATTTTATTTCTTGATCATAATTGCATTATGCACTCGTAATCCTGTAGATGTTTTAATTTCAGTCTTCAAGTAGGTCATGAGATTTCCACATTGCAGGTAGCGATTTGCTAAGATAAATGATCATAATGACTTATCTATAATTTTGTCTTTTTCAGTGATTTGGTAGCTGACTACAGTAGGCATCCCACTGGTCTGATCATCCACAAATGCTGATATGAGCAATGAGGGCATTGACTTCAGCAAGTCTGCTTACTTAAGGAACAAATACAAATGTTTGCACACTTAGATTTTAGAAGAATCTAACATAAGCACACTGAAAGTAGTTTTGTGCATAGCATTACATATGGGGATGCTAAGATCATGTAGAATAAATCTTGAAAGGATTTTTTCAATCTTGGTATAATGGAAGTCTGATAATTACAATGGTTGTTACATGTTGGAAGTTGTTATCAATGGCTAGCCTACAAATGACTTCAGAATCAGTCATGACGCTACATAACCTGTTTTGTATTAGCTTGCTACTGGTGTCACTACAAATAATTATTTGTCAATTTTATGACGCTCCTTAGCATGTTAATAGAGCGTTATTTAGTTACATGGAATAATGGAAGATCATGGGACTGAGATGGTGGTGAAAAGCTAGAGTCACCAAAGTCAGGATGTTAAAAAACATTATTTAAAATTGTGGGAAGGTATATTCTAGTTATTTCTCCACTGATGAAAAAATAGTGAGGATTTCCAATTCTGAGAGGACATTTCATCAAGAAGGATTTTGAAAGTCTGTGTCAAATACAGGCTTGTGAAACACCCTTATAACAAGTTATTTTTTATGTTTTTTTAAAATACCTTTCTTTTCTGCTCCATTCATATATGAATTACATAGTGAGAAGCTAGATTCTGAGCGAAGGATTTGAAATATATTTCCTGAGCAGAAAACTCAAAGAATTGTTGAATGTAATGCTACAGTTGTTTGACAGTTCAGAAGGCAGAGGTATTTACTGTCACTTGAAGTTTTTTTCATTAATGTAGACATGCAAAGAAAACTTCATGAGGGGAACCTCACAGTACTTCCTACCCCATTATACTCCGATTTCTATTTAGGAGCACCGTGTGAACCTGCATGTTACTTACAGGAGGAGCTAAAGCTCTTCTCAAAATCGAGCTTTGTCCTCTTTCTAGTTTTAGGTGATGGTGCCATCACGTGGACATTTTGTGCATCATCGGTGTGGTTTTCATTTTCCTGTTCGTATTTCCATTTCTAAGAAGAATTTCATCAGTCCTGAGAGTGAGAGGTTGTCGATCCAGAGCAGTTCTGTTAAAAGCAATTAAATTATTTATGGCTCAGACCTGTTCTGGAATTCTTTTTAGATTTCTTTTTTTGAGAATACCATGTGCCTTCCCATCCAACAGCATTTATATTACAAAAGCCACACATAAAGCAAACAGTAATAAAATACTTTTCTCCCTAAAATTTCTTCTCTCCTAGTATGTGATAACTAGCTTTCAATATATATTATAATGTTAAGCAAAGGTGTTGAGATATGCCAGATTTTATGGTGAAACATAAAAGAAGAAAAGTGAAGAAAATGTACTTTTCACTGTTTTGTATGCATGAAGTAAATCAGATTTGTCTAGATCATCCAAAACAAATGCCTTTTCCACTAAATTAGAAGCTACTACTTCAAACTTTCACATTTTTATTCAAAAGAAAAAATCATCTAACTTCTTAAAATTAAAGGGGTGGGGTGGGGTTTTTTTTGTATCTTTCAGATTTTCTGATTTTTCAGTATGTGGTTGTTCTCTTTTAGCTATAAAGCAGTGACTGTGGAAGTTTTAACATATTCAGGGCTTTTCCCTGAGTGTTAACAGAGCAGTGGAGGGATAAATAGCTCCTGATAGTGGAAATTTGCCAAAGCAGCATGTTATTTGGTACTCTTTGTATGAGATTTTCTAACTTACATTCCTTAACTCTTAACCTACATTATTCAGCATGCTTATCATGTGCACTATTTTGACCAACTGTGTATTTATGACCATGAGTAACCCTCCAGACTGGACAAAGAATGTAGAGTAAGTTAAATGGATTTTCTTTGAATAATATTCAGTAATTTGAAATAAACTGCTGTAAATTATTTTATATTAGGATGGCATCCACTGACAGCAGCTGCCTCGTTGGCATATCCTTTCAACAGCTATATTCTGATGCTAGTTTCTTCTGTGTAATATTAAATACATGTATTTTACAACACTTCCCTCATTACCAGTTGTTCAATGTCCATCCTTTGTTTGCAGTATTTGATGGGGAATGTAAGAAGAAAAGCTAGTCTTATGACTGTGCAAAAAAGCGGATTACAAATATTTTCCACTGTGTTCTATGTTACATTTGTGCAAGAACACAGGGCAATACACTCTTCCATCTCTATTGCAATAACTGTTAGAGATAAAGGGATCGCCTAATGGATGGCTGTGTTCACCATAGTGCAGCTTTTACCAAAGACAGTCTAACAATGGAAAGCTTGTATGCAAAGTAAGCTATTAAATAAGTGTTTCAGTGGTTGGCTAATCTTCCCATAGGAAAAGAAAAGGTCCAATATGATGTCAACTACTTGGTGCTCATAAACAATTGCTGCATATTTTGTGATATTTCCAAGGCTGTAGACCACAGTGTGAAACACTGCTCTTCGTGATGCTTCATTTTTTGCAATAGCATTTTATGCTTCTGCCTCTTCTTCATTCCTAACTGCTTTGGATGATACATACTTGTTTAATCTTCAGTAATCACAAATGAAATCATAGCTCTATTATAGTCAATGGAGGCATTCTCATTTTGAGTTCAATATGAACATATATGTATTCAGGATGTCTAGGATATAGTAAATATTTATGAATAAAGATATCTAGCTTGAATATTTCTTCATGTCATTATATTGTGCCATTTAGATATACAACAGAAGTCCTCATCTGTTGAGTAAAGTGCAGGAAATAAATTTTTTAGTAATTGAACTGAAAAAATTCACTTTGGAAAATTGGTTTTGGGTTGACTCGAGTCTGAAAACCAGTTCAAGCCTTTTAAGCCGTTTAATTTGAATTCTTTTCCATTAAAGATATGAATGAAACTAAATTTCAAGATTACATCATTTGGAGATAGAAAGTTGAAATTACTCAGCCAGAATTAAATATTTTTACTTTTTCCATTTCAACCACATTTTTCAGTCAAAATAAGTAGCTGAATTTTATTGGCATTTGTGAATATTTTTAGTTGTTCTTGCACAGGATTTTGCATCTGAAAACACTTGTTTCATTCCAGTACTATGCCTGTCTTGCTGAAGGTGAGGTACAGAATACACATACTCTGTAACAAAGTCAATGAGGACTGATGAGGGTTGGCACATTGCCAGCTCATGGTACCAAGCAACATCTCAGCATAAAAATAACACTGAAGAAAGAATTTTTTAATCTGGAGGCAACTTCTGAAATCCTAAAATAACCCATCTGTGTGTTTTGTTATAACATGGATTCAGATTGGACATAAACAGGCACCAATGAAGTAACCAGGAATTTTGCAACTGTCTCATTGGTATAGAGTACAGAATTTGAACTTAAGCTATGGGTTGTCATTTAGTCTTTTAATCATAATTTGATTCCTCCTTCCTTATGGTATAAGTTCTGCAGATGTTTAAAGTTGATTGTACCTTCCATTAAATTCTTATGCCATATAAAGAGAAGAAAATGAGAATAACGCAACTACAGAGCATAATGTGTAAAGATAACGTGTGTGTTTCTATAAACTCTGTCTGTCATATTTTCCTCAGATACACTTTCACTGGAATTTATACCTTTGAATCACTTATTAAAATTCTTGCAAGGGGCTTCTGTTTAGAAGATTTTACATTTCTTCGAGACCCATGGAATTGGCTAGATTTCACTGTCATTACATTTGCGTAAGTCATCTACTTTTTTTTTTATTAAAAAGTCTTTCTGATAGCATGAAATTAGTGACTAAAAATTGCCTCATATTTTGTCAGCCAGAACATCTGGAGCCTGGACTTCCTGCGGTTTCAATGTTTCCTCTACCTCTTTTACACGTTTTAGTATTTCTAACTAAGCATGTGCTGCAGAGGCCAGCATGGTGTGCCAGCCCATTAGGATTGTGAATGTCATCAGCCTGAACTGTTCATATCCTGTCTCCTTTCTGCATACCAGAGTTAAAGGAATCCTTTTGACTTCCTGCTATAAGATGACCAAATTAGGTTTCAAACATCAAGTCAATGTGGTTTATTTTTATAAAACTTGATTTAATTTTATGGTCAGAAGCATATTTATAACACAGGCAAAATACAGTGAACGGTGAAGAGGTCTTGATCAAAGACCCAAACAAATAGGATAAAATCTGCCTCAATTCTGAGTAACTGTGATTTAATCCTACAGGTATGTAACAGAATTTGTAAACCTAGGCAATGTTTCAGCTCTTCGAACTTTCAGAGTATTGAGAGCTTTGAAAACTATTTCTGTAATTCCAGGTAAGAAGTAGTTGGTGTAAGGTGTTAGGCCCCTCGTATCTCCAACTGTTATTTGTGTGCTGTCATTGTGTTTGTGTGTGAACTCCCCTATTACAGATATGTGACAGAGTTTGTGGACCTGGGCAATGTCTCAGCGTTGAGAACATTCAGAGTTCTCCGAGCTTTGAAAACAATATCAGTCATTCCAGGTGAGAGCTAGGTTAAACACTGAGGCTGACTTTTGTTCTACAAAGGCTGTACTCACGTTTTTAAAGCAAAAGCCTTGTTTGCTACACACTGTTAACAAAATAAAAAAGCAGGAATCAAGACATGTCATTTTATGTAAACTGATTCTTGCTTTTGTTATATTACTTGTATTTTCTTTTCAAAAAAATCAGCCTTTGAGTTTAACAAATTCTTGCATGAGATATTTGCAGTAAACAGCCTATGTGATTTGCATCTTATGACATCAAGCTTTCCTTTACATGTTTTAAATATAAGTTAATTTTAAGCTTTCATACTGATGCAAATTTTATCATTTATTGCAGGCACTTGATGTAACAACTTAATTCAGTTTTAAGTCATGTATAAAAAATTAAACTCTAAAGGATAGCATGGGCCATGCATGGGGTATTGTTTTAAAGATGTCTTTCTTCTCCAAACCATCACCCCTCTTATACTGTAAGAAGATTATTATGATATCATTCAAATATGCACTTATAATGTCTTTATAATGGGTTTACTAATGAAGAATACTTTTTAAAAGGTTCATATAAGAAAGGTTTGGGCAAGAAGCATCAACAAAAGTAAACGATGCTCTTCTATGTAGGGTTGAGATATAGCATGAATAATAAAATCACTTGTTTTGGCATAAACAATGTGTTTGGTATTATGTACCTTTTATTTCTGTACACTATAAAATAAGCATAAACTTACAGCTTTTCATTCATCTTCACAAGTAATAAGGCTTTTCATGAAAATTATTGTATCACAAATATTAGACTCATTTAGTTGTCATTTTGCATGAAATCTTTATCTTGTCAGGAAAAATCATGGGGTTTTGTGTGTTTAGTATCTGTTTAACATCATAATAAAAATCTTTTCTCTTTGCAGGCTTGAAGACTATTGTGGGAGCCCTAATTCAGTCTGTGAAGAAGCTCTCGGACGTTATGATCCTGACTGTATTTTGTCTGAGTGTATTTGCACTAATAGGGCTGCAGCTGTTCATGGGCAACTTGAGGAATAAATGCCTGCAGTGGCCTCCAGACAATTCTACTTTTGAAACAACTGTTATTTCCTACTTTAATAGCTCTATAGGTGAAAATGGTACATTTATTAATACAACAATGACAACATTTAACTGGGATGAGTACATCGAAGACAGAAGTAAGAGTTAATTATATCATCTACTGCATTGATTTTCTGGAATTTTTTTAAACAGATACAAAAGCATCAGTATCTTTCCATTGCGTTTAAAATGGTGTAATCTGGCCAAGAGACATAAAAGCACTCATTCTGTATAGTAAATAAAAGAACAGTCATAATGTAGTTTAACATACCCATAATATTGTACCGGGTACCAAAATATCTTTCTACCTTTTACTGAATGTGACTTTTAGAGTAAATCCAGATTGCAGCCCAAAGCAGAAGTTTCTGTCTTAGCTTCTAGCCTCCTGAAATAGTGTGACAGTCCTAATACGGGATCTGAAATTGTATAGCTACATTAGTGCAAGATAATGCCCTATATCATAAATCCACATTTGAATGTCAGTTAGCTCATGAATCCTGCCATAGCATTTAAATGCAGCTGCGTTTTTTCTTCTGGAACTTGGTGAGTGTCTCTGCACCATGCTCCCTTGCTGCGCAGCACAGACATGCCATTGTGAGTGTACTGGTTTATTCCATGCTTCTTATTCTAGCAAAGAAAGAACTAGATTCCATATTATGTATCTTTTAATTTGTTTCTTATCTGTGAAATTAGCATTTTGGTCTCCTTTGTACCTCATAATAAAGTATTTTCACCATTTTAGGTAGCTAATGTCACTACTGTGTTAACAAAAATTGTTTTAAAATTCAGATGGAACAACTCTGAACATATCTATAGTAGATTGCTATTCTGGCTTTCATAATGGTGAATAGCTTCAGTCCCTCCTATTTATTTTAGTGTATTTAGGGTTTTAACTGTAATTAGGCATAATATTAGGGGGTTTATTAAGTCTGTATAAATGTTGTAACTGATGCCTGTATCACTGAAAGTTAGGAAACCTCAATTTAACAGCGAAATGCTTTTGGATCCAAGCCTCATTGCCTTATAATCTTTTAATATACTTATCGTCTCAGCATGCTTGTAGTATCATAGAGATGTCATCTTGGAGAAGATTTGGATGATAACCTATTCTTAAAAACATCTGAAGAACAGATTCCATTCCCTTCCTCTTTAGCTGCTTCTGGTACTATATCACACAAATAGAAATTTTTTTCTAAATATCTGACCTAAATGTTCCTAATTTCAGATTTAATACTACTCCTGTAGACTTAGAAATAAGATAATCATTGACTACTTTATATTACTCTTTATGATATTTTAAAACTGTTATCTTCTTTATTTCTGGTCTTTTCTAAACTAAGCAATCCTATTTTCTGTTTTGCATTTTCTATACCTATTTTCACATATTTTTGCCTTTTTGGACTCTTTCCCATTAGTCTGGGATTTTGGTTTCTTTTTTGTGTTGTTGTTGTTAGGTTTTTGGTGGGTTTTGGGGTTTTTTTTATTCAGTTGAGGTGCTCAAATCTGGTACTTACTCCTCTAATAAAGGTAAAAATTAGAAGTAATTACCTAATATGCCATATATGCAGCATTCCTATTAACACATTTCAAAATTACATCATTTTTATATCAGCACCATTATGTTGATTCACAGTCAAACTGCAGTTCGTGACAGTCACTGCATCTTTTGGTACAGCAGTGGCTGTGGCCAGATCCTATCTATTTTGCATTTACGTATTTGATTTTGCCTTCTCAACTGTAGCATTTTCCAGTTGTCTCTGTTGAAATAAATCCAATTGCTTTTGGACCAGCTTGTAAGTTTGTAAAGGTCATTCTAAATTTCAATCATCTTCTTTCCTAGCTTGATGTCTTCAGAATACTTGATGCATTTTTTATATTATTTCATGTCTTGAGTTGGTAATGAAGCTTGTTATGAAAACCGTGTATAGCACAGATCCCTGGAGGATCTTCAAAAAGATGTCCTTATGAGTTGACATTGGGCCACTGGCGACTGCTCTCTCAGAATCTTTTTTCAATTATTTTGTGATGATTCCAGCCAGAACTGATCTCCTTTATTTATGTATGAAAGTGTCATGTAGGACTTGTACCTGTGACTGTTGTCCTGTTAGTAAGTTGGCAGGAGACAGGAATAGTTTTATGTATGACATATTTTTTATAAAGTCATATTGACTGTTTTTAGTCCTTTATCATTATCATCTTTGAAAAATCTATTATTTAAATGTTTTCCAAAATAGTGGGCTGAGAGTTGAGCTGACTGGGTGGTGTAACAGGATCCTCTGCTTACCAGAGGAGGAGCTGTGCGACATAAGAATGTGAATTAGGTGCACCAACAATTTTGAAAATCCAGTTTGGTGCCTATCTGCATCTTTAAGCTTTGTAAGTGGGAGTTAGATCTCTCACAGGGCATGACTGTATGAGCACTGGAATGTCTGATAATCCACTGTTTTCTTATCTGATATCTGAGAATAGACTGTAGATGCATAAGTTATGCACATCATCTCTCTCTCTTTAAAATAAACAGATTTTGTGCTGTCTCTGTCGTATACTGGTGGTGACAGAGTAGAAGCAGTCAATAGGAACTGGTTGCAATTCCCTGCTTGTCTCTTTAGCATTAGCCCTCAGTTCATGCCAGCTACGCTAGTCCATGCCAGCTGGCAGTGAATCTCAAGGAACCATCTGTTTCCTGAGAACAGCCAGAACATACCTAATTTTGGCAACTTTAGCTTAATATGCCACCTGACCCAAAAATCTCCACTAGAGATTCCCATTTTACCATAAGAATCCCAAACTAGGAGTTGATGGCAAATTGGCTTTCCCTTTCTGCCTCAAAGCAGAACAAAGAAAAGAAAAGAATGTGCCAGGGTGCTTTTAAGACTTCTATCTCTTTAAAATATATTTTACCTCATTTTAATAGTTAGCCTATTAACAAAATACATATGGATACTTCAAGTACATTCCTCTGCTATAGAGTTTTGTGTAGTAATTTTTTGTAATGTACAATAAAAGCTTGGTTTCTCCTTCAGCTGCTTAAGTGTAGATCCAGTTAGCAATTTCTTGTGCATGTTATGTTATGCTTTCATACTGCAAAAATTTCAGTACTTTTTCAAGTAAAATTTGGAGAAAATAGTATGTAATGAATATTTATAAATGAATAACGCTAAATGGTATATATCAAAATGCATGAACAAAGGCAGGGAATCGCCCTCATCCTTTGTCTCATTTTCCTGGTATTTGTTCACTCATTTGCTGACATACACAATTTGGTATTCCACCCATTGTATCTTATTCATTTGGGTAGGTTACTGAGAATTAGCTGTACAACTGCCTTTCTATTTTGTAAAGAAAGGCCAACTTCAAGATTCTATAGAAAGTAATTTTCCTGTCAAAACACTACTTTCCATGCTTTTTTCATTCCTAATCATTATATATTGCAGTTAAACTGTTTGTTAGCTCTGCTTATTTCCTTAAGGTGTAAAAGTCTCTATCATTGCTCAATTTCCACTAGGTATAAATGGTATCTTTCTCATCAGCTTTTTAATTTATATTTTTTAAAAACAGGTCATTTCTACTTCTTGGAAGGACAAAATGATGCTCTGCTGTGTGGCAATAGCTCAGATGCAGGGTAAGAAAACAGTCATAATTTTTTATTATGCATCAAGAAAAAATAATTAGCTACTTAGAACAGCTCAGGTGGTCAACTTTAGTATGAACTGTACCATAGAGTTGCAAATTACTGATGTTTTGCAATTGAAACTATACCTAACTATAACCATCTATGTGATTTGAGTTTACACAGGCACTTTCGTCAACATCTTAGGCTAATTTTGTAAAGGTAACTACATGAATGCTATATGCATAAATGTTGCTGCCAGCTTGCTGACAACTGCTTATCATCAGCCATGCTAGCTGACATTCTTCTCTTGTCCTGGTGGAGATGTGTTGATATGACAAATTGTGGGGAAGGGTAGATTACTATTAGTTGTATTATTAAAGCATTGAAATATCATTAGGAAATGAAATTAAAAATTGAAAACCAATAAGATATATATTTTTATCTTAGGTATGTAGAATAAAACTTTACTTGTTCATAATTTCATTAGCAACTGGTACTCCTGAACAATTTTGTGATTTACTATAGCATATCGTAATTTAGAGTAGTTGTTAAAAATAGCATTTCCTCTTCTTTTGTAGTCAATGTCCAGAAGGATATATATGTGTGAAAGCTGGTAGAAACCCCAACTATGGCTACACAAGTTTTGATACATTCAGTTGGGCATTCTTGTCACTGTTTCGATTGATGACTCAGGACTTTTGGGAGAATCTTTACCAGCTGGTGAGGACTTATTAAAATAAACAGCACCATCACCAATACCATTACTACATAGTACTTGCACAGTTATTTTCATTCACATGTCCCTAAGGCCTTTGGGACAGAAATCATCTTTTATTTCATATATGTAAGCTGTCTAAAACAGTAGAGCCCTTGCTCATGATTTAGCTTCCCATGTGCTACTCAAATACATAATAAGAAATAGCTGCTATTTTATGAGGGTGGTTAAGCATTATTGTTTCTTTTCACAAATGAGTACATGACCTTAAGTTGTTAAAGCTTCTTACCCAAACATGCTGTAAATAGATGCTAGTTAAATTGATTTGCAGTCCAGTACAAATATGTTGTCTTTGAAAAGTTTACATCTTGTCCCTGAACTACACATATGCTTAACCTGAAGGACAGTGATGTTGTGCAGCGTGACATTTTGTATACTGCACTGTCTTTGTGGCATTGTAGTTTGGGACTGATGAGACCAGAAGGTAAGATGCTGGTTAGTGGCCCCACTACTGTTAGATTTAAAGGCTATAATATAGACTGATAGTGGGGGCAGCAACTGCTACTACAGAGTCTCATTGGTAGATGTTCTGAAGTATCAAAGCTGCAGAATCTTATTTATCTTGACCTTAGTAGACACAAAACTTGGATTTTTGCACATGTAGCCAGGATATAATACTATTTGTATATGGAAAAAGTAACTAAATAATATTGTGCTAACACAAAGCAATCTTATAATGTATTTCTAGATTATAACACAGATGTTACCATATTATGCCACAGTATCTAAAAGTCTGCTAGAAATGTGTATTATCTCTTTTTCTCCAGACACTGCGTGCTGCCGGGAAAACATACATGATATTTTTTGTTTTGGTCATTTTCCTGGGTTCTTTCTACCTGATTAACTTGATCCTGGCTGTGGTTGCCATGGCCTATGAAGAACAGAATCAAGCAACCATGGAAGAAGCAGAACAGAAAGAAGCAGAATTTCAGCAAATGCTGGAACAACTGAAAAAGCAACAGGAAGAAGCTCAGGTATCCCTGTAACATAAAATTCTTTCTTCCATTTGTGACTGTGATTGGATGCTTTATGTTCACATATGAGAATACTTTTACTCCCCTACTCCTAACAATATATTACTTTCAGTCTTATAAATTCCTTCCTTCTGCAAACAATCTTTAATGTTTTCCATTGCACTGTTTCTGCTGGCTTGAGTGAACCTGTTAATTTGTGACAGAAATTATAATTGATAAGCTAAAATACTGGATTTTCAAATTAGAGATGGAAATTAGCTTTTTTACTGAGCACTTGAACAAGTTGCCCAGAGTGCTTGTGAAATCACCATCCTTGGAGATAATCAAAAGCTGACTGGACATGGTCCTGGGCAAGCTGCTTTAGGTGACCCTGTCTGTGCTGGGGAGTTGGAGACAATGTCCTCCAGAGGTTCCTTTCCAACCTCAACCATTCTGTGATTTTGTGAAATGGAGATGTGGGGAAAAAAATCCCAGGAATTCTGCTTATTTAAGTAACAGAAGCAAAACTGTTGTAAGTGCTGTAGGAGAAATATTTTGCTTCAGCAAAATTTGGCTTTTTCTACTCCTTCCCCAGCTCTCATAGCAGAAAGCCATAGTGTTCCAGTTTTAAAGAAAACTAGAAAAAGTGGAGAAACTGGAGAAAATGCTTCTGTGGTACAGACATCGTGATTACATACTGCTTTGAAATTCCTTTTCATGTTTTGAAAACTCTGAAATCTTTAAGAGGATAATTGATAATGTCTGCTTGGCATGTGGCCACAGAGAGTGGAAGTTGAAGTATGTCTTCGATGTAAGCACATGACTAAAGTCAGCAATAGGGGGTTTTTGTTTGGTTGGTTATTTCCTATCTGTTGTTTGGGATTTTTTAACCACAGATGTAAACGTTAATCAAATGCTCCACAAATGTTTGAAACTTCAAACAGCAATAGGTCTCTGTAGCCTGCAGTTTAACTCACATCTCTGATTATGATTTCCAAAACAACTTTACACCAGATCTTTAATAGACTAAAGAGAATTTAAAGTCCAGCAAAATAGTGTAAGAAAGTGTCACTTCCTGTTAACAGGGATTTTTCCTATTGTTAGAGCCTTGATTCCTTACTTTTATATAGCATTTCAGGTGAAAAATTCATTGCAACATATTGCTCCCATCTAAAACAGATGCTCATTAATTTGGTTCTCTGACAGCACAGTTTTCCCTTGGGCTGCTCTAACTCTTGGTTTAAGGAGCAGTGGCAAGTTATGGTTGCTGTGGTATTTCACAAATTATACTTCTTATGATAGGCTGGGTTCAGTGAAGTGGGATCATTGCTTTTATTTCAAAATAATTATTTTTTTAAGAATGGCAATAAATTTAAAACAGTGAGCTGTGTGTGTTTGTATAAATGTTGTAAATTGCATATGTGCTTGTACATATAGGCAGCAGCAGCAGCTGCAGCAGCTGACTCAAGAGATTATAGTGGAGTAGGTGGAATAGGTGGATTCTCCGAAAGTTCTTCTGAGGCATCAAAACTGAGCTCAAAGAGTGCTAAAGAGAGGAGGAATAGAAGAAAGAAAAAGAAGCAAAAAGAACAGTCTGAAGGCGAGGAGAAGGATGGGGAAGAATTTCACAAATCTGAATCAGAGGACAGCATCAAAAGGAAAGGTTTCCGATTTTCCATTGAGGGGAATAGACTGACATACGAAAAGAGATTCTCCTCTCCACACCAGGTACGATAGTGTTATTACCTCCTAAACATCTTTGTTGTGTACTCATCATACAAACAAAACCCTGTAAAGTAGTTTGGTCAATTCTTGCAAAAGATACAATAGATTCTTTAATACCTTAAATCAAAGTATGACCAAGTTAATACTTGCAGCCAAAGACGAAACTATAAGAATTTGAAAGATTTTGGTTTTATTATGAATTTATGTGTGAAAAATCAAAATAATGTGTATTAATTAAAATGAGTTGTAGTTCAAGTTTCTTAATGAAAATGGACCTATCTCCCCATCAAGATGGATGTATTCAGCACGATCAGTGGCTTCAAAATTTGGTGCACACATACAAAGGAATTTCATGTTTTAAAGGAGAAAAGCACTAAATTTGGGGTGCAAAAAACCCAGTTGAAATTGCATAAATGTTCATGTGAAATTTGACAATTAACTGATGTGAGACCATTAATTGTGTTATCTTAAGGTGGAAATATGTGTGGCAATGTGTCCTTGCATGTGTTCTCTTACATTAAAACACCAGTGACTCAGAGTACCATCTGCATCTCCCATCCAGACATTTATTTCATTTGATACTTTTGTTATGTTATCCCTTCTACGGTTGTCAGAGCTCCTCTTCATTTGCCCACCTCTGATGCTCCCCTCAACACTTAAAGTCCAGATCTCACATTCATTCTGTCCTTTTTCTGCCCATTTGTGTGCCTCAATATGCTTCTTCCTTTTATCCCCACCTTCTTGATTCTCCCTGGTCTTTATGACATGCTTTCTCCCTGGTTTTAGTCATTATTACTAAACTCATTCCTTCCTTTTTAATCCTCTTCTATTACTGTCTCTGAAAGCCTGTTTCATCCCTAAATAGATCATAAGCATTCATATTCTCTTCATGTATCACTTTCTCCAGCTCCCATTCTCAAAGAAGCTCAGACCTCTTCATCCAATTTCCTTATTAAGGACTTTCCTCCTTAGATCAGACTGAGGTGGGAATATAATATTTCTAGCTTCCTATTTCTGCCAAGTTAATTCCTCCTTCCACTTACTTCCTAGCGTACTTCCTTTTTTAATAGTACTGCATCCTTTTCTTTTTTTCCCCCCTCCTTGGTCTGCCACCATTTTATGTCGTTAACTGTCCAACTAATCTCTGTAAGACTTCATTGCTGAATTTAGTTAGTTCATGATTCATCCTGTTCTTTATACAAATTTTCACACCTCTACCCATTGACTTCATGTTGAAGACCCATCTGATCCCTTAGGTGCATATTCTTGCTTGTGCCTTCATTCAAACTGCAGCGTTATTCAACTGCAGCTCAGTTCATCCATCTTGTAAGAAATGAAGCATTCCTCATACAACTGGCTTCTTTCACCTTTTCATCTCCAAGTTCATTTACAGCTGTTTCCTATGACAGTCTAGCAATACCCTCCCCTCTGGTTTTCCAACCCTAGTTCCTTTTCACTCTGGGTTCTGAACAGAACAGAAATTCCACTCACCAGTTTATAATAACCTTTTCCTAGAGAAAACTCAGGTTTATATCTCATCTTTGCCATTTTCCTTGACATTTCACTTGCCTTCAATGTAACTGACCATTATGTTCTTCTTGAAAACTTACTTCCTAACATTCATGATTTCGTCTCCTCTCAATTCTCCTGGTTTAGTTGTGCTTTAGAAGATCTTTTTACCCTTTTGACAGTTTTCTAAGGGATTTCCACAAGGCCTTTTGCTAGTTCCGTTCTCTCTCTTTTCCTTTTTTTTTTTTTTTTTTTTTTAAACGCTACTCTGGACCCACAACTGTGAATCATTTTTAACTTGGACCTCTTTACATGTCCCAATTACTGCTGTATTCATCAAGAATGTTGTTGCAAAGAGCACTAACCTATCTCATTGCTTTTACCTAATCTGCTAGTAAACGTATCTACCTAAAGATATTTTTTAATACTATAAAACATACTGTGCCTAAGTTCCTCCCAACCCACCTTGTCTACTTACAGTAAACAAGTCAAGTTCCAGCTTTGACTGACCCATGCCAGTGTCCATAACCTCCTGTTAAATTTTCAAACTAGTTTCTTTGAGCTCTTTCTGGTATGCCGCCCCTCATGCTTGGAAGAAGCTCCCATGAATTTCCACAGAACACATCATTGCTTTCCTCAAATCCCTCTTTAAAACTCTCTTTTACCATGCTGCCTACAGAAAGCTTGACAGGGAAGTGACTTCAGGTGAGCTAAGACCACTGTTTATCATACCCATCAATTTTGCCTCCTTGTATTCCCTTTCTTTTTGTATCCATCTGTTGTGTTACATTTAGACAATAAGTTCTTTGCACAGTGCCTTTTTGTTCTGCGCTTTGCAGTACCTAGAACAATGGGGCTCAGGTCCATAAAGATAAGTTGCAGAAGAGAAACAAAGACACTGCTTTGTTATGTATCATCTCTGCTGTTCATAGAGGTCTTGGGGGAAATCAGGTGCTAAGGCTAAACAATCAAGTCACGAGAATCACTGATATGAATTAAAGTTAAGAACATGTATAATTGTTTGCAAGATTGGAGCAGTTTCGACTGATCCTGAAAAGATCCTCCCATAGCAGAACATTTACTCATGTGAGTAAATTGATGCAGATTAGTGAGACTGTTCATTTACTACAAATTACAGGCATATCTTTGCATATTCAGGACAATAGCTAAGACTAAAAAAGAAATAAAAACCTTATTGTAGCCTGCTTAACTAGTATATTAAAAAATATGTGTTTTTTTTTTTAAAAACTAGGCAGTATTTGGGAGCTACCTCTGTGTGCAGACTGAGTCACAGGAAATTTGCCTAAATTTTTATTTACTCAGCCTGTCAGACTAATGCCAACCTGGGGTAAATAGTGTCTAGATGTGCTTACTCAGTTTATGAACAGTTAGTAATAAAACATGCAGAATGGCAGAGGAAACAATTCAGTCAAGCAGTTTCTTTTACTCTAATTAAACCAATTGATTTCATATATCCAAAGTAGTAAAACAACTAGTCTTTGTCTGTCACTTATGTGCTCTTTGTTTACTACCCAAAAGGGAGTGTACTGGGCGGGGGTGGCTGTACCAGTTCATTTCTTTGTAGATGACCTTACCCTTTAAGACATATTAACACTGTGGTTTTTTCCTCTGTATAAAAACATTCTATTTGAAAGGATTTTCATCTGATAATCATTGTTTTTATTTGCCTACAGTCTTTGCTGAGCATTCGCGGCTCCCTGTTTTCCCCAAGGCGCAATAGCAGAACAAGTCTTTTCAGCTTCAGAGGTCGAGCAAAGGATGTAGGATCAGAAAATGACTTTGCTGATGATGAGCACAGCACTTTTGAAGACAATGAGAGCAGAAGAGATTCTCTCTTTGTTCCTCATAGACATGGTGAACGGCGCAACAGTAACATTAGTCAGGCCAGCAGGTCATCCAGGACAGTACCTCCGCTTCCAGCGAACGGGAAGATGCACAGCACTGTCGATTGCAATGGAGTAGTTTCTTTAGTCGGTGGGCCGCCAGCTCTGACATCACCTACTGGACAGCTTCTGCCTGAGGTGATGATTGATAAAGCAGCCACTGCTAGCAATGTAAGGAAGTCTGCAATAGCTCAGGCATGATGTCCTCTCCCTGTATGATCAGCTACTGTTTCTACAAAATTTAGTCACTTGGGAATGGTTTCCTTTCTGGTCGAGCTGTGAATGCTCCTTTCATATATTTCAGTTATAAGCTAAAGTAGAAACTGAAATTGTCTAGCTCTCATTAACTAAACGTGAAAATCTATGCTAATTTACTTGGAATTAACAGAATAGCATAGTAAACCATTGAATATAGTATATGTAGTCTTACACCCATTGATTCATTATGCTAACTGAAGATTTAACTGGAAGGTTCTGTATTTGTATATCAGACAGGATATCAAAATGAAAAAAAAAAATCTGGAATATATTAAATGAATATTTAACTTCCTGCTGACCATATATGAAACTTTTGATGTAACACTGATAGCACAACTTACATGCGTTGTGATCGTGTTCCTGTAACATAGTTAATTTTTCTAGGGTGGGGTTTTTGGGGTTTTTTTTGAGATGTCAACATTATTAAATATTTTTCTTTTATTTTGTTTGAAAACATGTGCTAGGCAATTGATAATTTATTCTAAATTAAGAGTTATCTTAAGAAAATACACTTACTCTTTGTGCTTTTACTGCTAGCTGTGTGGGCTGTGCATTTTCATGTTTAGAAGACAACTTCATTGCTTAATTAGAAAGATATTTACAGCAGACCTCATTGACAAGCATTGTGGAATTTTTTATAGTCTAAAAAGTGTTTATAGTCTAAAATCTGTTTCAATGTCTCAGCCCTGTTTCAGCAAAATACTTTAAAATGTATTCTTTAAGCACAAGAGCAATCCTACTGATGTATTTGACTATTTGCTATATACAAAGTTAGGCGTACATTAGCCTATTGCAAAACCATGACATAAATGGAGTGTGGTGCAGGACAGCAGAGTATTTTAAATCATTATCCTGCTACAATAATTTACAGTGTTATTCTTATTAAATGAACAATCAATCGGCTATCTTATCAGTGTTTTATTTTCAGGGCACTACTACAGAAACTGACTTAAGAAAGAGACGATCTAGTTCTTATCATGTTCCTATGGACTACCTAACAGACCCTAGTGCAAGGCAAAGAGCAATGAGTATAGCCAGCATGCTTACAAACACGATGGAAGGTATGTAACACAGAAATTTTGTATGACAATGCCATAAAGTGCTAAAATGTATGATACATTACGTAGTAGTGGTGTTTAAAGGCAGCTATTTCATCCCAAAAGGTACAGGCAAGATGAGATTTGTATATAGAGGTAGTATTTTTTTTTTAAAGATCGACTGATACATTTGGAAAAGCAGTCAAGCTTTCAATATATTAATAGGGTTGAGGTGGAAGCAGCAAACTTCCAAGTTAAATGCAAGCAGAAAGCAATTGATCAATGCAGTGTTTCTCTAGAGAAGTTATGTTTTGGGGTAAAAGCTCTTTTTAGATTACTGAAATGGCTATGCCTCTTGCAGTAGAACAATCCCCTTCTAACAATTCACCCGACGTGCTGTTTCACAAAGGAAGGATCACATTGTTCTTTCTGTAAGGCTAAAGACATGAATCTCAATCATGGAATTAGGCAACTACTTGTAAGAAAGAACAAAATGTTATTTTAAGGCTTAAATGACTGCGCCCAAAATAGCAAATAAGAAGGTAATAATGAGCAGTTTTGCACATGTGGACCCTAATACTGTCTAAATAGTTGTCTGACTTCAGATTTGTTCTAAATGTTTATCTTTCATAAAGAAACTTTTAAATATTTTATTTATTCTATGTATAGAATCATAGAATGGTTTGGGTTGGAAGGGACCTTAAAGATCACCTAGTTCCAAGCCCCCTGCCATAGGCAGGGACACCCTCCACTAGATCAGGTTGCCCAAAGCCCCATCCAGCCTGGCCTTGAACACTTCCAGGGAGGAAGCATCTGCAACTTCTCTGGGCAACCTGTTCCAGTGCCTCACCACCCTCATGGTAAAGAATTTCTTCCTAATATCTAATCTAAATCTACCCTCTTTCAGTTTAAAACTGTTACCCCTCATCTTATCACTACACTCCCTGATAAAAGAGTCCCTCCCTAACTTTCCTGTAGGCCTCTGTTAAGTATTGGAAGGCTGCTATCAGGTCTCCCCAGAGCCTTTTCTGCTCTAGGCTAAACAACCCCAACTCTCTCAGCCTGTCCTCGTACAGGAGGTGTTCCAGCCCACTGATCATCCTCGTGGCCCTCCTCTCAACCTGCTCTAACACGTCCAAGTCTTTTTTATGCTAGGGGCCCCAGAGCTGAACACAGTACTCCAGGTGGGGTCTCACAAGAGCAGAGAGGGAAATCACCTCCCTTGAACGGCTGGCCACACTTGATGCAGCCCAGGATGAGATTGGCTTTCTGGGCTGGGAGCTCACATTGCCAGCTCATATTCAGTTTTTCATCATCCAGTACCTCCAAGTCTTTCTCCACAGGGCTGCTCTCAATCCTCTCATTGCCCAGCCTGTATGCCAGATTTCTAAGACAAATTTCTATTTTGCATCCTATGTAGCATTTGCTTGTGAGTGGTTATTTTATCTATTGAATAGTTAGTATACTTTTACATCAAATTTAAAACATAGTGGGACAGATTATTTTTAATTGTGATTTCTTTTGACTCACAGTAGCCTTGGTACCTTGGAAAAGAGTATTTAGGCCTCAAGGAAATACCCAGAAATAGAGAAATATGTTTAAAACGTTATTTTCATTTTTCTCTCTAGAACTGGAAGAATCCAGACAGAAATGCCCACCATGCTGGTATAAATTTGCTAACACTTGTTTGATTTGGGACTGCTGTACTCCCTGGCTGAAAGTCAAACATATTGTAAATTTGATTGTGATGGACCCATTTGTTGATCTGGCCATTACTATCTGCATTGTCCTAAACACCCTGTTCATGGCCATGGAGCACTATCCAATGACAGAACAGTTTAGTGGTGTGCTTTCAGTAGGAAACCTTGTAAGTCTTTCATGATGTACTGTGTATGTGAAATGCATTTTTCTTAAATAATTCTTCTGTGACCTATGTACATATGTTTAAAAGAAAATGTTGACTAGATGTTTATAGGCTTGGGATGGTTGAATTTAAATTTAAGCTGTACTGAATCCCTCTTTGTTGACATTTGTGGATTTTGCCACTCTTGCTCAATATGCATTTTGATTTTTAAAACCTTCAGCTTCTATCATTAAAGCTAGTTAAAGGAATTTATCTAATGTATTTTCTTGGATGGCTACTTATAAATCATAAGAACTTTCAGTTCCATTCCCATACCTGTTCCGCTCCTCGCTAGCACCTCCTGAGATCCTGGGTGTTCAGGGAATTGTAGAGGGGGAAGACCCAGTAAGCATGGCAGATTTACTGCAACTCCACAGGAAATGGTGAAATGGCATGACAGTGCCTTCCACAGGGCATCCTGAAGAAGAATGGTTCTGCTCAACTTTCAGTATAATTTTTTTTTCTTAATAAAATAATTGTCCTTCTCAAATTTATCTTTATCTCTAGAAGCAAAAAGATGTCCCAAGGGCAAAGATAAGATCTAAGGAGGATAAACTGAGCAGTAAAATCAGAAGAGATTCTGTGTATCGGTATTTATGTTATATTAACAGGCTAGATAAAAATGTATTTTTCCCCTTTACCTCTTTTTCTTTGGAAACCAAACATTGTGATGCATATGTAAGCTTCAAATCTGAATTTAATTCCTAACCCCAATGTATGGCAATGTAGAGAAGCTATGCAGATTTATCATGTATTGCTTGATGATGATATAAGTTACCAAAAGTTGATCCTGTTAGTTTTATTTTTTTAATATTTTGTCATTAAATTAGAGTAAGAAACTGTATTTTCCTTGCAGGTGTTTACTGGTATTTTCACAGCAGAAATGTTTCTCAAGATAATTGCCATGGATCCTTATTATTACTTCCAAGAGGGATGGAATATTTTTGATGGTTTTATTGTGAGTCTTAGTTTAATGGAGCTTGGCCTTGCAAATGTAGAAGGATTATCTGTCCTTCGATCATTCCGATTGGTAAATATACTAAATAAAATATGTCTCTATGTTATATTTTTGTATTTGTGCATGTATGTTATGCATTTCTCATTTGTACATTATATATTTGACTAAGACAGAAGATCTTTTCATAAGAACTTACAAAATACTAAATTGCAAACCCACTAGATGGCATGTATCTGTTATGTCAAGTTTGTTTTACATATTATCTTAGTAATGTCTATTTCTTCTTCCAGACATTGTCAACATCAGTTCTACTCTTGCAGTGATTGTGTTTTTTAAGGATTAACTTTTTTTAATAGTAGTATCTTTTAGAGTCTTTTTCTCCCTACATGAGGGAATAAAAAATGCAAAAGCCACAGGCCTTCATTACCTGTGACTGAAATTAGTAAATCGCCTAGTAAATAATGGATTAGTTAATCAAAGTTTATTGACAGTTTTAGCTGATAAACTAGCTGATAAGACCAGTTTGCTTACATGGTTAGTTTTAGAAGAGAGTAGAGTTAAGATTTTTCTTTGGACAGGGATTTTTCATCACTACCAGCTTTTCCTTACCATCCTCTGCAAGGGTCCATCCACTGTCTAACAGCTTTTCTGTTTGAAATCACTACAGTACCTCTGTCTGTTATTAGATAACTCTGTCATGAATCGGAACTTGAAAAACCTTGGTCTTGCTGAAGACTAGGCTAGCATGCAAGTTGATGTTCAAATCCTCTTCTGAAAAGACCTACCCAGTAAGAGACATGAAGCTAGAGTTCCCCGTTACCAAGCTCAATTTTTGCCTTAAATAAAGCAAGAAAGATTTAACTTTTATTTAAAGTTAAATAAAACCCCTTTAAAAAAAGAGGGAGTTTAGATTCATCCATTTGCTGTTTCTCTGTATAGTATTATATTGCATTGTGCCTAAAATCTAATATCTGTCTGGATTGACTTCTCCCTCGGTTAATAGAATTCTGTTTTTAACTTCACATCTATATATTTTATTTATGTCTCATACCAAGAAATAATATTTAGATTTAGATTCCTTTTAGTATTTTCCTCTTTCAATTGTCTGAACACTTGCTGTATCTTTCCAAATAATTTCATTTTTGTCTGTTTCAAGTTGTACTTTAATATAACACTTTCCTGTGTCTGTCTTTCTCAATGTTGTACGACAAACTTTGTAAGACACATTACACTTATTTTAAATGACAAAAAATATATTGGTAAAGATACTTGTAACTTGTATGCCTATCATTAATGACTCTAGCTTGTTTCTCTTTCTCCGAAAACCATTTTTCCATCTCTCTGTCAATTAAGATGAAAGAGATCTGGAAGTGTCTATACACTTACAGTCCTGTTAAACTAAACACATTTCATATGTGCTGGCTTTTTTAGTAATATGCTCTTAGAGTTAACTAAAGGAGAAAGACTGTATTGTCCTACTTGTCCAACAAGTACAACTTGTTTATAGACATCTAAAGTCACCAAAAGAGGCAAAGTCTGAATTGGAGATTTTGTGATAATTGCAGTGTAATTGAAATGAGCATAGAGGCAGTAGTTTTGATTTCTTATGACTTGAATCAGGACTTAAGACTACTGACGTCTAGTATTGTACAAAGAACTGGAAACAAATTTTGTAACTAAAGTTTCTAAAGGTTACAGGAGACATGATTTAGACACAGAGTAACCAAAATATCAAATCTATAACAATAATTTCATTACTATTAATAACACAAATAACTGTCTACTATTCTTCTGTTTTTCAGCTTCGAGTTTTCAAATTGGCAAAATCTTGGCCAACCCTAAATATGCTGATAAAAATTATTGGCAACTCAGTGGGGGCTTTGGGAAATCTGACCCTGGTGCTGGCCATCATTGTGTTTATTTTTGCTGTGGTTGGGATGCAGCTGTTTGGGAAAAGCTACAAGGAATGTGTCTGCAAGATTTCTAGTGACTGTGAACTTCCACGCTGGCACATGCATGACTTTTTCCACTCTTTCCTGATTGTGTTTCGAGTGCTGTGTGGAGAATGGATAGAAACGATGTGGGACTGCATGGAGGTTGCAGGCCAAACTATGTGCCTTACTGTCTTCATGATGGTCATGGTGATTGGAAACCTAGTGGTACGTAATCGGTGGCGAATTTTTAAAATTATTAAAACATATTTCCTATTTTTTCATGATTTAGAAATCGGAGATCAAGACCGGACTTCAGGAGATGATGTAATTAATTTGCCCTTTCTCTAAATCAGGTTCAAATATACTTTGATCATTTATGAGAAATGTTTGTCTACATTTTCTTTTAAATGTTCAGTAAGTTTACAACCTCTTTAGTAAGATCAGTGCTAAATCAGGCTTATAGTTAAAAATGCCTTTTAAAAAAAATCTAACTTAAATCACAGTTTACAGCCAATTAAACTGAATGGTCTCAACAGTGATAGAAAACAGTTAGTCTTCACAGCAACATTTATAATACTTAAAGGCTTACTGCTTCCACTTACAGTCTTTTTTCTCCTGAAACAAAATAAGCCTAGCTGATCAATGTTTTCTCATAGGTGATAATTTCTAAACTACTTAACCCTTTTGCTCCTGGCCTCTGAACTCCTTCCAAGCAGCATTTTGGATAGAGACACAAGTACTGAATAATGTGGAATAATTATACTTCCATGTCTTACACCCAGCATTCCTCGTGGTACATCCCCAAATGACACATGAAATTTCTGTACCAGCATTGCTTTCCTGATGCAGCCTATATGCCCTTTTCTGCAGTGCTTCCACCGTCCCAGTTTTCATACCTTATCTACATGTACTTTTCATTTTCCATAACCAACATTTCCACAATAGTACTTCAGAATTAAATGCCATATTGATTTTGAATCATTTCACCAATTTACCATGATTATGCTTAATTGTAGTTCTTTCTTGTTGAGTGTTAGCATCCCTCCTCTTTTTTGGTATCATCCACAAATTTTATAAACATGCTTATCCACAGGCACAAATACCAAGTTTAACTGGACTAATGGAGATTCTTGTGGTATGCCTTCTGAAATATTTTGTGAGTTTGAACAGGAAGAATTGACAAATATAATTTAAATATGATTTTTAATCAGTTTTGCACATAGTCTGTCATAATTACATGTAGTCCAAATGTCTCTTGTACGTTTGTAAAATGTCATGCAAGAAAGTCTGAAATAGTTTCCTAAAATTGAGGAATCACATCTGTGGACTCTCTTAGCTAGTTTTTCTGCCCAACACAAAAATAGAATTATATATTCTTGGCAAATATATAAGTTTATTATATTCTGAATTAGAGACACGGAAACTATGGTCTGTTAACTGTAGAAGAGTGGAGTCTGCCTGCATTCCTCTCACCTATGAACACTACAGCGGATGTATCTTGCATAAATTACTATATCATGTTGTATCCTGCCTCCTTATGTCATTCTCCATTTTGAGGAGCAGACCTGCATTACTTCCAGCGTGGAGGAGAAAGTCAAGGAACAGCTCAGACTTTAACCTCTATTACTCAAGTTAAACAAGCTAAAAATGTTTTTGGCAAGTTATAACAAAATGTGGGGGACAGGGATTAATTGACTGGAAAGAATAGCAGGAAGGAGAGTTGAAATAAAGTGCTCACTGTGAAATAAAAATTACGTCATATTGAACAACCCATAATGGAATTACTTTTATGACTTAAAAATAAGAGATCCAGTATATTTTCTCTTTACTGTCTTTTAGGTACTCAACCTCTTTTTGGCCTTGCTGCTGAGCTCATTTAGTTCAGACAACCTTGCTGCTACAGACGATGATAATGAAATGAACAATCTCCAGATTGCTGTGGCAAGGATTCAGAAAGGCATAGATTATGTAAAGAGAAAAGTGCGTGAATTCATCCAAAAGGCCTTTGTTAGGAAGCAGAAAGTTTTAGATGAAATCAAACCTCTTGAAGACCTAAACAACAAAAAAGACAGCTGTATTTCCAACCACACAATAGTAGAAATAGGTAAAAATCTTACCTATCTTAAAGAAGGGAATGGAACTACCAGTGGCATAGGCAGCAGCGTGGAAAAATATGTTGTTGATGAAAGTGATTACATGTCATTCATAAACAACCCAAGTCTCACTGTGACAGTGCCAATTGCTGTTGGGGAATCAGATTTTGAAAATTTAAATACAGAGGAGTTCAGCAGCGAGTCAGACCTGGAAGAAAGCAAAGAGGTAAGACTATTTCTATATTTAAAATAATCTGATGCTTTTCTTTTTTTCTTAAGGTTACTAGTGTTGAATTCAAATCTCCTTTTAATTCCTGTATAACAGTGTATACAAACTTGTCATGGTATTTAAGGTAAATTGATGTAAGGTTGCGGGTTTTGAATGAGATGGTAGTACAGTATTGCATTTACAGTAATAATCAAGATGCATAAGAATTTTTTAGAAAATGAATACTTTTTTCCTATTTTATTTAGTTAAATCATTAACAAGAAATTGAACCAATTTTTGGTAGCCCTCGATACCAAAAGTCTTACAAAATGGGGGGTGGGGGTGTGTGTGCAAGTTTCTCCATGCTTATTTCATCAATGCAGTTTATTTACTCTTTTGTCTGCTTTCTGGAGTGCCTCCTGTCAAATTAATGGTTCATTCTGATGCTTTTAACCTTTTTGATATAGTCAAAATACATCTAGCTACATCATAAGTATATTTGAATACTGGACCACCATTACTAAATGATTTCATATAAATCGCTAATAATTCATCTGGTAGCAGCAGAACCACTGAAGAAGTGAAGTAATGGCCTTATGGTAAAAAAGTTATGAAGCTTTATATCTCAGTATAAGAACCTTTCATATGGCTACCCACTGCCATTTTCAAAGCTTTAAGATATTTGAATCTGTTACCTACTATCACTATAATAAAATGTACCTCTTTCTGGCACAATGTGGTGCCAAATGGACAAATCCAAGCTAGCACTTAGTAAGTTACAGTGGATGCTGAAGCCATTCTTATTGTGTTAACTCAGTGCTCTGTCCTGCACAACTGTACGTTGTGGAGGCACACCACCTCAAGTGGAGTAAGTCTATGCTATGCTTAATACCAATGCTAGTTCATTCACCATTAGCATGGGTATTTTTGAACAGTACTGCATGCTACAGTGTAGACATAAAGTAACATAAAGGTTTTCCTAAGTGATTTCCTCGTGCTTGAATCTGAGGGTATAAGTATGGATAAGATTCTAGTAATTCTCACCCTGAGATCCTTTTTTGTACAGACTGCATCACGCATTTAGTCATATTTTCTGGTTTCTTATCAGAAATGTCTTAATTGTTCTTTTAAAAATATTTCTTTTCTGCAGATTGTTTTTAGTAGTATTTAACTTACTCTTCAAAACCATGACTTGGGTGTAGAACAAAGCAGAAGTTGTTGTAGTTTAACCTTGAATTGTTCTGTGTAACAAAGAGGGTGATTATATGAAAGTTTCTTTGTCTGAATGTAGGATTTTGGTTGATTCTATTCTATTTTTGTACATAGGATAAGAAAAGGAATCTTCTCCAGGCACCTTTACACCACACAGGGCTAGTGCATTGTTCTGTCCTTCCATTGTTCTGCTGTTCCATTGTTCTATTGTCCCATTGTTAACTGTTTCAAAACTTACTGCTGCCAAAGGAGCAGCAAATTCTACTGCTAATCTGGTCAAATTCCACCTACCAGTGAGATCATCTGTAATGATTGCACATGACAGTAATGGCACAGGTTATTTTTCTGTCTTTTTGTAAATCATGTAGTTTCTTGGTATAGGCCTGGTCCTTCTGGGTTTGTTCTTTTTTCCTGCTAGTTGTGTTGATCTATCGCTTTCAGCCTTTTCCCTGCTTAGCAACTAGTGATAGCTAGAGGATGTACTGAAAGTTTGGGAATACAGTGTCCCAAGTTAAACTTCAGTACTAGGAGACAGAATACTTTGGATTTCTTCATCACAAAATATTTATTGCTATCGTGGTGGAGTAACAAATACCTATCTGTCATTCTGTATTGTCTGTAAAGTTAGTATAGTATTTTTATCAGTTTCAAGGATGCCTTCAACCTAAACCTGTCACTTTTCATAAAACATTCTAAATGCCTCAACTGGAAAGTGTGAAGAAGATACTCTTAGTTTTATTCTGCAGATACATTGTAACCAGCAATGATGCTTCAGATGATATTACTGTACGAATGACACTAAAAGAAAATCTTCTGACACAGATACAGTCTATGTTGACTGTGCAGTCCCAGTATGATCAGAAGTTTGAGAACAGGAAAACTCTCCTCTCTTTACTTCTTCTTGTGTGCTCCCAGCCATATCAGATTAATTCTGATAATGTTACTGATTTTGATACTACCAGTACTCACGGTAGTAGTAAGCCTGTTTTAAATTGTCCTTGTTCTTTTTTAAAAGTTATGAAGTTATGTACGTATTAACTGAAGTTTTATCAAAATAGATTATAGCTCTGGTATTTTTTAATTGGCAACTTCACTGCAAAAAGTAATTTTGAAGTGTAATTGGATTCTACTAATTTAAATACTATATGTCATTAAAATGACTGAGAAAGTAATTTAAATATTTTCATTAGTGATTATTAGATTCATTAGCTGCCAAAGTCTGTTTTTAAAAATGTAATCCTAGGACTGTTCTGTACTAGTGGAGTATTCTCCATTTCTTTTGCTAAAGCTACAGAATGATTTGTGATTCACTGAATAGTGGCAGCAAAAAGGGACATGACTTTTGGTAGTGTCTAATGATTAAGGCATCTGTTTTGAGAACAAAATCTTTCCCTGCTACAAAATCTGTTTTATAATTTTTTAACAGTCAATAGTGGCTAAAATGCAGAAACTGCCTTGAAATAGGGACTGAAACCTGAATTTCCCATACGAATTCCCTGATCACCAACATACTCCCTTTTGCTTCTTTTTGTAGCCCGCTCAATCTTTAACTATTAACTGCACAAGAGCATTATATTAGTAGAACAGATGAAGGATGTACCCTATTCAAACTTATAGGCTGGTGGTTCGCAGGACTGAGTATGACCACAGTGACAATGGTACATCTATTTCTTCATTGTATAACAAGATGGTATGACTGCTGACTGTCTTCATTAGCCACATCATTCCTTTTCCCAATGGAAGGACATCAATTGGGTTATTCTACAAGGTGACAAAAATATTGGTTTGCATTCCTATAGGGAAAATTTTAAAGCAGCTTATCCCACATTTGAGACATGAGCTCCAGTCATTAAGCTTCCACCATAAAAGAAAGGTTTTCTCCTCCAGATACAGTATTTAAAAGAAAACAGTGTCCTTGTTGCATTTTTGGAGGCACTTAATCCTGTAAATGTGTGTGTTAATTATGCTTCAGTAACGGCAAACTGGTCAGGTGATAAGACAAAGGCATATTCAATCAGGAATGAGTTAGTGCCAAGCAGTTTGGACTGGTCAAAATTGAAACTCTGACCATATTCAGGACCAAAATTTCATACTCTTGCAGAAGTTGAAGGTGAAAATTTGAAGGGAAATGTTTACAAGTTCCAGACACCTTCAAGAGAGACACAGCAGTTAAGCAAAGACATTGTGAGCGTATTTCTTATTTAAATGCCTAAATTTCAAACAGATTTTAATCACAAAAGTGCATTATTTCTCTTAACCCTAGTTCCTGCTCCTCACTAGATAATTCTTATCTACCATGTGTTTTGATATAGAGAAGAGTGATGGCTTATTAGTCAGAAGACCAACACTCTTGTCATGAAAATGATCCATAGCAAAAGAAGGCATTTTTTAAAATTAAAAAAGTGACTAAAAATGGCTTTTTGTTCAAGGCGTCCTCTTTTTTGTCATGCCATAATGCGCCTTGCATTTCTGCCCTCTCATGTTTTTTCCATTTATATGATTCTGCTGTTGCCAAGTGTTGATCTGCCAGTCACTTCATTGCTTATACCACAAATTAAAAGAACCGAAGTTAGAAACTGCCCCCAAACCACATTCAGTCAGCAGTATCCCAAATGAAAGGCTGCTTAGGCATCCCTGTATCATGAGAACCCTCTGCATAAGATAGCCAGATGCTAATGAGTGTGTGTCTGTGTGCTTTTGCCTTTCTCTATGTATACACATGCATGCATGTATTCACTGTGGTATAGGGCAACAAGCTGAATTTATACAAAATAATTATCATTTATTAGCAAGTTTCAATTAAGTATATTCATGTTTGGTGAATTATTATAACATACATCTTTTCCAGTATTTTGATAGAAATGTTAGTACATTATGCCTTTCTAGAAGGAATATATACAATATTGTATGTGCTAGTAGGTGTGAATTTACAAGGAATTTTCTAGAAAATTGCCTGAAACTTAAAATAGAATTAATTATGAGACCCTTGTGTCCATAAGAATAGTGGGGGAATACAATGTATTAAGGGAATAGAGAACAAATCCTAAATAAGACTTTACCATGGAAGTAGGGCCATTAACAAATATGGGACCACTGTGCTGAGTCTGTTGTCCTATATGTAAAGGTCTGTGGACCCGAGCTGCATTACTGCTATCCAGCGTAGAACCTAATAAAATATTTTTTTCCTTTTTAGGTCCTTAAGTACAACAGGGATGGTTTATATAGAAAATTTTCTAGTGCATGCATAGCTGTGTAATAATTAGATTTTTATGCTAAGTGTAACTTCTAGGCTAGAAATTACACCAAGATATACCAAGTTACAAGGTATTTTTAAATGTCTTGAAAAACATGGGATCTCCTAATGCTGTTGCAGACACCTTAATAATGTATATTTTACTTTAAGCAGCATTCAGTGCAAAAAAGCAGAGGTGCTGTGTCCTGAACTTCATTTCCTACCATTCTTACTTCTCACAGGAGTAGAACCAAGCTGGATCAGTCAAGTGGGCAGCTCTGGTGCCTTTTAGCGAGGCAGAGCATCGCGTCACCAATTTTACACAGGTTATCTAAGCAAGTTATACATCTATATGTATATACTATATAATCACTTTTTAATGGATTTTGACTGGCCTGCATGCTCTTCAGCTATGATCCTGTCCCATTCATTGCAATAAAGTACAAACATGCACAGCTGCTCTCTGCTGAGTCACGGGACTCGCATCACAGCATGGTCAGGCGAGATCAGCAGCCCCAGTACTTCTGTGGTTCAGATGCTATACTTTCCATGATATTTTAATAGTATTTGGCAATGCATGCTATGTACCTTTCCCAGTCTTGGTGGTAAAGGTTTCAGGATTCTATTTTTGAAGGGATTTCTTTCCTTTTGAAGGAAGACAGAATATGTAACATGTAAGCTATGTTTCTCATCAGAAGCTTATATAAGTCCATCTGAAAATTGTGTTGATAATGAAAAGCTGCTAGCTGTTTGGGAAAACTTGTGTAGTATTGTGTTTTGGCTTATAATGGAGGTAGCTTGCAAACTCATGATAGTCACGTTTTTATTTTTCACAATTTTTTCCTTAGAAATGCTTTTCTTCAGTATTTGTATAAGCATTTAGTTATTTTGGAGATTAATATGCAGTACTTGAAGCACCTTTAAGCATGAAATTCATTTAATTTCCACAGTCAGAGCATGTGACTATCATTTGGTTAAAAAAGCTCATGCAAAACTGGTATTTGGCTGGTCAAACATTCAGAGATCAGTTCTGCTCTTTCTTATGCCCACACTTACAAGTGTAGAGGTGCAAAGAGAAAACTGATAGCAAGATCTGGCTCAATTCAGTCTTACCATAGCTCTTTAATTTATGCTTACAAATTGACTACCTCCCCAAACATCTAAAATTGTCTGCCCTGAGAAACTTAAACTTATTCTCATCTTATCAGTAATAAATAAAATTTAGCAGTCTAGTAAATAAGCTACTACTTTTGGACCAAAAGGTCCCCAGCTTCAGTAGGATTTACATCTCACCTATTAAACATTGCCATAATACTTAAAACACCATAGGTGTATGATGCTGCTTTCAGTTTGGTAAATCAGCGGAGTTAAAATATATTTATTGCATAGGTTTTGGTCTTATATTTTGTAAGGAATAATTTATCTGATAAGTCATATTTTGATTTTAAAATATTCATTATTCAAAATCCTTTGATATTCTGAAGAATTTAGGCTTTGGATTGTTTGTGAATTGGTCACTTCATATTGGCATATTATGATTCATAGTGAATGATATTAAGTTGTTAATATTAGAATTAATTGGAGTTCACATCTTTACAAACAGCAGTCCCTTGCTCTGTTTATGAAATATCCTTTCACTATCACTTGTGTGAATTAAAGAGCCTTTTAAAGTAGCTTCCAGTGGGAGTGCTTTTGCAAATATTTCCTCTGCTACTTGCGATGCTTTTGCTTCCATCCAACATTATTGCAAATATTTTCATTTATTAAATGCTCATAAATAAGTAGATCAAATGAATTATGAATAGCAATAAAGTACAGAGTGGACTATAATTTAGGGATCCTGGGGTTTTGCAGTATTTGCAAACAATAACCATCACAGAATTGTTTTGCTTTGATTTACAATGTTCTGGTTTTCTGAACTGATAGAGTTATTATGCCTGACTGTATAAGCACTAGAAAGAGTGACATCCTGATTCCACTTAATAATACCAGTGGAACTACAATGATACTTACTACTTGGTCGATTTTATAGGTGATATAGCTGTACTGAAAAAGACTGGATAAGTTTGGATATAGTATTGCTATTTATATCACAGAACATCTCATTTTCATACTGACATCCACACAGCACTGAGAAAATAAACCCAATATAATTTCCATTATTTAACATTTTCACAGGTATTTGGGAGGAAAGGAAATTAAAAGCAAAATGAAAATGGTGGTTTCTCTTGGTGCCATCTTCCTGCTTATGTCTGTTCTGCTCTTTGCTCCTTCAGTGCCTAAAATTATGATTTCAACAGCTATTAGTGGCATCCTGGCCAATCATGAAATTTCAGGCTTTGTTAAAAATGTTAAACTAAGAGCTGTTCAGCTACTCTCAGATAATCATCTTGGGAACAAAGAAAGAAAGAAATGTTAGAAGCTCAAAGTGGCCTGGCTGTAAGTGAAGCAGAATTGCATGAATCTACGGGATGTTGTCAAGGTTCAGAAAGTAATTATGTCAAAAACTTCCTGACCTAATCTTGGCTGCTGCTTTCTGCAATGCTGCTCTGATAGGCAAGCTGCTTTCCACTTTCAGTTTCTATCTTGAAAGCTAAACTAAAATCTGTACCTCATACTGTACTGTATTGCTGACTAAAGCATGACTGGCAAGGCTGCGGGTAGATGTGACATACAAGATCTATATGTCTCTATGATAATCAGTATACGGCTGCTTTAGAACTATGTAAGTACTTTTGTCCCCTTTCTGTTTTCTGTGAAAAGGAGATGGAGTATGTACATTCTGAGGTTTGAACAGTACATTTCTCTGAGAATAATTTCCTTAGCATACTATTCAGAAAAAAATCTAGTATCATATCATATTTTTGTATTCGAGAGTATCATAACTCTCGAAGAGTGTCTAATACTTGACCCTGATAAATCTCTTATAATCTGGGTGACTGAATACTTTTCAAATCTAGAGCCATGCCTTAAAAAAGGCTTCAGAAGGACTTACTATTATATCGAAGATAACGTTTGTGTTTGATGATTATCTTGTTTCTACAGGTTCATTTTTTTAAAAAGCTGTAAACATGTTAAGTATATAGCATTGCCTAAATCCAGTTTTTGTAATGCTAGTGAGCAGAGAAGACTTTATCAGGTACAAAGGTAACTTTGAGATATGTTAAGGTAAAGAACTGGGAGATATGCTACTTACCTAACATATCAAGGCCTGCAATTAGGGGTAGTCTAGCTATCCAGCTGGATTCCATATGTGTGAACACTGGCAAGTCACAGTAAGTGGTACAAAAGGCTTCCTATGTATTAAAGCATATGGACAAAACATAAACAGCAATAACATAATCAGGTCCATTCCTGGATGATGTTGTGTTGAATACATGGAAATCAGTACAACATCCCTGGGTCAGTTGCTTTATACCAGAGCAGAAGTTTACCGTGGAAATATTTGATTTACTGAAAAGTTTTACTAGTATAGTGAACTTAATTGATTTGGTAAAATTTTAAGATGTTGTATCATAAAATCTTCCTAGCTGTTTGTCATGCATAGTAAATTTTACAAATACTCTATAGAATGTAATGCAATAACTTCAATGTTAAAAATAACAAAGAAAGAAACAAACAAAAGAACTAATTATTTCTGTTGAAAATTTTAAATTTTTTTCTTCCCCAAATGATACTGAATTATTACATATTGAATTTATTGATTAATTTTTATAATATGCTTCTTCATATACTGATCAGGTTGGGGTGAAATTCAGGTATAATAGAACAGCATGCTAAGGAAATACTCTGTTACATCAACAACAGAAGAGTAACTGAACTCTCAGTAGGAAAAGGCATTTACTTGTTGTGTTTCAAGTATCACTTGCTGTTGATCCAATTTAGGATTTCTCTGTTTAGCTTAATTCCTGTGATTATTATTACAGCTGTTTAAAAGAAGCATACCAGATTTTCAGTAAGAAGAGACTTGTAAGATACAACTCACCATACATAGTCCCGCATAAATAAAGATGGCTTTCTGATGTTCCTGATAATTGACTGTTCTACTGTATCACTTTCTACCTTTGCTCTCTGATCTTTTTGATCCCTCCTTATCGTGGATATATCTAATCTTCCATCTTGAGTTAACTGTTAGTGTTACACAATTTCAGTAATAGGAATTCATTACCCCTTCTTAAAATTAACATGTTCTGATTAAGTTAACTGTGTAATATCTGAGTTACTGAACTCCTCATTTTCCTGTAAAAGAATGGGCAGTAGGTCTTTCAAACTTATAGTTTAACCAGTTCATAATTTTTGTTTGCTCTGCTACTTCTACAGCATTCTGCTAGAAATGCTGTCCAGATTGGAATGATGCAAGCAACATTTTAAGAAAACTCTATATAATACAAACAGATAGTCACTTCTCAGTTTAAAAATTATTTACTGTATTATATTTATAAATGTTAATTTTTAACACTGTATAAAAATTTTTTTAGAATGTACCTTGTGTTTATGGTATTTCTGGCCTTTCCTCAAACTGATGATTAACTTCCACTGATGTTTAAATGCTGTGGTCCTTAAGGACTACAGTATTTATTTCATACTCTCCAGTTTCTCCATTTTAGAGGCAGTATTCCACAATGACCAAACTGCCGTGCATTATCTATAATTTGAATATGTTGCAATGGGAAATTTGTAAATAATAATCTGCAGAAAAGTGTGCATCCATGTCTTTATGTATTGGACCTAACCTCATAGATGCTAAAGCTCATGCACAAACATGAGACATGAATATGTAAGCTGGGATTTTCAATGAAACATAAAAGAAATGGGTGTGCAGATATCACTGAAATTACATACATAAAACACCTTATGATAAATGTTTCCATTTGTTTGGTCTTCCTCTAAAATGTGGGCTATAGTGTATCACGGTACACAAAAATCAAAGTTAAGCCTATGCCAAAATCACAATACAATGTATTGTCAGTGTGATTCGATAAAATCAGAGTGAGGGAGAAGGAATTAATCTTCTTTTTGTTTGAAGAACATACTTAATATTGTATGCAATGTAAAATTCCTTCAAAGGCTTAAAGTACTTTCTGTGTTCATATATTGATATCATTTACGTTTCCTTTACAAAAAACTGTATAGAATTTGGAGCTTCTCAAATATGTTTTAAAGGAATAATGCCTCTAACTTAAGTGTCAGCAAAGATATATCTTCAATGTAACCATGGACCATTTCTCTGTCTAATATCAATTCCTTATAGACTGTATTCTAAATCTGCTTACATCATTCCCGTTATAAAATTAGCTACTTATCAATGCAGCCATTTTACTGATGTTATACTCCACATAGTGATAACATTAGAAGAGTCATAGAATGCCATGATCAAACTACTTTTACTTATTATAGTACTCATATTTGTCTGTTGCCAATATAATGCAATGGTGTGAAAGAATCATTTTGAAGATTTGGATTATATTATCAGTACGATTCATTGGTGCAGTATTGTTTTATGACAGTATTGTTTTAAAAGCATTTGTTTTCACTTTAGTCTTCCAAAAATAAAGATTTTTTTTTTTTGGCTTTTATAGTGATGGGACATGTATGTGTACTGTACCAAAGTAATAAGTAGTTTCAAAATGCACAATAAATTCAGAAACGCATTGGCAATGAGAATGCAAAATATCAGCTACTGCTCTTAAAGTAATGTGCTGCTCTTTTGGAAATAAAGAGAATTAAACTATCCTATAAAAGTCATAACGTGTTTTCATGTCAATGGTAATGAAACGTTTATATTCAAACTTTTTAGATTTTACAGACTTTATAGAATAACATTTACTTGAGACATGAAAATACATCGGTGCAGCTTGCTGTTGGTTTGGTCATGACGTTGGAAAATTGTTTTTATTAAAACATGCTATCTGAAGTGTAATCTAAAATGCAGCCACATGATTGGAATAATTAAACAGTACAAAGTATGGAAGACACTTATTTCTAACTTACTGAAATTTCATTTCAGAATTCTTATGCGTGGCTCAGCATAGTAGTCTAATAATGTCAGCAATTCCTTGTATGAAAATATCAAAATATTTTCAATAGGGAAAATGCACATGATGTAGTTTCTAATCTTGTGACCTCACCTGTAGTAGAGCAATTTGGCATTGTAGATAAGAAATTATTTTAATGTCAGAGCACGGTATACATGCAAAATATTTTGGTATGCGTTTCAAACATGAATTTCTATTCAAAATAAATAAAACTCAAAAAAATAATTATGTGGGGTTTTATTCACAGAAACTAAATGCATCCAGTTCATCAGAAGGCAGCACAGTTGATATTGGACTACCTCCAGAAGGGGAACAGCCAGAAGCAGAACCTGAAGAAGCTCTGGAGCCAGAGGCTTGTTTTACAGAAGGTAGGCGAAACAAAATATATGCAAGGTAATTAGACCTAACTGTGTTGATTTGGGCTGGATTCTATTTATATGCAAAATCAAGAAGCAGCTTTGTGATTGTAGTTGTATTTTCTTGTATTAGTAACTCCTTCAAAGGTACTGCCATAGATGTACTGTTGTCCTGCTCTCTCAGCAGGAGACACTTATTTACAAGCATCTATTGCAGTAGCGCTGAACTAAGCCAAATTATTTCTGTTCATTGTGATTCCTAATAAATATTTACTTTATTCTGACATCTCAAATTTATTATCACATTTAGGATGTGTGCGGAGATTTAAATGCTGTCAAGTCAGTGTAGAAGATGGGAAAGGGAAAATCTGGTGGAATCTCAGGAAAACCTGCTATAAGATTGTTGAACACAACTGGTTTGAGACCTTCATTGTCTTCATGATTCTTCTCAGCAGCGGTGCTCTGGTAAATTCAATGTGGAATTACTGTGCCTATTTTAAGCAGCAAGCATTTAGAATTACAGTTAATTATATAGCTGCAGGTAACATACCAGAATTTAATATACAATTCATAAATGTTCTAATGCCTATATAAATCAACAAGTATTTGGCATGTATTGTAGGATATGTAAGAGTTTGCTCACAGGCTATGAAACAAATTATTTGGCAAGTTAAAAATGTAGTGTTCATGGAAATAAGAAATTAGTTATGTCAGACTGGTATTCATGCATCTTCATATTGATGATAATAGCTTTTTTTGTCTTAAAAAAAAACCACAGCTGAGCTAGGAACTTATCAACAGCACCTTGAATTGTCAAACTGAGATGTAAGGTGCTGATGTGATTCCATCAGGTATTTTATCAGATTAATGTTAAATTAGGGGCGCTGAGTAAGTACTGAAGTAATTAATTCCTCATAGCAGGAGCAAAATATAGTGCACTTGCTACACTCGGGTCAGTGCACAGTGTTTCACTGTCAATGTAGATATTTTCTTTTGAAAAGAGAGTTATTAATCTCTGTTGAGGATTGCTTTGTGGGTTAGTGTGTATAGTTTGGTCTCAGTTATTAGATCCTCAAAAACTCTGTATCACAGAGTCATTTTTAAGTCCCTCATATAATTTTGATATAAAGTTGTAGCTACCACAAAGGACATCCTTATGTCAATAAGCTCTTGCTATACATGGAAATGAATTAAAATGAGACTTGGAGAATGGTGTTACAGTAAGTTTTGTGGATCACTGTTCAGCTCAAGCTGAATATTGTGTTTGGACCCAGCTTTATGAAAAGACTACAGTCTGGAGTGAAAGCAAAAGTTGTGCTTGAGGGAGGGATATATGCCTTATCATCACATGTATCTTTCCAATTGAAATTCGTTCTTGGCTACTACATACATACTGCAAGTTGTGAAGACATTTAATTATATCTTCAAAAATCTTTTTCACAGGCATTTGAAGATATATACATAGAGCAACGTAAAACTATCAAGACCATGCTGGAATATGCTGACAAAGTTTTCACTTACATCTTCATTCTGGAAATGCTTTTAAAATGGGTGGCTTATGGCTTTCAAACCTATTTCACTAATGCGTGGTGCTGGCTGGACTTCCTGATTGTTGATGTATGTATTCTTTTTCATGTATAACAGGCTCTAAAAATCAGAACATTATGTTTTCAGGATAAGGTTTCTGTTCTATTCAGTGGAAACTCTTTTAATGTTGCTGTGGTATGGTCTATAATTCTGTTCAGGAAAGAAAAAATATTTAGATATTACTGTGGAGATTTTTTGTTGATATTCTCTAGTTTTATGAATTTGTAATGCTTTATTGAAATTATGCTTTTTATGGGGGTTTTTTTGTGGTATGGAAAGGATGCTGTTCATCTTCAGTTTTTGCTGTATATGGAATTTACATATTTCAAAACAATTTCTTTAAAGGTATCTAACATTCTAATCAATTACTGTAAGTGTTCTGTCACATGCTCTCTGTAATATGAAAATACTGCTAGGAACTCTCAGTTACATTCAGTAGTCTTGCACTTTTCACTGCATCACATGGGTGACCTTAAAAAGGCACTTGGAGAACTGTAGATGAGCTCCCTTAGAATGGGTTCTGAAGTGATTTTTGAAAGGATGCACCACCAAGGAGCAGAAACACATTGTCTGAAGGAGACCTAGTGAGAAGTGCATTGTAATTTCAAGTCTACATGCTCAACAATGTATGCACAGTACTAGGTAGCATAAATGGAAGTTTACAGATCTTTAACCATAGAGCAGACATTGATTTCCCTTCCACCCCCAGTAGCTTGACTACATCTGTCAGTTCCACATATCTAATTCCCATGGAATGCAAGGTAAGAATGTGTCCAGAATCACTTGTTCGCTCATTCTGAAAAGCAGCAGAATACTATAGAAATTGCCATGTATCTTCCTAAAACTACAATGATATGATAGACCATGAAGTCTTTACTATACAGAGCTTGGAAAACATTGTAACTTTAAATCCATACCAGCATTGCAGATCTTATAATAAAACATGACTATATGCACACTTAGTATTCTGTGGTTGAGTCTGCACCCTTGTAAAAGACTTATTGGCTCAGTCATCAGATGTGTAAATTACCATGACCAGTAGAGATTTACAGAGTCTGTGGACAGTACTTCACAGTGTCATTATATATTTATTGTATTTGTCAACAAATATTTAATTCTTATTTGATAATCTGTGGTTTACTTACTTCTGTGAACCTTACCCTGGTGCAATTGTTTTTCATGGAAAAAATTAATCTCCGAAGCTTTTTTTTTTTTTAATCTTTAGTCAGAGGATTGAGGTAACAAAGTGAAAAGAATAATTTGGAAATGAAACAAGAGAGAACAGGAAGGATGGAAGGGCATTAAATGGATGGCAATATAAGATGGTTTGGGTTTTTTTTTTCCTTTAGTAGGGCCACTCCATCCCAGTGGTTTACTGTAAATACATTTCTAAGGATTATTGATGAAAGATAATTGTATTATTTATTTTACAGCTATTCTAGTTTATTTACTCATCTGCCTGCAGACCAGACCAGCGTTATGCAAGCCAGAATTGATGAAGTGGTTAAAGGAGTCACAGGGAATGTAATGAAGTGTGGATATGCCTAACAATGAAGCTTCTACCATTATCTAACAAAGAGTTGGTTATCAGTCTTGATTAGTCTGGTTAAATCTGAACAGCACTGGTAGCTATGGCTGTTGAATAAGATTTTCTGGACACTAGAAAGTTACATTTGATCAGGTCTGGATGTGGTTTTTGAGAGTTTTTATATTCTCATCAAGTTCTGAAGATACCATGAGAAGTCCTGACCTAAATTGACCATTCCAATTCACCCAACTTTGTGGAGTTTTCTTTTTGCATGTGATTTCATTTTTCTTTAAATACCACCAAATGTTGACTGGTTTGTGTGAATTTAGAAGGCATTTTTATACCATTCTACCAACATGATTTCATCAACAAGTACCTAGAATATACTTTTATTCTACTTTGTCTGACTTGAAAGATCTTTTTGCATTATAGAGGGATTCCTGGAGAAAGAGGTCCAGCCTTGAATCTTCTTGAGAAGTTCAGGGCACACATCATTCCCACCATATGTATCGAAAGGATATACAAGATGAATGAGCAATATTGCCTTTCTGTTTTTGTGTAGGTCTCTTTGGTTAGCTTAACAGCTAATGCCTTGGGCTACTCAGAACTTGGTGCGATTAAATCCCTTAGGACACTAAGAGCTTTGAGACCTCTAAGAGCCTTGTCGCGATTTGAAGGGATGAGGGTAAGACAAAATGAAAGAATCTGAAACAATGCATGCATACACAGAAACAATGCATGCAGAATAATCAATGACAAATCCATGCAGAAATGCTACACTATCATCCTATATATTTTACATCTATCGCTAACATATAAGCAAAAGGCTTCATCTGCTTATATGAATTCATGTGTTATTGCACACATTGTTACAGTTATTTAGGCTCCTTGGCCTTTCACCGTATTTCACATTTTCCTGGATGGCCCAAGGATTTATCAACTGCATGGATCTATGCAATGTTACTACAAAACTTTAATTTATCCCATACAGATAAATCCTGCTATAGTCAGAACAGTTTTTAATAAATCAGTACCTCCTCATAAAAACGTGTGCACATATACACACATATATATGCACATGTGTATTTCATACAAGTATAGAATGTCATGCATAGTCTATCAGATATCTTTTAACCTACTATTTTGTAAACATTAATTGGGAATTTCTGTTGTTAGTATTTAAAAGCTTTGTAATGAATTCCTTTGTTAATAAGTAAATTGGCAGTGTTAAAATACCTTCTCTCTTTCAGATTAGAACTATTGCATTGTATTTAAGACAACTTTTCCAGTATATCAAAGATGGAACTGGTTTTATGATTTCTGGCCTAAATTGGTTGTTTACTGCTTTCCATATTGATTTTAAAATGTTGGTTATAATCTATAGAGCACTAAGCAGCCCGAAAACATATCAGAAGACTTTTGCTGACAGAGCTGGGTATATTTGAGACCTTATTGTCCCCGGCCATTTGTTATCCCCATATCAGTTACCACAGTTACCCAACTGGGCTCTCTGAGTCTACTTCAGTGCAAGGTCAAATTGATTAGTTTAGATCACTCCTTTAGTGCTCTGAAATGGACAAAGACCTTATGTATTCTGCTAGGACATGAAAGCTCTAGAAATGTTTTTCTTAGGGGCAGTAGTCAACAACTAGAGACAGTAGATATTTCTAGCTCCAGCCACAAGAAGATGTCTCACTTACACCTTCAGGGTCCATCTGTCTGCCTTGGACATACTGCCATAGATCTAATCAGCAGATGCACCTGAGCTGAAACCCTATTTCTGTAATTAAAAGGGATCCTTGTGTGAGTTCCCTACTTCAATCACTGATCTTTGGCACCCCAGGTTATAAGCTGATTAGCAAATTTATAAGTCAACTACAAATTGGTGAGCTTCTGAAGAAAATGTGATGCTTTATGTGTATGGAAAGTAAAAGACATCAACCAAAAAGGAAACCAGCTTTGATGAAAGGTTATAAATTCAAATAGAAAATATCACTTCCTTGCCTCCAACAAATTTCTGGAACTTGGCTGAAGCAAATTTGAAAACTTGGGATGCTTATATCAGATATAAGGCCTATCCAAAATCTCAATATTATCTCACTAAAAACACATTAGCTGTTGTTTTTTATGAGAATGATTAGCAAAAAAACTGAATACAAAATATTACAAATTTTATATGCTTAGTAAATTGCTGAAGTGACAACTTAATGTGGCAAGGAAAAAACAATCACTTTGTCATGAAGGTTTAGAGGTAATTGTCAATCCCATAACTTCCATGTTGGTCTAAAATTTACCTACTGGTAATTTGATCTTGATTTGCTAACTGTATCTCTGTAAAATACCCAGATAAGGAGGAGATTTATGACTTTAGCAAAAGACATTAAAAAAAAAAAAAAAAAGTAGTGGATGAAGTTAGATCACTTCAGACTAGAAACATGACCTGTATTTTTATTAGTTGGCAATTAACCATTGAATTTTTCCTATGGATATAATGAATTTTGCTTTATTGAAAGTAATTAATTTCAATCTTAATGTCTTTAAAGATGCAACAGCTTAAGTTGGAGAAGAAATTATTATGAGAAGATTTTAAGGTCTGATACATGGAAATTGAAGATGTCTGTTCATAACATAGTAATTTCATTGATGTTTAACAGCTATGGACTGAATATATGACAATATAGAATGGTGCACATATTTGCATAGGCACTTAAAATTATTTCCAGTGAGCATTATACTTCCCTTATACAAGCAAGAAATTCCATTCTACACATCTAAAATTTTTAATCCATCATACTGTTCTCTAGGATCAGGAATTGTGCCTGCCCAAACTAATAATTATAGGCAAACATTGCCCCTGTGGAAAACATAATGTTTCCCCTGCATCTTCCCACCACTACTATTGCTAGGGGAAATACACTTTAATTGGCACTTGGGACTTCACGAAAGTAGCCTGTGGGAGTGTAATTAATCTGTCTATGCTCTGTCCCAAGCATCATGACTGCTGTATGGTGCTGGGCATACACTACCTCTTTTTAACCAGTAAAAAATGCTTTTAATGTCTTTGTAACGCTCTCTCTACTTTCACTTGCTGTCAGGCCTTGCCCTCTCTTCTCACACCTCTACTACCAAAGGAAACTAGGAGGTGTCTGGATTAGTGTTTTCAGTGATGCTTAACAGTATGTTTTGAGTGTCTTCAAATGATTCCTATTATAAGCTGGTCCTGCTATAGCTTCAGGACTCAGACTGAAAACAGAAAAAGTAAGGCAGCTGTAGAAATCCAGCAATTAGGAAAGAAGAACATGAGTGGACCTGCAGCTGTAGCAGAAAGAGGAAGAGAATTCTCAGGTGCAATGAGACTGAAAGCTCAAACACAAATATTTTCACTTCATTAACTATCCCTTTATAACTCAATAATTATTCCTGATGGATGATGATATTACATTTAAGAAATCTACTTTATTTTTAAGTGGAAGAATTGAGATAACTTTAAAAAAAAAAAAAGTAAAAATAATAACTAATATATGTTTGGAAAATATTCCCAAATTGGGAAAAAATGATGTCACCATTTATTATTCCAGTCAAACTTCCCACTGAAATCAGTGAGTTCATGGATTTCCAATTTAAACTAATTCAGCGTTATTAAATGATTCATTTGTTTAGGTCAAATTACTCCTCATGGCCTTCCACAATCATGTCATTAACAAAGCTGAGAGTACAGGTCTGTCAACATGAGACAGCACTGTTGAAATAGTCAGAAGAGATTTATCCATTAGTCAGGGAATCCCCTCTGCCAGCTGATGAGTGATAAAATGCCATATTATTTTTGCTCATTAATTTATAATAGCTATTGCTAGATTTTTAGTCTGAGTAAGAAATTATTTTGATTTTTTTTTAATTTCCCCGTTGGAAATAACCACTTACTACAACATCAGATTTGAAATACATGGCAAAAAAAGCATGGAAGCTTTGGACTTCATCCACCATTGTGTGCTTTTATAGAGTCATAGAGTAATTTACATTGAAAGGAACCTCATTTGGTTCAGCTCCTAAATTTAACATAACAACAATGTCATTGAAGTCCTACAGGATCTCAAATATTGTCTAAAGTACGTATCACCCCAAAGAGGTATTATTTTGGTAGGAATGGAGCCCTGAAAGTAAACCAAATATTTCTCCTTTCCTTCAGACCAAGTCTTCTATATGGTATACGTGGTGGTGGTTCATCACCTACTCTAAAATTCAAAGGTTTTATTTTCTATTCTGTAAAATGGCAAGGAATGAAAGGTGATCTACCTAGATGACTAATTTTACACGTAATTCATTCTATGGAACCTATGAATTGTAGGTATAAATGTAACGCCAAAATGTTTTTTAGGCTTAAGCTACATATTTGTATTTTAAATAGAAACAAATAGCATAATGTGCTAAAGGATCTGCTGCAGTATCTACATCATTAAACTAAATTAATTCTTTATAATTTTATCTATGTAATACCTAATATCCTGCATTTTTAAAACAAAGTCTTCATTAAGTTCTACGGATCTGATTCAGTTGTTTTGGCAAAACTGCCAGTGGTGCTCCATAGTTACTAAATTTTATATTGTTAGACTTCCAAACAGATTTAAAATAGGAGTTAACTAATTTATCAGTTCATCAATTTCATCATTAAATAAATAATTCTCATTCATAATGGACCTACTTTCTCCCTGATTTTATTTTATTATTTTATTTTTGTTCTGACATGTTTTTAATCATTATTCATCATCATACATGAACTCATTTTCATATTTTTCTTTCCTAAAGCCTGATTTTTCCCAAAAAATCATTCAGGAATTAAATCAAATCTCTTCTTTCTTCCAAGTCATATCTGCCACTTGCCTGAACACTACCAGCTTTTCTGTGTTCAGATACTCAGCTAGTTTCCTGGTTTGAATATGTCTGCTTTTCTGATTTTGTATATATACAACCATCCAAATGGAAATGCATACATCCCTGAATTTTCTTTTATAGAAAAGAAGTCTTAAAATTACTTTAAATTAAAAATTTGCTCAGTAATATTGATTTGGACTGTCTATCCAGTAAACACGTAATATAAAAAACTTTGTTGTGCTTCTTGCAATCAGTCATTAGAAATATTATGGGTATGGTTTTGCAGACATACATTACGTAAATATTCTAAAAAGAATTAATACATGCTGATTTTTCTGGGTTGGTGGGTTTTTTTTAGTTCATTTTACGTGTTATTCCTTTTTCTCATTCTTTAAAGCTACCACTTGCTACTGTTTGTATGTTTTTCCTTCAAACTGTATTGCCATTTTATGTTTCCTCCATACTGCTTTTCTTATTTGTTACTCTCAACAATTAAAAAAGTGTAGCACAGATATTTGAATTAGACTGTTACATTTAAGAAAGGCTGACGAAGCATCTGTAAGATACTGGTGCCTGTGTTCTTACACTGTCTCTCTTTGGTTTAATTTTTACTCTAGGTGGTTGTGAATGCCCTCTTAGGAGCGATTCCATCCATTATGAATGTGCTTCTCGTTTGTCTTATATTCTGGCTGATCTTCAGTATCATGGGAGTAAATCTATTTGCTGGAAAATTTTACTACTGTGTTAACACTACAACTGATGAGAGATTTGATATCAGCCAAATCAACAACTATAGTCAATGTGAGGAGTTGATAAAAAACAATGAAACTGCCCGATGGAAGAACGTGAAGGTTAACTTTGATAATGTAGGCCTTGGTTATCTTTCTCTGCTTCAAGTGGTAAGTCACCACCCCTTAATTTCTATTTCTCTTTCTCTACTTCTGTTGTTTACTTGTAACAGTTAAAAGTAATTTTTCATTGTTTCTTTAATTTAGAAATCTTGTCTTGCACTTCTTGGTTTGGGATTATAAAGTGTGGGTTAAATCTATGACTCTAGAGAAATAAGACAAAGCATAGAAGCTATGCTGACTATGAGAAAAAATACATAATTCAAACCTAATTCCCCTTAGCTGCATTGAATCTATATCAAGTACATCTATTTTGCTCATACGCAGGAAATAACTTTTATATCAGATATTACTCATATTGATAAAAGTTCTTAATAGATGCTGTGTCATCTGTAGTGAGATATTAGAATTTGCTTGCAATTCTCGTATATGAATAAAACATACAATAGAAGGCAAGAGTCACCTATTAACATTGCACTGTGCTGGTGTTTATGATGAGCGCTAAAGACGATTAGTCTTCAGCTCTTAATATTTCTGACAAAACATTTTCCAGGAAAAGCATGAGGTAAACACCAGTGTTCTGTTTATAGGCTACATTTAAAGGATGGATGGATATCATGTACGCAGCTGTGGATTCTCGTAATGTAAGTATAGTCCCTTGACTCCATTTATTTGACTGTATGAGCTCCAAGATTTAAGAATGCAATCTTTCAGAAATAACAGTAAAAATGAGAGAACAAGGAGTTGTTATAGTTATGTAGTTACAGAAAATGGAAACCACAGGAAAAATACAAGAGACAAAGAAAGCAGAGGAGCAGTCCTGAAGGATTCCATGTTCTCTATGGTGCAGTTGGACCAAAATTCCTCAATTCCACAGCAGACTTAACTATTGCCATGAAATGCCTTTTCCTCCTCTCATTATGTGCATTGAGGCATTATTTGCATTTGGAAACAGGCACCGGTACACAGCTTAGAGATGATTTTTTGTAACACTGATCTTTTTTTAAAGTTGAGACTTCCACTGTGCTATGCAAGCCGCCTGACTCCTTTCTTCAGGGTACAGTTCCTATTCTTAACTTGACCTGTGTATTTTCTTACCCTTTTGCCTTCCCCTTGCTCCCTTGGTGCAAGTTGTCCTCTAGTTCTAAGTAGACAACTGAATAAACGATACTGGTAAAGCTCCAGCCTTTTTTGCTAAGCTACGCTCACAATGGGAGGCCTGTTGTAGTATAGTAAACGTGCATAGCTGTACCAAGAAAATATGCTTACTCTCAACGTGGCTTGGATGCCTCTCTCCCACAGCCCAGCGCAGTTTCCTAAGTGCCTATAGCAGTGCAAGCTCCACAAGTCCACATCAGGGGCCTCCCACGAGATAGACAGAAAACTTTGCAGCTTATGAGCTGGTGTTTCTGGTTGTCTGCACTCAGACAGATGGTACTATAGTAGTTTAAACCAATTCTGTCTTCAGTATTTATTCTACACTTATATAGGCGAGTTACATTTGTAAAAATGAAATATCAAGTTTGATAGCAAAGTTCTTTGTCAAGTATGTAACTTCATAGACTGAAGATCAGTGGGATGGATATGTGGGAACTTGACCATAACAAGCAAAGATTGGAGTGACGGAGCCCTAAATTCTGTCCAGCAGATATTTGATTTTTTGCTCACAGTTAAACTAAGGGTTAGTTTCTATGCCTTTTTTGCAGGTTTTGGATCAGCCTAAGTATGAAGATAATCTGTACATGTATCTTTACTTTGTCATCTTTATAATCTTTGGATCATTCTTTACCTTGAACCTGTTCATTGGTGTCATCATAGACAATTTCAACCAGCAGAAAAAGAAGATAAGTATTTCTGAAAAGAAAGCTGAAAAAATGTTTTTTTTTGGTCCGCATACAATAACTTTATTCATAAAATACTATTTTTTCATCTTAAGATAAATTAATATGTGCTCTGCATATTAAATACATTAAATTATTAAAGCTTATGATTTGGCTTGATGAGGGTTTGATGGACAAGTGACAACATATGTCTGTCCATGGTTAGTGAAATACTCAATGTCATCTTTGTAAAGAGGTGGATTTGGGGCTGGAGTCTATAATAGGCTCATAAAAAGGCTAACCATTGAAATAGCTAAATGTAGCTATAAAAACTCTTATCTATACTACCTTTATGTCTCAGAGTTCAGCACTGTAGATTTCTGAACTCTAATAATAAACATTGTATTATCTTTATTTGTACTCTCTAGTCTTCGTGTTTTGTCAACACTGCCTCAAAAGGTATCAGTGTTTCAGCTGCAGAATTTAACTGAAGTATCTGGCTACACAAAGTGTTATTGGAATGGTGGAAGTGTGGATGGATCCATGTGCTGAAATGGGTTGAGACGGAGAGAAATTGGCTTTTTTTTTCCTACTTGTTCCACATAGTCATTCCAGGATCTTCTGCTGCAAGTCCTGCCCCAGTGGAGGGAGAAGAAGAGGTTGTGAAATATGACCATCTGGATACCTTCTAGTTCTTCTTTGCTATCATAGATGTACAGTTCTGAAATTTTGCCAAAATTTACTCTAGATGAAAATCCTGAGAAGGGGATTGGAATATTTTATTAGTTTGTCCTCTGTAATAACTGATCTAATTTAGTAGAACAAAGAAAAAGCATCTCTCCTTCCTTTGTACCTCCCCTCTCCCTAATGAAAAGCAGAGGTCTACACAAACAATGCAAGTTGAAGAGCCTCTCAAAAAACATCCTAAACATTGAGTGGAATATGTAAAGCAATTCTTCTGTTACCAAAATACTAATAATCATAAAAGGAGATTTTTATGTCTGTCCTAACTTTTCCCACAGATGACTAGAGTGACTATTATTATCTTTGTTTATAAGTAATCAATAGAGATATGTGATTGTAACCATTTTTTGTCTCTCTGGTTTACTTTGGAGGTCAAGACATTTTTATGACAGAAGAACAGAAGAAATACTACAATGCAATGAAGAAATTGGGTTCAAAGAAACCACAAAAGCCTATACCTCGACCAGCAGTAAGAATAAAAATCTTTTATGTTATTTTTACTTTTATTTAAAAATGAGATTGTTTCAATTATGCCTTAGGCTGAATTAAGTAAGCTAAAAACCAAGTGATATACGAAAAGCCTTATTCATCTGAAAATGCATTTTTTTCCCTTTTTTGTAGTCTGAATATGGAGGACTCTTCCGTTTCCTTTTTTTCCCCTCTCATTTTGTCTCTGCTGATGGCAATGACATTTTATATGCTATTTTTTCAAAACATTGGTTTGACTAGAACAATTCAATGTGGCAATGTATTTGTTAAAATATGTGAAAGACTTAGGGCACAGGCTTTTTCAATCATCAAGGAGACTCTCAAACTGCTCTATGGGGGCAAGTTACAGTATCATTGCCTGAAAAAAAGTCCTTTTGTCCCTCACATTCCTGTTGCACAATCCATACAATGGTTTGGTCTCCTGGGCAGGACTACCCTAGCACTGCAGAGCAGGGTTTGGCTGGGGCAGAGAGTGATTCCAGCTCTGCACTTCTACTTTGGGTTGTGGAACCGGCTCTGTGGCCAGTCCAGCCATGAGTAAATTCTCTATAACTGAAAAATGGAAGATACTGTTTTAAAAGTTATTTTGGTGGCATGAAGAGCACTGAATTCAAGGCCTGAAAACTTAGTTTTCTGGCAAACGAACTGCTATTAACTCTCAGCCTGCTTATGTCCCCCTGCCCCGCTTAATTTTTTTCAAATTTTGCCAAGCTAAGCATTCAGTTAATAGTCAGCGTCACAAAAAGTTACAGTGAACTGGTTCAGGGTGGCAAAGTCTCCTCTGCAACTTTAAAAAAATGCACCATGTGTATTTTGAAATCATCCCTTTAATGCTTATAAAAACAGTAGTTGCATTTCTATTTAATTTGTATTTACATGTACAAACTGGAAAATTCATACAAATAGAGGACTTCATGGAAGATAGGAAATCCCCTTCATACTAGATTTAAATAATTTGTAGCGATTTTGAAAAAGAAATTTTACCAAATGCATATTGTAATGAATCTTTTTTTCCTCCCCCAGAACAAATTCCAAGGCATGGTCTTTGATTTTGTAACAAAACAAGCATTTGATATCAGTATCATGATACTCATTTGCCTTAACATGGTCACAATGATGGTAGAAACTGACGATCAGAGTGAAGACATGGAAAACATTTTATACTGGATTAACCTGGTGTTTATTGTACTTTTCACTGGAGAATGTGTCCTGAAATTGATTTCACTTCGCCATTACTACTTTACTGTAGGCTGGAATATTTTTGATTTTGTGGTTGTCATTCTCTCCATAGTAGGTAAGAGCAATACATTTTTATGAAATGGCTAATTCTGTGGAAACCGACACATTTTTGGCATGTAAAGTCTATTTATATTTTGTTTCAGCCTTGCCGCTAGAGAGTCTGACTACAGTTTTTCTCTCTTCTGATTTCATATTATCCACAAAATAACTGAACAGTATGTTAAGAAATTTTTTAGCAATAGGTTTCACTCTTACTTTACCATTAGTTGAAATTAGATCTTTATTCTGAATTCAGTAGAAATTCCTCAGCATAGAAGGAAACCCATAAATGAAAGGCAATTTTGATATAAACTAACAGTAGCAGTTGCAGGAAAAGAGTCCAGCAATCCAAAATCCAAGAGCAAAATCTGTGTGGGACTGTTGTTAGGCTAGCATGCAGCACCTCAGACAGCAGGGTAAAATCCTCAGCTGACTTCAGAGTTTTGTTTGATCCTGAGAGGTTTTATGCCTGAGCTAGAGTGAGCAACCTGAGAGCAGAGCTGAAGCAGATGATGTAGTAATAAATACATGGTTCCAATAATCTTTGCTTTATCTAGAGCAGAAAACCTGAAATTTTCTTTGAATACCATAACTTGATTACATGACATTTTAATAGTACTATAAATATGATCTTTCATCAGATTAACTGAGATCATTTTTGTTACAGTTAAACAGAAAGCTATTTTTCTGGTCTCAGCATTTGCCAGTTTACATAAACTAATTATCAGTTTGTCCTAAAAAAGTGATGTTGTGTATTTGTATGTCTTTTTGTGTACATAGTCATACAATTAATACTTAGAAATGTCATTGATGCAGTTTTTCATTATCCTGCAAATAACTTCAGAATTTCTATTGGCATTTATGGGTTTCCAAAGCATACCAAACTGTAAAGGTTTTGTAAAACCAACTGAATAAATGACTAATTTCTAAAATCTGTTCAAATATCTTATTCTTCTTCAAATTCAACGTTTGTAGGATAAATCTTTAGCAGTGTTTTTTATATGTAATAATATTCTTTACTAATTTAACTTATTTTTCAATAGGTATGTTCTTAGCTGAGATGATTGAGAAATATTTTGTATCCCCCACACTGTTCAGAGTCATCCGACTTGCCAGAATCGGTCGAATCCTGCGTCTCATTAAAGGCGCTAAGGGGATCCGCACTCTGCTTTTTGCTTTGATGATGTCTCTTCCTGCTTTGTTCAACATTGGGCTGCTGCTCTTCCTGGTCATGTTCATCTATGCGATATTTGGCATGTCCAACTTTGCCTATGTTAAGAGGGAAGTTGGGATTGATGACATGTTCAACTTTGAAACGTTTGGCAACAGCATGATCTGCCTATTTCAAATTACCACATCTGCTGGCTGGGATGGTTTGCTAGCCCCAATTCTTAACAGTGGGGAGCCAGACTGTGACCCCCATAAAGATCATCCAGGGAGCTCCGTGAAAGGCGACTGCGGCAACCCTTCCGTTGGGATTTTCTTCTTTGTCAGCTACATTATCATATCGTTTCTGGTAGTGGTGAACATGTACATAGCTGTGATTTTGGAGAACTTCAGTGTTGCTACTGAAGAAAGCGCTGAACCCTTGAGCGAGGATGACTTTGAGATGTTCTATGAGGTCTGGGAGAAGTTTGATCCCGATGCAACACAATTCATAGAGTTCAGTAAGCTGTCTGATTTTGCAGCTTCGTTAGATCCTCCTCTTCTTATAGCAAAACCGAACAAAGTCCAGCTTATTGCAATGGATCTGCCCATGGTAAGCGGTGACAGAATTCACTGCCTTGACATCTTGTTTGCTTTCACAAAGCGTGTTTTGGGGGAAAGTGGGGAGATGGATGCCCTCAGAATACAGATGGAAGATCGGTTTATGGCAGCCAATCCTTCAAAAGTCTCCTATGAACCAATTACCACCACATTAAAACGAAAACAGGAGGAGGTGTCTGCTGTCATTATTCAGCGTGCTTTCAGACGTCATCTTTTAAGGCAAAAAGTCAAAAAAGTTTCATGTATATTTAATCAGGATAAAGGTAAAGATGAGGATGACCTGCCCATGAAAGAAGATATGATCATGGATAAACTAAATGAGAACTCTACTCCAGAAAAAACAGATATGACCCCATCCACAACTTCCCCACCATCCTATGATAGTGTAACAAAGCCAGACAAGGATAAATATGAAAAAGACAAATCAGAAAAAGAAGATAAAGGTAAAGACAGCAGGGAAAGTAAAAAGTAACACAGAATTCTATTTGTGATAAACTGTTTACAGCCTGAAAAAGTAGGTATTTGTGTCAACAGGACTCCTGTAGGAGGTACATGCCAAACTGACAGTTTTTACGTATATAAATATATATATAATTATATATATAAAAGGTCAGTGCCTATAACAAGACAGTGACCCCTCGTCATCAAACTGCAGCTCTGTAAAACAGGGTAACATCTTGACAGGAGGTTGTTGTTTTTATTACCAGCTGACACTGCTGAAGAGAAGATAAAACGGCCAATCAGTCTGTAGGGCCAGTTAAAATAAAAAGGTGCGAACCTATGAATCTCTGTGTTTAACATGAAACACGCAGTACAAATATTGTATCCACTGTTTGCATTTCAACAGCCACATTTGCCATATTTTTACAAAAATCAGTGTTGGTGAATTTATCATTTTTTAATTCACAGGTTGTTTACTATTATATGTGACTATTTTTGTAAATGGGTTTTATGTTGGGGAAGGGGGTATGAGGACCAGGTGTTCTACTCTCGGATTCTCTATTATGTACAGACAGAAGTGATTTGCATGAAGGCATGCTGCACTGGTAGTTCATGCATGGAAAAACATGACGTCGCACAAAGCAGCAGAGTCTGACTACTTCCATGTTTCAGGGTGGCTCTATATTTTGCGGTGCTTAATAACAGTATCCATCTAGTAGCTCATCCGGACAAATCTTAACGTGCCTGTAAAGTCCCATAGAGTCTACAATAATAGAACAGATGTTTTATTTTTTCATATGTCATTTAACTGTAGTTGAACGAACTCTGCATAAAAAATTTACCGAGGGACAGAGTGTCCGATTTTAAGTATTCTTCTGTACAAAACCGCTTACCTGAACTTGGGAAATTGAATTTACCAAAAACCCGCAAAACTTAAGAATTACAAAGTTGTTCTGCTTCACCCTGCAGTATCATTTAGCCATCTTCTGCTCTCAGCAAGGTTGACATTGTATGTGTTGATTAAAAAAGTACCGTCTATGTAAATAGTTATTTTATCCCGTGGTGCATGTTTGAGCAAACAAATAATGACTTGTGCACAATATTTATTGCATCAAATATGTACCACAATAAGTGTAGTTTGCAAGCTTTCAACAGCTAATATGAAGTATTCTGTACCATTATAGATAGTTTGGAAGCTATCACTGATGCATGTTTATCTTGCCTTTGCTGCTGTGATTTTACTCCTTCCACTGTTAAAAGTCTAATATGGGAAGCCATATCTCAGTGGTTAAGTGAAACAAATTGTTCAATCAGTCATCATTCTTTCATGACATCAAGCAATAGTTTGCAGCTATTTAAGGACTTTTTGCTTTGCATTCTAAAATTTTAAGTGACTACTGTACGGTGTATAGTCAGACTGTACAGGATATGTTGCAAACTGCTTAATCTGTTAAAAAATACATGGATAGAATTTTCTAAGAAAATATAAATATTGTAAAAAATACCATTTTATTTTATTTTTCAGCATTTTGTACATAAAATAAGAAATGATAATTATCTTCAGGTTGCTGTCACTGTCACTTTTGTTACTTTCTATCCATAGCACTTTTTAATTCAAGAACTTCACAAAATAAGAAACAAAGGAAAGAACGGGGTAGCTTTAGGTTTCTGCTTTTTTATTAGTACTGTATTTTTGCACACATTTTAATGTGAAATAAGTTTCAAACCGAGTCCAAAATGCACTTGCTTCCAAATAGGTATAACTTGTAATTGAAATGTGGTGGGGAAGATTTGTTTAAAATTCTAGCACTGCCTGCATCAGAAGTTTCAAGGTAGTCTTTTTATTCATGAAATCTTTACCAGTGTTTGTTTACATAGACTATTCTTATTCTTGTTGATTCATGCTGCACTAGAACTGTTCTAAATATAATATGGGATCCACAATGTTTTTTTCCACAGGAATTAAATAGCAAACTTGTATAATTGATCACATCAGGACATTTTGTGTTTCTTACACAAGCAAAAATTCGATGTTGACTCCTCCTTTTACAAAAATATTGACTTGTGTGTCGGTGAACTGCATGCAGGAAAATGCTATTACCATAAAGAACAGTAAACCACATTACAGTTGAGCCAAAAGAATAAAGACTTCATTTTTTATTCTATTTAATTGTTCTGTCTTTGTTTTCATCGCTAAAAACTATTGGCAATGAAGAGGTGCTATGAAAAGAAAATAGGAATATATGAAGTGTTGGACATAAGGAGTAGTGATTAAAACTTATTATAATAGATGTGCGGAAAGTAAAAAATTGAACCCATATACTTTCAGAAAGATCTTCAATATGATTTGTACTTACACTCTTCAGGTTATTAATCCTATTTAAAACTACTATATAGGAGGATAATGTTTTTGTGTACAAGATGCTTAAACTCCTTTTTAATGCCAGGTATTCTGAGAGAACTAGAAAAACAGATGTTAAAGAAACTATCTAGCTATCAAGGCTGCAAACCAGTATGTATAATTTCAATGATATTTTACATTTGAAGAGGAGAATTATCTTTGTGTTCTAAGAAAAAAATTGTTTACTACATAATTTATAAAATATTTATGATTTACTGTTTTTCTTTAAGACATGAGGGGTAGAAGTCAGCAGAAGCTTTGATGGAAGTTTTTTTTACCTCTGCCTGTGGAAAAAAAGTTGTCAGGGTAGGGCCTAAGATAGGAAGAGATGAGAGAATCTTAAATTCTGTAATTTAAGGACCATTTTATGGCTGGTTGGTTGGTTTTGTGGAGGGAAAGGTATTAAAGAAAATGCAGATACGTATGTTTGTATGAATTAGACCACTCAGAAAATGATCAGTATGCTTCTTGCAGGGATTTGTACTTACCAGAAGGCTAGTACAAATAATAAAAAAACCACCTCAAAACAGACAAGTAGGTATGGTTTTGCTTGAGTTTCCTCCCCCCCCCCTTTTACGTATCTGCAGATTTAGTAAAAACACCTGCGAACACACTGAAAACCAATTATGCCCAGGTTTACGGAGCACAGCACCACAGAAAGGGTGGTTATCGTGCTTCCCCCCCGCCCTCTGCGGCAATCGCGGCCGGACTGAGCTACGCGCGACACGCGCGCCCAAGGAGCCCCGTTAGCCTTTCCCATGCTGCTGTTTATGAAGCCGCAGCGAGCGCTCCGCGGCGCGGATCGTCCCCCCCTCCCCGCAGTGAGGCCAGCTGCACGGGCCGGGCGCTGCACGCTGAGCTCTGTCTGCTGCCTGCCTGGGCCGCAGCTCCCGCAGGATTGCGGCACAGCGCCGCCCCCCGCCTGCTCCGCGCGGTGCGCCTCGGCCCCGCAGCTCCATCCTCCGCTCCCACGGCATGGAGCGGCGGGTGGGGGCTGTCTCCCGGGCGGGCAGGTAGCGAGCGCCCGCTCCGACCCCGGTGGTTACAGACGCGGGCGTATCCCGAGGCACTCGATAGCCGCCGGGGACAGGTAAGGGGGACGCACGAGAAGGCGGACCGGTGGCGAGCGGTAAGGGCGCGGCGAGCGAGGCGTGCCGCCGGCAGGCGGGGGCTGCCGATTTCCCGGGGGGAAGGCGGCGAGCTGCGGGCGAGGGCCGCGCGCCACGTCTGCGAGCGGCCACGGCCAACGGCTGGCGCGGGCGGCTCGCGAAGGCGGCGCGCGGCGGACCCCCGCCAACGGCTGGCGCGGGCGGCTCGCGAAGGCGGCGCGCGGCGGACCCCCGCCAACGGCTGGCGCGGGCGGCTCGCGAAGGCGGCGCGCGGCGGACCCCCGCAACGGCTGGCGCGGGCGGCTCGCGAAGGCGGCGCGCGGCGGACCCCCGCCAACAGCTGGCGCGGGCGGCTCGCGAAGGGGGCGCGCGGCGGCCCCCGGCCCGGCGGCTGAGTGAGGGCGGACGTGGAGATGGCGAGCGGCGGCTCCGGCCCGATGGCAGGTGAGGGGGAGGCAGCGGCTTTCGGGACCCGCTCGGTGTCGCCCAGCCCCAGCGCTCGGACAGCGCCGCTTCCAGGGCCCTCCTTTGGCGATGGAGGGTAGGGGGCCAGGCGTTCCGTTACTTGGGTTACATAACGGCCGGCGTAGGAGTGATTAACCTAGGTGGCAGGATTAGCTGAAATACGGGTTTTCCAGGTGAGGACCTGTAGGCATGTTGGGTGTTTCTAACTGCAGAGGAGGCTGTGGAGCAAAGGTGCACCCGTTGTTAGCCCAGGATCTGAGGGTTTCTTCATGAGGAAGAGAACCAACTCCACTAGTACATGGGTTTGTAAGTTGCCCAGAGAGAGCAGTTGTCTATAAATCAAAGATTTAATGGGTCCTTGCCTATAAAACTGCTCTTCCTGGAGTTCCAGACACCTGAGGCACGCAAGGGTGAGGCGAGGTGGCCTGTGGTGCCTGTTTAGGGCTCCATGGGTTTAGCTGTCCCCAGGCGCTGCAGATGCCCCACCACCTTCGCTCCCAACTGTCCTGAGCAGCTCAGAGCCCCTTGGTGGAAGTGGGACTGCCACGCTGTCCCAGACTGGGAAACGGGAGTGCTGGTTTGCAGGTGTGTGTCTAAGCCTGCCTGCCTCGCTGCACAGGTGGTGGCGGGGCAGTGTGAGGGCAGTGGTGATAGCTGGTGTAGTCACAGCTGTCTGCTGAATAATGGAGTAAGTGGGAAACATTTCATGGGGTTTCTGTGTACTGTGTGGTTCTGGATAAATCCTGTGCTGCTGCAAGACCATGCTAGTCCTGTGTGAGAAACTATGTTCTGAATCTGCTTCGTGCAGCAAAATCTGGAGCAACAGATACCACCAGTTTGGTTTTTGCCTGAAACACCTGGTCTAAGTAGGTGGGAAAGACAAACTGTTGGGGAGGGGCAGTGGCTGGCACAGACTAGTAGAACTGAAGGATAAACAGGTTGCTTCAGGATGAAAGACACTCAGTTTCCCATGTTTTCTCACTCATACCTGTGATTTGTACCTACCTGATTTTGCAGTGTTCTGAATGAGCATGTGTTTTACTGGGGGCAGATTTGTTAACTAAAGTCCACCACAAATGATTGCACATCCACATTTGTTGCCTTTATTTCATCAGTGTGCAAATTGAAGAAATAGTATGTGTGGAAAAAATAAAGCTCTAAGAATTTTGTAAATTTTAATATATTTACTCTGAGAAGTGGTAAATAAAGACACAAGGGCAAAGATGCTAGAGTGGCATACCCTAGGGTGACTCCAAGACGACTTCTGTGCAGTTTAGTCTTGTCAGAGGAAAGCAAGTTATAGTAGTTATGATCTCTAAAATACCACTTTTAAAGGTTGACTATAAGGAAAGGTCTGCCCTTTCTTTATGCCTGCTCTTAACTGTAGTTTTTGTTTTAATATGTTATTTTTGTGTTTATTGTATGAAGTATAGTTCAGGCTAGCCCGGCAACATACCTTGCTAGTTGAGAGTGAGTCACTAAAAATCTCATCTATCATTTATTTAAGACAGAGAACGCAGTAAGAGCAGGAAAACCAGAGAACTTACAAAGATTGCTTCTATTTGTCTTTGTAATGTTCTTAGAACTAAAGAGCACCATCTAGCTTTTATCATGAAATAAAAAGAACTTTCTGCAATATGTGGTGTAAGTTTGGTTGAATCTAAAGAAGTCTATTTGTAATTTGATTTAGGTAGTCTCAGATTTATGGAATTTAAAGCACTCAAATGTTCCTCCCTCTGTCGGAAGATGTGTAATAGACTGAGAAGTGTTTGCAGCATGCAATGTTACCTTACTGTGGATTTATCATTGTTATATGTCTTGTGCCTTACTGTTTAGATTTTGGATTCTGTTAGGTCATTCTAATGACAATTTAAAATTATTTCCTGCCTTTGTCAATGCATAGCAATAGCTGGGGGGGGGGGGGGGGGGAAAATATGCAATAAGCAACTGCAGGAGGTTGTAATTGTGTTGTTACAACACATAGCCACTATTGTAAATGTTGTACTTGGGAAAACAAATGGCCTTGTAGAGAGGCTACAGATCACAATACAGCCTGGTTTGATGTTTGTCACACTGATAGTACAGCAGTAGAAGTAGCAGCTCCCTTTAACCACAGACAGATGTTACAGCACTGATGGAATACATTGATTTGTTTGTTCAGAGTGGAGAGAGGGGTGAACGGAGCTGAACTGTGGTTTGGTTCTTTTCTAAACAGCTAAGTATAAATAGGGGAATCTTCTACAAGTGGTTGATAGTGACTAATTTAGAGTAACAGTGACCCAGAGGAAAAGGAGACTTGGATGTTCCTAATGTTTGTATGGATCTGAGAAATGCAGAGCATCCATATTACTGAAATGACGACTCATCAAATAGATGAATAATGCCACACTATTATGAATATAAAATTTTACCTTTAAAAGTATTGCACACTTAACTGTTTAACTTTGTTGTAAATTGCTTGATTTTTTGAGCCCAATTTAAATGTATTTTCAATTTTTGCAAGCCACAATAAAGATCCAGGTATTACACACACACACACCATCATCCCCAACCACCATCATCCTGTTTACTGTATGGCTTTGGCAGGTAAAAAAAAAGCCTGTTGCATTTGCCAGGTGAGTACCCTCTCCATTGGAAGTACCTTCCATTACTCTGAATATCCTCAGTTATCTGATGATTTGTCCAAGCATTTCACAAGACCTGTGCAGTTCTGTGTCAGGGTACACAGGCTAGGTCAAAAAGGAGAATGGTCATGGCTAAATTGTAGGTGGCTGTGCTCTGGAGAGGGGGATGAAACAAAGAGTTAATCAAAACTAATTGGTTTCAGTGATACTAGGTTCTGTATAATGTGCTGTCTGATAAGCAGGTGTTGTTAGAACAGATAAAAAAGAATGTATTTTCCTAATTAACGTTCCACAGAGCCATCTGGAACCATGAACCAGTCTGCAGATAAGACTTGTACTTAGTTTCCAAAGTTTCTTTTTAAAGTAGTTTGTCATAATCTGATACTTAAGTAGCTATAATATTGAAAGAAAAAATTATTTAAAATATATATTGAGACTGCTTTGATATGCAAAAGCCATTATTGCAGATACTGTTCTGCAAAACTGTTTTCTCCAGGGTTGTTCTCAACTTCATTGTTGTGTTACAAATTAGCATATGGCCTAGAGGTCACATCAATTTAACAGCATTTCTATGTAGTACTTTTCATGTGGTGTTCTTGAGACATTTTATCATACACGTTTGACCGGAAAATAAATCTAGCACCTCTATAAGATTATAATAGGGTGCTGAAAAGGGTATGTTTGATAATATGAATTCCATATAATAACATGGATCCTTTGATCAGCATGTTCGGTTTTTCTTTTATTCACGCTTCTGGGAACTGTTTGTGTTCAAGTGGGAATTGCATGACTCTAGCTTTGACACTGATTTTTCACTTTGCTTTGAAGTGCCAACAGCTTTTTCAAAGGGCATGATACTCTATTTTAGTAATCAAACATTACTTTTTGTTACCTGGTGAGAACACAGACAGAAAGGTCAAATTGCATGTATAACTAACCTTGAAATATTGTTTTAAACAATTGCATTATAAATCTTGTTTTATACAGCCTGTCTTATGCAATATTCTTTTGTGCGTGTGCTACTCAAGTGCTTTAGTCTTTTTTTTTAAAGATCTGTTTATTGTGCTCTGTGTAGATGGACTGAGCAATGCAAATCATTAGTGCGCACTTTGTCCTTTCCAGATATACTTGGTACGTATATACAAGTTGGTATTCTTGCAGCTTAAACATTAAGCAAACATTAATGGTATTGTGGATCTTAAACATTATCTTATTTTGTATAAACAATATAAATATGTGAGTGAGTTTTAGTGAAGATTTGCAAAATATTTGTGGAAGGAGAGTTTGGAAATAAGATTTGAGGAAGTGCTTTGTTTTCAGGTTGAAAATACCCAGGCATTTTTGATATGAAAACCTGAACTACTGGTAATTTCCCAGCAGACATCTTTCTGTTATAGCCTTGCTATGTCATGACTGGCTTTTTTTGCAGTTCCCATGGCAACAAGGATTTTTGATCTGCAGAGCAGAATACTGTATATGCCTTGAGGGGGTATAAATTTTCTTTATTACAGAATAAATTTTGATCCATGAAAGCTGATCAGGCACCCTACTGCCCCCCCCCCCCCCAATAATCTGCATTTTGCCCATAAGATTACATGTAAATGTGAATTCCTGTTTGACAAAAATACAGTTACCTGTTCTAATTTTTGTCATAGTATAAAAGATGGTGGAAAATTTGTAAAGGCTCCCTGTAGTGATAGCATGGAAAACCTGTCATTCTCAGGTGGAGTCTTGACAAACAGCAGGGCATTGTATATGCATATAAATGTGTATGTGTATATACTTGTGAACATCGTATATGCACATAAAAATAATGAGAGTTAAAGTTGCTCAGGTTTTGCATTGGCTTCTGCTAATGTTTAATTTGGCTTGTACTTGTTTCCAAGATGCATTTATAAAATATGAACTTTTTAATGGACTTGCACATTTTTAACTAAAGAATCTCAAAATACAGTACCTGATTCACAAACTAAAATTTGTTAATTTAATTTGTGGCAATAATCTTGTGTGGTTTTGCATGTGTGTCTATCCCTCACTATCTCAGATGAATACACGGGTAGTATGGGATGTTGGGGATGTATCCTGAAGCAGAGAGTTGTAGGAGAAGCCTTGACAAAGTAACTTTGCTTAGGGCATGGGTCATTTTTTTTCTCAATTAAGTAGGTTTTCTGTGTTGTTTTACTTTTTGAGCACTCATTCTAGAAAAAGAAGCCAATTCAGATTTGTCAAGTTCTCTCCACTACCCCACCTCCCCAGTTTTGGGGTTTTTTTTAAATGGTAAAAAAAGAAAATGGGAATGATACAGTTACTTGAAACAAACAGCATAGATAAACTAGGCAATTTTTACTGTTTGTTGTAAAAGCCTCTGAATAGTACAACTAAGAGAGACATCTTCATGACATGAAGATCTTCATGAAAAGCAATTTAGAGATGCATTAAAAACAAATTTGGAAAGTCTGCTGTTAGTGGTCTGCTGGTCTTCATGTGGTTTGGGCGGGGAGACCTCTGTCTCCCCCTGCCACTGTCACCACACACACATAGGATAATTTTGGAATCATGAAAACAAAAAAAACCACCGCATTGATCTCTGTAACTGATGCTGCTCATCCAAAGACATGCAGTTCTGCTGGAGAAGTATTGTACAGGAGTGGGGCAACTTGGTATTTAAGTAGTAACTTCATCCAAATACCTGTTTGGAAAAGATTTTTCACTAGTGCTATCACCTGTTGTTGTGGTTTAACCCCAGCTGGTAAGGGAGCACCACCCAGCTGCTCGCTCACCCCTCCCCCTCCAAGGGGATGGAGAAGAGAGTGGAAAAAACAAAACTTGTGGGTTGAGATAACAACAGTTTAATAGGATAACAAAAGAAGAGAAGAATAATAACAATAATATATATAATACAAATGATGCACAAATGCAATTGCTCACCACATATGGGAGGGGAAAAAAACCCCAATGCCCAGTCTGTTTCTGAGCAGTGAATCTGCCTCCTGGCTCACTTCCCCAGTTATATGTGGAGCATGATGTCATACAGTATGGAATATGCATTTGGTCAGTCTGGGTAAGCTGTCCTGGCTGTGCTCTCTCAGCTTCTTGTGCACCTGGCAGGGCATGGGAAGCTGAAAAGTCTTTGACTTAGTGTAGACACCACAACTACCTGGCAACAACTAAAACCATCAACATCAGTGTGTTATCAACATTATTCTCATACTAAATCCAAACCACAGCACTATACCAGCTACTAGGAAGAAAATTTACTCTATCTCAGCTGAAACCAGGACACCTGTGTATGTCATAGCTGTGACAAAATAACTTACATATACATGAGAGAGAAATTGAGCTACACACCCATACCCAGACATGAATATCCTGGATGTGTTGAAGTGTGTGACAGTGTCAGTTTTTTCAAGTGAAGCTACAAGCTTTGAAATGACTAGTTTCCCACCCCCAAATCCATCTAGGAGATGGATTGAACAGGGTAGGTGCATGTAGTTTAGACCTATGTGTCATCATTCTCATGAAAAACAGCTTTCAAATCCGTTCACTGCCAATGTTGGAGAAAAAAGTTTGTAGCCTGCAGTAGTGTATCGTTTGGGATCAGAATGCTGTATGTGATTTTGGGGCATCCATATGTTTGGGAATTCAAGAAAGTCAGGGTATGAAAATTGGAATTTTGAACATGGGTCTGTAGAGATTTACGGTGACTGATGGCATCTGGCAGAGTATTGCATATCACCTCCTCCCTCGCCTCCCAACACAATCTCAACCCGTTGGTAAGAGCTCGAAGGTTTATTTTGATACTTGTTTTTCTGGCTTTGCTTGTAATACTAGGCAGCGCAGTCTTTCACTGAATAATTTGTACAGCGCTCCCTGAAAATTCAAGAGAAAAGATAGTTGCTAGCTTAGGCTTTATGCTTGAGAAATGTGCAAAGTTTAAGAGAAGGGATGCCTGAAGTGCAATTAAAGAACAAGAAGAGTTGCGAGTTGCAATGTCAGATGTTTTCTGTTGTATATGGCAACGATGTGGGGCTGGTGATTCTGCAGGAAGCTGTATGAATAGGTCAAACGAGTAGCTTCTGCATCTCTTCAATTGCATTAGGAGGAGTGACAATGCGATGACATAATCACTGACCCCAGATTATTCTCAGCTTTAAATCCTCTGGTTGCAGTTTCCACCGTTCCTCAGCATGTGCCATTCACGTTTAAGGGCTTTTCAGATCGTCTCCATCACTATCTGCTGCACAATGGAAACAAACCAATTGTGCTGTGTGTGGAGCCAGCTGACTCCCTGAATAGAGATGGAGGTTTGCAAAATACATCTCGTCTCTAAGAACTTGTCTGGTTGGTCTCACTGACATACTGTGCGCTAGTCACTAGGCTGTCATTATGGATGAAAAACAAAGCAAGGTAGTGACTTTACAGGGGCATACACAGTTCTCGAGCAGGTCAGATGCTGTATACTGTATGTGTGTTCTCATGCTTGTGTACAAGAAATACTGCATGTCCTAATGTCTCCCTAGAAGAAAGGAAACATAGTCCATATGGGAAACATCTTGTCAGCATGAATATATTGGTAACATTTGTCCTGCATGGACAATCAGCAGATAAGCAACAGGATTTCTTAACTGAAAGTATTCACTAGGTGTCAGTGCATGATCACACTGTACTGATGTTCTTGCTGACAAGTTCTTTGATGATTTTGGTACTTCCCTTATGAATAGAGATTTTAAAGAAAATTCCTATTTTTGTCTCCAAAATGTAATGTGGATTAAATTTAAGAATAATGATTAAAAATAATTAATTCAGTCTTGTTTTTAAGACCAATCTGATAAAAATGCTGATTAAAAAAAAAATAAAAATAAACCAACAGGTTTTGTGCTTAATGAAGGCAATTTAAAGACTTAGAATAGCCCCTGATTACTGATCAAACACTATATGTGGTGATGCTGCTGATCCTGAGTGTAACTAAAATTCCTATTAAGATGAAGAAAAGTTCCCGTTTTCATAGTGATATATTGTGTAACACACACATTCACTTAATTATTTGCAAAACTATTGTTTTCCTTAAGGGATGAAAAAGATCAAGTCTGTAAGTGTCAGTTGCAGTGGAGGAAAACTCCATGAATATAGATAAAATTGCCTGGTTTCCTGTTTTTTGAAAAAAAATCTTGTTCTCTTGCCATATCATGTCACTAGAATGAAATATCGTGTGTGTTAGAATATCTTGTATTACTTACATCTCAGTATTAGATTTTTTTTTAAATAAGCAGATTTAAATTCATAATATTTAATGTAGTTTTAGTGATAGATGATTAGGGAATGTATCTTTGCATTCTGTATAGAGTGATCAGCATTCATCTACAATTTTAAATTGTGAAATGTTTGGGGGTTTTTTGTCTTGTATGTGAAAGTATTTGGTGACAACTATATGTTAGTAGGTTAAAATAGCAAAAATAGTCATTCACTTGATAAATGCAAATATTTGAAATGGCTCTCCTATAACTTCCAGTTTGTACTGAACCTTTCCTATTATATTTTAATCCATAGCACTTAGTGACTGGTAAAAACACTTACATGTTATTCTCTTATATCTAATTTATTTACGAGTGAGGCCTTTTTTATATTCCCTGGTACCCTGAGGGAAGTGTTAATACTCGTGCTAATAGATAAGAGAAGTTAGTTTGCTTACAAATATTTGGTTTTTTTCCACTCATGCTTAATACTGTATTGCTACATATTCAGTATGTAGCAGAAATACTGATGTGATTGTTCGATGGCTGACCTTCAGTATTTTCCCTATTGTAGCTGTATGAGGGGGCCGTCTTTGTTTATTCATACCACTTTTCTCTCAGAAACTATCTGATAATCGGACAAAGGCATATTTCTTCCATCCTGGTGTACTTCTGGTTACATCATGCAATGACATTTAAGCACTGCATCTTCTTATCATGGGACACAGCTATCTGCCTGCCCAGATCTTAAGGCAAATTCTGATGAAGCTTGTATAAGAAGGCCCATAAGAGATACGGTACAAAGACTGCAGAGATTAACATAGACCATTGTCTAACATACACCTCTCCCTCACACAGACACTTATAACAAGTTCTAAATATGCAAGAGCTTGAGTGACTTTTCATTGCATATGAGACTCTGTGTGTCTGAACATTGAATGAAAGCTTCAATTGCTTGTTAACTTCACCAGAATTATTATCTAATCACAATGATGCAAAAGAGAGCAGATTCTGTCACTGTCTTAACATTGTTCCTAACTAAGGTTTAACAATTTATGCATAAGAAATGCTGATTTTTGTTTTTAATGACATTTCTGGGATTCTTCCAGGACCTCTCTTCAGAAGTTAATCTGTCTGAAAAGACATCTCTCTGCCCAGTGACAAAATTTTTATTTTCCCTTGTTTGACATATCTTGAGAAATTTGTTTAAAATAATTCCTGGTGCTTGCTTTCTGCTGTCCTGCTTTTCATTGCTAACCATGACATTCTGTTGGTATGGTTCCTTTGAAGTTCATGATTCTGCTAAGCATCTTCTTGCAGGCTTACTGCTGCACTGAAGGTGATTAAAAAGACGTGCAACTCAGGAAATCAATTTGATGGTTCTCTGCAGCTGCAACTTTTAAAGTAATACATACTGTGTTTTTAGCATAGAAAATAGAGCTTGTGTCGGTGCAAAATATGCAAAAAGAAATTCAGTCATCCTGCGTTTCCCTGGGGTTTTCATCTTGCGGAAATGGACATACTAGCACAGTAGGATGAGTGAATTTCTGAGCTTGTTTGAGTATAGGCAACTGTGTGCACTGAGAATACAAAGCACTGATCCCTCTTCTATGGGTAGACTCTAATCGTAATACGATTTTCTCTTTTACCAGTGATAGACATGTACTTGTTTATTGTAGTTGAGAGCACTGCCTGAGAGACATTGTTACTGTTCTTTACTCAGCCTGAAAGTGTTCAAATCCACACCTCCATCTTCCAGAAATGTGCCATAATTGACAAGCTATAAAATAATTCGAGGAAGATAATGCTCAACAGGGCTCTACCTTTTCTTTTGGGTGATAACTGGATGAAAAGGAACGTAACACTTCAACATTGGGTCATTCAGTCAAGTGGAGGAATATCTGGGCTTTCACGTTCATGAGATTGTTTTGGAAATAGGGACCTAGACTTCTGTTCCCTCCCAAGTGAGTGTTCTCTTCTAGAACTCTTTTGCAAATCTATATATGAAGACACAGGTGGATTGTTTGCAGAACACTGTTTTCCTTGGTGTGGCTGAAGTTCATGTCACTTGGGGAATGAGTACATTTTAATTCATCAGCAAAGCTATGCATCAACATTTTGAACTTCACCTTAGCTAAGGTGGAGTGAAAAGGTAAACAATTACCTTTCTTGTTGCAAGGAGCATGACTTTCCTGGATTTCAGCTGGTATAGAGTTGATTTTCACAAGAAGCTGGGAGGGGACATAGCCAGCTGACCGAAACTAGCCAAAGGGATATTTGGTACCATGATGTCACGCTTGGTTTATAAGGGGGGAGCTGGCTGGGAAGAATTGGGTTCCAGGTGGTGAGCAAATTGCATTGTGTATCACCTGCTTTGTATATTCTGCTATAAGTACTGTTGTTGTTATTTTCCTCTTCCTTTGCTGTCCTTTACTTTTTTTTTTTTTCCCCCCAGATTCTCCTTCCCACTGGGGGAGGGAGGAGTAGAAAAGTGAGGGAGCGAGCACTTGTGTAGTGCTTAACTGCCAGCTGGGGCTAAACCACGATAATGACAAATCAAGCACCTGCTCAATTTCTGAAAAGCCAACTGATATTTCATATAACCTGTTTGGGGATTTTCCCCTTTCCGCCCCCCCCCCCCCCCCTTTTTTTTTTGTTAACAGCTCTGCTGCTTACAAGCTTTATATTTGTTTACTTTTATTCAGTAGCTTAATTTAATGCTGTACTGGTCATCTCTTCAGATTAAAGATCTTTAATGTTTGTTGCATTGGTGAATTTTACCTTAAAGAGCCAATTATGGTTTTGAAAAAATAACATATTAGATAAAACATAAATGGAACAAGTGAAAGAATGGCTTCTAGAAAGCAGTAGTATTGAAAGGCTGGTAAGTACTGGTTAGTTACATGTCCCTACAGAGTGGACACGATTTCCTCAGATGCTCTGGTTCCCTGTCTGTTTTGGGGAAAAACAGTGAGTACGATCAATAGCAACACTGCGTGGCCTTTCTTAAGAGTACGTATGGGGTGAAGGAGGAGCTCCTTCAAAGATTTCTGGAATTAAATTTTGCACAAGTGTATTTAAAAATGTAGTACTTGTATTGGTAGAAGTGTCAAGCAAAGTTTTGTTTTGTTTTTTTTTAACTAGAAATTAGTTTATGAAAAAATACATGTTTTATGCTTGTATAATATGCTTGAGGACCAGATTCACCATTTGGTCCCTTCTTTTTGATCGCTGGTTGGCATATGGATGTGCAGAAAATCCAAAATTTGAGACAGAAAAAGGGTGAGTTTCAGATACTAGTGTAGCCTCGTAAGCTCTTTAGTAACATATGTGGACTGATTTGGGGCAATCTCCCAATACTAACTGTCACTGCATATAAGGCTGCTTTTAAGTGAATGTGACCAATATGTGAGGCTGAGGACAGGGTAGCTGTAGAGTCATGCATGAAGCTGGGCTGGGTGGAGACAGCAGAAAGTTGTAGGGGAAAAAACAAATGTAGAGGGCTAGGAAACTGCAGATAGTTGAAATCAGGATGGTAGCACACAGGGCAAAATTTACCAAATATAAATCAAGTTGGTTTTTAATTTTGTTCTTTGAAAAATGAGAGATGCTCACAATGCTAGCTTGGGGTTGGCATCAAATGTTTGGAGGAAATGTATCCCTGTTCTTAATGTTTTTCTGCCTTTCCTGTTTGAATTAGATGTTTGTAACTAACTGCAGTTTAGCTGCTTAGGCTTAGAATATTTGGCTTCGTATGTTACGTTTCTGGACTTTTTATTATGTTGTAGTACTCTCTGCAATGAAGCTTTTTGAAAGAATTACTAAAGACTATCAAAAAAGGAAAAATATTTATGATATCTGTTATTTAATAAACTCCCAAGAATGTCTGAATACACATACCTGCACAGATGATCTCTCAAATCAAACTTCAAGTGTTTTCTCTAAATCCAGGTTCAGTAACAACATCGGTGGGAATTGCCATGAGCATTCCATGTAAACCATGCTTGCTCTTGAGTAGGAACTGTGATCCCATGAAATATAGGTATTAAAGACTGATGTAGTTCCTTCATCAATAAAATCCCTTATTCGTGGCTCTAAAAGAGAGGGGAAGTACTTTCCATGTTTAGTCTTTGGTATTTATTAAAGTAATTATTAATAAAAGAATTAAAATCTCCAGGCAACCTTGGACACAAGCATGTGTTTTTTCAGGCAGCTTTGTGCATAATTGCGAGCTAGATCTGAACTGGGTTGACTCAAAATCAGCTTAAAGGTCTCATCAAGTCGGTGCATTAGTAGAGGAAGCAGGAATGTAAATAAAAGAGGAAACTTGTCTAACCTGTAAAATAAGCAGAAAGAAAAAGAACCCGTATTAATCTTTCAGGTACTCAGCTGTGGTGACTAAGTAAGATCTCATAAAGTGCCTGTCATAGCAATGAAAAGTGGTATTCCTCCCTGACCTAGCTGTCAGTCTGTCTGTGTTCCTTCCAAAAGGGGGGTAGTACCTCATCTTTTTTCTTACTATGCTGTGCCAGCATTATGCTTCTCACTGGAGTAGATACGGCTGAAAACTAAGAAATCTTTTATAGCTAATAAAAACCGGGTTAATAAACTTGTTCAGGTTTGCTTAATCTTGCCTTTCAGTCATGAAGTCTAGATTATGGTTCGAAAGAAACTTGTTTTTTTAAAGTCTGATGTTTTAGGCTTGTGTAGTGTTACTTATGAGAAGTCGGTTGCTGATTTTTGGGAAGAACTTACCTGACTTGGTGTACATAAATAATAAGAATTGGAAATAATTTCCATGCTAGAAAGCTGCTTTATAAGATAGTCACAGATGAATTAATGGAAATACATATCTACTCTTGTGCAGAAGTTCTTTGCTTACCTCTTCTCTCTTTTGTGTCATATACCACTTTTGTTTTCAGTGAAGACAGATGACTGTACTCTTGAGTTGATTGAAGGAACATAAATGGATGTTGGTAAGTGGGTGGGAGTCTGAGGAAGTTGAAATTTATGTAACTTACATTTCTAAGTGGTGAAAATTAGTCTGCCTTGAATATGTTTCTCAATTTTGCCTCTGAGATTTGTTCCCACATAATGCTATTTTCCTGGAGGCTTCTGGGGTTTTTTACACAGCTATATTATTTTGTTTTAAGAGGAAAGGAGAATTTGTTTTGATTTTGTTTTTCAAGGAGTAAAGAAAAACTTAACCTGTTTTAACAGAGGTGCTGCAGTACCACTTCTGTTAGAACTAAGGAACAAACTAATGCACTCTGCTTTTGGCCTTCAACGCCACAAGAAGCAAGTGTAGTGTGGAGGAGTGGTTTTGGTTTGTGGTTTTTTTTCTTTTTCTCACCATCTCGGACTAGTTTTTACAGCTCCTTGATAGACAATTCCTCCTAAAGTAACATGTATTCATGTGTCAGATCCACCAGTATGGCCACTTTCTAGCATCCTCGTACGCTGTGTAAAAAGGACTTTGCTACTGTTTTAAACGGGAACAAACACTGCTTGGCCCAGCTGCTTCAGAGACAGCAGAGTCTTCTGTCTTCTAGGTTCTATTAAAAAGTAAAAATGTATGAATGTTGTGGTAAAGTAATCCTGTTCTTTCCTGAAGCAATTTCAATTTTCAGACTATAGGGTGATGTGTTTTCACTGTGCATCGCCCATAATTACCCAGCTTCTTTTCCAACCCGAACAGTCATCCCTTCAGGTTTCATTAAATGCAGTCAGTAGGGCATTGAAGCCAACATAGCGTGTTGTATGGCTTCTGCATTTTAATACGTTGCTATTTCTGACTGCAGAGTTCTGGTTTCTTCAGAGACTCATGGAAACTGCATCACGCATGCCCTATTTGATAGCTTCTCGCTATTTAAACCTTGGACTACTGGAATTCTCCATGCCTTGAGGAATTTCTAAGGCTAGTAGATGATAGCATCTGTCCACCATTTGTGAGAAAGAAACCTCAATTCTCCATTGTTTTCAGTCATAAATCATAATAACTTCCTCACAATGGCCACAGCTTCAAATTAAGAAAACCTTGGCCTGGATTTCATAATCCAACATCAGTGGGTTCCAGTTCTTTTGACCACACAGGATTTTTCCAGGCAGCAGGCCTGAGTGCCTACCAGTAAGTCATACATTCATCACTTTGTTCTTTCTCTTTTCGTGTTTACTCTGCTTGGGGACCATGGTGGCACATTTTGCAATGGCACTGGATGCTGACTTGCAGCATGGAATTGGCGGTGGCTGTGAAATTTAGATAGTATTGTTGCTGTCTTACAAGCTTGGTCCATCCCTCTTCAAGGGTCTTTCGACAGATATGTAGGATGCTGAGAAACAAGGTGTTATAATGTCTCTCTCCATTCAGGAGATCTAGTAGATCTAGTGTGTGGAATGTGACATATCTTCCTGGGATATTGCTGGCAGAATGGTGAATAAGATCCTTATTTCTAGACTGTGTGTGAAATTTGTTCTGACGTCCTAGTAACTAATCTTTCAGGAGGGTGATTATGCTGTAGGAGATCTGATCCCTTCCTGCGTTAATAGATGAGGTGGTAGCTCTTTTGCTCCTGAGCCAGACAGTAGCTGCTATTTTTATTAGGCAAATGCCTGATCCTGCAGTCAATAGCCTAGTTAGTGAACAAACTGTGAACAGTCTCAAATGTCTGCCTGTAGCTTCCTCTAAGTATTGAGCTCCACCTATGTCTTCATTAAGCAGTATGTTAGAGCTGATGTTGTGCTTGACAGAAGAGATCTATGGTAATTGGCTTCTAATGAAGGACTATGTGATCAGCTATCACAAAGTTATATAACCTGAGGATAGCTGCTGGGAGTCACACACTGTATGAATCCTGTGTGGATTATCAAGTGGAGATCTAGATGTTACCAGCAATCGGAGTTCCTTGAGTTATGTAAATCTACAAGTACCTTTTGCCCCCAGCCATCGCCTTCACTTTCCTTGCCAAGATTTCCATTTCAGAAGAAACTAAAATGGTGCAGAAGGTGCCACCCAATATCCTAAACATGACAGCGGGCAGGAAATCAGCATAGCCTATATTGGGTTGCAGAAAATAAAAGTGGACAAGTTTTGAAGTGAATGTGCACATGAATCATAGGGAACTATGGTTACTGATAGGTTCTCATCCTCATTTCACTATATACCTTGTTGTTTGGTGGTTTGTTTTTTCCAAAATGTGAAATAAAGGCCACCAACAGAAAACTGGATGCAGAACTTAACAAATCAAGGATCCTCTTTGATATCGAACACTGTTGCAAACAGTTTTTAGTATTGATTTAGCTTTAAAGAATTCTAACTCCTTTGTTTTTAAGTAAATCCTTCATGGTTCTAGGAAGGAAACTGGTATCTGCACTAAAGAAGCAAGTATCGACTAGATATGGGATGCAATAAAAGAGAGAGAAAGAGGGAAATAATCTGATAAAATAGAACAGCTGCAAATCTTTTTTTATTTAAAAAAAAAAAGTAAAAAAAAAAAAAAAAGAAAAAGCGTAAGGCCTAAAGACAAAGATAACTGAACTACTGATAGAGCCTGCCAAGGGAGGGTAGTGGAACAATTAGTTCTGCTAAAGGAAGAGGCTGAAAGCAGATATTGTGGGAAGGATCATGTTTAGTTTTAGTAGTGTATGTTATGAAATACAAGAGATTTGTTTGAGGTTATAGTTATTTACTAAGCTGTGTCAGTTTGTCTTTACAATCAGGGTTGTCTAAAGTGTTAAGATAAACATAGGTTTTATTTGTTTTTTTCTAGCATCCTTGAGTGTGGAAGCATGTATGGTTTAATCGCCTTCATAAATAGCTTGTACTATGAGTGTCATTTTGCTTGTCTCCAGTGCAGCACCATTGTCCACTGTAGCTTATCATTAACTCTGGAGTGGGAAGTAAAAATCTGGACTGATAAGCCTGGATGTTAAAGAACTGTGAGTTGCAAGTGAAAGCTGAACTGGGATCCATGAATGGTTTGTAATCAACCAAACCAAGTCAGGAACCGCCTCATCCCTGATGGCATAGCTATATAGATTTAGGCAAAGGACACTGGCAGCCTTGTAGTTTCTGATTTCAATTTACTCTTATTCTGCTAATTTACTCGGTCAGTACTATTCTATGGTAAGGCAGAGTGGATTACTGAAACTTAATTCAGTACATTTCTGTTTTCTGAAGCTTTTTTTCAGGATAGAGGTGATCCTGTAGCATATTATCCTTCCATAAATGGATTGCCAAAAAAAGCCTCATTCTTTGTAGAGTGAGAGAAAATGGAAGCAATTATTTTAGTAGCAACAGACATAACCAGGGAAAGGAGAAGTAAAGAAACTCATTGCAGGGATCTGATTCCTAATGAAGCCTTACTTTTGTCCAATGTAAAAGCTCTGGAGAAAATAATTAATGTGTATGTTGTAAGGAGTATTAAATATAGAGAAGTTAAAAAAAAAAAAAGCTGAAATAGCCAAATGAATATAAGTATACCCACTAATGACCCAATTTCCCTTTCTCCATGTCTGTATATATGTGATTAATTAGTCCAATAATAGCACTTTGGAGCTGGAAAGCATTGCTAAGACTTTGCAAGTGCTGTCTCTGAAGGGGACAGTTGGGTTCAGGCGCCATGCCAAGGAGTGCCCAGGGCAGCAGGTGGCTTGGAAAGGATGGACGAGCCAGCAGCCGAGGATGGCCCAACAGGACGGAGTGGGTCAGGCCTGAGCACAGCTGCTAGGCTTCCTCAGGAGCCCTGAGTCCAGTCTGGGGGACAGTGAGAAGGCACTGAGGCCTCTCCCTGAGGCGGGGCTGTGGTCAGCCTCAGGGTCTGGGTCAAGGCATGCCTGGCCAGGTCTAGGCATGGCTGCAGCAGTGTGGAAGCATAGCGTAGCTTGGGCAGGGGCCAAGGGCAAGAGGCTGAATTTCAAAGCCACGTCCTGGTGAAGGATGGGCAGCCCACAGCTCTTCCAGGCCCACCAGCTGCACTGTCTGTAAGTTGGCCTTGTGCCCAAGCAGCCAAACCCCCCACCCTGCACAGGGAAATATCCTCAGCGCCCTGATGGACTAGCAGAGGTGAATTCCATATATTTAAAATGCATTTATCAAGTGCATTACTTAATTTTTTGATGTGCGAAGTGGGGCAAATTTCACAAGGGTTATCTGAATGTTACGTAGAATTCTGAAGAAACTGGCAAGTAGAAGTTAGAGAGATTGCACAGACACTACTCTGCTGGGTGTGCAGTGCTTGTAAAGTGTGGGGGCAACATTAACCTGCTTAATGGTAATAATTTGTTGTAGTAAGGCTATTTGTGTTTTATTTTAGAAACATTGGCTGTATTAGAGTTGCTTCATTCTGGGACTATTTTAGAGGTGTTGGGTTTTTTTGTTGTTCATAACCTCCATTTTTTGTAGTAGATTTTGCAATGCATTCTGATTTACTTGTTTGTACTGCTCATTTCTCTGATTAGTTATTCTAATAGTGCTTCAGGGAACAGTGTTGCACCTTGCATCTGCATTGAAAAGATTTTTATTAAATCCAGTTATGAGACTACAATTCCGTATGTCCGTGCATTTCCCTCAGCAGTCAGGCTGGTTGAGAGATGAAGCCTTGGTGCTCAACTCCAGATTTTTTTTCTGCAAATAAAAAAGCAAATAAAGTTGAAGATGTCTTCCAGTCAGTTACCTACAAGGGCAAAATGTCTGTTTAGATTTTCCTCAGTGTTCCCCACAGTTCCTTCCCAATAAAGAAAACTGTATTGATTGTCTGGATTTGAAACCTAATAGTTATTTTAAGTTTTTAATGCTTGCAGGAATAGACTTCCATTTTTCTAGGCACCTAGGAAGAGGTTTTATGTTAAACTGAGGTAATCTGGTTAAAAAGACACCTACTTGTTACGGTAAAATCTGAATGTTACCAACAGGATCCACTGGCAGTTCATTATGATAAGACTGACAGCTAATTTTTTCAGAAGCTAAAACTGCTATTACTTTATAGTGAAAGTATGCTAACTGGTGTAGTCTTGCTGTGGTTAAAGGTCAATAATTCAGTGAAGAGGATAGATGCTCTTATTTAAAGGAATTCACAGTTAATTTTTATTGGAAAACAATAGCTGAAGGTTAAAATTTGTAAACACAAAGGTATTTGTCAGCTTCTGCATAACATTTTCCTTTCAAGGGGAAATCCGGGAGTACAAATGCTTTGATGTGGCAGTAAATGTTACCTTAGCTAAGACTGAAGACTCATTTCTTGATTTTGATTTTAATTAAACTGTCATAAATTAAATCTGCTGCTGTTGTCTTTAGCTGAGCTGATACATGATTTATATGGATATACAGAAAATAAAAATTCCCTGATTCCAGAAAACATTTTTTCAACTAGATTTAAGAGGCTACAAATACAATTAATAGTATATGAGGCACACAAATTGAAAATTGGTCATGCAGTCATTTTTTGCATTTGAATTTTTATTCAGGTAGAAAGTTTTGTGTCAACAAAGTTCATGCAGCATACTGGATTTTGGTTACTGTATTATAAATAATTGGTGCATGTGCATTTATGTTACTGTATATGGGTGGAGCTTTATATAGGTAGAACTTCAAGGAAAAAATATCTAGTAATTATTCTCTTTCAGGTATTTTATAAACACTGCCTCAATCAGAAAGAATATGTATTTAGTAGGAAATTACTGGCATCCGTCTCTGAATTACTCAAGTTTGCATTAAGATTTCAGGTTCTTGCTTTCTATAAAAGCACCACTGTTATTTTGATAATCACAAAATTTCTTAAATACACAGCAGCACTCTTCACTGAACATGTGGATAGCTGAATCAGTCTCAAAGAATGTATACAGGCAATAACTATGTTCCTACAGCTGTTTGCTCGTTTCTTCCTTACAAAAAAGGAGCTTTTTTTGTAAAAGGGAGAATTGCTATTCACTAGTGGAGCTGAAGATTATTAATAGAGACTCATTTTTTCTTGTCTTTAAATTTTGTCATTACCTTCCAGTACAGAGCTTCCTCATGGATTACTAAGTAGCTCATTAAAGCTGTTTTTTAGATTTGCCTTTTTTGTTTTGTTCTTGCTGTTTTCTCATTTTGCTAGCATGTAGATGGGGGTGGGGAGTGGGAAATAAGGGAGAGAGCATGTTCCAGAGGATGCCAGGATGACTGCAGTTATTGGATGGCTGCTGTCTGATGGATGGAAAAAGGAGGAGTAAACCTTTCAGTCTGTACTGACGGAGCTGAAACACAGAAACCCGATTTACAGGTAAGGGTGAAAAAAATTCTTGTTCTGAATAGCTATTGTTGATCCTTCCCACAATGTTTCTTAGGTGTAAAAATGCATGTGCTAGCATTTTATTGTTTGTTCCTCGTTAATGACTTTGAAGCAGCTTTTCAGGTTATTATTTCTCCTGCCTAGGAGGCTTCAACCGATGTGAGAGCCATAGTGAAATCATAGGCATGCCTGATGCTATCTGTCAACTTTCTCATGTGACAGTATAGGCATTGCATCTCATTGATGCTGAAGTTGTTCAGTAAGCTGTAGGAAGAGATGACTTTTGTGTGATGGAAATGCTCGCTGTTGAAAATGCAGTGTATGCTACCAGCAGGAAAATAGTGCTGGAAGATCTAAAAATATTTTCTTTGAGTTTGGATGGCAAAAGGACTTGCAAATGAACTGCTTCTAAAGCAGTATGTGTTTTATTTAGTGTTGAACATACAGTAAGAATGGCTCTTCAGAGCGACTCTTAAAGGGCTTTTGTGGATTTTTGCATTATTTTTAGGTTTGGAATGAATGTGATTTATAATTCAGTCATAAAATTATCTTTGTCATAAAGGAAAACATGATGCATATAATTAAATTATGTGCCCAAGACAGACAAATCTTATAGTACCTACAGCAGTTACGTACCAGTTTTAATAAACTGTTGAAATAGTAGAACAGATTCCATACAAGCTGAGTTTAGGTGTTAGCAGCTGCTAGTAGTTCACAGATGCTGGTGATGGCAAGTAGCAAAGAACTTGGCTTGATACAGAAAATAGATTTGTTTATCAAACCACATTATTTGAGGGTATAGGTCTGCAGGCACGGGCAGAAGTCCTGGCCCCACCGAAAGAATTGGAGATTTTTGATACTGGCTTTACTGGGCTAATGATTTCAACATGTCAGCTCTCTGTTGACTTATTTCTGTTTTATGTGTAGCAAACAATTGTTATACTACAGGACCCCATTTTGCTGATTTGAAGCAGAAATCTTAATTGAAATAAATGAATTATGATTGTAAATTGTTACCGATGTATGGGGGGGGGGGTGTGGTTTTTTTTTTTTTTAAATTAAGCAGACATGTGCATTATTACACATTAGTGAGGGAAACAGCACTATGGTGGGAAGCATTTTGGTTTAGATAACTATGTATTTGGTGTATTTAATCTCTTGAGTATCTGCAGTAGTTCCTTTAAGATAATTAAGTAACCACTCTATATTTCTAATGTCACCTCTTTTCTGGAATTTCTTGAAGTTAATTATATTATTAGGAAATATCTAATCTATAAGCAGTTATCAGTATATACATTTTATGGAAGAGGTTCCTTATTTTAAAATAATAAAAAGCAGTTGTTAATTCTTATTACACTTGTCCATGTCTTTTGAATGCTGTATTCTTAATTAATCCATTGATAGAAAAACTGAGAATGTTATTTTGTGATCAAATAGTTTTTAAATAGTTAATTGTTCATCTTTGTACTACATTGAAAATATAATAATGGGATTATTTAGTTGTCACTGTCCATTTATATAGCACTGAAATAAAAAATTAGAAGCTTTCTGCTTGGTTTGACAGTGTAGAGTCATAAAATATATTTATAAAGCTAAAATACTGGAATTTAGTTTTAATAGATTTCAGAGATTAAAATCAGTAACTGCATGTATCCATTTTTGTTGTATTCACTGAGAGTGAATGCCTTTAGAGCAGACCCAAAATTATTTAAAAAGTGATGTTATTAAAGAAAAACTGGACAAGGTTAATAAAACTCTTACCAAGTACTAAAAAGGACTGGAAGAAGCTCTGTCCCCTGTCCAATTATTTATACACCTTACCAGCTGCAAGCATCTGGAGTGGTGTCCTTTTCTCCTAGCAATTTCTTCAGAGAATGGAGCCTGGTATGTTTGCTAAACAAACAATCAAAAAAAAAAACTTAGAGCAACTGTCAGCAATTCACAAAATTATTCTAAAAGACTGATGAATTGTTTTTTTTTTAATACTGGAATGTGAACACTGGTAAATAATACTGACTGAAAAATTGATGAGTTGCATCCTAACATTTATTACTTGTAGGGAATGGATATCTAGCTGAAAGCATAAGCACAACTGTTAAATTACAATCTCAAATCTGTGTATTCCAGTCACTTTTCTTTTCCCCTTCAAATAAGAAATCTGAGTCAAAGCAGCTCCAGTAAGAGAGAGGAGTTGATGAAAACAGATCTAGTTGCACATGTATTTAAATTATTCTGTCTCCTTGGAAACGCTGTTGCTGCAGATGGATTTCGCTTTTGGTGGCTAAAATTATCTACCGCTTAATAATGACAGCATAAAAGATACTGAATAAAACTACTGTGTTGTCACTAGTCTTAAAGTTCCCTAATGATTCAGGTATTCTATGTGCATTTTCTGCCCAATGTTCCCTATCAGCTGCTGCCAGCACTCACCAGCTTGGTAGAAGTGAGATAAGCTCATTAGCTTTGGTTGCAGACCCTGCAGAGAAGGGAGAGTGTGTGGGGGAAGTAGGATAGCTGAAGAGTTTGAAAGCAGGTGGAAAGTTGGGCGGGGCGGGGGGGGGAGTTCACATTCATGGTGATGGTGCAGGTATGTGTTCTGTAATATTTGAGAACAGCCTTATTCCCAGTGAAGTCAATGGTAGGAGGAGCATGCTTAAGCCCTGCCTTTGTAAGTTAACAATTTGTAAATAAAAGAAGGTCTTTCTGCTTTATTTATTGCAGAATCTTTAGTGAACACTTCCTTAGCAGTTGTATGTGTAGATAATTTAAATATCACACAAACCATTCCAAGTCAAATATTAAATTACCTTAAACAAAAGCCAAAACCTAAATTACTAAAGAACTTCTTGTAAGCAAGGAATAGCACTACATTACTTAGCATTACTGAGAGATTTCATCCTTTAAAGAATTCTTTTCAATTAAGAAAGTGTAGCCACAACTTTTTTTCCATTTCTTAATTATTTATACCTTCCACATAACACAACTTCTTTTGTTGTTAGCTGTTATTTAGTATATATGAAAAAACCACTTCTATTTTTTGACCTCTCCATTGCCATTGTATGGCATCCTGCTTGTGCCCAGAGAACAGAACAAATGACAAATGTTTCCTCAGTGCTGCATGGTGGGCTATGTATATGTCTTTTATTCTTTTATTCTGGTGATTTATATGTGATTTGTTGTAGCATAGATCAAAATTGCTGATGAATTTTCCATTACTTAATGAGGCATTTTTCCTGTTCTGCAGTGTCTCAAAGGCAACATTAAAATATTACAAGGTATTGTTACACATATAAATAATTCTCTGCAAATTAATACTAAAATCTATTTTTAGCTGACAACACAAATACCAAAGGTCACTTAAAGTAAAAGTTGAATACTTGGTTTTGATTAATGAAATGAGTAAGAGGAAAGGATCTGGTATCTTTCATTCTATAAGAGACTATTAACATATTAATAAGGCACATTATTAAATGGGTTATAGAAACTTTCCTGTGAGGACAATAAAATTTAATCATAGCAGGCCTTCTTATTGAGAATAATTTGTTTTTTATTAAGATGAACAAACCTGGATTGCTTTAATTTTGAAGACTCCTTTCCTATAGTATTTAATTTAAGATTCCCTGAGAAAAGAAGTAAATGTAAACATTATTTGAAGATGTAAAGGTGTGATAAGTGGCTGGAAGTAGCATCTGCGTATTTTACAATGGTAGTCGAGTTGTGCCAATGTGACATGAATCCTTTGATTTCTGGATATAGAAGAAGAAGTTCTCATCTGCTGAAAATTCTAATGAGAAAGTTTGCACATCATTATGGCTAGGTTGTGGAAGATAGTGATGATAACACAGAAAAACTACTACTTTTTTTGTTGTGGTTTGGTTTTTTATAATAAATTGCAGGCAGATGCGCTGAGGGTGTTGCCAGGCTATTTGTTCATGCCCGAAGAGAGTTCTGTGCTATACAGCTAATATCAGACCCCACAGGTGAGGACAGACTATTTTACCACATTTGTCACTCTCCAAACCCACCAAAACCCAAACTCTTGTTTCTAAATTCTAATCTCTAATTCGTCTTGTTTCTAAATTCTAATCTCCTAAAACTAGACATTTGTCATCTTGTCACATGTAAGTAGTACCATTATTGTCAGTAATTACGGTAAGAGCAAGGTATGAAGGATTTGGTCCTTTGTTATCAAAAATTTGCATGTATGCTCCCCTGTCCCCCGTCAGACACACACACACGCACCCTCCGTACATAAACTGTTAAGCTGGAAGAGTTTGCTCCTGTCTTTTCAGATAAAAGAGGAAAACCTAGTTCAGAGTTACTTTTGAAAGTATGTTCCAGTACATTTTTGTGTCACAAGTTCATATTGCACTTCTTGGAGTTCAGATGTTTTAGTGTTGGGAGGATTGGGTTTTTTGTTTGGTTGATAGAGTGTTTGGTTGGGTTTTTGTGGGTTTTTTGTTTGGATGTTTTGTTGTTGTTGAAACTCTGTTAAATGCTACAGATTTCAGAGGAGAGAATGGCTAACCCTGTGTCAAGATGCAGATACCATGAGGCAGAAGGGGAGAGCTGTTGAATTCATGTTTTCTCTGCTGGCTTTGGCAGTGGTGAATGAGCAGCCAGGCTGTGAGTTAAATAGCGTGCAACAGGGAGCTAAGTAGCATGTATCAGGGCTGTAGAGGTGTGAGGGCCCCTTTGGCATATACCAGTCTTGACTGTGCTGTACTTTGGCAGGAGCATACTGAGATACACAAGGTATCCTGCCATGCTGTGCAGTTCCTCTGCAGGCAGTGCACAAGATTGATGTTGATGAAAGACCAGTGTGGAAGATCAGTACTGAAATAGACTGAAGACAGGTCGCAGGGCGCCAATTAATAATACTATCTGGGCTCATCTGGGCAAAATTTATATTAAAGACCACTTATTTCCAGCACTCTGGAAGCTGATGGCACCACTGCAGAGCTGGACCCTACTGCCATTCTTGTAGCTGGGAGCAGCATAATGCAAAGCCGCTGTGTCAAAAACATGCAGAAAACACTACTGCCAGTCTTGAAACCTCACTCCAGTTGCTAGGGAGGGGCTAAGCAAGCCAAATGTTCTCTGTCCTTTTGCAAAGAATTGCAATAGGATGTGATGTTAGTATGCTGCCTCCCATAGAGTAGATGGACCAGTTCTTCCTATCACCTGCATGCTCACTCTTTAAGAGGCTGTGTATCTGTAGAAGTTGGTAGGACTGGTGTTTTTATGTTTTCACATTTAAATTTTATGAAGAGCTGTGACATCTCCTGGCCAGAGCTCTGCTGCAAGCAGTCCTGCAATACAGTCTAAAAAGTAGTATGCCTTTTCTGGGACCCGACATCGAAACTTAAAAATTTATTCTGAAATACAGATACTTCTGCAGTGGAGGCCAAATATTTTATGGTTTGGTTTTTTTCCTGTTCAAACAGAAGTAAGAGAAAATCTTCGACAGACATTTTCAGTGAAGATTTTAATTGATTTAATTTTGTCATCAAAGCTTAAAAGAAGTGGCCAATACCAGGTCTTCAGCAGTATTACCTGAAGACTTTGGAAAGGACTTTGACAGGCTCAGCTAAAAGTGTTCTAGATGACTTGGATGGAGGTTAGGCATTATGAACCTGAGTTTATGAGCCGACTTCAGCATGACTTTCTCCTGAATCTCCTGTTTGTCTGTAGGGCTCAGTCATTTATGCAACCTTCACTCTTGTAGAAGCAGTTCTTGCTGCAGCAAGCTTAGAAAATTGTTACAAATGAAACACAAGCTCAAACTAAACAGCTTGTGTGGGCAAATGTCATCTTGACAGGAAAACCCTCTCACTGAATGCCTCTGAATCCCCTTCTACCAGGTTGTGCCTTTGTCATTGGAGACTAATGCTAAGCTCCTGGATGCCTGGTTGAATTATCATTGCCTCTTATTCATCTCATTTTGCTCTCTGGGGAGTGTGCTGAGAGAAGACTTAGGAGAACTAGCCTAGAATTTTCTTCTGTTGGCCAAATTACATGAGCATTTCATTCAACTGTTGACATCAGTTGATGTAGCTAAGAATTGAACTTGGGCATCAGGAGGCTGTTTCACTGCTGCTGTATGTGGGAGTTTTATACGTGGATGATGGAGAGGGGGATATTTACAAGCTTGGTGTGTGTAGGACCTTATGAGATGCTTCTGGAGGACTAAGGGAGCCAGATCTACTGCCATTGCATCTACTGCATGTAGAGGCAGAAAGTGAGCATATGCCAACATCCTTTCTGCATTCTAAATTCATTGCCAGTGGAGTTAGTTGGTGTGTGTTAGAGCATACAACAATGTGTAGGCAGTCTAGAAGATAAGTGGATTAGTACTCAAGTGTGAAATCAGGAGTGCTGTAAAGTGATGGTATAGAAACACTGCAAAGAGCAGACTTGGCAGGATTGGGCTTGCAATGCCAGAACAGATTCCCCAGGTTGAATTGTGCAGCCTTATCTTGCAGGATTTACTTAGTGCTGTGGATTTAGCTGCACTGAAGCAAACAAGCAGAGAAAGACTTTTCCTAGTTTATGTTTGTATAACTTGACCACTGCTGTAAGCACAAATTTATGAGTAAGATGATACTAATGGTATTCCTTGTGCCTATACAGAACAGTCTCTTAAGTGGAATTAGCTTGCTATGTGTTTTTAATTTTCACAGATTGTAGTTGTGAAACTATCAGAGCCTACCTCTGGCAACTAGTGCTTGTGATTAGAGCTGCCAAATACAGCAAAACATGTATTGCAAACATTAATTTGAATTCTGAACAGCTGTTTGATTCATGTTCATGTACCTCTGTTGTTCACTGTTTGCAAGCATTCATGCAAATGGATTTTTGTCTGCATTAATGCAGTCCTTTACATGAATAGTCATTTTCACAAGGAAATTATATTCTTTGTGTGAGTGATGTTGTCACTGTAGATGCTTTGGGTTTTGACTCTTCCCACCCCTTCCCCCCCCCCCCCCGCCCCAATTAAAACTGTCAGTTAGATAAAGAGCAAAATAATTAAGTACAATGTGTGGAACCAAGCAAACACCTTGATTAGTTCACAACCATCTCTGCTGCTGACACTTATTCAGCAGGTAAGAAAAATGTCTTTAAAAAATTCAGCTTTGTTTGCAAGCTAAGGAAAAGACCTAAATTAATAAAAGAATATTAATCACAACAAATAATCCAAACATCTCTGCTTGTGAGCATCAATATTCATGATTTAACTGTGAAATTATTTGCCAAGTCTCCCTAGCATGTTATAGTACATGCTGACTGGCCAGTGGGTGGGAGTTGTTTTGTGATGAGTACTTTGCAGTAATGTTTTATGTGTAACATCTGTTTTCTGCATCCTCCTGTTCAGTTTGCTGTCATTTGCATAGAGGTGGTTTTTGTTTGGAAGCAAATCTGTATTGCTACTACATACTTGGTCTAAATTTCTCCGTACTTTCAGCTGATACATTTGAGATAAGACAAAAGCAGTGTGACTCATAGGTCAAGTCTTTGATGCCTACCTTTTTATTTTATTTTTTTTTTTCAGATAAGAATTTTTATCCAGGTAGATTTTATCATGGTATGTGATCAGCCCTCAAGAAGGAATTAGTACAAAATAAGGTTTCATAAATGAATGAATAAAGCAGTTAATTGGATTTTTTCCCCCTAATTGCCAGTGTGTTCTTGGACTTTTGTGTTTCCTGAGCTTTAGTCAATAACTGATTCCTATAGTGAGGCTTTGCTACAAATAATGAGGATATATAATCTGAGGCAGGGTTCTATTTTATGATTTCATATCTGTTTTGTTATGCTTATTACATACGGTACATAGCTGATGTTTATGTCTTCATGGGTATGTTCCATACCTGTTCAATTTCCCATGTGATGTTGTATGAACTGTACACTATAGTGCTGAATTTTGCAAAACATTCATCCGTTTGAAGCTTTTGACCAGGATGAAAATGTCTTTGGATTTGTCTTTGTCACTGCACAAAGATTTTTGTCAATTCATTATTTCCATAATGCAGCTTGTTGTCCATTTCATTAGTATCGTTTAGCGCATTTCAAAAGTAATAGCTGAAGTGCAAGTTAAGAGAAATGCTTTCATCTCTCCCTATCCAATGTGGTCCTGGTGCTTTTGTTTTGTGGATTATTGATTTGGTTTACTTTTTTTTAGTCCATGGGTGTCAGTGAAACACTGAGGATATGGCAACTTTAAGTTTTGTAGAGCAAGTTTGGCAGCGTATGTTACAGAGAAGAAGCTTCTCCTGGGAGCACAGGTAATGCACTGTCACCCCTCCCCTCCACTCAGTAACTCTGACACTGCTCTTTTGGGGCTTTTCACTGGGATTTGGAGATACCTACTTTCTAAAGGACTGCTGCAATGAGGTTGTTACCACAGTTTTCTAAAATTTCCAGCCTTTTCAGGTACATAAGTTAATTTTGCGGATTCCAGGTAGTATTGTGACTGTTTTAAATATATCTGCCCATTTAGATGGGATTCTTGTCTTCTAGTAATAACGTGTTGCCTCTGAACTTTGAAAATGTATGGTGCCTGTCAATTATGTGGCATCGTAGCAAGGAAAAGCTGGTTGCCATGGAGCTTTGAGGACTTGCTTCACCAATCAGCATACCTCCAGCTAGAGAACCGGTTAAATGATCTCTTTGTGGCAGTAGTTTCTTCGTGGTGGGGGAACATTAGGAAAGAAAGGAGGAAAAATGGATGGTGGGGTGTTTGAGAAGGATACATCCTTCTCCCAGCGCACATCCATCATATGCTTCTGCTGTGGCAAATTGCCATTTCCTTGAAGAATTCTGAACTGTGTGAGGCAATTGGTGTTTGACCTACAGTTCACAATGTGTGTAGCTGATGTTCCTTGCTTTAATACTGTTCCCTCTGTTTCAACTTTGTTTTGTTTTGCTGTGGATTAATGCCATGTTAGCATGGTGAGGAGCATGGCAGAGGATGATGTATCACATTGCTGTGCGGGGATTTTTTGCTGTGAAGGATACATCAACAAACAGGAAAGCTTCTAGTGCCTGACTGTTACTCAGCTGTGTGAATCAGCAGGATGCTGCTCCAAATCATTCTTAGCTACTAGACAGTTATTTAAGAATTATCCAGAAAGGTCAGTTTCTAATTGAACTTTTCAAGCCAACTTTCTCCCTTTTTCACCTAAACTGAGTTTGATGTAGCAGTTCTCTAACTAGCTGGTGGTTGGTTTTCAGTTTGCCTCTGAAGGCTGGACCTCACTGGTGTTCTACTGGAAGTCCAAGAATATTGACTTACCACTCTGTGCATCTGTTTTTCATAGTCATGTGATGTGGTTCCTATAGTTGGTCATGGACTTTTGTGTACTGGATTCTATGCAGAAATAAGCACATTTGCTCATTTTTCTTCAGAATGTACATATTGCTATAGTACTTCTGTGTGTTTGAGATTATTCCCGTCCTAAACGATGTACTGTCTTGCATGCCAGAAGTGACTTTTGTGTTGAAAAACTGTACCACTGTGTAGTTATTAGTCTTACAATTCCTGTGATCAGATATGCAGTTCATTTATAGTTTTACTTTCCATTCATGTGTTGAAAATTTGACTTGTGTAAGTCTTTGGTGCCTTGTTCCTTAACCTGTAGAGTCTTCAGTTCAAGTGAGGTTGGATTCGGGTTTCTTTGCGACTGCAGTTGCTTCAGTTTGATTTCCCCAAAATCTGAAGTTACTGATTCAGTTGTAGCTATGGTGCAGGAAGAAGAATGACAGCTCAATTTGAGGTCCCTGATTCTGGACTTAGGGTATCTTTAGAGGTATCACAAACTTCACAGCCTTGTTGCTGTTCCAAGCAACTGTTGTTGTTCATGTTGGTCTCTGTCTTCCACTGGTATATATCACATCATCAACAGAGAGTTCAAAACAATGCTTTCATAAACAGTATTGGGTTGTGTGTCACCATGCTTATTATCTCCTAGTTCCTGGAGATGTGGATCTCACTCAGGTACTAAAGGATGCCTGTAAACAAGGCGTGGATTAAACGTATCAGAACGTGCCTCATGCACTACTGTGCAGATGTGCCTCTTTCTGAAGAATATTGGCTTATGGAGCGGCAGCTGTTTATACAGATGTTATTCTAAAGGGATCTCCTGCTGGTACATAGTGTGTACAGTTTTAAATACTTTTAATCTATCTCTGCGATAGCCAAGCTCTTCGGTAATGGAACTGTCTCCCACGTAACGTTTTTGTGGGGAGACTTTACAACAGAGAGACTAGAATCAACAGATCTCAGGCGATTGGCAACGCCTAAATTTTGTTTTATTTGACTACTTTGTCAAACAACCTTCTTGATAATCTTCCTGGAAAAGATTCCAGGAAATTGGCCAACAGTGATACTAAATATATGTAATGGATAGCTAAGCCTTCTTTATGTGTTGTGGTGATACTCAGGTTTTGCAGTATTCCTGTGCCTCCTGGCTTATCTTGATCAGCCAGCTGGGTATAGACCTAGCTGTATGCCAGTTCCAAGGATCCTGGGAATCATTTGTTATGGTTCGTTACATAAATCTTCTTAATGAAATAGCTTTGCTGCTACCAGGTTGGAAAACTTGGTGCAAATGTAGGCTATGCTAAATGCAAGCAAATTTAAAACCCTTTGATGTGAAAAATATTTGTTCCTTCTACTACTTGAGATTCTTGCTATCTGCAACGACTTTACTGATGTGCAAGATGCATGTTTGTCATCTAGTCACTGTGTGGTGTACTTGCAGAAGACAATGTTTGACAAAAGAGCTTTAGTGTGGAAATCATCTCAGGCTATGAAATTAGTTCTTGCTCTCTGGCAGTCTGCACACAAATAATGGTTGCAGCTCTTAGGTTTACCTTGCAGTGCAGTTACAACTGAGGTTCTTTGGACCTGGAATTTCATGACTCCTGTAGCCACAATTTCAATGGGCTTGGGTGTGGATTTGACCTAGGTCTCACTTGTACGATAAAGTCTTTGTCACCCCATTTTTCAGTCTCAGATGTTTGAGTGTAAGCATTTTCTTTCTCACACTCCAGCTGCTTCTTTAACCTCTTCTGCAGTCAAGCTGTAATCCGGTGGTTTTGCTATTGCAGGCTGTTGCCATGGAAATAATGGTGATTTCACAATTTCGGTGCTGTAGAGCACTGCAGGAGGCAGTGGAAAAGGTGGTTGGCAAGAGATAGCGAGGGTGTGGGGGACAGTTCAGAGGAGTTGGTTCTGAACCTGTTTTTTTTTTGGGGGGGGGGGGGAGTGTCAGGGGTGTCTGCTCCTTCTCTGTTATTGTGGAGTTTCTCTGTGTGGTGATATTTTCTCTCTCTATTTCTCTTTCTGTCTTTTTTTTTTTGTAAATGTGATTTTTATTAAAGGTTGATGCTTAACAATTTCATGTATTCTTATGTTTTTGCAAAGGTTACTACAAAGTGATGCTAAATGCTCCTTTCCTTGTCCTCAGAATAGAAATACAATGCTTTCTTTGCAGTTTATAGTAATTAAATTTTGGACAAAAGGGCACAAGTTGAAATCTAAGCATGTTCTGTTTAAGTCATGTCTTTAGCCTGAAGAAATCCCATTCAGGAAAACAGTTTTTTTCATAAATAGTAAAACAAGCTGAGAACATCATGACAGACATATGCATTTAAAGCTGTGTGACTGACAGTATTAAAACCTAATATTTATTTTTTAGTATGCTCTGCATACAAACAATTTCAGTGCTGAAGATCATCTTACATAGTATCTGTTCTTAGCATTATGTCGTGATTCCACATCTATACTGAAATTTCTTTCTCTAAATTAGACAGTTCCATAAAGGTAGAGTGAAACTTACTGGAGGAAATCAGCTTTGTTATAAAATGAATTGAATTGGCAGCTTAACAAGCTGAAGGCAAGTGGCATTCAGAAGAATGAGAATTACTATATGCTTGAAAGCATCAAACAGCAGCCTTTTCTCCCAAGCTATTTACAGCAACGTTCCACTGATTAGTGTAGTAAGAGAGTAGATATTATCTGTAAATTTTAAATCAAGATCTTAGAATTAATTTTCAGTCTTCAGTAGGATGTAATCAGTAATGATGATGACAGTAAACTTTAAGATCTTTTTTTAATTAAAGATAGGCTGAAACAATTTTTTCCTCTATCAGATGCATTAAAATGGTCTAGGAATTGCTGTAAAAATATTCTGATCTTTTTCTGCTGGTATTCCATAAATGGAGATAAGAAGATCCATTGTTATATATGAAAGGGAAACAATAAGGAATGTTCAACGTGACTCTGGCTCTGTTGGGCAGTGTTATTAGGAAGCCAAATTCATAGGGATATACTCAGTCCCTTGATACTTGTGCGAATGGAAATAGTCTACATGTGTGCCAGTACTCATATTTGAATTTCCCAAAAACTCTGCAACAAACGTCTGCATAAATTAAAATGAAAAAATGAGCCAGAACTATGTTTGCAGGGTCTGGCCTGAAAAAGATGCTAGTATCTCATGCTCTCAAATCTAAGTGAGAATGTGGGCATTTGATAGTACTGAGTATTGCATAAATCAGACCTTAAATCAAAAGAGAGAATATTTTCTTTCTGAACTATATTTATTAGTGAAAGCTGATTGTTGTTGTGTAATGTTTCTTGGTGCCAAGTAAGTTTTTA